>NC_072392.2:6887500-7512500 GCF_028885625.2 Pongo pygmaeus | reverse complement strand
CAGAAGGCTCCCAAGGCCAGGCGGTGGGATACAGACAACTTCCGCCGTGAAGAACCCCCCTAACACACCCCCCCAAGACCCGCCCCCTCATGAACGTTCCCAGGGTCCAGGGGGTGGGCACGAGCTAAAAATAGACGGGGCTGCGGAGCTAGTGAGAGCCTGAGGGAGGGAAGGGGCGCTCTTTGGAGGTGGGGGACGCCCGTGTGGAGCGGACAGGCCCCGAGAGGGAGTGTGAGCGCCGCGGCGCGGACACGCAGGCAGAGCTGGCGACCCCCCGCCCGAGGGGGCTCCGCGGGGGGCGGGAAGGCGGCTGTGACCTACTTTCTCCGCCTCCGCACGGCCAGCCGGGGAGATTAGACTGGCGATTCGGCCCCCTCCCAGCCCAGAGCCCGGCAGGGAGGCTGGACGCCGGGGACCCGGGAGGGGAGCTGGGGCCGCGTCGGCGGGACCCTGCGCCCCCGAGGCGTCGCCCCGCGGCTTCCCCCCGCCCCTTGCGTGCCGGCCCTGCGTACCCCAGCTGGTCCCGGTGCGGCCCATAAACTGGTGCGTCCTCGGGTTCCACACGAACTCCTTCCACTCCTCAACCACCTGCCCGCAGCTCTTCTTCTCTTTCTGGATGACCATCTTGGCGGCGCGGGGCGAGCCCGGGCGCGGGGCGGGGGGTTGCGGAGAAGCAGGGGCGCCGCGCGCTGAAGCCCTCCACACACCCAAAAGCGCGGGGAGCGAAGGCGGCAGGAGCAAAGGAGACCCCCCTCAGATATGCAGCTGCTGCAGATTCCGGGGTGCACGGCCACGCGCTGCGGGGTGCTGGCAGCGCGGCGGAAGATGCACCGATCCTAGGCCCCCCAACTGCGATGAAAAGGGGTGCTGTCAGAGCAGGGGAGAATAACAAGAGGAAGGGGTATGAATGCAGCTTCACCCCCCCAAACCGGCTAGAAACAAAACGAAAAGGGGTGCAAAAACAGACGGCTACAAAAACCGAGCAGAACGCAGAAAAAAAGCGGGGTACAAAAAGGCAGAGAGAGGTGGGGGAGGGGGCCGCCCCGAAATCCAAGATGCAAAGAAGCTGTGGAACGAAGCTCAAGGATCGCTCCGCCAAGCGGAGACCACTGCACCAGTGGTGGCTCAGCCGCGGGGGTGGGGCGGGGACGCGCAGTTGGGGGACAGCCAGGGATGGGGGGCCCCCCAGGCGGAGGCTCCGCTCCTCAGCAGTGCGGGGCCCGCGGTCGCCGAGCGCGGTCTTTATACTCTGCGGCTCTGGGGGTGCCCGCCCCCTTCCCACCCCCAGAAGCTCCGCCTCCTCGCCACTGGCCCAGGCGACCTCATACATATGTAAATATGGAGAGGTTGGGCCCGCCCCCCTGACTCCTCTTAGGGACCTGGCTGTCTCTCCATTACCCCCACCCCAGGTACTAGACTGGGACAGGATGGGAGGAAGAGATAGAGGGCGTGTCCGGGCGGAGTAGAGGGAAAGATAACCCCAGAGAAACGCAACGACAGAGAGAGAAGCCGATATATGCTCAAAAGTGGGGGCCCCAGGCAGGGAGTTAGAAAGAGACTAAGATACAGATGCGGCGGAAGAGTCCGGGAGCAGATGGGGCAGAATGGCAGAGGAATAAAGAGCTAGAGATCAAGAAAAAGAGCGAAGAGACCAGCCGGGAGGCTGGCCGAGCCAGGAGGGAAGCTAGGACAGGCCTCGCAGAGATGGATAAAGGCCACCCCCAGAGGGACGTTCCTCTGTTGGGAGCCGCTACCAGTCCCCCAGACGCTTCCTTCTCCAATCTCACAGCCCCTGCCCACACCACCTGGCTCTGTCCACGTGCAGAGGCTTCCCCATCTTCCCATCACGTCTCCCTGAAGCCCTCTCAACACCACATTCCCAGTCCCCAGCACTGCCCTGAGACCCCAGCCCTGCAGCCAGGTCTACTTCGGTTCTCTGCCTCCCGGCACCCTCACCCCCACGTCTGAACTCACCTCCTTATGTGTTTACTTGGGTCAACAAACATTTATTGAGCACCTCTATAGACTGTGTGCTGTAGCCCTGGGGAGGCCAGAGAGGTTACACCGAAGCCACAGCTCTCACGGGGCTCACAGTCTAGGGCGGGAGTATACTTGCTCTAAATACCACATGTTAAGAATCATTATCTCAAGCCGGGCACGGTGGCTTATGCGTGTAATCCCAGCACTTCGGGAGGCCAAGGCGGGAAGATCACGAGGTCAGGAGTTCGAGACTAGCCTTGCCCACATGATGAAACCCCGTCTCTAAAATGCAAAATTAGGCCGGGCGCGGTGACTCACGCCCAGCACTTTGGGAGGCCGAGGCGGGTGGATCACGAGGTCAGGAGATCGAGACCATCCTGGCTAACACGGTGAAACCCCGTCTCTACTAAAAATACAAAAAAAAATTAGCTCAGCGTGGTGGCGGGCGCCTGTAGTCCCAGCTACTTTGGAGGCTGAGGCAGGAGAATGGCATGAACCCGGGAGGCGGAGCTTGCAGTGAGCCGAGATCGCGCCACTGCACTCCAGCCTGGGCGACAGAGCTTCCGTCTCAAAAAAAAAAAAAAAAAAATTAGCTGGGCGTGGTGGTGGGCGCCTGTAGTCCCAGCTACTCAGGAGGCTGAGGCAGGAGAATTGCTTGAACCCGGGAGGCGGAGCTTGCAGTAAGCTGATACCGCGCCATTGCACTCCAGCCTGGGCAATAGAGTGAGACTTCGTCTCAAAAAAAAAAAAAAAAAAAAATCATTATCTCTGCCAGGCCCAGTGGCTCATGCCTGTAATCCCAGCTCTATAGGAGGCCGAGGCCGGTGGATCACCTGAGCAAAGGAATTCGAGACCAGAGTTCAGGAGTTCAAGACCGGCCTGGCCAACATGGTGAAACTGCGTCTCTACTAAAACTACAAAAATTAGCCGGGTGCGGTGGTGGAAGCCTGTAATCCCAGCTACTCCAGAGGCTGAGGCAGGAGAATTGCTTGAACCTGGGAGGTGGAGGTTGCAGTGAGCCGAGATTGTGTCATTGCACTCCAGCCTGGACAAGAGCAAAACTCCATCTCAAAAAAATGGTATGCATTGAATGAATGAATGGGAGTTGGGGCTGGCCTCTGAAGGGCAGGTAGTCTTCCAGGACAAAGGAATGAAATGCACAGAGGTGTGAAGTCAGGAGTAAGCAGTCTACCCCAGGAGTAGCTGGCTTGGCTCCAGGAGAGGACTAGTCAGAGACTAGTGGGAAAGGAGGTTGGGGACACAGCATGGGTGTAGATTGCAGAGTACCCTGCAGGTTAGACTGAAGAATCAGGACTCTATCCTGTAGGCTAAGAAGAAGCCACTGAAGAACTTTCAGCTGAGGAGTGCCCTAATTAAAGCTGTATTTTGAGAAAATTAGTCCCGAGTCTGCTGCAGAATAGACTGAAGCAGGGCCAGCTGCAGAATTGTCAGGATCCAGTGCAAAATGGAAATGCAGGGACCCTTGTTCAAAACCTAGGGAAAAAAGTGCCCTTAGAGGTACTAAAATATAAATTTTTTTTTTTTTTTTTTTTGGAGACAGAGTCTCACTGTGTCACCCAGGCTGGAGTGCAGTGGCATGATCTCTGTTCACTGCAGCCTCTGCCTCCAGGGTTCAAGCGATTCCTCCCTCAGTCTCCTGGGTAGCTGGGACTACCACCACGCCCAGCTAATTTTTGTATTTTTTTGTAGAGATGGGATTTCACCATGTTGGCCAGGCTAGTTTTGAGCTCCTGACCTCAAATGATCCACCTACCTTGGCCTCCCAAAGTGCTGGGATTACAGGTGTGAACAACCGCACCTGGCCTAAACTATTTTCCTTTCATCCATAGTTCTTTCAGCTTCTCATGGTTTTTTGTTTTAGAGACAGGGTCTTGCTATGTCACCCAGACTGGAGTGCAGTGACGTGATCTTGGCTCACTGCAACCTCCACTTCCCAGGTTCAAGCAATTCTTCTGTCTCAGCCTCCTGAGTAGCTGGGATTACAGGCACGGGCCACTATGCCCGGCTGATTTTTGTATTTTTACTAGAGACAGGGTTTTGCCATGTTGGCCAGGCTGGTGTGGAACTCCTGGACTCCTAGACTCAAGGGATCTACCCACATCAGCCTCCCAAAGTGCTGAAATTACAAGTGTGAGCCACCATACCCAGCATGTCCATGAACGACCTTCCAGTGTCGCCCTCCAGGTAGCTGGGGCTGCAGGCACGCATCACCACGCCTGGCTTTCTCATGGTGTTTTTTTCTTTGCTATTTAATGTTTAAATTTTTTTTTTCTTTTTTCAAGACAGAGTCTCATTCCGTCGCCCAGGCTGGAGTGCAATGGTGCGATCTTGGCTTGCTGCAACCTCCACCTCCTAGGTTCAAGCGATTCTCCTGCCTCAGCCTCCTGAGAAGCTGGGATTACAGGTGTGCACAACCACGCCTGGCTAATTTTTGTATTTTTAGTAGAGATGGGATTTCATCATGTTGGTCAGTCTGGTCTCGAACTCCTGACCTCATGATCCGCCCACCTTGGCCTCCCAAAATGCTGGGATTACAGGCATGAGCCACTGCACCCAGTCTCTCTCTCTTTAAGAGATGGGGGGGGGGTCTCTTAAAAAAAAAAAGATGGAGGTCTCTATGTTGACGAGGCTGGTCTCAAACTCCTGGCCTCAAGCAATCCTGCCATCTTGGCCTCCCAAAGTGCTAGGATTACAGGTGTGAGCCTCCCCTAACATTTTTCTATCTTCAGTTTCCTGATAAGGAAGGAAGGACTGAAAGGAAAAAGAACTATAGGTTGCCTCAGCCTTCCCTTTCCTTCTATGTCATTGTTGCCAGTATAAGTGGCCAAAACAGGGACATGACTAAGAAAAGATCTGGTAAGATATGGTGATCATCCATGCCTCCTACAATGCCATTTCTTCCTTTCTGTGTTCATAGCCAAGTTCTGCTTCCAGTGGAGAGTGTGGTCTCTCAGCTGTCAGCACTCCCACTTATTCTTTTTTTTTTTTTTTTTTTTTGAGATAGTCTCTTGCTCTGTCACCTAGGCTGGAGTGCAGTGGCGTGATCATAGCAATCCAATCCTCCCAGCTCAGCCTCCTAAGTAGCTGGGAGTAGAGGTGGCTACTAGTCTCACCTGGCTAAATGCCTGTCTACTAGTCCACCTGGCTAAAATGCCTGGCTAATTTTTAAAGAAGTTTTTCATAGAGAGGGGGTCTCGCCATATTGCCAAGGCTTGTCTTGAACTCCTGGGCTCAAGGGATCCTCCTGCCTGGGTCTCTCAAAGTGCTGGGATTACAGGCAGGAGCCATTGTTGTTGAGGTTCCTTGCAGAGGGAGCTTTTCCATGTTCACGTCCAATTCAGCAGCTGGCTGTGCTCAGCCTCACGTATTCAGTTGCAGACATAACATGCTTACCTTATACTCATCTGGAGTCTGGCTGAACTCCCACACATTGTAGGTTCCCCCAGAATTCTGTGCCCATGTTGCATCTGGAACGCTGTGTGAATGGGACGTATCTCCTCTGCTCACACGCATGTGCCAATGCTCCACTGGACGTTACTTACAAAGTACAAATTCAAAGATAGAACTATGAAGAATTTCAAGACAGCGATGGCATTCAGCTCCATGAATGTCTGGGGGGGAAAAAAGCAACAGCAGAGTTTTAAACCAAACAACTATGAGCATGGGCCTTGCGCCACTGTGCAGGTCGCACGTCAGGAGGCTGACCTTGGACTGGAGGGAGTGGGTTTGAGGACGTGGGTGGCAGTTTGGATGTGAGGTGTTGAGAACTCGGGCTAAGGATTTAAGGTGACAGTTGAAAGGAGAAGAAAAACCTCTCCAAGGAAAACCAGCAAGATTTGAAGAAAGATTAAAAGAGGTGGAGATAATGATTCTTTTTTTTTTTTTCTTGAGACAGAATCTCGCTCTGTTGCCCAGGCTGAAGCACGATGACATGATCTTGGCTTACTGCAACCTCCGCCTCCTGGGTTGAAGCGATTCTCCTGCCTCAGCCTCCTGAGTAGATGGGATTACAGGCTCCCACCACCGTACCCGGCTAATTTTTGTAGTTTTAGTAGAGATGCCGTTTCACCATGTTGGCCAGGCTGATTTTAACTCTTAAACTCAGGTGACCCACCCACCTTGGCCTCCCAAAGTGCTGGAATTGTAGACGTGAGCCACCATCCCTGGCCCACTCAATGCATATCTAATGAGCATTTGCTTAGAGCCAGGTGCTATTACTATTGTGGTCCCTGTGTTCCTGGGGCTGCCACTCCAGTAGACAATTAACGAAAGCAAACAAATACAATGTTTATATTATTATTATTATTATTATTATTTTGAGATAGAGTCTTGTTCTATTGCCCAGGCTGGAGGGCAGTGGTACAATCTTGGCTCACTGCAACCTCATCTCCCGGGTTCAAGCAATTTTCCTGTCTCAGCCCCCCGAGTAACTGGGATTACAGGCATGCACCACCATGCCTAGCTAATTTTTGTGTTTTAGTAGAGACCAGTTTCACCATGTTGGCCAGGCTGGTCTCCAACTCATGACCTCAAGGGATCTGCCTGCCTCGGCCTCCCAAAGTGCTGGGATTACAGGCATGAGCCACCGCACCCAGCCTAATAATGTTAATATTATGCAGGAAAAAGAACAGGCTAAGGTACCAGAGAGTGCCTGGATGGTCAGGAATGGCCTTACTGAGAAGGCAACTTTTTTTTTTTTTTTTAGACGGAGTCTCTGTCGTCCAGGCTGGAGTGCAATGGCGTGATCTCGGCTCACTCCAACCTTCGCCTCCTAGGTTCAAGTGCTTCTCCTGCCTCAGCCTCCCAAGTGGCTGGGATCACAGGCGTGTGCCACCACGCCCAGCTAATTTTTGTATTTTAGTAGAGATGGTTTTTCACCATGTTGGTCAGGCTGGTCTCGAACTCCTGACCTCAGGTGATCCACCCGCCTCGGCCTCCCATAGTGCTGGGATTACAGGCATGAGCCACCGCAACCAGCCACAACTTTTTTTTTTGAGACAGTCTCTGTCTGTTGCCCAGGCTGGAGTACGGTGGTGCGACTGTGGCTTACTGCAGCCATGAACTCCGGTGAGGGAAATGACTTCATGTAAGACTCACACACTCAAAAGGAGGTCTGAGGAGAGGTAAGGGAAGAGATTTCCAGGAAGAAGGAAGTGAAAGTGCAAAGGCTGGGCTTTAATGAGCAAAGACAAGATGAACACAGCAAGAGACTAAAGAGCTAGGCAGGGGCCAAACCATAAAGGGTCCTTGTAGACCCTAGAGAATGGTTGGATATTTTTGACCTCATATCCCATCTGGTGGATTTTAATCCACCCACCCTGAAAACAATTCTGTGTTTTCAGGAAGGAGAGTGACATAATCACATTTAATGAAAATTGGCCGGGCCCAGGGGCTTATGCCTATAATACCAGCACTTTGGGAGGGCCAGGTGGGCAGATCATTTGAGGTCAGGAGTTCAAGACTAGACTGGCCAATATGGCGAAACCCCATCTCTACTAAAAACACAAAAATTATCACGCCTGTAATCCCAGCACTTTGGGAGGCCTAGGCAGACGATCACTTGAGGTTAGGAGTTCCAGACCAGCCTGGCCAACATGTGAAACCCTGTCTCTACTAAAAATACAAAACTAGCTGGGCAGCCAGGTGCGGTTGCTCACGTCTGTGATCCCAGCACTTTGGGAGGCCGAGGTGGGAGGATCATGTGGTCAGGAGTTCAAGACTAGCCTGACCAACACATTGAAACCCCATCTCTACTAAAAATACAAAACATTAGCCAGGCATGGTGGTGGGCACTTGTAATCCCAGCTACTCGGGAGGCTAAGACAGGAGAATCATTTGAATCCAGGAGGCAGAGGTTGCAGTGAGCCGAGATTGCACCCTTACACTCCAGCCTTGGCAACACTGCGAGACTGTCTCAAAAAGAAAAAAGACCAGGCGGGGTGAGTCATACCTGTAATCCCCGCACTTCAGGAAGCCGAGGAGGGTGGATCACCTGAGGTCGGGAGTTTGAGACCAGCCTGACCAACATGGAGAAACCCCGTCTCTACTAAAACTACAAAACTAGCCCGGCGTGGTGGCACATGCCTGTAATCCCAGCTACTAGGGAGGCTGAGACAGGAGAATCACTTGAACCCGGGAGGCGGAGGTTGCAGTGAGCCGAGATTGTGCCATTGCACTCCAGCCTGGGCAACAAGAGTGAAACTCTGTCTGAAAAAAAAAAAGGGGGGCTGGGCGCGGTGGCTCACGCCTGTAATCCCGGCACTTTGGGAGGCCGAGGTGGGCGGATCACGAGGTCATGAGATCAAGACCACAGTGAAACCCCGTCACTACTAAAAATACAAAAAATTAGCTGGGCGCGGTGGTGGGCGCCTGTAGTCCCAGCTACTCCGGAGGCTGAAGCAGGAAACCGGGGAGGCAGAGCTTGCAGTGAGCCGAGATTGCGCCACTGCACTCCAGCCTTGGCCACAGAACCAGACTTCATCTCAAAAAAAAAAAAAAAAAAAAATTGGGCCGGGAGCGGTGGTTCACTCCTGTAATCCCAGCACTTTGGCAGACCGAGGAGGGTGGATCAACTGAGGTCAGAACTTCAAGACCAGCCTGCCGGGCACAGTGGCTCACACCTGTAATCCCAGCACTTTGGGAGGCTGAGGCAGGTGGATCACCCGAGGTCGGGAGTTCAAGACCAGCCTGACCAACGTGGAGAAACCCCGTCTCTACTAAAAATACAAAATTAGCTGGGGTGGTGGCACGTACCTGTAATCCCAGCTACTCGGGAGGCTGAGGCAAGAGAATCGCTTGAACCCGGGAGGCGGAGGTTGCGGTGCGCCGAGATCGCGCCATTACACTCCAGCCTGGGCAAAAAGAGCGAAACTCTGTCTCAAAAAATAAAAAAAGAAAAAGAAAAAGAAAAAGAAGTTCAAGACCAGCCTGGTCAACGTGGTGAAACCCCGTCTCTACTAAAAACACAAAAAAAATTAGGTGGGTGTTGTGGTGGGTGCCTGTAATCCCAGCTACTCAGGAGGCCAAGGCAGGAGAATCACCTGAACCCTGGAGGTGGAGGTTGCAGTGAGTCGAGATCGCACCATTGCACTCCAGCGTGGGTGACAGAGAGCGAGACTCCGTCTCAAAAAAAAAGAAAACTCGTGTGTGTGTTTTATCTCTTCAACTAGACTCTAAGCGCTCTAAGCTCTTTGAGAACAGGCCTTCGTCTTAGACTATTTATACTTTCTTCAAACTCGTGAAACCCATAGAGCTACCAAAGACAGTGCCTGGTTGAATTGGGCGTGAACATGGAAAGGCTCCTTCTGCAAGGAACCTCAGAACCAAACTGCTCTTTCCTTCCTCAGGCAAGCAGCACTGAAGGGGTCCAGCCTGTTTGGAAAGATAAGACCTGGTCCGATCCTCAAGATATAAAGCTTAGCAAACACAGCCAGGGGTGGCCTCTGGATTCCTGGCTCAGTCTCTGCCCTTGTACCCCATGTTCACTTGGAAAGAAATAAATGTCTTCTGCACACTGTAGGGGGTTTATGGAGTAAGGATGAGATACCTGTTGCTTCCTTTCCTTGCTGTCTTCTCCTGCAAGTTTGGAGGAGAGAACGGAGGAAGGGGGAGGGGCCCCAGCATTAAGCGCAATATTGGTGTTCTGAGGGAAACAAGCTGAGAAAGGGGAGATCTGAAAAATCTCCGGGAAAAGAGCTGTTACAAACTTCCAGCCTTTTCCTGGAACCCACCTTTCCCACCAGCATCTCCAGAAAGCAACCAGGGCATAAGAACCTTTACACCCCCTCTCTCATATCTAGACCTTGTCCTGATGTATCCGGAATTGGTGGGTTTTTGGTCTCACTAACTTCAAGAATGAAGCTGCAGAACCTCGCGGTTGAGTGTCACAGTTCTTAAAAGACGGCGTTTCCGGAGTTTGTTCCTTCTGATGTTCGGATGTGTTCGGAGTTTCTTCCTTCTGGTGGGTTCGTGGTCTCGCTGATCAGGTGTGAAGCTGCAGACCTTGGCGGTGAGTGTTACAGCTCTCAAGGCGGCGCGTCTGGAGTTGATGGTTCCTGCCAGTGGGTTCGCGGTCTCGCTGGCTTCAGGAGTGAAGCTGCAAACCTTCGTGGTGAGCGTTACAGCTCATAAAGGAAGTGTGGACTCAAAGAGCAAGCAGCACCAAGATTTATTGCAAAGAGCAAAAGAACAAAGCTTTCACAGACTGGAAGAGGACCTGAACGAGTTGCCACTGCTGGCTCGGGCAGTCTGCTTTTATTCTCTTATCTGGCCCCACCCACATCCTGCTGATTGGTCCATTTTACAGAGAGCTGATTGGTCCATTTTGACAGGGTGCTGATTGGTTTGTTTACAATCCCTGAGCTAGACACAAAAGTTCTCCACATCCCCACTAGATTAGCTAGATACAGAGTGTCAACACAAAGGTTCTCCAAGTCCCCACCAGAGTAGCTAGATACAGAGTGTCGATTGGTGCATTCACAAACCCTGAGCTAGACACAGGGTGCTAATTGGTGTGGTTACAAACCTTGAGCTAGATACAGAGTGCCGACTGGTGTATTTTCAATCCCTTAACTAGACATAAAGGTTCTCCAAGTCCCCATCAGAGTAGCTAGATACAGAGTGTCGATTGGTGCATTCACAAACCCTGAGCTAGGCACAGGGTGCTGATTGGTGTGTTTACAAACCTTGAGCTAGACACAGAGTGCCCATTGGTGTATTTACAATCCCTTAGCTAGACATAAAGGTTCTCCCAGTCCCCACCAGACTCAGGAGCGCAGCTGGCTTCACCCAGTGGATCCCGCACCAGGGCCGCAGGTGGAGCTGCCTGCCAGTCCCGCGCCGTGTGCCCGCACTCCTCAGCCCTTGGGTGGTCGATGGGACGGGGCGCCCTGGAGCAGGGGGCGGTGCTCGTTGGGAAGGCTCGGGCTGCACAGGAGCCCACGGATTCGGGGGGAGGCTCAGGCACGGCGGGCTGCAGGTCCCGACCCCTGCCCTGTGGGAAGGCAGCTAAGGCCTGGCGAGAAATTGAGCACAGCAGCTGCTGGCCCTGGTGCTAAGTCTCTCACTGCCCGGGGCGGGCAGGGCCAGCCGGCCGCTCCAAGTGCCACGCCCACCCGGAATCGCGCTGGCCCGAAAGCACCACGTGCAGCCCCAGTTCCCGCCCGCGCCTCTCCCTCCACACCTCCCGGCAAGCTGAGGGAGCCGGCTCCGGCCTTGGCAAGCCCAGAAAGGGGCTCCCACAGTGCAGCAGTGGGCTGAAGGGCTCCTCAAGCGCGGCCAGAGTGGGCGCCAAGGCCGAGGAGGCGCCGAGAGCGAGCGAGGGCTGTGAGGGCTGCCAGCACGCTGCCACCTCTCACTGAGGTCTGTCTGTACCCGTGGATCTCCTTCCCCTCAGTCCATGCAATTCCAGGGACTTAGCTGTCTAGATTCCCAACAAAATGGGTGTTTGCAAAGACAAGAACAAGGAAAGAGAGAAGACTTCTGAAACAGATATGTGGGGAAAGGGGAATGGAACAGTGCTGTTTAATGGGGACAGAGTCTCAGTTTTACAAAGATGAAAAGAGTTCTGGAAATGGATGGTGGTGATGGTTGCACAACATCGTGAGTGGAGTTAATGCCACTGAAATGTACACTTAAAAATGGTTAAGATGACAGGAGGCTGAGACGGGAGAATTGCTTGAACCTGGGAGACAGAGGTTGCAGTGAGCCAAGATCGCGCCACTGCAATCCAGCCTGGGCGACAGAGCAAGACTCCATCTCAAAAAAAAAGGTTAAGATGGTCCAGGTGCGGTAGCTCACACCTGTAATCCCAGCACTTTGGGAGGCCAAGGTGGGAGAATCGTTCAAGCCCAGGAGTTCCAGACCAGTGGGACCCCCACCTATACAAAAAATTTAAAAATTAGTCCGGGTGCAGTGGCTCACACCTGTAAACCCAGCACTTTGGGAGGCTGAGGTGGGTGGATCACTTGAGGTCTGGAGTTCGAGACCAGCCTGGCCAACATGGTGAAAACCCATCTCTACTAAAAATACAAAAATTAGCTGGACACGGTGGCTCACGCCTGTAATCACAGCACTTTGGGAGGCCGAGGTGGGCGGATCACCTGAGGTCAGAAGTTTGAGACCAGCCTGGCCAACATGGTAAAACCCCATCTCCACTAAAAATACAAAAATTATCAGGCCTGTAATCCCAGCTACTCGGGAGGCTGAGACAGGAGAATTGCTTGAACCCAGGAGGCAGAGGTTGCAGTGAGCAGTGATCGCACCACTGCACTCCAGCCTGGGCGACAGAGCAAGACTCAGTCTCAAAAAAAAAAAAAAAAAATTAGCCAGGCATAGTGGTGCATGCCTGTAGTCCCAGCTATTGGGGAGGCTGAGGTGAGAGGATTACTTGAGCCCAGGAACTTGAGGCTACAGCGAGCCATGGTTGCACCAATGTACTCTAGCCTGGGCAACAGAATGAGATCCTGTCTCAAAAACAAAAAAAGGGTTCAGATGGTAAATTTTATGTTGTGTATATTTTACCACAATCGAAGAAGGAAGGAAGGGAAGGAAAGAAAGAAAAAGAAAATAAGAGAAGAGGCCAGGAATGGTGGCTCATGCCTGTAATCTCAGCACTTTGGGAGGCTGAGTGGGGAGGATTCCAAGAGTGGGGCCAAGAGTTTGAGATCAGCCTGAGTAACATAGCAAGACCGCATCTCTACACAAAATTTAAAAATAAGCTGGGTGCAGTGGCCTGCTCTTGTGGTCCCAGCCATGATTGCACCACTGTACTACAGTTGGTAACACAGCAAGGCTCTGTCTCTAAAAAAAAAAAATAGAAGAAAAGGAAGAAAGAAAGCCAGATATGGTGGCTCACGCCTGTAATCCCAGCACTTTGGGAGGCCAAGGCGGGTGGATCACTTGAGGCCAGAAGTTTGAGATCACCCTGGCCAACATGGTAAAACCCCGTCTCTACTAAAAATACAAAAAATTAGTCAGGTGTGGTGGTGCATATCTGTAATCCCAGCTACTCAGGAAGCTGAGGCAAGAGAATCGCTTGAACCCAGGAGCTGGAGGTTGCAGTGAGCTGAAATCGCGCCACTGCACTTCAGCCTGGGCGACAGAACCGGATGCTGTCTCAAAAAAAAAAAAAAAAAAAGGCTGGACATGATGGCTCACACCTTGTAATCCCAGCACTTTGGGAGACCGAGGCGGGCAGATCACAAGGTCAGAAGATTGAGACCATCCTGGCTAACACAGTGAAACCCCATCTCTATCCTAAAAATACAAAAAATTAGCTGGGTGTGGTGGCGGGCATCTGTAATCCCAGCAACTTGGGAGGCTAAGCCAGGAGAATCCCTTAAACCCAGGAGACAGAGGTTGCAGTGAGCCGAGATCATACCACTGCATTCCAGCCTGGGCAACACAGCAAGACTCTCTCTCAAAAAAAAAAAAGAAGAAAAAGAAGAATAGATAAGAAAATAAAGTTTATTCACTGACGAGATCAAGCTCCAACTCCTCAGCAGGACACACAAGACCACATAGCCCAAGGAGCCCCCATCTGCCCTCACTCCATCTCAGCCTGCCCATGGTTCATCCACATCACACGCCCTCCCAGATCTTTGATACCCAGCAGGCTCAGACTAATATGTCAGGAACTATGTGTGAGATTAATAAGAACAACATTTCTCATATATATTGAGAAATATATATATATATCTCATATATTGAGCACTTTCTGTATGCCAAACACTATGCTAGACGTTAAAATGTCTACATGATTTCATCAAATCTTCACAGCAACCTTCTAAGATAGAGAAACTTCCCATTTTGTAGATGGGAAAACAGAGTAATAGAGGTTTAATCATTTGTTCAACTTCACACATCTAACAACTCGTTTCTTTTGTTTTTTTATTTTTTTGTTTTCTTATTCCGGAGTCTTGCTCTGTTGCCCAGGCTGGAGCGCAGTGGTGCAGTCTCAGCTCACTGCGACCTCCGCCTCCTGGGTTCAAGCAATTCTCCTGCCTCAGCCTCCCCAGTAGCTGGGATTACGGGAGCCCGCCACTACGCCCAGCTAATTTTTTGTATTTTTAGTAGAGATGGGGTTTCACCATGCTGGCCAGGCCGGTCTTAAACTCCTGACTTCAGGTGATCCGTTCACCTTAGCCTCCCAAAGTGCTGGGATTACAGGCATGAGCCACCGCGTCCAGCCATAACTCATTTGTTTGATGGTCCTTAGTAGAACTAGCAACCAGGTTTCTTGGCATCTCAGATACCTCTGCTAAAGCATTTCACATGTCTATCTCTCTCTCTCAAGACCCTGGTTCTGGCTGGGCCCGATGGCTCACGCCTGTAATCCCAGCACTTTGGGAGGCTGAGGTGGGTGGATCACCTGAGGTCAGGAGTTTGAGACCAGCTTGGCCAACATGGTGAAACCTTATCTCTACTAAAAATACAAAAATTAGCCAGGTATGGTGGTGCATGCCTGTAATCCCAGTTACTCGAGAGGCTGAGGCAGGAGAATCACTTGAACCCAGGAAGCGGAAGTTGCAGTGAGCCAAGATCACGCCATTGTACTCCAGCCTGGGCAATAGAGGGAGACTCTGTCTCAAAAGAAAAAAAAAAAGGCTGGGCGCAGTGGCTCACGCCTGTAATCCCAGCACTTTGGGAGGCTGAGACAGGCAGATTACCTGAGATCAGGAGATCGAGACCAGCCTGGCCAACATGGTGAAACCCCGTCTCTACTAAAAATACAAAAATTAGCCAGGTGTGGTGGCACACGCCTGTAGTCCCAGCTACTTGGGAAGCTGAGGCAGGAGAATTGCTTGAGCCTGGGAGACGGAGGTTTCAGTGAGCTGAGATCATGCCACTGCACTCCAGCCTGGCTGAAAGAGCGAGACTCTGTCTCAAAAGAAAAAAAAAAAGGCCAGGCACAGTGGCTCACGTCTGTAATCCTAGCACTTTGAGAGGCCGAAGCGGGTGGATCACGAGGTCAGGAGATGGAGACCATCCTGGCTAACACAGTGAAACCCCGTCTCTACTAAAAAAAACAAAAAATTAGCCAGGCGTGGTGGCGGACGCCTGTAGTCCCAGCTACTCGGGAGGCTGAGGCAGGAGAATGGCGTGAACCCAGGAGGCAGAGCTTGCAGTGAGCCGAGATCGCACCACTGCACTCCAGCCCGGGCGAAAAAGCGAGACTCCGTCTCAAAAAAAAAAAAAAGACCCTGGTTCTCCAGGGCCAGTACCGAGTTTTATTCATCTTTAGAGTCCCTGTGGTGGGCTACACAGTATTTGACCAATGTATCAGCAGCCAATACATGTTAATTGAACGAAAGTTGTGGGGGGTGCAGCAAGAAGGGTGGGAGAGAGAGAGAGAGAGGCAGTGGGTGGGATGGGGTGAGCGTGTAGATCAGGCCCAGAGGCTTCAGGGTGTGCTGCCAAGCTCTGAAAAGTTTTTGGGGGTGTGGGGAAGGCAGGGGACACTGGGCAGGCATCGTAGATGCCCTTGGTGGGGGCCTGGCAAAGTCGATGTCAAAGCGAAGTCAGTCTTAATGAAAGAGTGTAGACAGCTCTGGATGGTAATCAGGAATCCTGGAATCTAGGGCAGGCTGGGGAAAGAGAGGCTGGGGGCACAGTGTCCTGGAGAGGGTGGGGTGGAGGGAGGAGAGAAAAGCCAGCTCCGAGGAGATTCCAGGGACAAAAGGTCAGGATGTTGGCACTTGGAACAACCCCCTTGGTGGGTGCCCAGGTGCATCCAGGCTCTTTAACCCCCCTCCCTGCTGGCTCGCACTCCACAGGCCTCCACAGGATGACTTCTTTTCATTATTCAAGTCTCTGCTCAAATGACTTCCCTGACCACCCAGCTAATGTTGCCCCTCCCCTCCCCCTCCTATTATGTTACAGGATTTTATTCCCTTTATTGCTCTAACCGCTATCTGAAATAATCCTGCTTATTTATTTGTGTTCTTGTTTGTGTCTGCTTCCCTTCTACTATGCTTTAAGTTCCATCAGAGCGGGGATAGTGTTTGTTCTTTTCTTTTTTCTTTCTTTTTTTTTTGAGATGGAGTCTCGCTCTGTCACCCAGGCTGGAATGCAGTGGTGCGATCTCCGCTCACTGCAAGCTCCGCCTCCCGGGTTCACACCATTCTTCTGCCTCAGCCTCCCAAGTACCAAGTAGCTGAGACCACAGGCACCGCCACCACGCCCGGCTAGGATGGTCTCGATCTCCTGACCTCGTGATCTGCCCACCTCAGCCTCCCAAAGTGCTGGGATTACAGGCGTGAGCCACCACGCCCAGCCTGTGTTTGTCCTTTTCACCAACGAATCCTCAGTATCCAGAACAGTGCCTAGTACGTAGCAGGTGCTCAGGTGGCCTAGGTTAACCCTGAACGTCAACAAGGGGCCAGGGTTAAATGTGGATGCCTTCTCCATGCTGAAGACTCCACTACAAACACTACTGGCTGGATGGAGGCAGTTGTAGATCCTGAGAAGGTCTATAGGGTCAAGATTAGGAGAGGTACAAGGTGGGGCTTGGGATTTGTGTCTTCTACCCTAGAGACTCCCCAGGGCCTCCTTACCCTGGGGTCATTTAGGTCCTGGCTGATCTCTGCAGAAGGGGACAGCAGCTCCAGTGAGTGACTCAGCCTACTGCCTGGGTTACTGGTGAAAAGATTCTTGTAAGAAACTAGGAGGCTTGGATACTGGGATTCTTATGGGGTCTGGAGATGGAGGATGCTTTAACCTAATGGTTCTTTTTAAGTTTTTTTTTTTTCTTTTTTTTTTGAGACAGAGTCTCACTCTGTTACCCAGGTTGGAGTACAGTGGCGCAATCTTGGCTCACTGCAACCTCCACCTCCTGGGTTCAAGCAATTCTCCTGCCTCAGCCTCCCGAGTAGCTGGGATTACAGGCGCCTGCCATCATGCCCAGCTAATTTTTGTATTTTTAGTAGAGACGGGATTTCACTATGTTGGCCAGGTTGGTCTCAAACTCCTGACTTCAGGTGATCCGCCTGCCCCGGCCTCCCAAAGTGCTGGGATTAAAGGTGTGAGCCACCGCACCTGGCTTACGTAATGGTTCTTGAGAGGAAAGAGGATGGGGGGCTTGAGCCCCAGGGCTCCTTAGTAGGCTGGGAGCTTTGGGCTAGGACACAAGGGTTCCTAAGAGGGCTGAAGACTGGCAGCTGGGGGGTAGGGGCTAGGGGCTTGGATATGAGGGTTCCCCAGGGAGGGATGCTGGGCACCAGCATTCTCTAGAGGTCTGTGGTTGAGAGCTGGGTCACCGTATTCTTTGAAGGCAGAGATATTCCCGAATCTGTCTGCTTTTCCCAGCTGGGACCAGCACAAGCCAGTTCTTGCTTAATGGAGTAGAGACAAATTCGTTTGGGAACACAGCAAGTGGACCAAGACTAGGAGAGACAGAGAGAGAAGCGACTTTCTCCCTCTGCTCTCCTCCCTTTCTTTCTCCCTGCCTCCACCCCTTTTTCCAGAACCCCTACCCACATCTCTCTGTGACCCTCTCACGTCCCCTGCTGCTCCTTCCCTGGGCAGCAATGGCCGGTCCAAGGACCAGATGACTGAGGTGTCAAAATCCCATCTCTTCCCTTCCTCCTGATCTCTGTGGACCAGCCACGGAGGCAGGAAACTGGAGTCTCAAAGGGAGTAGCTCCTGCGGAACGAAGTGGGTCCTGGCTTCCAGAAAGAGACCTGTATCCAGAGTATGTCTGTCGGGGTTTTTGCTAGGATCTCCGCCTAAGAAGTCCTCATTTCCAGCCGGACGCGATGGCTCACGCCTGTAATCCCAACACTTTGGGAGGCCGAGGCAGGAGGATCACCTGAGGTCAGGAGTTCTAGACCAGCCTGGCCAACATGGTGAAACCCCATCTCTACTAAAAATACAAAAAAATTAGCCAAGGGTGGTGGTGCATGCCTGTAATCCCAGCTACTCAGGAGGCTGAGGCAAAAGAATCGCTTGAACCCGGGAGGCGGAGGTTGCAGTAAGCCGAGATCGCGCCATTGCACTCCAGCCTGGGCAACAGGAGCGCGAAACTCCATCTCAAAAAAAAAAAAAAAAGAAGAAGTCCTCATTTCCTTAGAGAACCTCTCCTTGACACTCAGACTAAGTTAAGGCCTCCTAGTCTCCATGTTTTCTTTTTTTCTTTTTCTTTTCTTTCTTTTTTTTTTTTTTTTAAGATGGACTCTTGCTCTGTTGCCCAGGCTGGAGTGTAGTGGTGCGATCTCCGCTCACTGCAAGCTCCGCCTCCCGGGTTCACGCCATTCTCCTGCCTCAGCCTCCCGAGCAGCCGGGACTACAGGTGCCCGCCACCACGCCCAGCTAATTTTTTGTATTTTTAGTAGAGACGGGGTTTCACCATGTTAGCCAGGATGGTCTCGATCTCCTGACCTCGTGATCTGCCCGCCTCTGCCTCCCAAAGTGCTGGGATTACAGGCGTGAGCCACCATGTCTGGCCAGTCTCCATGTTTTCACAACTCTCCGATTCTTCTTTATCAGTGCTTCCAACTATCCGCTTATTAGTTAGCCTTTGATGGATGTCTGCTTCCCTATGGGACTATGGGCACCAAGAGGTAGGAACCAGAGTGTTTTTGCTCATCAAGACAACTCAATACTTGGCACAGTGCCTGGTACATTGCTAGTGCACAGCTGAATAAATGAATAATCAGTAACTTTCAAAGGGGGTTCTTAGGTGGAGCTTTAATGGGAAGCGCCAGTGCCATTGCCTGGGCTCTGGGGGCAGCTGTGAGTCCAGATCTCATGGCTTCTGTTCAGGGCCAGGTCCACATCCAGCCTCTGACCTTGTGCCCAAAGGCCATTCAGGCAAAAAGAGGTGGAAGAGTCTTCTCCTAGAGGGAGGTAGTGCAAAGTTGTCATTAGAGCATTAAGGTGGCTCGGATCCAGAATCTCCTCCCCACTTTTCCACTCCTCCAACCTGAGTTTGCAAAAGCACTACCTCCCACTGCCCCCATATCTTCTTCTTGTGGCCTATTCTTTTTCCCTCCCTGAGGTTTCCTTCCCCTCAAAATGTGCCGCCTCCCTTGAGCTGTTTCCAATGTTGTACTCATGAACTTGAACATCATTCTCTCTTACCTGGTAAAGCCCCCAGGAAGAGACGCCCTTGAGGCTTGGCCCAGAGGTTAAGGAGGGGAGCCAGGTCTAAGGAAGGCAGGGCAAGGACCTCCATCTTCAGCCCTTGGCTCAAGACCACCCTGGACATACTCAGCTTCAGCTGAAGAGGGAGTCCCAAGACCAGGGGCAGATCCAGCCCTGGCCCCGACCCAGAAGACAACACCACGTTCTGCAGAGTGTGTGAGAAAGGGAGGGTAGAGAGGGAGGGAAGAATGAGCCGGGCCTACTGCCTGTGGCCTCACCCCTAGCTGCCTTAATTCTGCCTCTTTGCTATGCCTCCACCTACTGGCCATTCTCACCACTTAAATCCTGCCCCAGTTTTTTTTGGCTTGACCCTTTTTGAAACCACACCTGCCCCAAGTAAATATGCAGTCTAAGTCAAAACTGTTTGCTTGCTGTGGGCAGCTTCAAGATATGTCCCTCGCCCCTACCCCCCCCACCTGAGTGCCATCGTAAGCCTTATTTTTATTTTTATTTTTTTGAGACAGGGTCTCACTGTGGCCCAGGTCAGAGTGCAGTGGCACATCATAGCTCACTGCAGCTTCAAACTCCTGGGCTCAAGTGAACCTCCTGCCTCAGGCTCCTAAGTAGCTAGACACGTGCTACCATGCCTAATTTTTTTTTTTTTTTTTTTTTAGACAGAGGTCTCTGCTGGTGTCAAACTCCTGGCCTCAAGTGATCCTCTGGTCTTGGCCTCCAGCACCTGGGATTACAGGCATGTACCACCATGCCTGGCTAATTATTAATGAAAAACAATTTTGTGGAGCCAGAGTCTTGCTATGTTTCCTGGGCTGGAAGTCTTCCTAATATTGACATTTTGGACTCTCCTCTTCCCTCATTGCTCCAGGCTCCACTGAATACAGGCAGCGCCCCATTGTCCCCCTTTACTTGATCTTGGAGGTGGAGACTGAGCCAAGATGGGTTCTCCGGTGTCCCAAGAGCAAGGAGGTGGCCTGAGCCTGCTGCCTGCTTGAGTCCCAGGTCCAAAGAGAAGGCCCAGGGCTCTGCATGAGGCTGGGGAATGTCTGTGGGGAGAAATGATTATCCTGAGGCCTCAAAGCTGGGGCCTCAAGGAGGAAAGGGGCCAGTGGTAGAGCGAGACAGAGGCGGGCCGAGCTGGCCAGGGTGGGAAAAATAGACTCCGAGGAAATCTACCTCGGAGATTGAATTCTGCATGAGTCCCTGGAGGGAGAAATATCCCAGGATTTGATTCTACATCACAGCTTCTGAGGCTAGTGGGGGCAGATGCTGAGATCTCAGCCTGTTTGTCCAGCCAGGAATCCCGGCGCAGGCAGCCATCCAGGGCAGGAACCAGCTGGAGTGTGACAGAGATAAGATATGGGGATGTAGAAATCAGGGCATCGGAGCCCCAGTCCCGGCCTCCCTGCCCTCAGTTGACTCCCCTCCGAGCATTTGGCCTCCCCCTTGCAGCTCTCAACCCATCCCCTGTCCCTAAAAGTGTGGACTTAGATTCCCATGGCCAGCCACCCAGCAGTGCTTTACCAAGCTTTGGCTAGGATTCCACCCCTGATGTGTAGTTACCGGCAACCGAAGGTTGGAAGCGGGGAAGAGCAGCCCCCCAAGCGCAATCCTCATGATGGGATGGCGTTTGCTGGTCAGGGGCCCAGAGACCTGTCTCAGGCGCAGCACCTCCTCCCCATCCACCTTCAGCAGCACAGAGTCCCCCTCCATCTTGACTTCCACCTGCAGGAAGGTTGGAAGCAGAATCAGAGGCCCCTGGGATCTGTCTCTGCCACCTTCCTGTGAGGTAGCCTAGTACTATAGTGGAAAGAACATGCCTTAAAGAAGCAGCTAGCATCCTTGGCCTTGGGTCACTCAGCTCTTGTCACTTATGTACTGACTGAGCCTTAGAATTCCCATCAGAAAAGATGGGGCCAAGAATAGCTACTTTGTGGGGGTTCGTGTGGATTAAATGAGATGACAGTGGTAAAGGGATGCCCAATAACTTGGTTTTGTTCCCTTTCCTCAGACCAGCTCCAGACATCCCTCCCCTGAGGACCAGAGCTAGCTTACCTGGTGCCATCTCCCATCATCCAGCTGTGGTCCAGCACCCACCGTAAGCTGGGCCCAGTGATTGTGCAGTTGGATCTCAGGCCTGCCGTCCCGAAGTCCCAGCATAAACCAGTCATCCTTAGGGTTGGTATCCCCATAAAAAATCACTCCCTCTGGGTCCCAGGTTCGAACCTCAAAGGAGGAGGAGGTTCTGGAAGGACGCAGAAGGAAAAGATTGTGTATGTCATGTGCCCTTTGAGAGCCAGTGTGGGTTTTGGGGAGATGGTGTTCACAGATAAGGAAAGGAAGACAGGGAAAAGAGAAGAGCTGATGGAGAGAGGGCAGAGCCAGGGGACTGGGTCAAGGGCTAGGCCAACCCCATACTTTGTGATCTTGGTGAGGTCAAAGGTCATGACAGCAACAGGCTCTTGTCCTGGGCCATTGCTGAGGTGGATAGCCGGAGGGTCCTGGGCCCTCTATCAGAAAGAGAAAACAAACAAAGCTGAGTAGGGACATGTCAGAGACAGACAGAGGGAGAGGCCCTGCTACAGGGCCAGAGGAGGAGAGAAGGGAAGACTGCATGAGCTGAGGGCGCTGTCCCGCTCCCGCACCTGGGTGGGGAGAACAGGTCTCAGGGCCCATCCCTGGCGGGTGTGACGCAGTAGTAGCAACAGCAGCAACAGCAGCCGGCGCGAGGTGGCCAGTGGGCCTCTGCTCTCCATAATCAGCCACTGTCCACTCGGCGGCTCAGACAACTCTTGGGAGAATGTGTAGAGGCAGGCAGCCTTGCATGTGGGCGGTGGAGGGTTAAAGGTTGCCCGGGGAGGAGGGGGTAAAGGAAACAGGGGCACTGACCCTTGACCCCTGCCCAGGGGCCCAGTCACAAGACCCAGCTACCACCCCTCTGGGGATCAATGGGGTGAAGGACAGAGTCCCCTCCACTATCATCCTCCACTGCCGAGAAAGTTTCTGAACTGGTAGAGGATATTCCATCTCCCCTCTCCTCCTCTAGGGCCTGATCTAGGTCCTCCGAGATTTCTGTCCACTTGGGGAGGCTGCATTCACAGGCCTGAGGTCTAGAAACAGTCCTGCCCTGCGTCCCAAGTAGCATCCTGTATCAGGACTAGAAATGAGATAATGGAATCCTAAATTTCTAGCTGAGTGACCTTGGGCAAGTCACTTCACCTTTGTGCTTCAGTGTCCTTGTCTGTAAAATGAGGAGAATAATACTTTACGGGGTGACTGTGAAAGAGGGTTCATTGAGAAAATGCAGGCACAGTGCCTGGCATCTGGTCTGAACTCCTCTCCCAGTCTTTTCCCAGGCCTCTGAGGCCTGCCTCCCAAGAAGGTATTGTCTGTGTGTATGATTCAGTGAATATTAAGAAGAGACCTGCCCCTGCCTCCCAGTTATCTTCCCTTATCCATTTATTACAGGGCTTAAACAGTCTAGCAGTAGAAATTCATCACCCACTCGCTGACCCATTTTATTTTATTTTATTTTAGACAGAGTCTTGCTCTGTCATCCAGGCTGGAGTGCAGTGGTGTGATCTCGGCTCACTGCTGCCTCTGCCTCTCGAGTTCAAGCGATCCTCCTGTCTCAGCCTCCTTAGTAGTTGGGACTACAGGTGCATGCACCACCACGCCCAGGTAATTTTTTTGTATTTTTAGTAGAGACGGGGATTTCACCACGTTGGCCAGGCTGGTCTCCAACCTCTGACCTCAAATGATCCGCCCACCTCAGCCTCCCAAAGTACCTGGATTACAGGCGTTAGCCACAAGGCCCGACCCTCCCTGACCCATTTTATTTTACTTATTTATTTCGAGATGGAGTTTCGCTCTTCTTGCCCAGGCTGGAGTGCAATGGCACGATCTCAGCTCACTGTAACCTCCACCTCCCAGGTTCAAGCGATTCTCCTGTCTCAGCCCCCCGAGTAGCTGGGAGTAAAGGCATGGGCCACCACACCTGGCTAATTTTTGTATTTTTAGTAGAGACGGGGTTTCACCATGTTGGCCAGGCTGGTCTCAAACTCCTGATCTCAGGTGATCCGCCTGCCTCTGCCTCCCAAAATGCTGGGATTACAGGTGTGAGCCACTGTGCCCACCCCGTGACCCATTTTAAAACGCAAATGACAGACCGGGCTTGGTGGCTCACATCTGTAATCCCAGCACTTTAGAAGGCTGAGGTGGGCAGATCACTTGAGGTCAGGAGTTCCAGACCAGCCTGGCCAACATAGTGAAACCCCGTCTCTACTAAAAATACAAAAATTAGCCAGGTATGGTTGCCCATGCCTGTAATCCCAGCTACTCCAAGGGTGAGGCAGGAGACTCGCTTGAACTCGGGTGGGAGAGGCTGCAGTGAGCCAAGATCGTGCCACTGCACTCCAGCCTGAGTGACAGAGTGAGAATCCGTTTAAAAAAAAAAAAGAAAGAAAAAGAAAAAGAAAGAAAAAAGAAAAAAAAAATTAGCCGGGCCTGCCGGTGCGCGACTGTAGTCCCAGCTACTCCGGAGGCTGAGGCAGGAGGATCGCTTGAACTCGGGAGGTGGAGGCTGCAGTGAGCAGAGATCGCGCCACTGCACCCCAGCCTGGGCGACAAAGCAATACTCCATCTCCAAAAATAAATAAATAAATAAATAAATAAATAAATATAAAAATAAAACATTTAAAAAATGCAAATGCCCCCAGAGGTAACACTTCATGCTACTCAAGAGCTGCAGGAAACAGCTGTCAGAGCTGAGGGTGTTAAGGCTTACCCAGGGTCGGGGCGGGTGAGTGAGCCTGAGGCTAAAGCAGGTTATCACTGCATATGTCAATTTAAAAAGCACTGCGGGGGAGCCTTTGAACCGCGGGGTATCTCGACCCAGGTTGGGACACCCACACAACCGCAAGGAAGCCGCCGCACTCCAACCTTGAACTCTACCCAGGGGCCCAGTCACAAGATCCAGCTGTCGGGGGTGGGGCTTGGGGAATGCGGCTGCGCCTGTTCTCCAAGCTGATTGGCTGACGGTTGTGCCCCCTGCTGCGACAGAATTCGAGGGGGTGGGGCTTTGCCAGGACAGAGGACCGCCTCGCTGGCCTACTGTCTCCGCCCCCACGGCGCCGGAATCCCAGCTCCACTTACCAGGCCGCGGCTACCCCGTCGCCCCCGCCACTCCCGCCACCCCGCTCTCCCAGGCTCTTCAGGATCCAAGTTTGTAGGCCCTTTAAGGGGTCTAGTTGCCCTTTGCGGGGCCCTGGGACTTTGGTCCCAGACAGGGGGGATCCGGATGGCTTCCGTGCGGATCCGAGAGGCCAAGGAGGGAGACTGTGGGGATATCCTGAGGTTGATTCGGGTGAAGACTGTGGGCCGGAAACCAGGGGGTCAGAGTGGCGCGGCCAGAACGGGGACGCAGGAGGCGGGGGCAGGGGAGGGGCTCGCCTTGGGACCCCGCTCGGGGAGCAGCGGGGCCCTTCTGCTCTAATCTAGCTTCCGTACCCACGCCTTAGGAACTAGCCGAGTTCGAAAAACTCTCGGATCAGGTGAAGATCAGTGAGGAAGGTGGGGGCTCAGCGCCCAGGTTCTGGCGGAGGCTGGGGAGGAAATGAGGGATGGGTTCCCCAGGCGACAGCTCCAGGCTGGGCATACACCCAGGTCCTCTTTCTCTATCTCTTTGTTACAACTCCAATCTCGGCAGCCCTGAGAGCAGATGGCTTTGGAGAGAATCCTTTCTATCACTGTTTGGTAGCAGAGATTCTTCCAGCGCCCGGGGAGCTACTGGGTAAGAGCACCTGGTCCTTAGAAGTCCACCTCTCCAGCCGGCCTCAGAGGTCTCCCCACAGGCTCCCAGAAGCCTTACTCCCCTTTTCTCACTCTCAGGGCCCTGCGTGGTGGGCTATGGGATATACTATTTCATCTACAGTACATGGAAGGGACGCACCATTTATCTGGAGGATATCTATGTGATGCCGGAATATCGGGGTACTGGGCAGAAGCTGAGGCTGGGGTGGGAGCAAAGCACCCCACAGACCCCACCATCATCCCCTGTCCCCAGATCCCAGCCTGTGTCCTTTTCTGATCCCCTTCAGCTCAAACAATAGCTATTTTTTGCCTCTTCCTCTCCACAACAGGTCAAGGGATTGGTTCCAAAATAATCAAAAAGGTGGCTGAGGTGAGGAGAGGGGTGGGGGTGACAAGTGAGGACCTGAAGAGGCAAGGGTATATGGAGGGGGAGACCTGGGTTGAATGAGGGAGTGAGAAAACCTTTTTCTTTTTTGACCCCAGAAAAGTTAGTGTTGTCTTCTCCCACAGGTGGCCTTGGATAAGGGCTGCTCCCAATTCCGCCTGGCCGTCCTGGACTGGAACCAGAGGGCTATGGACTTGTACAAGGCCTTAGGAGCCCAAGATCTGACGGAAGCTGAGGGCTGGCACTTCTTCTGCTTTCAAGGAGAGGCAATGAGAAAGTTGGCAGGAAAGTGACGCCATCCCTAGGGGGATCTCTCTCTTGAGTTTCTCCTTCCCCACCAGCTCAAGCACTCTTCAGAGACTACGTCTACAGACACTGACGCTGAGGCCTCCCTGGAGGAAGGAGGGTTGGGGGTGCCTATCCTCAAGTATTGGAAGAGCAGAATTGAGGGAGAGACCTTTCTTCCTTGTTGAGGGTGAAAAATAAATAAGAAATAAGAATTACATGTCCTGATGTGGTGTTGGGTCTTTCTTTCCTTTTCTTTCTTTTTTTTTTTTCAGACAGAGTCTCTGTCGCGCACGCTGGAGTGCAGTGGTGCTGCGAACTCAGCTCACTGCAACCTCTGCCTCACGGGTTCAAGCAATTCTCCTGCCTCAGCTTCCCGAGTAGCTGGGACTACGGGTGCGCACCACCATGCCCAGCTAATTTTTGTATTTTTAGTAGAGACGGTGTTTCACCATACTGTCCAGGCTTGTCTCCAACTCCTGATCTCGTGATCCGCCTGCCTCGGCCTCGAAAAGTGCTGGGATTACTGATGTGAGCCACCGCGCCCAGTCCAAAGCCTTTTTTTTTGAGATAAAGTCTTGCTGTTGTCCTCAGGCCAGAGTGCAAGGAGTGCAATGGTTCGATCTTGGCTCACTGCAACATCCGCCTCCCGGTTTCAAGCAATGCTCCTGCCTCAGACTCCCGAGTAGCTGGGATTACAGGCGCCTGCTACCACACGCGGCTAATTTTTGTATTTTTAGTAGCGACAGGGTTTCACCTTGTTGGCCAGGCTGGTCTCAAACTCCTGACCTCAGGTAGTCCGACTGCCTCGGCCTCCCAAAGTGCTGGGATTACAGGTGTGAGCCACCGCGCCCAGCCCACAGTCTTTTCTTTTCTTTTTTTTTTTGAGACAGAGTCTCACTCTGTCACCCAGGCTGAAGGGCAATGGCGAGATCTTGGCTCACTGCAAGTTTTGCCTCTTGGGTTCTCGCCATTCTCCTGCCTCAGCCTCCTGAATAGCTGGGACTACAGGCCCCCGCCACCACGCCCGGCTAATTTTTTGTATTTTTAGTAGAGACAGGGTTTCACCGTGTTAGCCAGGATGGTCTCAATCTCCTGACCTCATGATCCACCCACCTCGGCCTCCCAAAGTGCTGAGATTACAGGTGTGAGCCACCGCGCCTGGCCTGACAGTCTTTATTTTCGATCTGGTATGCCCTACAAAAGCTCATGCCTGGCCGGGCTCAGTGGCTCATGCCTGTGATCCCAGCACTTTGGGAGGCCGAGGCAGGTGGATCATCTGAGGTCAGGAGTTCAAGAGCAGCCTGACCAACATGGCAAAACCCCATCTCTACTAAAAATACAAAATTAGCCAGGTGTGGTGGCAGGCGCCTGTAATCACAGCTACTCAGGAGGCTGAGGCAGGAGAATCGCTGGAACCCGGGAGGCGGAGGTTGCAGTGAGCCGAGATCGTACCACTGCACTCCAGTCTGAGTGGCAGAGTGAGACTCTATCTCAACAACAAAAAAAATTGATAGTGTGGCTAGGTATAGGAAGCGAGGTTGGAAATAATTTTTTTTTTTTTTGAGACAGTGTCTTGCTCTGTTACCCAGGCTGTATGTAGTGCAGTGGTGTGATCTCGGCTCACTGCAACTTCTGCCTCCCAAGTTCAAGAGATTCTCCTCCCTCAGCCTCCTGAGTAGTTGGGATTACAGGCACACACTACCACGTGTGGCTAATTTTTGTATTTTTAGTAGAGATGGGGTTTCACCATGTTGGCCAGGCTGGTCTCAAACTCCTGACCTCAGGTGATCCACCCACCTCGGCATCCCAAAGTGCTGGGATTACAGGCGTGAGCCACCGCACCTGGCTAATTTTTGTAGTTTTGGTAGAGACAGGGTTTCGCCATGTTGCCCAGGCTGCTCCTGAACGCCCGAGCTCAAGTGATCTGCCTGCTTCAGCCTCCCAAAGTGCCAGGATTACAGGCGTGAGCCACCACACCTGGCCTTGGAAAATTTTGTTGAATAATTATTACTATTGATT
This sequence comes from Pongo pygmaeus, assembly GCF_028885625.2. Taxonomy (NCBI): domain Eukaryota; kingdom Metazoa; phylum Chordata; class Mammalia; order Primates; family Hominidae; genus Pongo; species Pongo pygmaeus. Next base: position 7,484,898 of record NC_072392.2, on the reverse strand, counting down.
TTAGATGATTTTATCCTTTACAGATAATTATTTTTGTTATCACTTTCTGGAATTCTGGTTATTCAGATGTTGTATCCCATGGACTAATCCTTTACTTTTCTTATATTTTATTTTCCTTTCTTCTATTGCCTTTATTTTTATTTTTTATTTTAATTTTTTGAGATGGAGTCTCACTCTGTCACCCAGGCTGGAGTGCAGTGGCGCAATCTTGGCTCACTGCAACCTCCGCCTCCTGGGTGCAAGCGATTCTCCTGCCTCAGTCTCCTGAGTAGCTGGGACTACAAGCGCATGCCACCATGCCTGGCTAATTTTTGTATTTTTAGTAGAGATGGAATTTCACCAGACTGGTCGTGAACTCCTGACCTCAGGTGACCTCAGGTGACCTCAGGTGATCCACCCGCCTCAGCCTCCCAAAGTGCTGGGATTTCAGGCATGAGCCCTGCGCCTGGCCATGGTTGCAATATTAATAATTATTATAAATATTAATAATTTTTCCAGTGTCTTTCTTCTGCCATCACGCTATGAAGTCAGAGACTTCCAAGTCTGTTTGTCCCCACCATTAAATACAAAAATTTAAAAATTAGCCAGATGTGGTGGCTAAGCTCAAAGGGCAAAAAAAAAAATAAAACTTAGTAAATTCATCACCTTATTTTCTAAACCTTTATCTCCTATGTTATCTCTTCCATGATTGGCATCACCATTTACTCTAATCCAAGAAGTGGATGGAACATAGGACAACTCCCAGAATGTGAAGTTTTCCCGCTACTGCCCTTATTTCGTGAGAATTTTTCCTAGTTTCAACTTCCCCAGCATTATTGATTATTATTATTACTATTTTTTGAGACAGAGTGTCGCTCTTTTTGCCCAGGCTGGAGTCCAGTGGCACAATCTCGGCTCACTGCAACCTCTGCCTCCCAGGTTCAAGCAATTCTCTTGCCTCAGCCTCCCGAGTAGCTGGGTTTACAGGCATGCGCCACCACGCCCAGCTAATTTTTGTATTTTTAGTAGAGACGGGGTTTCACCATGTTGGCCAGGCTGGTCTCGAACTCCTGACCTTGTGATCCACCCATCTTGGCCTCCCAAAGTGCTGGGATTACAGGCATGAGCCACCGCGCCAGGCCACTATTATTATTATTATTTGTTGTTGTTTTTGTTGAGACGGAGTCTCGCTCTGTCGCCCCGGCTGGAGTGCAGTGGCACGATCTCCGCTCACTGCAACCTCCGCCTCCTGGGTTCACGCCATTCTCCTGCCTCAGCCTCCCGAGTAGCTAGGACTACAGGCGCCCGTCACCACACCCAGCTATTTTTTTTTTTTTTTTTTTTTTTTGTATTTTTAGTTGAGATGGGGTTTCGCCGTGTTAGCCAGGATGGTCTCAATTTCCTGACCTCGTGATCCGCCCATCTCGGCCTCCCAAAGTGTTGGGATTACAGGCATGAGCCACCGCACCCTGCCATTATTATTATTTTTTAAGACGAAGTTTCACTCATTGCCCAGGCTGGAGTGTGGTGGCATGATATCCGCTCACTGCAACCTCCACCTTCCTAGGTTCAAGCGATTCTCCTGCCTCAGCCTCCCGAGTAGCTGGGACTCCTTCCGAGTAGCTGGAACTACCACGGCTAATTTTTTGTATTTTAGTAGAGACGAGGTTTCACCATGTTGGCCAGAATGGTCTCCATCTCCTGACCTTGTGATCCGCCCGCCCGTGATCTCAGCCTCCCAAAGTGCTGGGATTACAGGCCTGAGCCACCGCGCCCGTCCTATTTTTTGTACTTTTAGTAGAAACAGGGTTTTGCCCTGTTGAGGCTGGTATCGAACTTTTGGGCTCAAGTGAACCACCCGCCTGAGCCTCCTAAAGTGCTGGGATTACAGGAGTGAGCCACAGCGCCCGGCTGAAACTATTCTTAAAGCTTTCTTTCCTTTCTTTCTTTTTTTTTTTTTTTTTTTTGAGACAGAGTCTTGCTCTGTCGCCCAGGCTGGAGTGCAATGGCGCGATCCCGGCTCACTGCAACTTCTGCCTCCCAGGTTCAAGGGAGTCTCCTGCCTCAGCCTCCTGAGTATCTGGGATTACAGGCGCGTGTCACCAAGCCCGGCTAATTTGTGTATTTTATTAGATGCGGGGGCGGGGGGGCGGTTTTCACCATTTTGGCCACGCTGGTCTCGAACTCCCGACCTCAGGTGATCCACCCGCCTCAGCCTCCCAGAGCGCTGGGATTACAGGCGTGAGCCACCGCGCCCGGCCAAAACTTTCATTGTATCACAATCTCTTCAAGGCAAGAGCCATGACTCTTAAATCTACTACAGCACAGAGTTACAGATTCTTAAAATATCGGCGATGCATACGCGCAGAGGATAAATCTCAGCGCGTGCGCACCAAGAACCTTTTTCCCTGCGGCGACTCTTCTTCTTTTTTTTTTTTTTTTTTTGGAGCGTGCGCACCAAGAAAGACAAAGGTGGGGAAAGTGACCAAGCAGTCGTTCAGGCGCATGCCCATCCCTAACTTGTCCAAGCCCGGTGGGGCCAGCGGCGGCGGAGTGGGTGTGGCCTGAGCGCGGTGTGACTGTGCGGCCGCCGCCCAATCGGACCGAGCGAGCCCTGCCCCTCCCTCCCCCTGATTGGTTGGTTCTCAGTGTTGTGGGGCGGGGAAAGGAAGAGACGGGGCGGCTGGACGGTGGAGCGGTGAAGAAAGAAGGCTAATCTTGTTCTGCGCAAGCGCGAGCAAGCGACCAGGAGGGGGCGTGAGAGAGTGAAAGGGAATGTGGCAGCCCCGATGCGCTGGCTGGCGCTAGCTGGGGCTCTAACCTTGACGCCTGCGCCGTGGCCCTCGGGGCCCCGCGCGCAGCGGGCGGGTGCCCGGTGCGCCTGCGCAGTAGGCGGCGGTGGCAGGGGGAGGTGGAGGCTGTGGAGCGGCAGCGGCAGCAGCGGGTCCCGGGACTGAGGCAGCAGCGGGGGCGGCGGCGGGCGGAAGCTGAGGTGACGAAGGCAGCGGCGGCGGCAGCCGTTTCCCTCACGGTGGCGGAGACCAAGGCGGCGGCGGCGGACGGGGAGCGGCCCGGCCCCGGCCCCCTGCTCGTTGGCTGTGGCAGGGCCGCCGTGGGGCCGGCCCGGCTCCCGCCCCCCGCGGCTCCCCCTCCGGCTCCTCCTCCGGGGAGACGCCGGGGGCCTGGCCCGGCCCGCACTCAGACTGCTGCTGCAGCCGCCGCCGGGGGAGTCGGAGGCGGTGGCGGCGCCATGGGCGGCCTGGCCTCTGGGGGGGATGTGGAGCCGGGACTGCCCGTCGAGGTGCGCGGCTCCAACGGGGCCTTCTACAAGGTGAGACGGCGCGCCGACTGGGGACGCCGGTCCTTAGCCCCTTCCCCTGGCCGGAGCAGGAACGCGTGGGGCGGGATCGAGCTTCTGGAGCTGAGTCCTGGCCCTTAGAATCTTGGACCCTTGCTCCAACCCGCAGCCTTCCCTGGGAGACCGCTTAGAGTGAACCCTGTTCCTCTTATTTTTGACCCCTCCAATGCACCTGCACCTGCTTCTACCCCCATCTCAGGGAGAATGAACTTCAGGCCATTATTGTCCCTGGCTTGGTGCTCCCTGCTCCCTAGGAGAGACCCCTTTACCCAGCTTCTAATTGACTGTGTCCGTTGTCTGGTGGAAGACATACCTTAGACCTTAATCACATCTTCCCCACGGTCCAAGCACATGGAGAATTGTCTTTCTTCCACACGGTCCCCTTGGGAAGGCCCAGAGGTCCCGTATCAGATCCTTTCATCTTCCTCAGAGAGGCCTCTGCCTACTGGCTCTGGAACACTCACCCCACTTTCATCTTATATTCCGGTTCCCAAGCCAAGGAGAAATGGTCAGATCCATTTACGACGTTTGGCATCTTTGACCTCAGGAACCCTGGGTTGGATCAGTCAAGTTGCTTCCCAGCCAGCCATAAGGTGGCATCTTTCGCAAGTCTCTCACCCCACCACACCTTGATCTCAAGGCCCACTGGTCTACCATTCTACTCAGGAATGGATTTGAGGTCTCACTTAGACCTCAGATACCTTCAGGTCATTCATATAATTTCTTCGTCTTGAGGCATGTAAGCTTCATAGTCATAATCTCTAAAAGGATCCCTAAAAGGAAGCTTATGAGGTTCCCTTCTGTTTATCTTAAGATTTCCACTTCTTGAAGACTCTTGGCCAACTATCCCAGTTCGGGAATCTGACAACCTTTTTTGGAAGAAGGGATCATCTTTCAAAGACCCTTCCTTATTTCGCCTCCCCCTTTGCCCAGGATTTGGTTCCTTAGAACTCCTTATAATGCCACCTTCCTTATCTGCTCTGAATCCATTTTCTAGGGCATTTTTTTCCCATTTAGATTAAGCCAGAGAGAGCCCTTTTTTGCCTCCCAAGAGTTTTTCTTTGTGTGACTGTTGGTATTCTGAACCTCTTTTGGATTTGATGCCTGGATTGTCCTAGAGACTCTCCTGATTTCTGTCTCATTCTTTGATTTCACCCTGGGGAGCTGGAGAAACCTTCCCATGGCATCACTTGTTAAGAGTGGATCCCCCTTCCCCCTTTCCTTCAGTTCCCCTCAGGCCTTTTTCCCCCACAGTAGTCCTCTCTAGTTTCTCATGCCCTTGGAAGTGTCTTTCTTTGACTCCTTCCCTAAATCATATTTTTCTATAACTGCAGAGGGTCTTGTAATTTCCCTTGGGTGGTTTCTGCCTCTACTTCAGTTGCTAACTTCATTGTAGTCATTTTTTTTTTTTTTTGAGACGGAGTCTCGCCCTATTGCCCAGGCTGGAGTGCAGTGGTGCGATCTTGGCTCACTGCAAGCTCCGCCTCCCTGGTTCACGCCATTCTCCTGCCTCAGCCTCCCGAGTAGCTGGGACTACAGGTGCCCGCCACCATGCTCGGCTATTTTTTTGTATTTTTAGTAGAGACGGGGTTTCACCGTGTTAGCCAGGATGGTCTCGATCTCCTGACCTAGTGATCCACCTGCCTCGGCCTCCCAAAGTGCCGGGATTACAGGCGTGAACCACCGCGCCCAGCCATTGTAGTCATTTTTTACTCACTCTTCATACTTACCCATTTTTGCCTTACTTCCCTCATCAGATTTATTTCTGTGCGGTGACTGTGGGTACCCATGTCTAACTTACCTTCTCAATTCAAGTTTTTAGCTTTTTCTCCTAATATTTCTGTATTCCTGTGTAATCCTCAGGAATCACCTTATTCCCTGTCTAGCTGAAGGAAGCTCCCTGCTGATCTCTTTTTGTCATTTTCTGCATACTTGCCTAACTCTTGGGACTTTTTCTTCTAGCCTGCCTCCATAGCATTTCTGTTTTCTTTGGCAAAAGTCTCTAATTCCTTTCTGCTTTTGATAGAGCACATTTGTCTCTCATATCCTTTTCCCCAAACTTGCATTACCTTTGTTGAAATAGCTTCCTAAAGTGGCCCTCCCTGTTTACCTTGGTATCTTTTCCTTCATCTGGGTCCTTACCACCCCCAAATTCTGAGTTCCAAGAAAAGTGATTCTTAAGTTGAGTCCAAGATCAAGATATGATGTTTGCTTTGTTCTAGGAAGCATAGGAGCCCTGCACAGCTGGGAAGGATTGGTATCCAGTTCAAATGAACTGTATGAGATGGCTGGGAAGGGACACGTTTTCTGTTCCACATATAAGTGTCCAGCAGAAAGTCTCTCTGAATCTTTTCTCTTTCTCCTGTGCACTGTGGCAATGATAGACTTGAATAGATTGGGTCCTGGATACTGTGATTCAGAGAGTAGAGTTTGGGGTTGAGCTGAAAGCCAGGTAATGTGGTAATGTGGATTTGGGCAGGTTAGCATTTTCTGCCCTGTTCCTGAGTTAAAAACCACAAATCCCTAAATTCAGGCTAATCTTCCACTCTCAGTACCCTATAGATACTTATCCGTTTTGACCTTGCTGCTGATTTAATATTCATGACTCAGCAAACTTGGGATGGGTCAGGGAGTATTTACACTGCTTCTGGAATTGTACATTTGGGAAGGTCCCTTTCTCCTCTCTCAGAATTGGGCCCTGTTGTCAGTTTTCTTTTCTTTCTTTTTTTTTTTTTTTTTTTTTTTTATTTGAGACAGGGTCTCCCTCTGTCATCCAGGCTGGAGTACAGTGGCGTGATGTTGTCTCACTGCAGCCTCCGCCTCCCAGGTTCAAGTGATTCTTGTGCCTCAGCCTCCCGAGTAGCTGGGATTACAGGTGTGCAACACCATGCCTGGCTAATTTTTGTATTTTCAGTAGAGACGGGGTTTTGCCATGTTGGCCAGGCTGGTTTCTGACTCCTGACTTCAAGAGATTTGCCCGCCTTGGCCTCCCAAGGTGCTGGGATTACAGGCGTGAGCCACCACGCCCTCCCATCAGTTTTCTTAAAGGATAAAATATTAGATCTGGGATCTAAGTTATTTTGTAGCTATCCCAACATTAAGTTTGTCAGAACTTACTTTTTCTGTTTTTTTTTTTTTTTCATGTCAGACTGGCATCCGTAACAAGGGTTGAGGGAGGCATACCTCACACGTGAGCCTGAAACCTCAGTCATCATGTTTAAGACGTACAAAATGATCTAATGTATTTTATTCTTTAAGTTGTACTCTCCCAAAAGAAGTATTCACCTTCCAGGGCGCAATCTTCCCACTCCAAACCTCACCTGGATATCCTAATCCCCATTCCTTTCTTAATCAGCGTGGCATCCTCAGCTTCAGTACTTGGTTTTTACTCAGACTGTTCCTGCTCTTCTCCTAGAACCCCCTCCTTTGCTTTGGGAGTCTAGAACTAGAAGATGGTGAAGGTGGGGACCAATTTTATATCTTCTAATTTGAGGAAACCAAAGTACCTAGGAACTTGGGGCTCTCTCTTCCTCTGCTGGCTTGGCGCCAGGCTCCAGAAGCCAAAGCCAGGTGATGCTGTGACCACTGAATCAAGTCATCCTCTGGATCTAGGTGGCTCCCTAATACATTCCACCCACCTGCTCTTGCCTTCCCCTGCTTATTTTCACAATGAGCGTAGACTGAGCAGAACTTGGGGCTCACTTTCCACCACTGATACCCTTGGAGAAAAAAACTAGTATGGGATGAATGGGTGGAATTTAGGAGCAGAAACAGGATTGGAATATGAAGTTGGGGACAGAGCTAGTTTTGGAGATTGAAAGAAAAAGAACCTGGAAGTATAAGGGTTGAGTGAGATTTGGTTGAACTACTGAGTGATGTGAGAGATTACTCCATTCTGAGCTTTGCATTTCTGCCTTGGAAGTCATGGCAGCTGGGAAAACTAGGGTAATATTGCTACTCACCCTGGGGCCAAGCCTAACATGGTGGAGGAGAATTGGATTACACCATAGGCATAGCTGTTGTGAATATATCTAGGAGTAGAAATCTCTTCACAAAAGCAGTAGGTTAGTGATTCTCATCTCTGTCTCTTTTCCACTTCTTTCTGTCAGCGTAACGCCTGCCTTGATAAATTACTTCTAAGGCTTGGAGTACACATTTTGGGTAAAGAATTGGATAAAGTCAGCCGAAGAGGCTGGTCGGAATAATTCTAGAAATCCAGACGACCCTGCAGCCTCTGCCTCCTGGCTTCAAGTGATTCTCATACCTCAGCCACCCTGAATAGCTGAGGTTACAGCCATGTGCCACCACGCCTGGCTAATTTATATATACGTGTATATATATATACGTACATATACATGTATATATACATATATATGTGTGTGTATATGTATATGTATACATATATATATAGTAGCCATGGGGTTTTGCCATATTGACCAGACTGGTCTTGAACTGCTGGCCTCAGCTGATCTACTGACCTCGGCCTCCAAGTGTTGGGATTACAGGGAAAAGAAGAGGGAATGGATAAAATATTAGTGGTTGTGGGACTGGGGAGGACACTTGAGCAGGAGCTAAGGGAAGAATCCAAAAGGGAAGAGAGACCCAGGCAAGTAGAAGTAAAAGTGCCTCAGAAGACTTGAATGGAGAACAGTAGGAGTTGGCATTAAACCTGAATGAACATGCTCATAACTCAGGTTCTTTTTTAAAAAGGAAAAAAATCTGAATGAAGAGTAGAAAAAACATTTCTGGAGAAGAGAATGTCAGAGAAAGAAAAAGCATGGGTAAAAAAGAGGCCAGGAAGTGCCAGTAGTAATTAAAGCCTTGGGCAGTAGTAAGGCTCTAAGAAAGAACATTCAGTCAAGAATGATCTTGACTGACTGCAGCCTCTATAGCAAGACATATCCCTAAAGACGAGAAAAGTGGCTTGTATGAAGAGTGAAATGCAGGCTTAGATTTTCCCATCATAAGGAAATAGCAATCTGGTAAGTGTTTGTGATTGATTAGTTCTATGAGGTAGGAGCTGTGCATTTGCCAAGGGCATTTTTGGTGTTTTCTCTCCTAAGCTTAGCCTTTGTCCCTAGCAGCAAAGCTCATGAATAGTTCTCATGTATTAGCCTTTTGAAACCTCTAATTCTTTTATTTTTGTTTATTTATTTTGTTTTTTGAGTCAGGGTCTTGCTGTGTTGCTCAAGCTGTGGAGTGCAGTGGTGCAATCACAGCTCACTACAGCCTCGACCTCCCTGGCTCAAGTGATCCTCCCACCTCAGCCTCCTAAATAGCTGGGACTACAGGCACAAGCCATCATACCCTGCTAATTTTTAAATTTTTTGCAGAGATGAGGTCTCCCTGTGTTGTCCAGGCTCTCTAATTTAAAAAAAAAAAATCTTTATTGAGCTGAAATTGACATACAACAAAATAGACATATTTAAAGTGTGCCATTTGTTAAGTTTTGACATGTATATAACTGAAACCATCACTGCAATCAAAGGAGTGAACATTTCTGTCACTCCCAAAAGTCTTCCATCAACTACCAGTCTTCTGTCATTATACATTAAATTGCCTTTCCTGATTTTCGATAGAAATGAAAAGGCAGTTCAATTCAGCTAAGAAAGGATAGTCTTTTCTTTTCTTCTTTTCTTCTTCTTTTTTTTTTTTTGAGGCAGAGTTTTGCCCTGTTGTCTAGGCTGCAGTGCTATGGCATGATCTTGACTGACTGCAGCCTCTAACTCCTGGCTTCAAATGATTTTCATGCCTCAGCCACCCTGAGTAATTGAGGTTACAGCCATGTGCCACCACGCCTGGCTAATTTATTTATTATTATTATTATTATTATTATTATTATTTTAGTAGCGATGGGGTTTTGCCATATTGGCCAGACTAGTCTCGAAGTCATGGCCTCAGCTGATCTGCCAGCCTCGGCCTCCCAGTGTTGGGATTACAGGTGTGAGCTACCACCCCTAGCCAGAAAGGATAGTCTTTTCAACAAATAGTGCTGGAACGAGATATCTATAGGTAAAAAATGGGCTGGGCACAGTGGTCACGCCTGTAATTCCAACATTCTTGGAGGCTAAGGCGGGTGCATTGCTTGAGTCCAGGAGTACAAGACCAGCCTGGGCAACATAGCGAAACCCCGTCTCTATTTTAAAAAAAAAATTAATTTAAAAATATATTAAAAATAAAAAAAAGAGGCCTGGTGCGATGGTTCATACCTGTAATCCCAGCACTTTGGGAGGCTGAGGCAGGTTGATCACCAGAGGTCGGGAGTTCGAGACCAGTCTGACCAACATGGAGAAACCCTGTCTCTATTAAAAATACAAAATTAGCCGGGGTGGTGGCACATGCCTGTAATCCCAGCTACTTGGGAGGCTTGAACCTGGGAATTGCTTGAACCTGGGAGGTGGAGGTTGAGGTGAGCCAAGGTAATAAATAAAAATTGAAAAATTAAAAAAACATTGATCAATACCTCACCTTATATATAAAATTTAATTCAAAATGGATCATAAGCTGGGCACAGTGGCTCACATCTTTAATTCCAGTTTTGGGAGGCCGAGGCAGATGGATCACCTGAGGTCAGGAGTTCGAGACCAGCCTGGCCAAGGTGGTGAAACGCCGTCTCTACTAAAAATATAAAAAATTAGCCTGGTGTGGGGGCGGTTGCCTGTAATCTCAGCTACTCGAGAGGCTGAGGCAGGAGAATTAATTGAACCCTGGGGGGTGGAGGTTGCAGTGGGCCAAGATTGCGCCATTGCACTCCAGCCTGGGTGACGGAGCGAGACTCTGTCTAAAAATAAAGGATTACAGATGTAAATATAAAACAAAAAACTAAAAGTTTAGGAAGAAGACTTATAAGAGAAAACCTTCGTGGCCTTGGATTAGGCAAAGATTTTGTTTTTTCTTTTTTTTTTGAGATGGAGTTTTGCTCTTGTTGCCCAGGCTGGAGTGCAATGGCACGATCTTGGCTCACTGCAACCTCTGACTCTCAGGCTCAAGTGATTCTCTTTCCTCAGCCTCCCAAATAGCTGGGATTACAGGCATGAACCACCACACCTGGCTAATTTTTGTGTTTTTAGTAGAGACGGGGTTTCACCATGTTGGCAGGCTGGTCTCGAACTCCTGACCTCAGGTGATCTGCCTGCCTCATCCTCCCAAAGTGCTGGGATTATAGGCGTGAGCCACTGTGCCTGGCCTGGGCAAAGATTTCTTAGATATGAAACCAAAAGCACAGTTGATAAAATAATAAATTCATAAGCTAGACCTTTTTCGAAATTAGAAATCCCTAATTGTATATGAAAAATAGGGAGAAGGTAGAAAAATTGGGAGCGTAGGGGTGAATGCATGGCTTTGGCCTCCTTAGTGAGGACACAGACCACAGGAGATGGATCAGCTGTTCAGTCATCCCTGTTGCTCTTGTCATAATATCAAGATTGGAGTCTTCCATAAATTTTATTATCCTTTATAAATTATCAATGTCATTCTAGATTCAATTCTAGTATTAAAAAACTGATGTTTTTTAAGTCTTAATTTTTCCTTCTGTAAATTGTGTTCATCACAATTTTGAACTTGTCTAGTGTTCCGATTATTGTCTTAGGACCCATGCATCAGGGCAGCGACTCTGCTCAGATCTCTTGCTGTATTGCGGAGGTAGGCCTTTCTCTCTCTTGACAGATCCTCATGTCCTCTAGGTGTTCCAGGACAGCCTCACACTGTCTCATGGGATATTCTTAGCCTTGCTGAATGTTGTTGGTATTTTAATTGAACTCTGGCAGGCTGCTTAGCACAACAGGAGGCAGACAGATAGGGAGGCCCCTGTGGGAGCCTGAGTAGATCACTGGTTTCCAGGCTGTTCTGATGCAGGTGGTATATACACCTCTCCATGACAATATCATTTCCTTTCTCTGTCTGACTGCCCATATTCTTTCCCCAGTGCAGCCTTTCAGGCTCTCTCATTACACTACTTGTGTCCCTATCTAAAACTCAAGTTTAAGGTTTTGCGGTGTCTCTATTCCCTTGATGGCTAAGGTGGAAGTAAAAGGTCATTTTATATTTTTTGCTTTTTTCTAAAATCCATTCTAGGGCTTTGTGAAGGATGTCCATGAAGACTCTGTCACCATCTTCTTTGAAAACAAGTAAGACCTTGGGAATAGAGAATCCAGCATACTAGGTCCTAGAAGGAGAGTGGAGAAGAGGGGGCAGCTGAGTCCTATGAGGCATGTAATAGGTGGGGAGAGCTGAGGGTTTGGGTGGGAACTCATATGGATCCCAGGAGAGGAAAGGGCTGAGAATTTGGTGAGGGTGGGGGCATTTGACCCAGTATTTAGAGTCTAGAAAGAGATGGAAGACACTACTATGGAGCAGGGCCTGGGGTTTAGCCTCTAATTATCCAGATAGGTGGAAATCGCCCAGCTGAGGCAATAACCCTTTTGTAAAGAAATGGGCAACCATATCAGTCAGAGTAGCTTTTTCATATTATTGTTTCTCTTATAGCTGGCAGAGTGAGAGACAAATTCCTTTTGGGGATGTCCGGCTACCACCTCCAGCTGACTATAATAAGGAGATCACAGAAGGGGATGAAGTGGAGGTAAGGGCTGTGGAGTACACCCTTTCTAAATGTCACTTTTTCCCAGGATTCTAGGCTTTTCTCTGGTTGGTTCATGTTCCTTCCTCCCCAACTAAGCCATATCCAGCCATGTAGCCTATGGAAATGTAAAATGCAACAGTTCCCCTTTTATCACTGTTGTGATCAGCCAAACTCTCAGGGACATCCCCAGTTTCAGGCGATTTGCCTTCCATTTATGGTAACAGCATCTAAAATCCAGTGCCCTCTGATTTTGTTGTTGTTGTTGTTGTTGTTTGAGATGGAGTCTTGCTCTGTTGCCCAGGCTGGAGTGCAGTGGCGCGATCTCGGCTAACTGCAACCTCCGCCTCTTGGGTTCAAGCAATTCTTCCACCTAGGTCTCCCAAGTAGCTGGGATTACAAGCACCTACCATCATGCCCGGGTAATTTTTGCATTTTTGTAAAGACGAGGTTTCACCATGTTGGCCAGGCTAGCCTTGAATTTCTGACCTCAGGTGATCCACCTGCCTCAGCCTCCCAAAGTGCTGGGATTACAGGCGTGAGCCACCATGCCCTGCCGTCCTCTGATTTTTAATTAGTTCCTTCCTCTGGTTTCTTGTATCCTTGGTTTCAGATACATCCCAGGCTGGACGCAGTGGCTCACACCTGAAATCCCAGCACTTTGAGAGGCCGAGGAGGGCAGATCACCTGAGGTCAGGAGTTCAAGACCAGCCTGGCCAACATGGTGAAACCCCATCTCTACTAAAAATACAAAAAATTAGCTGGGCGTGGTGGTGGGCGCCTGTAATCCCAGCTACTTGGGAGGCTGAGGCAGGAGAATCGCTTGAACTCGGGAAGTGGAGGTTGCAGTGAGCTGAGATTGCGCCATTGCACTCCAGCCTGAGCACCAAAAGCGAAACTCTGTCTCAAAAAAAAAAAAAAGATGCATCCCTTTTTTTTTTTTCTTTTTGAGACAAAGTCTCACTCTGTTGCCCAAGCTGGAGTGCAGTGGCGCGGTCTCAGCTCACTGCAACCTCCACCGCCTGATTCAGGTGATTCTCCTGCCTCAGCCTCCTGTGTAGCTTGGAGTACAGGCATGTGCCACCACACCTGGCTAATTTTTGTATTTTTAGTAGAGGTGGGGTTTTACCATGTTGGCCAGGCTGGTCTTGAACTCCTGACTTCAGGTGATCAGCCCACCTCAGCCAAAGTGCTGGGATTATGGGCATAAGCCACCGCGCTTGGCCTCTTTTTTTTTTTTTCTTTTTGGTGGAAGTGGGGTCTCACTATGTTGCCCAGATCATTCTTGAACTCCTGTGCTCAAGAGATCCTCCCACCTTGGCCTCCCAAAGTGCTGGGATTATAAACATGAGCCATGGTGCCCAGCAGCCCCAAATATCTTAATGGTTGTTCTATTGTTTATGTTGCCCAAGCTGGTCTTGAACTCCTGGGCATAAGCAATCCTTTTGCCTCAGCCTCCCAAAGCGCTGAGATTATAGGTGTGAGCCCCACCGTGCCTGGCCTCCTCATCCCTTTCTTGATGCTTTTGGGTGGTCTTCAATATCTCTTTGATTCTCTACTTTTCTTTAGGTTTATTCTCGAGCCAATGAACAGGAACCTTGTGGCTGGTGGCTGGCCCGGGTGCGGATGATGAAGGGAGATGTGAGTGACTGGGAATGCCTTTGGAGAACTACTGAAACAAATATTTTATTCTTAGAAAGTTGCTCAGGTCATCCACAACTTCTCCTTTTTTACCATGTGCCAGTTCTATGTCATTGAATATGCTGCCTGTGATGCCACCTACAATGAAATTGTTACCCTGGAGCGACTTCGGCCAGTTAATCCCAATCCCCTTGCAACCAAAGGCAGCTTCTTCAAGGTTACCATGGCTGTGCCCGAGGATCTGAGAGAAGCGTGAGTGTTAAGGATGGTGGGAATGAGGGCCCTCTTTACAGCCCTAATCTCTGGCTTTATTTCTTCCAGGCATCACTCCCACTTTGCAGTTTTCTCTGTTGTTCCCCTGGCCCTCTAGAGCCCTTCTTGCTAAGAAGACACTTAGTTTCTTTATTTTCCCATCCTTGTTCTTTAACTGTGGTCCCTCTTCTTTTTTTTTTTTTTTTTTTTGGAGACAGAGTTTTGCTCTTGTTGCCCAGGCTGGAGTGCAATGGCACAATCTCGGCTCACCGCAACCTTCACCTCCTAGGTTCAAGCGATTCTCCTGCCTCAGCCTCCTGAGTAGCTGGGATTACAGGCATGCACCACCACACCCGGCCAATTTTTTATTTTTAGTAGACAGGGTTTCTCCATGTTGGTCAGGCTGGTCTCGAACTCCTGACCTCAAGTGATCCACCTACCTCGGCCTCCCAAAGTGCTGGGATTACAGGCATGAGCCACCACACCCAGCCAAGTCCCTCTTCTTTTCTTATTTACTCAGCTCTGCTCCTCTGAATTTTTTTTTTTTTTCTTAATAGAGACAGGGTCTCACTATGTTGCCCATGCTAGTCTTGAACTCCTGACCTCAAGTGATCATCCTGCCCTAGCCTCCCAAAGTGCTAGGATTACAGGTGCAAACCACCATGCCTGGCCTCCCCCGAACTCTTCACTGTACTCTCTGCATTCTGCACTCTGAGTACTTTTTTCCTTTGCAGCTGCTCCAATGAAAACGTCCATAAAGAGTTCAAGAAAGCCCTGGGAGCCAACTGCATCTTTCTCAACATCACAAACAGTGAGCTCTTCATTCTGGTGAGTTTATTCTGCCTGAATTTCACATAAGCCTTTTGAACATTTTTTCTTTTTCCCCTTTTAACTCCTTTGCAGAAAGAGAAGGGCTTAAATGTGCTTCTATTTATTTGTCAAGAGGGCTTTATGGCTCCTGACTCCTACAGGCCCAGGTAGCCCTATCTTTTTTTTTTCTTTTTTTTGAGACGAGGTCTCACTCTTGTCGCCCAGGCTGGAGAACAGTGGCACGATCTCGGCTCACTGCAACCTCCGCCTCCTGGGTTAAAGCAATTCTCCTGCCTCAGCCTCCTGAGTAGCTGGGATTACAGGTGTGCGTCACCACGCCCGGCTAATTTTTTTTTTTTGAGACAGAATCTCACTCTGTTGCCCAGGCTGGAGTGCAGTGGCACAATCTCAGCTCACTGCAACCTCTACCTCCCAGATTGAAGCAATTCTCCTGCCTCAGCCTCCTGAGTAGCTGGGATTACAGGCACCTGCCATCGCACCCGGCTAATTTTTTTTTGTATTTTTAGTAGAGACAGGGTTTCACCATGTTGGCCAGGCTGGTCCTGAACTCCTGATCTCCTGATCCACCTGCCTCGGTCTCCCAAAGTGCTGGAATTACAGACGTGAGCCACCGCGCCCGACGTGCCTGGCTAATTTTTGTATTTTTGGTAGAAACACGGTTTCACCATATTGGTCAGGCTGGTCTTGAACTCCTGACGTCGTGATCCACCCGCCTTGGCCTCCCAAAGTGCTGGGATTACAGGCATGAGCCACGGCACCCGGCCTCTGACCTTTTTTTTTTTAAACCTGATAATCATGTTGCCATCTGGGTTAGAGACCCTCTCTTGATATTTGGACTTTCAGAAATAGAGTATGTAGCTCTCACCTTATGCTTGCTCCTTGCTTTCTCTCTAAACCATTTTCCTTCAGTACCCCGATAGTCAGCCTTTATGGGACTGACAATGAGTCTCCTCCTTCCTAGCTTCATTTCTTTTTTTTTTTTTTTGAAGACAGAGTATCGTTCTATCGTTCTGTCACCAGGCTGGAGTGCAGTGGCGCAGTCTTGGCTCACTGCAACCTCCGACTCCCAGGTCAGCCTTCGGAGTAGCTGGGATTATAGGCGTGCGCCACCACGCCCAGCTAATTTTTGTATTTTTAGTAGAGACGGGGTTTCACCATGTTGGCCAGGATGGTCTCGATCTCATGACCTCGTGATCCGCCTGCCTTGGCCTCCCAAGGTCCTGGGATTGCAGGCATAAGCCACCGCGCCCGGCCTCCTAGCTTCATTTCTTAACCCTTTTCCCGGGACTTAGGCATCCTGATTTCTAGTCCCTGGCTCTCCCTTAGTGTTTATTCCAAGCCAGTTTTAATGACTTTCCCACTGGTTTCCTCCCAGTCAACCACAGAAGCCCCTGTGAAGCGAGCATCTCTGCTGGGTGATATGCATTTCCGAAGCCTGCGCACCAAACTGCTACTTATGTCCCGCAATGAAGAAGCTACCAAGCACCTAGAGGTAACTTTTAGCTCGTTTTCCTCCTGCTGGAGGGCATTGTCTTCCTCCCTGCCTACCCTGTCCTCCATCCATGCTCTTGTGTTTACAGAACAAAGACTAAGGCTTCTTCTGGGCAATTCAACCTGGGTCAGCTATTTTATCTCAGACTCCTCCAGATGGCAGAGCTCTATCATGGTATAGTGCAATTATTTTCAAATTTCTTTTAGCCATTTTTTTTTTTTTTTTTTTGGAGACAGAGTCTCGTTCTGTCGCCTAGGCTGGAGTGCAATGACACGATCTCGGCTCACTGCCAACCCCTACCTCCTGTGTTTAAGCGATTCTCACACCTCAGCCTTCTGAGTAGCTGAGATTACAGGCATGCGCCACCACACCTGGCTAAGTTTTGTATTATTAGTGAGATGGGGTTTTGCCATGTTGCCCAAGCTGGCCTCGAACTCCTGGCCTCACGTGATCCACCCACCTCAGCCTCCCAAAGTGCTGGGATTACAGGCGTGAGCCACCACACCTGGCTGAATGGTTTTTTTTTTTTTGAGATGGAGTCTCACTTTGTCACCCAGGCTGTAGTGCAATGGCATAGTCTCAGCTGACTGCAACATCTGCCTTCTGGGTTCAAGCGATTCTCCCACCTCAGCCTCCTGAGTAGCTGGGACTACAGGCATGTGCTACCACACCTGGCTAATTTTTGTATTTTTAGTAGTGATGGGGTTTCACCATGTTGGCCAGGCTGGTCTCAAACTCCTAACCTCATGATCCACCTGCCTCAGCCTCCCAAAGTGCTGGGATTACAGACATGAGCCGCTGCGCCTGGTCTTGGTCTTGAACTTCTAGGCTCAAGAGATCCATCTGCCTGTACTTCCCAAAGTGCTAGGATTACAGGTGTGAGCCACCACACGCAGCCTAGACTAGAATATTTCTTTTTTAGGGTGGGCGCGGTGGCTCACGCCTGTAATCGCGGCACTTTAGCACTTTGGGAGGCCGAGGCAGGCGGATCAATCTGAGGTTGGGAGTCGAGACTGGTGAAACCCCATCTTTACTAAAAAGACAAAAATCAGCTGGGCGTGGTGGCACATGCCTGTAATTTCAGCTACTCATGAGACTGAGGCAGGAGAATCGCTTGAACCTGGGAAGTGGAGGTTGCAGTGAGCCGAGATCACACCATTGTACTCCAGCCTGGGCAACAAGAGTGAAACTCCATCTCAAAGAAAAAAAGGATATTTCTTGTTTTTTTTGTTTGTTTTTTGAGATAGCGTCTCTGTCGCCCAGGCTAGAGTGCAGTGGTGCTCTCTTGGCTTACTGCAACCTCCACCTCCCAGATTGAAGCGATTCTCCTGCCTCAGCCTCCCAACTAGCTGGGATTACAGGTGTGTGCCATCACACCTTGCTAATTTTTGTCTTTTTTAGTAGAGATGGGGTTTCACCATGTTGGCCAGGCTGATCTCAAATTATGGACCTCAGGTGATCCGCCCGCCTCGACCTCCCAAAATGTTGGGATTACAGGTGTCAGCCACAATGCCTGGCCTGACTAGAGTATTTCTATGAGATCTTTTTGAATTCTGACATCGTATAATTGTCAGATTCCCTTTCGTTGGTATTATACTATTCTAAGTGAGTAGGGTGTGTGTGTTTGAATACCATTTCCATTTATCAAGTGAATTGATCTTTTTGGGAGGCTTTTTTCTGTGCCTGTGCAATTTCTGGGTCATGATAATCTTTGACTTCTTCAGGGATCCTGCTCAGGGCACTGGCAGGTAAAAATTCACCATTACCTTCAGATGATACAAACTTTATTTTTTGTTTTTGTTTTTTGTTTTGAGATGGAGTCTCAGTCTGTTGTCCAGGCTGGAGTGTATGTAGTGGTGCAATCTCAGCTCACTGCAGTCTCTACCCCCCGAGCTCAAGTGATCCTCTCACCTTAGCCTTTGGGTGGGTGGGATTACAGGTGCACGCCACCATACCTGGCTAATTTTATTTTTTTGTTTTTGGAGACAGTTTCCCTCTGTCACCCAGGCTGGAGTGCAATGGCACAATCTCCGCTCCCTGCAACCTCCCACTCCTGGGTTCAAGCGATTCTTGTGCCTCGGCCTCCCAGGTAGCTGGGATAACAGGCGTGCGCCTCCACGTCCAGATAATTTTTGCTTTTTTAGTGTTTCACCATGTTGCCCAGGCTGGTTTTGAACTCCTGACCGCAGGTGATCCACCTGCCTTGGCCTCCCAAAGTATTGGGATTACAGTCATGAGCCACTATACCTGGCCCTAATTTCAGTATTTTTAGTAGAGATGGAGTTTCACCATGTTGGCTAGGCTGGTCGTGAACCGCTGGCCTCAAGGGATCCACTTGCCTTGGCCTCCCAAAGTGCTGGGATTATAGACATGAGCCATTGCACCCGGCCTAATTTTTTTTTTTTTTTTAATTTTTTGAGACGGAGTCTCATTCTGTCGTCCAGGCTGGAGTGCAGTAGTGCGATCTCAGCTCACTGCAACTTGTGTAGTTGGCGCAGAGTGAGCAAAGGGAGGTCGATACAAAATTCGGTCAGAGAGCAGATCATGTAAGACATGTGCGGTAGGCTGAGGAGGGGGGATTTTATTGTGCGTATACTGAGAAGCCATTGAGTTAACAGTGCCTTCTGGGTTTTTTTTGTTTTTTTTGAGATGGAGTCTCGCTCTGTCGCCCAGGCTGGAGTGCAGTGGCGTGATCTCGGCTCACTGCAAGCTCCACCTCCCGAGTTCACGCCATTCTCCTGCCTCAGCCTTATGAGAAGCTGGGACTACAGGCGCCTGCCACCACGCCCGGCTGATTTTTTAAATTTTTTTTTTAGTAGAAACGAGGTTTCACCATGTTAGCCAGGATGGTCTTGATCTCCTGACCTCGTGATCCACCCGCCTCGCCCTCCCAAAGTGCTGGGATTACAGGCGAGAGCCACTGTGCCCGGCCAAAAGTGCCTTCTGTTTTAAACTCCTGTTTCAATGACAGATTGAAAGGGGGGCAAGAATGGAAGCAGGAACAGAGCACGGTAGTCCAGGTGAGACACTTGAACTGGAGTGCTAAAGGGAGAGAGAGAGAGTAGTTTTATGTAGGATAAATTTTACGAGTAAAACCAGTAGGACTGACAGGCTCTGTGATACTGAGAGATACATATTTGGTCTCCTGACCAGGCTCCTGGCATTCAACTTCTAAAATCCTTGGAATCTCCAGTGATGTGTGTTTTTGTGTGCTGATGAGTTGCTTCATGGCTAGCCCCTCTAGGTGGCTTCATGATTAGAGGGTTGGAACTTTCAGCCTCACCCCCACCAACTTCCTAGGAGGGGAAAGGGGCTGAAGGTTAAGGCAATCACTGATGATCATTGATTTAATCAGTCATGCCTAGTAGTGAAGCCTCTCTAAAAACCCGAAAGGGGCTGGGCACGGTGGCTCACGCCTGTAATCCCAGCACTTTGGAAAGCCGAGGCAGGTGGATTGCCTGAGGTTAGGAGTTTGAGACCAGTCTGGCCAGCATGGTAAAACCCCTTCTCTACTAAAAATACAAAAAAAGGGAGGCAGAAGTTGCAGTGAGCAGAGATCACGCCACTGCACTCTAGCCTGGGTGACAGACCCCATCTCAAAAAAAAGAAAAAAAAAAAAACCCGCCTGTTCTGCAGGCTTATCTAGAAGATGCTTATAAGTCATTGTAGATCTCTTCCCCTCTCCTAATGTAGTGATTTTGAACACTCAACTTAGTTTATTTTTCCAACTTTCTCTTCTTGCCTGGTATAAATCCTTGGTATAATTCAGTCCTATCCAACTTGGAAGTGGGAAGTAGTGTATTTCAATCTAGGAATGTCTCCTTTGAGGTGTTGTTTCTATTTGGTGCTTACAACATGGGATTCACTCCTCTAAAACCTTTCCTGTCTTCCTGCCCCTGAGCCCAGGGGTTCCTCTAAGGACTGATTGAGAAATGAAGTGAAAGCCTGGTGTTCTAGAGGCATGTTTTCTGTTTTTCTTAACCTGCTTTTTTTTTTTTTTTTTTGAGACGGAGTTTTGCTCTGTCACCAGGCTGGAGTGCAGTGGCATGACCTCGGCTAACTGTAACCTCCAACTCCCTGGTTCAAGCAATTCTCCTGCCTCAGCTTCCCAAGTAGCTGGGATTATAGACACGCCCCACCAAGGCCAGCTAATTTTTGTATTTTTAATAGAGACGGGGTTTCACTATGTTGGCCAGGATGGGCTCGATCTCCTGACCTCGTGATCCACCTGCCTCAGCCTCCCAAAGTGCTTGGATTACAGGCATGAGCCACCACGCACAGCCTACCCCTCACTTTTTACTTAAGTTGTTGAGTTTTATTTGGGGATGAGTTAATATTTGTTTGGTTAAGGTAAGAGTTCCTTACACTTGCATGTACCTTGTGAGAAGTACTTTCACACCAGCCTTGTCTAATCCTCTTGCTAGTCTTGAGAATAAGATAAGTTGGGTATAATCACTTAGCAGATGACACAAGAGGCAGAGTATGTTTTGTTTAAGATCACACAGATAGATACTCTTAGGGACAGATACTGTTAGGGCCAAATCCAGAACTTTGGTGTGTCCCAGTCCAAACTGTGCCCTCTTTACCTTTCCTCCCCCACAAACCACTGGTATTTGGAAGGAGTGGAATAAAAGTTCCTGACCTTGGCTGGGCATGGTGGTTCACGCCGGTAATCCCAGCACTTTGGGAGGCCAAGGCGGGAGGATCACCTGAGGTCAGGAGTTTGAGACCAGCCTGGCAAACGTGGTGAAACCCTGCCTCTACTAAAAATACAAAAATTAGCCAGGCGTGGTGGTGGACACCTGTAGTCACAGCTACTCAGGAGGCTGAGGCATGAGAATCACTTGAACTCAAGAGGTAGAGGTTGCAGTGAGCCGAGATCGCGCCACTGCACTCCAGCCTGGGCGACAGAGCGAGACGCCATCTCAAAGAAAAAACAAAAAGTTCCTGACCTTTCCACACAGGTCCTTGTGGCCAGCGGACTCCAGAGTGGTTCTAGCTTTCTATTAATATCACAGTTTTCCTTATTTAAGTTATGCAAAGGGTCATGTGCCTGGGACTGCGCGATTCTACCGCCGTGATTCCTACAGTGACTTTTCCTTTCAGACAAGCAAGCAGTTGGCAGCAGCCTTCCAAGAGGAGTTCACAGTGCGAGAGGACCTGATGGGACTGGCAATTGGGACTCATGGTGCCAACATCCAGCAGGCCCGAAAAGTACCTGGGGTGACCGCCATTGAGTTGGGTGAAGAGACCTGCACTTTCCGCATCTACGGGGAGGTCAGCAAAGGATGTCTTTCTTCTGGGTCTCTCGGGATAGAGGGAAGAGAGGCCAAAGTAGAAAGTAAGCCTCAAGCTGGGCACAGTGGCTCACACCTGTAATCTCAGCACCTTCGGAGGTCAAAGTGGGAGGATCACTTGAGCCTAGGAGTTTGAGACCAGCCAGTGCAATATAGTGAGACCCAATCTCTACAAAAATTTAAAAATTAGCTGGAAGTGGTGGTGCGTACCTGTAATCCCAGGTACTTGGGAGGCTGAAATGAGAAGATAGAGGGGAGGATCACTTGAGCTTGGGAGTTTGAGACCAACCTGGGCAACATAGACCCTGTCTTTACCCCCCCAAAAAACCAAAAACCAAAAAACGTTAACTGAGCGTGGTGGCATGCATCTGTGGCCCCAGCTACTTGGCTACTTGGGAGGCTGAGGCAGGAGGATCACTTGAGCCTGGAAAGTCAAGGCTGCAGTACACCATGATGGTGCCACTGAACCAACCTGGGCAACATAGTCAATAGAGTGAGACCAAAAAATTAAAAAAATAGACCAGATCTCTGTTGCCCAAGCTGGTCATTAACTCCTAACCTCAAGCAATCCTCCCTTCTTAGCCTCCTAAACTGTTGAGATTATGGGTGTGAGCCACTGTGCCTGGCCAAGGTCCTCTGTTTTTTTTTTTTGTTTGTTTGTTTGTTTTTAAGTTATTTGTTTAATTTTTTTTTTATGAGATGGAGTCTAACTCACTCTGTTGCCCAGGCTGGAGTGCAGTGGCACAGTCTCAGCTTATTGCAACCTCTGCCTCCTGGGTTCAAGAAATTCTCCTGCCTCAGCCTCCTGAGTAGCTGGGATTAGAGACATGAGCCACCATTTTTTGTATTTTTAGTATTTTTGTATTTTGATTTTTGTATTTTTAGTAGAGATGGCGTTTCACCATATCGCCCAGGCTAGTCTTGAACTCTTGACCTCAATTTATCCACCTGCTTCCAGCCTCCCAAAGTGCTGGGATTACAGGCATGAGCCACCACACCCAGCTGGTCTTCTGTTTTAGTAACAACTCCCCGCTGTTCTTGCTTTAGACTCCCGAGGCTTGCCGACAGGCCCGAAGCTACCTTGAGTTTTCTGAGGACTCAGTGCAAGTGCCCAGGAACCTGGTTGGTGAGTTGGTGGTGTGTATATACAGTCAGAGGTCAGAATCAAGATTCTCTACAGTGATTCTGAGCTTGTATCCAGGATTGGCACCTCCCTGTGGACTCCCAGTTTCACAAGGACAGAGAAACAGTCTGTAATGGGAGTGATAAAAATGAAAGAATAAATTTCTAGGGATTGTAACATTTTGTCCTGTAAAAACACATCAGAAACCTAGAAGCAGGGGAATGAAGTAAATGGAATCCATATAAAGAAAATGAGGCTGGAAGATGGTGTATCAGCTTTATTCTTATTTCCTTAAAAAAAAAAAAAAGGCTTAATTCCTCATTTACCTATTCCAGGCAAAGTGATTGGAAAGAACGGGAAAGTGATCCAGGAGATTGTGGATAAATCTGGTGTGGTGAGGGTTCGAGTGGAAGGTGATAATGACAAGAAGAACCCCAGGGAGGAGGTATGGTTCTCCTATACCTATAGAGATTGGTTTCCAGAAGTAAATGGGATTGTCCTCTGAGGGCTGGGATTGTTCTTTGAGAGGGTGGAACACGGAAACTTGTTTAACACTAGTAGATTTAGAGCCCAGAATGATCCCACTGGGCAGGCTCCCCTAGGAGACTGGGTGGCGTTAATCCTTTCATTTCATTTTCCTTTCTGATCCATCGTTTCTGCTCTGTGTTCTCCAGGGAATGGTTCCCTTCATTTTTGTTGGCACCCGAGAGAACATCAGCAATGCCCAGGCTTTGCTGGAGTATCACCTCTCCTACCTGCAGGTACCCAGGCTGGGAGAGAAAAATGCTGGGTGTGGAAAGGGAACTAAGATTGCTGTGGGGGTCAACTCAGGAATTTTGGTTCTCTGTTTGTCTCTCCGTGTAGAACAGAAAACATTTTGTGGAAATTTGGGGCTATAGGGTTGGGTCCCAGAATTTTCCTTGTTTAGCCAGTGTCTTCCTTCTCCTTGCATTCCTGAGAGATTAGATATAGAGGGACAGTCAGGGTGGAGAAGCATGAAGAAAGGCACTGATCTTATTTCTCCTTTCCCTTCTTCCATCTTTTACCCAACCAGGAGGTAGAGCAGCTTCGCTTGGAGAGGCTGCAAATTGATGAGCAGCTTCGGCAGATCGGGCTGGGCTTTCGCCCTCCTGGGAGTGGGCGGGGCAGCGGTGGCAGCGACAAGGCTGGATATAGCACCGATGAGAGCTCCTCCTCCTCCCTCCATGCGACTCGAACCTATGGGGGCAGCTATGGGGGCCGTGGCCGTGGCCGGAGGACAGGCGGTCCTGCCTATGGTGAGACAGCTATGGGAACAGGAGGCAAGGAGTGGCAGGGCTTGTGGGTAGAGGCAGAGGTCTGGATGGAAGTTTGGGGAAATCTGGAATGGAGATGATGAAGAAGTGATTGATTGGCTGGGGGACTTGTGAGTGAGAGGGAGAATTCTTCAGTTTGGGAGATGTGATGGATCCTGGGGTGGGATGAATGGCCTTGAATAAATCCCACTGTGTTCTTCAGGCCCCAGCTCAGATGTGTCTACAGCTTCAGAGACTGAGTCAGAGAAGAGAGAGGAGCCCAACCGAGCTGGGCCTGGCGACAGGGATCCCCCAACCCGAGGGGAAGAAAGCCGGAGGCGGCCGATTGGGGGCCGGGGTAGGGGACCCCCACCTGCCCCCCGGCCCACTTCGAGATACAATTCTTCGTCTATTAGCTCAGGTACCAGACAGCTGGGTTCATGAATATGGGCCAAAAGGAAAGATGATGGGCACCTGACTGCCAACTCTTCCTCTTCTTCCTCTGACCAGTGCTGAAGGATCCAGACAGTAATCCCTACAGCCTATTGGACACGTCTGAACCAGAGCCCCCGGTTGATTCAGAACCTGGGGAACCGCCCCCAGCAAGTGCCAGGCGCCGCCGCTCCCGCCGCCGCCGCACTGATGAAGACAGGACCGTCATGGATGGAGGCCTGGAATCAGAGGGGCCCAACATGACAGAGAATGGCCTGGGTGAGGGTGTGCCTGGGGTCTGGAAAGTTAGAGATGGGTAGGAATCGACGGTGGGAGGTTGGGTGTGTGACTCTGGTTTTTTCCTACCCTACAGAAGATGAATCAAGACCTCAGCGTCGTAATCGCAGCCGCCGCCGCCGTAACCGTGGTAATCGGACTGATGGTTCTATCAGTGGAGACCGCCAGCCAGGTCAGCCAACTCTGGACACCAGAATCCTTCCTCAGAGCTGAGAGAATGGGATACTTCCTACCCTGTGAAAATCAGGGGTTCGGGTTCAGTGGGTGTCTTGGGCTGGCTACCAGAATTCCATCTGAAAGTCTTAATCTCCTGCCTTCCCCAGTGACTGTGGCTGACTATATCTCACGAGCAGAGTCTCAGAGCCGCCAGCGGCCACCCCTGGAACGCACTAAACCCTCAGAGGACTCTCTTTCAGGACAGAAGGTAGGCAGGCAAGATGTGGTTTACCCCATCCGTTTTTTGTTGTTACTCTGGGGCAGGGGGCACAAAAAATTTCACAAAGAAATCTCCTACTGAATTGCAGAGGCAGCTGTGTCTGATGGAGTTTAGACCAGTGTGAACTTTGAATAGGATAGAGAGGAAAGTGTGGTTCACATTTTCCGGATCCCAAGTAAGAGACTGGATCATGATCAGGGAACCAACCTCTGGATCACCAAATGCCAGGAGGGCTTGGATGGTAGGGAATGTCTCCCACCTGAATTTCTACTCACCGCTTCTTGCTTTTGTTTTCTTTCCCACTTTCCCCTCAGGGTGACTCTGTCAGCAAGCTTCCTAAGGGCCCCTCAGAGAATGGGGAGCTCTCCGCCCCCTTGGAGTTGGGTAGTATGGTGAATGGGGTTTCATAAAACCTCCAGCCTGCACCCCTCCCTTCTCCATCTCGCTTGCTGCCCAACACCATGGCCCTCACAGGCCCAACTGACCTGCGCTGGAGCTGCTCTTATCTAGGGGGGAGGGGGGTGGCACAGCAGCTTGGGTACCCCCCCAACCTCCAGGAGCTAGTGGAGGGGTGTGTAACAGGGTCATACCCCCTCCCTCTTGTCCACCCTACCCCCAGGGTAAGGGGAGCCTCTCTCCTTCCCCATCAGACTGGATGTGCCTTTATCCTCTAATACCCCAATCTCTCTCTGAACACCCCCATTCTCCACCTGTTGGTGGGGGGTGCTCCTTGACCCACCCAGATTTGACCGTTCAGGGGGCCTCCCCTGCTATCCCTCCTCCCATCCTGTACCCCCCATTTCTGGGGCCTCATCACTGTGGAAGACGGGGATAGTAAGAGATAAGTGGGTGGGAGGCACGGGGAAGGTTTTGGAGTAGAACCAGGGGTGTGTATGAAGGGGGGTGACAAGGTCCCCCGGGGAGGGGACCAACCTTGTCTGGTGGATGAGAAGGCGTATTTATTTTTCACTGTACAGTATTTAAAAAGAGAATAAAAAAATCCAAATGGCTGTCTGGTTCCTGTGCCGCCTTTGTCCCCAGTTTGGTCCATTTGTTTCTCTAGGACTGACCTGCCCTGGCCCCTGGCTCTTGTTTTCTGTTCCTCCACACCTGACTTCTCTTCATTGTCTCTTGTCCCAAAGATGGTCTTACTTCTGGGAATTCCTGACATTCCTAAACTCCCCAGGCCCAGGTTCTCCCTCCTGGTTCGGAGGAGGGGGGCTTGTGCCTTGTTGCTTCTCCCCTCCCCCCAAGTTTGCTGGTGGAGGGAGTTGGGCCACTCCTATACCCTGAGTCACAGCACAGGCTAGGCAGGGCTGCTCAGAGCTGGAGCTGTTCCTGTAGAAGCTGAGAGCCAAGGCAGGCTGCTTAATCCGATTACCCGAGGCCTGGGGCTTGGGCTGGGCCGTTGGGCAGAGTGGGGAGCAGGGTTCCCTCACAGCAGCCTCTGGAGCCCGGGGTCTGGCCTTCTTGGTGGTGTTCTGATCTGGTTCCAGGCTTTTTCTCCGGCATGCGCATCACAGACCTCTTAACTTGGGGAGTTGTCCTGGGTTTCCTGGCTCCCCCCTCATGACTTGGAGGACTGAAGATAAAACTTGCCATAATTCAATAGCAGTGGAGAAATATAGGTTTAGGGACTGGAGTTGGGAGGGCTTAAGTTTTCTCACTTGGGAAAGGGGTTGAATCACGGCCCAAGCACCTGCTGGAATGACTCAGGAAACAAAAATGGTCTCCCTCCTCGGCCTTTCTTGCCCCAGGGGCAGGTCTGGGATTTGAGGAGCAACAGGCACCAGGAAAGGGGTTGGGGGGGTGGTCCGGGATGCGCCCAAGCTCCTCTCAGCACAACTCGGGCCCTGAGGGCACTTGATCCCCCTGTGCTTGATCCCATTGTGGAAAGAATTGGCTTTAAATTGCCTTCGCTTCAGGGAGGGGAGGCAATCAGCAACGGGCTGGAAGGCCTGACATCAGGTCTTGGGTGGGGGGGCGTGGCACCCTGAGGGTGTTGGGGGCTGGGACAAACAGGACACCTGGGTTTACCTACAGGCTGCGGATGTTGGCGCCCTTAAGGAGGTGCAGTCTTCTGGGAGGGACAGGGGCGGAGTCAGTCTTTAAAAGCTGTTCCCAGGTCTGGCCCGCCTGCCACAAACGCTGAGCCCAGGTGTTAGAGGTCTGTGGTATCCGCGCCTGGCAGCTGTAGGAACTCCGGAGACCACAAAGGGGTTTATGGTTCACCCCCTCCACGGAAGGTCGGTCTGATCGCAGCTGCGGGTCGGGGAGAGGGACCGGGGGTCCCCCAGTCAGTAGGCCTCAGAGCACCTCTTCAGTGCCCGGGCACCAGACAGCGGATTTTGCATTCGACTCTCCCCAAAGTGTGCCGAAGTGGTTGGAAGCAAAGGCTCCAGTTTAAGCTCTGGGCTTGGGGATAAAATATACTTTTTAAGGACCCAAGTTCCTCGGCAACGACTCCAGACTGGGAAGACCTTTCCATTTTCAGGATCGACGCTTCACGTTGAGGGGAGGGCATTCAGGACGCCCTCTTAAGGCTTCTCCCAACCCATGGCGCTACCAGGCTCCTCACAGGACCAGGCCTGGAGCCTGGAGCCTCCGGCTCCCACGGCTGCTGCCTCCTCATCTTCGGGACCCCAGGAGCGGGAGGACGCTGGGAGCCCGGCGGCTCCCGGGGCGCTGCCCCTGGAGAAGGTGAAGCGGCCGATGAACGCGTTCATGGTGTGGAGCTCCGCTCAGCGCCGCCAGATGGCGCAGCAGAACCCCAAGATGCACAACTCCGAGATCTCCAAGCGCCTGGGCGCGCAGTGGAAGCTGCTGGACGAGGACGAGAAGCGGCCCTTCGTGGAGGAGGCCAAGCGGCTCCGCGCCCGACACCTACGCGACTACCCCGACTACAAGTACCGGCCTCGGCGCAAGGCCAAGAGCTCGGGCGCCGGACCTTCCCGCTGCGGACAGGGAAGAGGCAACCTGGCCAGCGGCGGCCCGCTCTGGGGGCCGGGGTACGCGACCACCCAACCGAGCAGAGGCTTTGGGTACAGACCCCCCAACTACTCGACAGCCTACCTGCCCGGCAGCTATGGGTGAGTGCCTGGGAAGCGGGCCGAAGACGGAGGCCCATGCGCCCCTCTCCTGGAGCCTTGGTGGGGGCGGATGCCGGAGGACGGGAACCCACCCAAGCAGAGGCCACTCGCGGCCAAGGTGTGGCGGGCGCAGGCCCAGTACCTCCGGGGCCTGTGTAGGGTGGGGCGGGTCAGGGTTCTCCCAGAGGGCGTTTCCATCTCAGTCTGAAGGTGGTGGCCCTGTAGGGTCAGATGACTGACCCCTGGATGCGATTGTGTCCTAGTTAGATGCCCCGTTTCCCCCCTGCTTCTGGCCTGTGTGTGACCCAGCTTCCTCTCCCAGCCCCCAGGGCAAGGAGAGGCCAAGCTCATTCTGCCCCTTCCCGGCCTGACTCCCCAAGAGGAAAACAGCCGTGCAGCACGCAAGCCCGCTCCCGAGCGTGCCCCAACAGGGCCGCGGGCTCTCCATTCCGGGGTCGGCTTCCATGCCTGCTGCGCCCAGCGGGCTGGGTAGCCAGGGCTGGGTGGGTGGCACGCTCTACCCTGTCTGCCCAGAACTGGCCAGACTCGCCTCCAACCCAGGGAAGTGCCCTCTAACCTCTTGTTTCTCTCTGCAGCTCTTCCCACTGCAAACTGGAAGCCCCCTCACCGTGCTCCCTCCCTCAGAGTGACCCTAGGCTCCAGGGGGAGCTGCTGCCCACCTATACCCACTACCTGCCCCCTGGCTCTCCCACTCCATACAACCCTCCCCTTTCTGGTGCCCCCATGCCCCTAACCCACCTCTAACCCTCATGGACGCAGACCTCAGCGGACGGGCCTCATCCTCCTTTTTTCATCTAGCAGCATCCCCTACCCCAGGCTGTCAACCCTTTCTCCTGTTGGACTACAGTTCAGAGGCAGCCTGCAGTCCTCCCATGATAGCCAGGGAGAGCCGCACAACATACAGTTATATTTTTGGTAGTATTAAACAGTTTTGTATTATTCAACTGAGTCTCCAGTCTTTATTGTCCCATCTGTTCCCCTCACTGCAGCAGGAACCAGCCCCATCTCCACTCCCTTCCGCCTAGACCTGCCAGAGCAGGAACCTCCTCACCCCACCCTGGGGCCCTGCCTGTGAGTCATTCTCTGTCCCCCTTCCCCCACCCCAGCACTGGGGTCCAGGAGACAGTCCCAGCCGGGCTGAGGGAGGGAGGCAGCCACAGCCCCCCAGTCCCCTCCACTCTGCCGTCCAGGCTCGGTCTTCTAGGGCCACAGGGAAAGCAGGGAGGCTAGAGGACAGGGTAAAACATTTGCCCAGGATAGTGTTAAACAGCTGGAAATTGCTGCTAGAGGAGGCTTGGCTGAATGACTGAGTTAATAGTACATGTACAGGGCTTACAAAAGCACTCAAATGTCAAAATTTTGGCTTGGGAGACTCTACCCCCATCCTCTCCTTTTCTAAGGATCTGGATCCATCAACCATTTGTTTCCACTAAAAGAAAACCCTGGCTCAGAAAGTCTGCAAGTGCAGAGGAATGGAGGATGAGTAAGTCACACCAGCAGGCTGGCTCAGATGGGGAGAACCCTGAGGTTGGGTGAATGAGTGGAAATGGAATGACTCCAGTAGCTGGCTCTACTGCGCCTTTTTCTGCTTGTGGGGAGGCTTTGCATTCCAGTAGAAGAGCAGCTGGGCGGCGATGAGGCCGTTGCAGAGAGAGGAGACCACAAAGGTCCCAGCCATTAGGGGATCTCCGGTTTCCTGGTTGCAAGAGACAGAGCCAGGGTTACCCTTCAGCATAGCTCGAGAAAGGTTCCCTCATGGACAAAGTTTCCTGATGGGGCAGCTTTGGCCCTTACCTGGGAGAAGTAAGATGAGGTTTTAGTGCCTTCTAGAAAGAAGATGTTGCACTCACCTGAATGGAAGTGAAGATTCGGGCCAGGGAGCCCCCAAACAGCAGGAAGACTGTGATGGCTGAAAGCTGGCCTGTGTGCCCATTGTGGTAGTTGGTGGCTGCCTGGAGAAGCTAGGGGAGGAGTTGAGACCTTTGGCTCTGTCACCTGAGCTCTTCCCATGCTCCCCCAAGTCCAACACCCCCACACTTTGATCTTCCACTCTTCCCCTCCACCCTGCCCCCCCAACATCTTGTCCCTTGCTCCTGGTACCCACCCTCCCCACCACCACAGCAGGCACATTGGAGGCCTGGAGCAGGGTGACTACAGTCAAGGGCGTCAGAGGTGAGAGAAGCACCAGAAGGACCAGGCCGTAGCAAGCGAGGAAAGCGACACCTAGGGGTGGGGAGACAGGAGTCCTTGTCAATCTCCCCACATCATTTGGCTTTCCCAGGCCTGAGTTCCCAGCAGGGTTCCCAGGAACCACACAGCCTGCTCTTGGGTAAGTCCCCAGCACCTTTCACAGTCTGTCCTCTGTAATGCATGACCAGGAAGCAGATGGTGATCGTCTGGAGCATCAGGAATAAGGCTTCACCCCAAGAGCTGCGGAGTCAAGAGTTGGGAGGAAGAAAGGCGGGCCTAGAAAGAGGCAGGGAAAGCCTCCATAGCCCATCCATCCAGGGACACCATGCTCTGATCAAGCTTCTCTACAGCCCCCACACGGGATTGGCTCATTCTGAATCATGGCCATTCTTGGGATGCTCACCCCTTCTCAAGATCACCTCCACTGGTGATTAGGTTTCTAAAAGGGCTTAAAACTTTCCTAGCCCCTCGTCCCTTTTTTTTTTTTTTAAAGACAGAGTTTCGCTCTTGTTGCCCAGGCTGGAGCGCAGTGGCGCAATCTTGGCTCCCTGCAACCTCCGCCTCCCAGGTTGAAGTGATTCTCCTGCCTCAGCCTCCCAAGTAGCTGGGATTACAGGTGCCCATCACCACACCCAGCTAATTTTGTATTTTTAGTAGAGACAGGGTTTCACCATGTTGGCCAGTTCGAAATCCTGACCTCAGGTGATCCACCTGCCTCGGCCTCCCAAAGGCCTGGGGTTACAGGCGCAAGCCACTGGGCCTGGCCACTTTCCTGCCTTGTAACCTCCTTCACCTGAATCCCCATTAGAGTTGTGGGTATTACCCTTGGGGTGGAAGGGTGGGCCCCTCACCTGAATGGGAAGTTGTTAGTGATGCTGTAGACCATGGTCCCAGTCAATGCCACTAGCTCCAGCATTACAGACTGGAGACTCAACCCTTCGGCACTCTTGGCTCCCAGGATTTTAAACACCTGGGGCAGCTTTACTAGGGGAAAGATGAGAAAAGTAGGACTCAGGACTCTCCATTCTTTGGGATGCAACACAACAGCTATAGAACGAATGCCCACACAGTTGACGGCCTCTCAGCACCTCCACCCCAACCCAACAGCAGGAAAGAAAGATAAGAGACATACCTAGAAGTGAGCCAGCCACAATGCCCAGCCCCAGGCCTTTGCTGAGGAGAATCTTGAGGCAGGGGACTGAGGAGAGAAAAAAGGGTAAGCAGACAGGAGATGTCTGAAACCCAGGCCAGGGCTTGAAGTTCCTGTGGGCTCTCCCCGAGCCCCCTTACCCACACCAGGGTCTTGCATTGTCTTGGGGGGAGGAGGGGCAGAGGGCAGGGAGAAAGTCCTGGTCCTTCCTGCTCCAAACCACCACACTTTTTTTTTTTTTTTTTTGAGACAGAGTCTTGCTCTGTCACCCAGGCTGGAGTGCAGTGGCCCAATCTCAGCCCACTGCAGCCTCTGCCTCTTGGGTTCAAGCAATCCTCTTGTCTCAGCCTCCCAAGTAGCTAGGATTACGGGCGCGCACCACCATGCCCGGCTAGTTTTTGTGTTTTTAGTAGAGACAGGGTTTCACCATGTTGGCCAGGCTGGTCTCGAACTCCTGACCTCAGATGATCCACCTGCCTCAGCCTCCTAAAGTGCTGGGATTATAGGCTCGAGCTACCACGCCGGGCCCCAGACTATTACTTTCCAAAACAGCTTTTCTCCAATGCCTACCACCCCCCACATCTAATCTTCCATTCCCTATAAATTAACATCCAAACTTGGCTTGACTTCCATGGCTCTCCATTGCTTCCCCGTATAAAGCTGAGAAATGACCAAGAGCTCTCTGATCCTTTATTTCCCTTCTCTGGGCCAGTGGGTGCCCCATTTCACATGTCTTCTCTCTCCAAAGACAAGTCTTCATACCATTTTTTTTCTTTTTTTTGAGACGGAGTTTCACTCTTGTTGCCCAGGCTGGAGTGCAATGGCACGATCTCGGCTCACTGTAACCTCTGCCTCCCGGGTTTAAGCGATTCTCCTGCCTCAGCCTCCCGAGTAGCTGGGATTACAGGCGCCTGCCACAACGCCCGGCTAATTTTTTGTATTTTTAGTAGAGGCGGGGTTTCACCCTGTTGGCCAGGCTGGTCTCGAACGCCTGACCTCAGGTGATCCACCCGCTTCGGCCTCCCAAAGTGCTGGGATTACAGGCGTGAGCCACCGCGCCCGCCCCATACCACTCTTTCTTGAACACTCTGACTGTCCCTGGCCCCTACTCAGGGACTAAACCTTACCCTTTCAGGGCTTGCTTTTATGCTCCGGCCATCCACAACTTCTCTAGCCTTGAAGCCCTCCCCTCAAAGAGCTTGGTCTAGTGGGAGTCTGAGTCTCACGGGTCATGAATGCGGCTAAAACAAAGTGCCCCATGCGAGGTACCATGAACTGACAGGGGCAGACTGACGCTTCCCAAATGGTCTGACGGTGGGCCTTGTGGAGCTGTCTCGCAATCAGAAAAAGGAAGGGAGGCAAATTATTCCGAAATCAGACTATGACCAAACCTGGAGGCTGGAAAGAAAGCAATCAGGGTGGCGGAGCCTTTGGGGGTGCAATGAAGGCCCGATTCATCAGGGGCTTTGAATTAAGTTTAACCCTGCTAGCGATCTAATAAAGGTTGGCATGATTTGACTTAATTTTTATTTTGTTTTATAAAAGTTGAGTCTTTTCGTTTTTCATTGTCGCTACAGCACAAACTCCACAAAGAAGTAATTCCACCCGGTGACTTCCCCACTGGCACTAATATGGTGTCCTCCCTCTAAGGAGCCCAAGACACTTCCGCCCTTCTCAGAAGTGACTTCCGTCTAGCTCGGCGTGGCGGCAGTCACTGCCGTCACTTAGTCGCTGATCAAGCTTTGGACTAAGGGCCCACGGTCACTCGAGTAGGACTTGGATCGGATGCTGAATAAAACTCACCGTGAAGCAAGTCCCACTGAACGAAAAGTTGGTCGTAGCATTTCTCAGGTAAAAGAATCGGCACGAGCAGCCGTTTAAGCGGTCCATCCACCTCGGCCGCCATATTGCAAAGCTAGCTTCCGCCAGTCTCTCCAGACCGCCATTGACTTTCGTTGCGCGTGCGCGCTGCGGACACTCCGCCTCCCGTTCTTTTCCCGCGGCGAAGCTGGCCCGCCCCCTGCTCCCCGCTCTTTCTGACGCTACCCACCCCCGCTCTAGTGGCGTAAAATAAGTCTCAGTCAGGGACCACGTTTTGGACGCGCCCCGCTGTTGGAATTCTAAAGCTTGCGGAAGCTGCACGCCTGCGCGGTTAGACCTCCCACGCTTTTGTTGACGCTTCCAGTTTGGAAGCCAGATTTACACCCCTGCCTTTCTCCGCCCCTCCTGCTGGGCGCCATCTTGTCTTCTCTTAGCACACTTCGTATTGTTCGAAGTTGAGAGAGAAGGAGTCCGAGTCTCCGAGGTGGCGTTGGGTGGGGGCGCTACTAGCTCCCGTTCTCTCGGTGTCTCTAGAGGGAAGGGCGCCGGTGGGAGCAGGAGAGTCTGCACCGGGCAGGCCTCCTTAGGTGCCGGGTTGCGTGCAGGGCCCTGTGCTTGTCTCGCCTCCGGTTGGCTCAGGCCTCAGAGCATGAGTGCGCCGGCAACTGCTGGGCCCGGGACAGTGAAGCAGAGAAGGTGGGGGAGGCGAGCCCAGGTCGGGGAAGGGCAGCCCCTGAATCACCCTTGGGGCCCAGAGCCGCAAGAGTCTCCGGGGAGCCGAAGCCTGGCGAGGCAGTCCCGGGGTTCTCCCCCTCCCCGCCGGCCCGATGGCGCACCACGTGCTGGGCAGAGACTTCGGCGAGGCCGAGTGGACCTTGCAGCGCTGCTTGGGAAAGGGCGCTTTGGACTACCTGGTGGGGGCGTTGTGCTTCGTTACCGACCGCCGGGACGCCAACCCACGGTGCCCACCCGTGCGTCATTCCGCTGTGGATCAGCCCTTTGGCGGCCCCCCTCCGAAGTCTGCAAGGTCACACGGATGTCTGCAGGCAGAGATGGGGCTGCTGGGGCTCTGCCAGGTGAGGGCTGCCCTTGTGGGGCAGTCTCTGGGCCTTGGAGGCCGGAAGCCTCCTGGGGCTCCTACGGCTGGGGGGTGCTGCTCATCCTGGCTCCCAGGGATTATGCCACAGCCAACTGTAACGGGTGGGACTGGCGCTCACTGCTGGTGCAGGCTGTGGTCATCTGGGAGGCCCTTTCTAGAATCTGGACCTTGGCTGTTCTGAGAGTGACAACCCTCACCTCAAGTACTGGGGGCATGAAGTTAGGCTTGGTGGGTGGCCCTGTCTGGGGGGCATGCTGTTCCCAGGAGCCCCCAGTGGAGGTCAGAGTACCCACTGCTCCTGCTTGATTCAACCCCTTGCAGGTGGGCTAGGAGCATCCCAGGTGCTGCGAGGGTTTGATTCAACCCCTTGCAGGTGGGCTAGGAGCATCCCAGGTGCTGCGAGGGTTTAACTGGGCTCTTCTGCTGGCCCTGAATACGGTGGACAGGACAGGACATTCTCATTGCTCAGGAGCCACTGGCGCTGCCTTTGGGAATGAAGTTCCACAGCCTCCCACTCATTGCTTTGTCTGTCTGCTGCATTTGAAACCGTACCAGGGTCAGGAAAAAGGCTGCGGAGATGAATAGCTCTACAGGCTTGCCAGGGATGGGGAACTGGAGCAGCCAGTGGCCCCAAGAGGAGGAAGGAAGGGAGGCACGGCAGACCCAACACCAGCTGTGCCAGGCTTTAGGGGGTGAACCCATGAGGCATCGTCACACACTGACATTTTCATCCCTCCTCAGCAGCTGCTTCCGGCTCCCTGAGACCCAGCCATGGAAGGCACAGAAAGGCATGTGACAAGAAACTCATGGCTTTTAATCCTGGCAGGACAAGGAAAACCCCGTCAAAGATTTGCATAAATTTTGCTGCTCTCCTGCTGGGGGGGTAGTTCGTCACGTTTAAGAAAACTCTCTCCCTCTCTCCTCCCTATTGCATTATCTTATATTTATGTATTTATTTGAGACAGTCTGGCTCTGTCGCCCAGGCTGGAGTGCAGTGGCGAGATCTTAGCTCAGTGGCGCGATGACGGGTCACTGCAACCTCCACCTCCTGGGTTCAAGCAGTTCTGCCTCAGCCTCCCAAGTAGCTGGGATTACAGGCCAGCCGGGATTACGCCACCACACCTGGCTAATTTTTTTGTATTTTTAGTAGAGACAGGGTTTCACCATGTTGGTCAGGCTGTTCTCAAACTCCTGACCTCCAGTGATCCACCTGCCCTAGCCTCCCAAAGTACTGGGATTACAGGCATGAGCCATCATGCCCGGTTCTTCAAGAAAGGCAAGGAAAATAACATTGTCTTTGAGCCAGTTGCATGTCGAGGAAATAAGGGTACCCCCCCACCACACCCCAACCCCCTCAGTGCCCTGGGGTTTGAAGCAAATGCTCAGAGGGCCTGGTACGCAGATGGGCGTCTTCGGATGATGCAGAAGGCAATAAGCACCAGGGCGAGGAGGCCAAGAAGGATCAGGCCGATGATGAGAGGCAGCAAGATGGACCGGTCACTGGGGCAGGAGAAACCTGGCGGAAGGATAGGGCAGGTGGGTATTTGCAGTGACATGCTGGTTGGGATAAAGGTGGGAGGAGGGAATGGGGAGGATGCTGGGGAGTAGGAGATTGGTGAGGAGCTCACCGCAGTGACTCAGCAGTGATAAAAGGGGGAAACTGGCAGAGTCTTGTAGAAGATGGAAGGACAGCTGCCCTGTAGCCATGACAAGCTAGGAGAGCGAGATTTGGGGAGTTAAGAAGAGAGATGAGTGGCTTATGGGCCTGGGGAAGGGGTTTTCAGTGCAGTGGGAGGATTCTAGGAGGGAAGGAGCAGGTAGGTCTTACTTTGCCCAAAGACCCCGGTGTGGGGCAGCTGAGCAGCCTGGAGCCTCAGGGAGAGCAGGTCGAGGTGGACAGCTGGTGAAAGAATGATGCTTGAGTTGCTGCAACTGAAGCTCTGGCCCAGGGGTGCTTGGAGATCTCGAAGGGATGCATTCTGGGCCGAGAATGTCCACTCTGGAGGAGTGAGGAAGGGTCAGATCCCATCCACCTCCCTGGCCCCGGCTTAGTCCTTTCAGGAACCCTGGCGTCTAGTGGTAGCAATGAGAAAGGGAAGGAGGTTACTTACGTGCTGCGTGGGGGAAGGACACATTGTACTCCACCGCCATGTAGCTCAGGTAGACAACCTTCTGCTGGAGGTCCTGTGGGGCGAACAGGAAGGCGCAGGTGGTATCCCCCTCCACAGAGGAAGGAGTAGCATGCGGGATTGGGAGGGGTGGGGCACCGGGAGGCTGAGTGAGGGGTGAGACTGAGGTCATGGCTATACCTGCATGAATCCAAAGCTGAGGTGTCCATAGGGGAATGAGAGAAGCAGGTGGGGATGGGCACCCTCACAGCTTCCCTGGACCTTGGTTTTGTTGGGGTTCAGTACAGAGTTGCCCCAGGCCTGCGGAAGTTAAAGATCAGAAGGTCACAAGACTGCGTGCGATGCCAGCCAATGTTCCCTGTCCCCTCTTCCTCCTTCCCTCTGAGCCTATATAGCCAGTCCTGCCTCCCTCCCCTCTCGTCCCCCAGTTTTAGCTTTACCTCTCCTCCACCCTGGGTTGTGTACATGACTCGAATCTGAATCTGGGCTTGGAGGTGGACACAAGGCTGGGAACCATTGGTCCACGTGTAGTCTCCAATGGTCTCCTTGGAGGCTGGGCTAGGACTCGGAGAGGGTGGAGGTGGTCCTGGGTGGGCAGAACTGGTGAATCCTGGGCTGGTGGCAGTGCTGTTGCTTGTTGGATGAACCGTGGCATTTCCATGACTAGTGGTGGCAGGACTGTGAGTGGAAGTTGAGGGTCCCTGGCTGGTGGCAGTGCTATTGCTTGTTGGATGAACCGTGACGTTTCCATGGCTGGTGGTGGTGGGGTTGTGAGTGGCAGTCATGGGTCCGTGGCTCGTGGTGCCTGTGGTGGTTGTCCTGTGAGTGGTGGTTTTGTGGCTCTTGGTAGTCCTGTGGCTGGTTGTTCCAGTGCTCTCTCTAGCTGTGGGTGTCACCGTGAAGGATGGCAGCAAAGTGGCCGATTTTTTGTGAGGACAGTCATTCCCTGTCCCCTGGGCTTTTGGCAGAGAGGAGATGGTTAGCAACCCAGGGGCAGGCTCACTCCCAGGGGCCCCCTCCCCTCAGCCTCCTTCCTCCTTACCTGCCAGTAGCCCCAGCAGGGCCCCTGAGAAGAGCACAGCCAGCCTCATGGCTGAACCGCCTCACCCAAAGTCCAGCTAGGCTGTCTGCACCAGTTGCTCAACCCTACTCCCTCAGCCCTCTCTTGGAAAGGAGGAAATGAAAGTCTCACTTCCTGTACTGGAGATGATCCCACCCACAGCCTGACTCAGGGGCCTCAGCTCTAGCCACCTCTCTCTTAGTCATTAGTCTTTGTAATTAAGTTAGGGGACTATTGGCCCTGCTTCATCAGGGCAAAGTCAACAGTGTCACATGGGTGCAAACAGGGAGTCCTAGGGCAGTTGATCCATAGGGATCCATGTGTCAAATTCAGCAAAACTTGCTTGGCAGTTGCGGGTGGCTATGGGAACAGCTGAGGTACAGGCCCCTCCCTCAGTGGTGGGGAAATCAGTGTATCCACTCCCCTTTCCCCTGGATCTCTGGGCTGACCCCTGTACTACTTCCTCTTGGCTGAGGCACGTGAGGGGCTGGTGACCATCCACACCCAGCCCTTTACAGAGGGGCAGCACTCCAGTCAGCATCATAGTTCTCAGAGCCGAGAACATGGCTTTCCAGGGTCTGGGAACTCAGATGGTGACAAGCAAGCAACAGCCCAAAGGTAACTATCTGCTGGCGAAGGCGGGGGGGGTAGCAGAGATGCACCCAGTAGCAGGTGGGAGAGGGAAGGGGAGGTAAGAAATGAGAAGCCCAAACAGGCAGTTTCCAAGTCATTTTATTCAGAATTTTGTGTTTGTTTCCTGAATCAATAAATACTATACAAAACAATGTAAAAATGGCTACCATTTTCTCTCCCCTGCTTCCCCCCACCTGGGGACAACCCCCTGGGCAACCTCACTCGGGTTTTAGGGGTTCTCCCTCCAGATTTGGTCCAGCAAATGAGGCTGAGTGACACAGTCCCTTGAATCACTTTCAAAGGAGCTCAGCTGAGGTGAGGAGAGCCTCTGGGATCTGGAGGTTACTAGGTTAGGGAAATGGATTAGTGTTTTGTTTTTTTTTTTCTTGGGAGAAGAGCCGGCGCCTGGGGCAAGAGCCTACCCCAAAGAAAAGGGTGTCTAAAATGTTCACGGTTCCTTCTTTTGCCTCAAAAAGTGACATTTATTCAAAGAAAAAAAAATGACAAGATGTCCATCCCTTGGCTCCCTTCCCTCCCCCCTCCTGCTGCTCCTCAGCCCCCAGAGATTGAGCCCTGGCTGGGGCTGGGTGGCAGGACAGCCCCTCAGATGAGGTCAG
This sequence comes from Pongo pygmaeus, assembly GCF_028885625.2. NCBI lineage: Eukaryota > Metazoa > Chordata > Mammalia > Primates > Hominidae > Pongo > Pongo pygmaeus. The sequence goes on along the minus strand of NC_072392.2, from coordinate 7,446,102 downwards.
CAACATTGAGGGGCATTTCCTCAATGGAGGTGTTGTAGAAGGTCTCAATGTCTCGAAGAGTCCTCTTGTCTTCTTCTGTCACCATGTTAATAGCCACACCTTTACGGCCAAACCGTCCACCTCGACCGATTCTGGAGAACAAGGAAGGGGATGAGGAATATCAGGAGCTTTAAGCCCAGGGAGGGCCAGGCGTGAAGGGGTGGGGGAGTATTCCAGATTTACACTTACCTGTGGATATAGTTTTCCCTGTTGGTGGGAAGGTCATAGTTGATGACTAAAGAAACCTGCTGCACATCAATGCCTCTGGCCTACGTCAAGAAAGACAACTCTTCAGCATGTGCACGGAGGACACTATCCCGGAGGGAAGACACTTAGGCATCCATGTGGGCAGCCAAGGAAGGCAGAGGAAATAAGCATCCCAGTTCCCCAAAGGCCTTAGGCATGCCAGATTCTATTCCAAGCTGCTACTTTCCTGAGAGGCACTGATGTCCCCTTGGAGAGGGAATCACCTTGGATCCTCCCTTCTGCCTTTCCTGTCAGTTCCCTCTACTCACCAGCAGGTCAGTGGTAATCAAAACTCTGCTAGAGCCAGAACGAAACTCCCTCATGATCACGTCTCGTTCCTTTTGGTCCATATCTCCATGCTAGAAAAAGAAAACAAACATGCAGCAGACCAGGTAGGCACATGGATTCCAGGAACCCTGGCTTCAAGTAGGACACTTCTGACGGGCAGACCCACAACAGGCTGGCAGCGGGCAAACACACCATGGCAGATACAGTGAAATCTCGAGCATGCATCTTCTCGGTGAGCCAGTCCACCTTCCTCCGGGTGTTGATGAAGATGACTGCCTGGGTGATGGTCAGGGTTTCATACAAGTCACATAGTGTGTCCAGCTTCCACTCCTGGAGGTTGGGGGACAAAAATCAGTCAGGGGCTATACCCAACAACTCACTACCAGGCCCGCCTCCTGCACTGGGCCCCACCTCTCGTTCCACATTGATGTAGAATTGGCGGATACCCTCCAGGGTCAACTCTTCCTTCTTGACAAGAATCCGAATGGGGTCCCTCATGAACTTCTTGGTCACCTCAAGCACATCAGAAGGCATCGTGGCTGACAGCAAAACTACCTAGTGGAAAAAAAGGCCAGGCTTAAGAGCGGTGGTTCCTTCCCAAAGCCTGCTCCCTTCCCTTGCCACACCTAAAACTGAAGCGGATGCATAAAAAGGCTCAAGACAAGAATCCAGAATTTGGTTCCCCGGCACTTGCTATTTTTCAAGAATCATTAGCTATTCAAGCAAGACTGCCCTCACCTGGGTGTTGCTGTTGAGCTTTTGGAATATGTCATAGATCTGGTCCTTGAATCCACGGCTTAGCATTTCGTCAGCTTCATCCAATACAAACATCTTGATGTATTTGGGAGCTAGAGAAGAAAAAAAAGCCAATATATAGCATATAATTAGGGAAATGTGTAAGAGATATATCCAACTTCGCTGATAAAAAACAGACAGGGGTCAAGTAGTCTGCTCTCAGAGTACAAAGACTGATCCTTTGCCCAGGACCTTCCCGCCAGGCAGACAACAGCCCTGGGAAGTAGGACACTGCCTGGGCTGCGCTGGCAGGGAAGCCAGAGGCTCAGATGACACGCATGGGCTCCATCACAGAGCAGCTCTTCCCCAGAGGGAAACCAGCATCCTTGGGAATGACTTTGGCTTACGCTGAAAGACTGGAAAGCGTGCACAAGAGCAAAGTGACCCAGGGGATTGGAGAACTGAATTACTCACACAGGTATCTCCGGTTAAGCATATCAAACACACGGCCAGGGGTACCCACGATGATGTGGGGAGCTTCCATCTGCAGTTTCTGCACCTCAGCACGCACGTTGGTGCCCCCGATACAGGCATGACAGGAGGCGCCCATGTAGTCTCCTAGTGCCATGACCACCTTCTGTATCTGAGCAGAGAGAGGCAGGTAGGTGCTCATATGTCAGCTACCACTGTGCCCGGCGCCATTCTTAAATGTTTTTCATGTATTGATTCCTAACCAACAACTTTGGGGCATGCACTATTATTAAACTCACATTCAGCTGAGAAACAGGCAGAGGCTAAAATCCACTTAAGATCGTGCTGTCAATAGGTGGCAAAGACAGCATTTCAACTCAGTCTGGTTCCTGAGTGTACAGTGATTCACAATAAGGCCGCTCAGATAATTAATTCAGTTTCTTACTCTAATATTTAGAACCCTTAACTTTCTGAAAGCTAATTTGACCAACTGCCTCATCACGCAGCAACCAGTTTTGTTTTTTTTGTTGTTTTTTGAGACAGAGCTTTGCTTGTTGCCCAGGCTGGAGTGCAATGGCACAATCTCAGCTCACTGCAACCTCCGCCTCCTGGGTTAAATTCTCCTGCCTGAGCTTCCCAAGTAGCTGGGATAAAACGCACACACCACCATGCCCGGCTAAATTTTGTATTTTTAGTAGAAGCGGGGTTTCACTATGTTGGCCAGGCTGGTCTCCAACTCCTGATCTCAAGTGATCTGCCTGCCTTGGCCTCCCAAAGTATTGGGATTATAGGAGTGAGCCTCCACGCCCAGCCAGCAACCAGTTTTATAGAACAGGTGATGCGTAGCCATGTCCTATTGCACTCCTGCCATAGGACCCAAGCTACGAGGCATGTTCACTCTGAGAAAACTGAGAGCCAAGTGCCTTAGAATGGAGCTCTGCTGTAACTTCTTACATTATCCACACCCAGAATAATCACTGCCCCCACCACAGAACATTTAAAAACATGCTCTGAGATCAGTGTTGCAGCATGACCCAGGAAAAAGTCCAACATTAGAATTGTGTGTGCCCCAGGCATGAAACAGCTCTGGCCATTCAGCAAGGGTGAAAAAAGGACTGTCCATCTGCTCTGACTACTGTAAAATCACCCCCACCAACCAAGGTGTCTCTTAGCCCATAGTGAAGGTGCTTATTCAGAACACAGCCAAACTTGCCCAGCCAGCCAGGCTTCACCCAATAGCCTTCCCATTTGACTCAGGAAATGGGTGGAGGAAGCGATGGTTATGTTTGGGTAAGAAATAGCTTCTAATTAACCCAGCAGATCTTGAGAGTGTTAGGGCACCCATCTCTTCCTCCCAAGGTGGTGATCAGAGAAGACTTCTCTGGTCCTTGGATTATACTCATCATCCCTAAATCAGCCCTTAAGGAGCGAATAGAAGCCACTCTTACCTGCTGAGCCAATTCTCGAGTGGGTGCTAGGACCAAGGCCTGGGTGGCTTTTAGATCTAATTCAATCTGCTGCAGAATCGATATGGCAAATGTGGCCGTTTTCCCAGTCCCAGATTGGGCTTGAGCAATCACATCATAACCTAAAGAAATAAATTAGGAATTAAACGTGATAAAGAGCATACCCTTTGGGATATTCCAGTCCTAGTTAATGAGGTCAATAAGCAACCAATGAACGAAGCATTTCATGGCTCACAAATTACCTTCCCAATCAACACAGTTACACAATGGAAACCAGATCAGAAACAAGGACCAGTTGTTAACTCATCTAGTATTGCACACCAAGCTGGACTAGAAACATGGCTGTAGATGCAAGTATAAGCTGGCTACAATACCACCTCTTTAAAGGAAACCTATGTGTCCAAGGCATGAACCAGGCATGGGCACAGATCAAAAGCCAAGCTGGGATGAACAAGGAGTTGCTTTGTCCCTGGCTGATATGAGATGGGCATCACCAACCAGATGCCACTCTACCCAGGTCAGGGACAGTCCACAATGTCTTCTGGGACTGAGAGGTCTCACCCTTGATACAAGGTAGAATGGCTCGCTGCTGGATGGCAGAGGGCTTCTCAAAACCATAGGCGTAGATGCCACGGAGAAGGGACTCCGAGAGGTTCATGTCATCAAAGCTGTCAACAATCTCATTCCAGTTACTCTAAGGGATGCAAAGAAATTAAAGCTTGAATCATGGAAAAGGTGGAGCTGAGCTGTAGTCTCAGAGCAAACAGAATCTACTGCGTACTAACCAAAGCCTCAGAGCTTACACAACCCCTCCTCCCTTTAGGGAAACCAGCTGCTTCTAGATGGTCTGGGAAATCAATCAAGAGGCCACTCTAACTCTATAGAACTGTAAGGCTGAAAGTTGTAATGGGGGAGGACAGAATTCCATTTCTCCAGTCTCACCTCGATGACGCCTTCGGGCTCCATCCCATCGGGGCCATTGTCTCTGGATCTGTTGGTTTAAAGCACAAGTTTTGTCCCCTGCCCGACCGAAGCACTCAGAAATCCTGACAGCCGGGGTCTGTCAGGAGTGGCCTGCATGATGCCATCAACCTGCTCTCCCAGATCTAACTCCCACCAGCTCCCAAGAGGTACCCAGAGGAGTTTCTATAAAACTGAGGCCTTTGCCCCATGCAGGCAGCGTCTCAGGCCAGGCCACCCCCGACATAAGGGGGTGACCCTTTCTGAAGACAGGGTAGCAGGCATGCCGCCGCGCTCACGGTGCCCAGAGGTGGTGCTTGCCGCCGGGTCCACGTGGGCCCGACCCAGCCGCTTAAAGCCCAAGCGCGTGCACCTCCCACCGCAGCACCAGCGCGCCGGAAGTCCCGCCCTTCACCTCCCAGATCGGAGGGTAGGACATCCCCTTCCCCCCACGTCATCCCGCCCGCGCCCTCCCCCACTCCCTCCAGCCGAAGCCCCCCCCTCGCGTTGCCCGGATGTGGGAGGCCGCGGGCGGTGGCGGCCTCGCGCACAATGAGCCCAAGCCGAGCTAGCAAAGGGGGAGATTGCACAACACTTAAAAGCGAAGCAGACTGGGGGAGGGGAACGCCTCAGGCCACCATGTGCTCGCTCCCTCGACCACCCGGCGGCGTCTCCCACCCCTCCATGGAACAATCCACATCCCGCCCGCCCCCGTCGCGAAGTAGCGTCGCCCTCCCATACCTCAGGCCGCTCACCCCCGAAGGAAGGTGGACCTGCCCATCCGCAGTTTGCCAATAGCCCGGCTTGTGCGGCAAAATGGACCCGCCCGCCCGGCGCCGGGTGGGCTCCCGGTGCCTCACGCGGCCGCTCCTCGGGGTTAGGCTCAGTCCTGGCCGTCAAGAAAACCAGCACACTGAACGGCCGGTTTCTTCTCCCCGACCCGTGTTTTAGCCGCGACGAAGTGACTGGATCTAAGGACCAGGCACCCCCGCCTCTCGCGAATGGTACCGTCAGAATCCTCCGGAACCCCGCGCGCCGTCCCTCCCCCGGCACAGTAAGGCAACCGGACCTGCCGGCTCTCGGCCACACATAGTGGCGGCCGCCTCCACCTTTCTTTCCACGCCAGGTCGCGACCCCGTCTCGCCACTCAGCGCCGGGGCTTCGCGCACGGCACCGCCTCGGGTCGAGGCCTCGTAACAAACCTCGCACGCCTGACCCTAGCCGGGCTCTCCCTGCCCTCCGCCTCGACCTGGTGGCCGCGTCGGCCATGAATCTTCCCCCTCGCCCCTCCAGGTCGGACCCTCCCCCCCCACCGGCTCGGTTTCTCCCGCAACCCTGGTGGGACTCTCAGCTACCCCCGGCGGGCCCGTCGGAAGGGGGCGGCAAAATAAGCAGCCACAATCTGTTGCAAATGCCTTTCTTACCGGGAATCCTGGCTCGCAGACATGATCCTTAGAAACTAGGGCGGAGTGCCCGCCTATCGACAACTTATAGAGCGCCCGACTCCGCCCCGGCCATCGCATTGGTTTGGCCGCCCCGGCCCCGCCTGCCGGCGCTCAGCAACTCGGCGTGACGTTAGTTCCTAGTCGCTCTGGCTCGCAGCCACCATTGGATAATTCGAGTGCCTATCAAGGTGAAGGCCCGCCCCGCAGCCTCATTGGCTGGAGGGCCCGCCTTTCTCGCCGGCACGGAAGTGACATAGAGGAGTCAGGCCTCGAGGCCTGGCAGCCATCTTGGGGCCCTGCACTCTCACACGTGCCGAGGCGACAGTGTCTTGGTCATGTGGCTCCGTAGGCCCTATCACGCAAGGGGGGCGTAGGTCTCAGCCTCCAGAGGCTTCCGGACTCTGGGGGTTATCACTTCCCTTTACTTCTGCTCCAGGTCTCCACTGGACTCAAATGTTATGTTTTCCCCTGTAGCAGAGATGGATGGATTCGACACTGCCTGGACGTGTGCCAGGGATGAAGGAATCAACAGCGATATCGTAGGGATGGGAGGATTCCCCTGGCTGGAGGGTGGAGGGATGGAAGAAAACTGTAAAGGGCTTTGGGATACTGTCATGAATCCTGGTTGGTCCCCTCCCCAGTCCCTTGTGTCCAGTTCCCCAGCTTCCCTCTCGGATGCCCTCCTTCCTGCCCTCTGCCCCAATCTGGGGGATTTGTTTGGGTGATGAAGACAATGTGTTGGCAGTGCCTGAGCCAGGGATGGAAAGCTGAACCCTTTAGTCTCAAGAGCCTGGCTGGAAGGTCTGAGCTAAGCATATCCACTAATTTGAGGCCACTTAAGGAAGACCACGACTTATGTATCAACAAAGGATCCTTTATTGACCAGAGCAGGACCGTGGCATTTATATATATATATATAAAAAAAAGTTTGAAGATCTGGCAGGCAGTGATCCTATTGCCCGCCCACCACCCCCAGCACTGATTTCCTGCTCCCTGCACAGGGAAGGGGGAGGATGACTGCTCCACCCAGGCCACAGGGCCACACTCCCCTGCAAACAGAGGAAGAAAGGGGCTTTTCTGTAGCCATCCCCTGCACATCAGAAATCAACAAGTATTCTCTCAAAGAAAAAAAAATACAGAAATTGAAACATTTAAATATGAAAAACCAAAGGGAAGTGAGTGGGAAGAGGCAAGAGAGGAAAGGAACTGGAGTTTCTTGGGAAGGGACTCCCATGTCCTCCTTCCCATTAATGGGCTTGGAGTCTGGGGTACGAGGCTCACACAGTGAGTTTGCAGTGACACAGCTCCTTGTAGATCTGCCGACGAAGTTTGGGCATGTCCTGCTGGGTGAAGCTGAATGGCTGAGACAGGGCCAGATGCTTGCAGTACTGGGTGTTAACAAAGCAGGCCATGAGAAACCCCCCGTGTCAGGACCTGTGCTACACATTTCATATGAGATGTGTCTCCATCTTTCAGAGAACATCCCCAAAGGGAGCCAGGGTCCCATAGCCTGGGGTTCAAAAACAGCCTGACTCTAAAGCTAGTGTTCTTACTTGGTACAAGATAGAATGTTTTAGATGGAGAAAATACACTGAGTTGGAGGTTAGCAGGGAGCTCTATGAAGGCCAGAGGCCCAAGACCAGAGACCCAGTCCCTATGTGGGATGGAGAAGCCCAGAAGAGAACCAGTGAAGCCAGTGTTTTGGTGTTCTAAAACAGATTACTTCCTGCTCCACAACTGACTATGAGCCAAATGAGGGGATGCACAGCAGCCTCCCGACCCTTTAACCCAACTGACTTCAGAGCTAGAGGAGGTGGCCCCATCATCTGCTTACCTGCAACACAAAAGCACCACAGTCACTGTCATTATTCTGCCTGGCCACATTCTAGAGAAGAGAAAGAAAGCAGGCCCTTCACATGGAGACTCCCAGGGGTAGGACTTCAATTTCTGCCTTCTACCACTATCCCCACCAACACCCTATACCCCTCCCTCAGGAAACTCACCATTTTGAAGTAACCTTTCCAGCCCTGGTGGAAATCCAGTCGGTCTTTCTTTACCGCCTCTGCCTGTAGATACTTGGCAATATGCTATGTGGATGGGGAAAAAGAAAGTGATGCCCTAAGCTTCTCAATTGAACACAGTACGGTGGGTACAGTGGTGGCAGACACCATGCCCAGGTCGCCCCTCAAAGACCGAAAGCCCACCCCTTCTTCCTGCAATGCCTTGCCACTGCACCTCCCCACATTTTGCCCATCTCTCTCCTACCCCCTCAAACCTTAGGGCAGCGGCGGTTTAGGGTACGCTGCGAGTCAAAATAGGTGATGGTACGTCGCCTCACATCAACAGAGATGAGGGACCAATGCACCTCCAGGTGGATGGGGATTAGCAATAGCTCCTTATTGAAGATGTCCACCTAAAGAGATAGTGGCACAGGTCAGGTACAACACACAGAAGTCTTGCCTTTTGCCATGAAGGTTCTAGAGAGGAACAGAGACAGGTAAGGGAACCAACTGAAAGAACAGAAGACCCAAGCCCTAGATTGTGGGCAAGCTCAGGATCTGCATGTTTCGGCTCTTCGGGGTAAGGCAGGAAGGTCAGACAATGGAGGTGACATCAGAACGAACACTTGAGAACCCATGATGGGCAGGTGCTTTTCACACTTTAAAGGGAGAAGCACTTAGCAGCTAAGAACCCAGGCCCAGGATTCTGGAGCCTGCCAGAATTCAAATACAGCTCCTCCATTTACTGGCTTATGACTGTGGGCAACCTACTTAATAACCTTCTATACCTCAATTTCCTTATCTGTCAGAGAGTGTGTAAATAGTAGTACCTACACCTCATCCATTTGATATGAGGATTAAACTAGTGACTATCCATAATACACTTAGAACAAGACACAGCACAAAGTAAACACTCAGTTAATGCTCATAACAATCGTACCAGGAAGTTCTCACATTCAACCTCACAGATGAGGAAATTGCAGCTTGGAAAGTCGTGACTTGCACAAGGTCATAAAAGAAAGAAATGGCAGAAGTGGGACTCAAACTCAGTATGAAGAAGGCCAACGTGTTTTTCACTGTATGTCACCACCCTTCCCTCTACTGGAAGAAGATCCCTGAGGGTGTAAGCTCTTGATTTTGAGGACCGAAATTAAGGAATGCTGGAGCCAATCATCCTGCCTAGCTGTAGAAATTTCCGGGCCTTTGAATGGGAGGGCAGGGAAACCAGAAGAGAAAAGAACTCTTGATTTTCCTCCTCCAACCTGTTCCTCTCCCACTTTTCCCATTACATAGGCCAAAAACCTAGGCATCATCCTTCATTTCTTTTTCTTCATTTCCCACATCCAACCTGTGGAGGAAAAAACAAATCTTTTTTTTTTTTTGAGACGGAGTCTAGCTCTGTCGCCCAGGCTGGAGCACAGTGGTGTGATCTCGCCTCACTGCAAGCTCCACCTCCCGGGTTCACGCCATTCTCCTGCCTCAGCCTCCCAAGTAGCTTGGACTACAGACACACGCCACCTCGCCCAGCTAATCTTTTGTATTTTTAGTAGAGACGGGGTTTCACCATGTTAGCCAGGATGGTCTTGATCTCCTGACCTTGTGATCCGCCCGCCTCAGCCTCCCAAAGGGCTGGGATTACAAGCGTGAGCCACCGCGCCCGGCAAAAAAACAAATCTTCTTTCCTACTATACTCTCACAACACAAAATACTTCTGTAACCTGTGGTCACCAAGAAGTGTGTGTGGGGCTTTCTCTCCACCAACAACCAAGCAAGCAATTTTCCAGTGGACACAGCTGGGTATCCCCCAATTCAATTCCAACACTATCTACCTGGAGATAATGTGTCACAGGTTTAGGGCTCAGTCTCACAAGGCTGCCCCCAATTCTGATGCCAGTCCTAAGCCCCAGGTTGTTTTATCTGTGTTTCTCACCAACTGGTTAGATCAGCGTTCCCATGACCCCCTCCTTGAATTTGATTAATTTGCTAGAGCAGCTCACAGAACTCATGGAAATACATTTACCAGTTTATTACAAAGGGTAGTACGAAGAGTACAGATGAAAAGATGCACAGGGAAAGGTAGTGGGAAGAGGCCCGGAGGCCATCCTGTGGGAGCCTCCATGCCTTCAGCTATCTAGAATGTCTCCAAACTCCTCCTCTCGGGTTTTTTTTTCTTTTTTGAGACAGAGTCTCACTCTGTCACCCGGGGTGGAGTGCAGTGGCACAATCTCGGCTCACTGCAACCTCTGCCTCCCGGGTTCAAGCGATTCTCCTGCCTCAGCCTCCCGGGGACTACAGGGGCACGCCACCACGCCCAGCTAATTTTCATATTTTTAGTAGAGACGGGGTTTCACCATGTCGGCCAGGCTGGTCTCAATCTCTTGACCTTGCAATCCGTCCGCCTCAGCCTCCCAAAGTGCTGGGATTGCAGGCGTGAGCCACCGTGCCCGGCCCCTTTCGGGTTTTTAGAGAGGCTTCACTACTAGGCATGACTGATTAAATCAATGATCATCAGTGATTGCCTTAACCTTCAGCCCCTTTTCCCTCCTAGGAAGTTGGTGGGGGTGAGGCTGAAAGTTCCAACCCTCTAATCATGAAGCCACCTAGAGGGGCTAGCCATGAATCAACTCATCAGCACACAAAAACACACATCACTGGAGATTCCAAGGATTTTAGAAGTTGAATGCCAGGAGCCTGGTCAGGAGACCAAATATGTATCTCTCAGTATCACAGAGCCTGTCAGTCCTACTGGTTTTACTCGTAAAATTTATCCTACATAAAACTACTCTCTCTCTCTCCCTTTAGCACTCCAGTTCAAGTTTCTCACCTGGACTACCGTGCTCTGTTCCTGCTTCCATTCTTGCCCCCCTTTCAATCTGTCATTGAAACAGGAGTTTAAAACAGAAGGCATTTCTCAGCCTGCTTAAAACTCAGTGGCTTCTCAGTATACGCGCAATAAAATCCCCCCTCCTCAGCCTACCGTACATGTGTTACATGATCTGCTCTCTGACCGAATTTTGTATCGATCTCCCTTTGCTCACTCTGCGCCAACTACACAGGTCACACCCACAAGCCCTCTGTTCCTCAGCCATGGTTTTTCACTATGGGTCTTGTGTACTTGCTATTCCCAGGTCTGCACATGGCTGGCTGCTCATCATTCAAATCTCAGCTATGAGAGACCTTCCTAGATCACCCAATCTAAAGTACCCACTTTCCACGCTATGACATTACTGTGGTTTTTTTTTTTTTTTTTTGAGATGGAGTTTTGCTCTTGTTGCCCAGGCTGGAGTGCAATGGCGGGGTCTCGGCTCACTGCAACCTCTGCCTCCCGGGTTCATGCGATTCTCCTGCCTCAGCCTCCAGGAATAGCTGGGCTTACAGGCCACCTGCCATCACACAGGGCTAATTTTTGTATTTTTAATAGAGATGAGGTTTCTCAATGTTGGCCAGGCTAGTCTCCAACTCCTGACCTCAGGTGATCCGCCCGCGTTGGCCTCCCAAAGTGCTGGGGATTACAGGCGTGAGCCACTGCGCCCAGCCTCACATTACTGTTTTGATCTGCCCACAGCACTTATCACTAGCTGCAATTTAACTTTATTCTCACTCCACAAGGGCAAGTTTTCCTTATTTAATACTGTATCCTTAGTGCCTACACACACAAAAGATGTTTAATCTTTGAAAGACTGAATGAACACGGCCAGGGAAAGGGCTCAGAGAAAACAAGACTCTCATTCTTTAGAGGCAAGGCATTACACAAGTAGATGTGAATTCAAAACTCACGTTTTTGGTCCACCTTTTCACCCCATCATAACCCTTGGTACGGAGTTTATCATAGAAGAAACTATTGAAGAAATGCACCTGTACCAATGACACAAAAAAGCTCAATGGAATTAAAAGACCTCAGACTCTCCCACTAAGTCTCCCCTCCTCAGTCCACTGACAGTAAAAACAAATTCTGGGTTCTTTTTTTTTTTGGTAGAGACAGGGTCTCACTATGTTGCCCGGGTTGGCCTCAAACTCCTGGCCTCCATCTGTCTGTCCGCCTGCCTCGGCCTTCCAGAGCATGGAGATTATAGGTATGAGTCAACAAACCAGGACTTCTTTTTTTTTTTTTCTAAGGCAGGGCCTTGCTCTGTCGCCCAGGCTGGAGTGCAGTGGCATGATTTCGACTCGCCGCAACCTCCGCCTCCCGGGTTCAAGCGATTCTCCCACCTCAGCCTCCTGAGTAGCTGGGACTACAGGTACCCGCCACTACGCCCAGCAAACTTTTTTGTATTTTTATATTTTTAGTAGAGCCAGGGTTTCACCATGTTGGCCAGGTTGGTCTTGAACTCCTGACCTCAGGTGATCCACCCGCCTTGGCCTCCCAAAGTGCTGGGATTACAGGAATGAGTCACCACACCCAGCCAAAGTTGTTTTTTGTCTTTTTTTTTTTTTTTTTTTGAGACAGAATTCCGCTTTTGTTGCCCAGGTGGGAGTGCAATGGCGTGGATCTCGACTCACCGCAACCTCCACCTCCCGGGTTCAAGCAGTTCTCCTCCCTCAGCCTCCCGAGTAACTGGGATTACAGGCAAGCACCACTATGCCCAGCTAATTTTGTGTTTTTAATAGAGACGGGAATTCTCCATGTTGGTCAGGCTGGTCTTGAACTCCCGACCTCAGGTGATCCACCCGCCCTGGCCTCCCAAAGTGCTGGGATTACAGGCATGAGCCACCATGCCCAGCGGCCTTTTTTTTTTTTTAACCTTGTTTTACAATAGGAACCCATCCCAATCCTTGGAGCTGGCCATAGCGAAAAACACTAAATACTGGCAGAAGGGAAAACAACTGATAAATCCAGGGCCAAGATTACAGATTTGAAATTAATACACTACCACTACCACCTCTCTCCCTGAAACAGAGACCCTCTCTATGTAAAATCAAAGAGATGAAAGGAGCTTAAAAAGCTGCTTAAAACTGCAGAAGTTCCTCTGGGTACTGACCTATCTGGTTGGGCCTACCTTTTCAGGGACTGTGTCCATGACCAGGTCTCCATACATGTTCATCACCTGGGGAGAAGATGGGAGGCAGCTTGCCATGAAGGGTGCGGCATGGGTACAGGGCTCCCCCATGCAGAGGGCCCCAGACACCCTGCTCCCTGAATCCCCTCTCAGGCCTGTTTCTCTACCCTCTCTCACCTGGTCATTGAGCCAGTTCTGTCCATACAAGGTCCCCAAGTCATCCATGGTCAGCACATGCCGCTTATAGGCCACTCGGAAGCCCCTCACCATGGCATTGCCTGGCATCCGCTGGTATGACTGGATCAGCTGCAACACCAGGCCCTTCCTGAGTAGGCCAAGGGTGGAGTCACACAAAAGATGATGCAGCTGGGGCACACAGAAATACCTACTACTCGCTGGAATACAAATTCTAACTGACCCCCTTTTTTCTGGCTCACGATGGGTCCTTCTGAGGACCTGCGAAAGGCCCACTCCCCAGAAAAATAAACATGACTACTCAGGTAGAACATTTCCAGGTCCCAGGTAAAGACTCTCCCATCAGCTTCCAAGGACTTGGCACCTGCCTGCAGAGTCCTCCCCTTCAGCTCTAGCTTCCTCCTCCCCAACTACAGCCCTATGGGAGAAAAGGCAGCAGTATTCTCTCCACATCCCTGAGGCCCCAGCCCTCCTTTGAAGGAGGGCTTTCAAGCCTCACCTGGAAGGGGTGGAAAACTCCTGCTGGAAAATGTCCTCCAGCTTCTCTACTACCTCATCAGTGCTGAGGGGTATGAGGCTGCCATACGTTTGAAGGAATTCGTCCAAGATGCCTGGTGGAAAGGGAGAGAGGAGGGGGTGAGGCCTCCAGACTCTACTCTAGGAGTCAGCGGAGGGAGAGAGGCTAGTTGCTCAAGGGCTCCTTACTCTGTACGCAGGTCACATGCTCCTCTCGCAGGGGGCTGTGCTGGCCGGCTTTCTCCCCAGGCCTCTCTGCCTCTTCTGCCATGCCCAAATCTGAGCCCTGAAAAAGCTCCTGGGCCACATGGTCCCCGATGCTGCACACATTGCTGATGAGGATGCTGGCATCAGGGGGTGCCAAGCTGCGCTCCCCTTCTGGCCCAGATGGTCCCCCAAAACCGTTGGGCAGAGTACATGAAAGGAGGCCTATAGGGCAGGGGAAATGGAATGGGCATGAGAGACTGGCCTGGGGGAAAGGACAATGGGATGCACGCAGTTAACTCATGCATGCAAATAAGACCGCAAGAAGGATACACTGAAGCAGAATCCACCAATGTCAATCCCACTCCAAGAAACGAGGACCCCATAAGCATGAGATAAACATGTCCAAGAGATTCTACAGCGATGGAGAGACAGTTCCTACTCATAGACAGGAAGAAACAAAAAGGATTAGCATTTAAAAATGAAAACTTCAGGGATATTTGTCACCACTATATGCCAAACACCTAGCACAGTACCCAGCATATTGTAAAGGCTCAATGAATACTCGAATATGTAATAAAGACCTAGAGAGCCTGAAATTGTTTGACTGGAGTTCTCCGAAAGGGAAATATTCTTTCACAACTGTAAGATGATGTACTCCACTACTGGGAGAGATCCCATCCCACCACTTTGGGAATGGTGCCCTCTGGAGATGTATACACAGGGGTTCTTATACTGAGAGGCCGACAAGGGATTTCGCGTGGACAGGATTTTTCTAAACCACATCTCCCTTTCTCATCTGCGCTCAAGACCACAGGATACCTACTTAGGGAATCTGTTTCCTAGCTCTGCCTGGGAAACTGCCAGGCTCACTCCCAGGCTTACTTTCTGCTCAAAGTGGGGCTTAATGGAGACATTTCGCAGCTCTTCTGGAGCCGTCACTCTGCCATCCTACTTTCCTTAAGCCCAACTCTCACCATGGCAACAGGCTCCTGGTGCTCCAGGCTCTTAACTCTCCCTAACCCCTCCCCAGCAACCCCACGCCCCTTTCCCACCTTACCCGAGTCAGGGTCCAGAGGAGACTTTGGAGTCCACCTGAGTCCATCTTCCTCCATGGGGGGCCCAGAGGGCACTGGTGGAGACCCTCTCACCCCATCCTCAGCCATGAGAGCACCCAGCAGACCCAGCCGGGGTGGAGGTGGCCCCCGGGGGGAGTCAAAACGACAACAGGGGGATGGCACCTGTGGCGTCGCACCCCCTTCCTGGGGTGAAAGATGGTTCTTGGGGTGTGCGAGGCCCCGCCGCCGGCCCCGGTGGCGCCCCCAAAGCTTCCAGTGGAATGTCAGCGAGGTGCTTTTTGAGTAGAGCAGCATCCGGAAGGCTCTCATGGCTCGACGGCGGCGCTGTGAGCAGGTTTTTCGATGAGTGGGGCGGGAAGGGCGGGGCCGCTGGGAGGTTCCCAGCTGACTCCATCTAGGGGGCAGCCTCCAAGCTGCCACTTCCTCCTCTTCATCTTCATCCTCCTCCTCCTCCTCTTCTTCCTCCTCTTCACTTGCTGAGGCATCAAAAGAGGGTCGGGGGACAGGGAGGCGTCTGGCTGGCACTGTGGTCCCTGACCCAGGATCTGGCCCAAACCCTCCACCTGACTTGAGTCGGGGTTTGGGAGGTGGGGGCCAACGAAGACGCTCCCGCCTGGGACTTGAGTAAGCTGGGGGTATGCCGGGTCCAGGAGGCTCAGGCCCCCAGGACCCGGTCCCTTGTATAGTCTCTTTCATCTTCCAGTACCCTGAAAAACAAAAGATCAGGGTATCAAAATCTAAGCATCACCCCACCGCAGATCCTGCCTCTCTTGCTGGCCATGCCTCCTCTGGATTCAGATGCAAATAAACAAAAGAGGAAAAAACGCAAAACTCCTAACTTAAGATCTTCCCAGTTAACGCGCTCCACAAGGGGCCCTTTAGGGTCTGTGCCATCATCTCTCCCCAGTCCAGAGACAACGGAAAATGGCTAAGCAGCAGGCCTCAGAGATCTTATTTCTAAGATCCTCAGGCCAAACCCAATAGCACTGCCAGGTTCTACGTCTTTATTTTAATACCACCAGGGCTGTCCTTTGAGGGCCCAACAAGGGCAATTTCTTTCCTCAGAGACATAATAACCGTGGTACTTGAGGAGAATGCAACTTGCACGTGGAAACTGTGGGCTGGAATGGGAGACAGTTCTCTAACACCCTGGATGAACGGGGGCCATGGGAAGGCTTCGGTCATCTCAGGTGCGGATGCCAGGGATATGGTTCAGGGGGTAGAGGCTGATAAACGGGGAAGAACTTTGAAGGAAACTTAAAGAGAACCGAATCAAGACGCTGGGACAGAACGGAGCGCACGAGCCAGGCCGGCCCAGCCCCCTCCTACTTCATCCGCGGGGACCAGAATGCAACCCGGCACCAGTCCCGTCCCACGAGCTTGGATGGCTCGGCGCACACGGACCTTAAAGAAACCCCTTTGCGGGCCTCTGGGCCCCGGTTCGGTGGGAGCGAGGCCCAGGAATGGGAGAGGCCAGGGCAGGGCTGGGGGGAGGGGAGGGGGCGTCCTCACCGGGAGCGGGAAAGCCGGGCGGACGGGCCCGAGGGCGGGCGTCTCCGGCCTCAAGCTTCCCGGCTCATCTCTCCGGCGACGGCGGCGGCCCCGCCACTCCTGCTGTCCTTAGGCGCAGCCGTCTCAATTCAGGATTCCAACGCTTCTGGGCCGCGTGCCGCGCCGCCGAGCACCGTGCCGCGCCGCCGAGCACCCCGCCGAGCCGCCTCTGGCTCTGCTTCAGCTTCAGCTTCCACCTCCGCCACCGCCACCACCAGCGCCACCGCCGCCGCCACTCCTCCCCCCCTCCTCCTCCTTCCCCTCCCGCGAGCCCCGGGCCCACCGGCAGCGGCGGCGCACGATTAGTACGTCACACCCGGCGAAGAGCGCCGGCGCGGCCACCAAGCGCGCAGTCCCGCCTACCCGAGGACGCTGGCGCCACGGGACGGGCCCGCCCAGAGCGCTACGCGAGGCTGCGCCTGCGCACATCCGCCGCCCGGCCGCGCGTGGCGGCCCCGCCACTTTCCCTTTTGCGCCGCGCTCGGTCTTCTCCGCGCTCGCGGGCCTGACCCTAGCGGCGTCCCCAGTACCTTGATCCGGCGGGGGCGCGCCACAGGAGAGCCAGGAGGGCGGGAGATCCCCGTACAAGGACCGAGCTGAGGCGAGGCAGTGGGGGAAATGGAGCCGGGGTATCATTCATTCTCTTTTTATTTAACTTTAAGCAGGGCTTGATCAGAAAGAAGAGCTCAGAGGAGTAGGCAACACCAACACCAGGGCGTACGATACATCCGAGGCTCCCCCGACACCAGTTCCAGCCCGGGAGGGCTTGGAATGGCCTGCCACGCCGGGGCAATGGAGCGCGTGAAAGCCAAACCTTGGGACCCGAAGAGTAATTTGACTGCGAAGGCACCGTCGTCGTCGGGCACCCCTTGTAGACGGGCACATAATAGCTACATCTCTGGAGATAGTGATGGAAACTGGGGTCCGATAGATGGAGAGAAGGACGTAGGATAAGGCTTCTTGTGGGGTGAAGAGGCAGAGGGCACCTGGAGAGAGGTGTGGCATGGAGAACCAGGGGTTTTCCCTAGCAGAGGGCGGCTTCGTGGACTTCGGCCAACCGGCGGGTGCTTCCCTCGAGCGGCCGCTAGATGGTGGTGCTGTTCTGGATGCTTCCAGTGGGCCCCGACCAGGTCTGGACAATGCCTGGCGCCCGTCCCCCGCCCCTCATCTACACACACGCAAGAATTCGGAGCTCCATGGGGGACAGAAGCAAGATATCCGTAAAATCAAAGTCTAAGGGGTGGGAATGAAAAGGGAAAAGTGAGGAACGGGGAGCCAAACCCAGGAAGACGCCTCTGTTCCTGCACATTCCCTCTCTTTTATATACTCAGCTCTTGGCTGTCTCCAGTATGTACCCACCCTGGTCTTCCAAGCTGGGAGCCACTTTTTATAACACAATCACAGTTTCACAAACCCCAGGAAGGTTCCATGTGGAGAGAGGTTAAGTTTCGCCCTTGCCCGGGGAATTATGACACTCAGAATATCCCCTTGGTGTAAATGGAAGACACCTGAGAAAAGAGAAAGCGGATTCGCAGTGAAGCACAGCCATCCCGATGCCGTTTCCCCCTGCCTTCTCCAGCTCCACCGTTCCTCTGCCTCCTGTAAGGACCCGGCATTCTGCACTTCACTCCTCAGACCCGCCTCTGTTTAGGTTTCCAACCTCCCTCCTAGCGGTAGCTCCCTGCACTGCTACCCCCGGTCAGAGATGTCCTGCTTTCGGCTGCCCACACGGCTCTCACCTGCGCTATAGCAGCTGTTGTAGGCCCGGTCCGGATGGGAGGGCATACTTCTTATACATCGGAATAGAGTCTCCTGCCTTCCTTGGCCTTCTCGAGACACCACCTGACCCATGGTGAAAGTCACGTCTTGAAACAGGACCTGGCAGGGAAGGGAGATGTTGAAGAAAACAGGGTGGCCTGGCTCAGTTCTGGGAGGCCTCAGGAGCGCTAACGAGGGAAGAAAGAAGGGTCTGCTAGGTTTGATATGAATAGAGGGGTCAGGAACCCTCAGTAGCGGGCCAAAGAGGCCCTCTGTGAAGCTCAGAGTGTGGCTGGGGTTACCTGGCTATACAGCAGATAAACTCCAGCATCCCGGATTCGGACACCATATCCTTGGGCCTGTAGGCCTCTCCCACGCCTAAGAGCTGGTTGCCACATCACCTCTGTCACATCGGAGTCGTCTGGAGGTGACAGTGTGTCGGTCAGGACTTCTTGGCACTCTCAGATGCTTTTTCGTTCTTCCCCTTTCACCTATAAGGACCCCTTGAGCCCAAGTGCCAGTCCCAGAGTTCTTGGTTATTGCCCCTCCCCAAAGCCATTATTTAAAATAGTGCTCACCCTTGGAGGTGGCGTTAATGGGAACCAGGTGCAGGACGGAGTGCTGCTCTGAGGAGAGAAGGAGAGAATCTCAGCAGCGTCCACTTTCCCCCGTTGTGCTGTTGGCAGCCTCCACCCTCACCCTGACTCGGGCTTACAATCCCCACGCTGCTTGATCACCTCCCACCCCTGCTGCACCCTGGAAGCCTCACTCTTCTGTTTTTGGGTGAGCACTGCTCTCCTTTTCCGGGATCTCTCCCCATTCTCCCAGGCTTCCAGGGCATCGGAACTCTGCTCATGGAAAGAGGGTCGAGGTTAGGTTAAGATGCAAGGGTCCCAGCCAGCCTTCCTTCCCAGCCCTCCCCTGCCCCCGAAATGCCTCAAATCTCTCATGCACCTTTTCCCAGCACCCTGAGTGTTGGTGCTGGCTGCCCTCCAGGATTTGTTAGGTATGAGAAGCATTAACCTTTAACAGTTTCCTTTCCTGGAATGGCCGCACCCCTGACTTCCAAACCGGAGACCCTCTCTTGCACCCCCTTGAAACTTTGCAGACCAGGAGGCCCAGAGACCCCCCATGCTAACCATCCTCTCCCAGACACCCTCCTCCCCTCACTCACCTGCTCCGGGAGACTCTGCCAGGGATACCCTTCCCCATTCTGGGAGGGGCCTCCTGTCCTCTGCAGCCGGCTCACCTCTCTCCTGAGGCTCTGCAGCTCTGTTTGTTGGGTCAGCAGAGCCATGGCACAAGCCACAGCCCCCAGAGCTGCCCCCCAACTCAACCAGAGGGCAACTGAGAGTGCCGGCTCTCTGACCGGGCCCCCCATGTTGCCTGGAGGCCCTTTGGGGGCTAGCGAGAAAGGAGATGAGGCTGGCATGAGCTGGGGACCCTGCCAACAGCTGTGGTTTCAAGAGTGGGGTAGCAAGGAGGTGGCGGGGCGGGTAGGGGTATGGGCAGTGGTGCAGAAGGGAAGAAGGTTGTTACGCAAGGAGAAATAAAAAGGAACTTGAGAATAAAAAGGAGGGAGGAGGAAAGCAAGCTAAGGGTACTGTTAGTGCTCCTGGCACTCCGTCGTGGGGCCAGTGTTGCCTTGAGACCCTCCACCCTCCCTCAGCCTCAGGAGAATTAGGTTCCAGTCCCTCTAGGAAGGACAGGGCTGCCAGTGACACCCAGGAGGAACAGCCAGTGCGCAGGAACCCTGGGGCGGCCCCAGGGTTGGGGGAGGGAAGGTTGGCTGGCTAGAGGGCATGGTGCCAGGAACAGGATGGGGGGCCAAGCTGGGCAGCGTCCAGGGTCAGGGTGAGGGTGGAAGACCCTCGGGCTCAAGCACAGCAGAGATCGCTGGGGCAGTTCACTAGGGGTGACTGAAGGTGGGAAAGAAGGAGTGGGCTCGGTGGGGAGGAGAACCAGGGGCACGGAAGCAAGAAACTGGCTGAGTTCTGGGGTTAAGGCTGGGCCGGGCGTGTTGGAATAAGGCCTGCACTACTCCCTGTGCTGAACTTGGCAAGCAGGACTTCCTGTTTCCCGAGAAAAGCTCTTACATAAGGCTCTGGATGAAGACACAAAGCAGCGGCCTCAAGCCCCCCGGCCACTGCGGGATTCCTCCCCAGCACACAGGGTTCCGGGTTCCCGTGTGCCTGCTGACTCTGAGCCCCTCCTCCAGGCTGGCTCCTGCCCGCCCCACCTCCCAGCCAGGGCCTGTGCCAGCACCTGCTGAATGTCCGAGGCCACCAAGAGGAAGGGCCCCTGCTCCTCCCAGCCAGGGAGGGATTTCCCCGCAGGAGGAAGTCCACCTCCTAGGCCAAGGAGGCCGCTTCTGCTGTACCTTGGGCGGAGGATTGATTTTTTCCTGGGCAGTGTGCCTTCCTACCTCTGCTCCCACCTGGGGGTTGGAGGCATGGAGGTCCCCGCCTCCAAGCCCGAACATCATCCCAGAATTCCAGCTGTGCCGCTCCGCAACACCCCCCTTCCCGTGGCCCCCAGCTACCCTGAGAGTGTCCCTGAGCCCCAATAAAGAGAGAGACTATGACTTATTGTATTTAATATCCATTTATCAACATTTTGTCACAATAATAATAAAAATAATATCTGTTTTAAAAATCCACAGGGAATTCTCAAGGGAGGAGCTTGTTTCTCGCCCCTCACATTTGGGAACTCCTGGCCTAGACCCAGTCTCTTTGGCTTCCTGCCGCCAGGTCCAGGAAGCCCCTGGACCCCTCTTAGTGCCTGAAGTGGGGTCTTCTGGACCCATCCTTGCCCACAGAGTACAGTGAACACAATGCCCTGGGGGTCTGTGGCCAGGGGGCAGTCGAGATCACTGGGGGCCTCAAAGGTTCAGGGATTGGGGAGCTAGTGAGGTGGAGAGTGGGCGGTGGGGGGCGTTGTAAGATAAGAGTGGGAATATTGTATTTATGTGGGATGGAAAACACGTGAACAGGCCCAGGCAGCCTCTAGAGGGAGGGGCAGGTCTGGAGCAAAGAGCAGCTGAGGGTGGGGCAGAGGGGACTAGGTACCCAGAGAGCTGCCGAGGGGAGCCGGCAGCCTGGGACGACTGCGGGGAGACCAGGGCCCCTCAGTGAACCTGGAAGAGTCCGAAGTAGGTGAGGAAGGGGGCAGCCTTGAGATGGGCCCAGGGGAGGGTGCGGATCCGCAGGGAGGACCCTGGCCGCAGGGCCAACAGCCCAGACACCTGGCAGAGGCGGAGCTGGGGCCCGAGGGAACTCGCCGCAGTGGCTGAGAATTCCTCCAGGCAGCGCAGGGCCAGCACACCATCCACCAGCAAGTCCAGCTTCAGGTAGACAGCCTTCCCCTCATCAAAGTGCACCTGGGGTGGGGACAACAGGCCGAGTCCAGGCCTCTGCCTGCCCTTGCCTCAATTTCCAATTTCCTCAGCGACGCAGGCATCCCATCCCACCCAAACCCCAACTCACCCTCCCAGCCTTGTAGCTTGTCCGCCACTCTCCTGGCAAACCCTTCGCCACTCCCTTACTGCGTTACCCATGCAGCCAGGTGGGGCTTACCTGACAGTACAGGTAGTAGAGCCCAGCCCGGGTGACTATAAACTCCCCGATCTGGCGGTTGTAGCGCAGAGGGCTGGAGCTGTTGATTCTGGCTTCCTCCCAGCCACTCACTGTCCCGTCCACACCTGAACACGGATGCTCAGAGATAAGGAAACGTCTCTCTACAGGACTCCCCCACACTACCCATGGATCCATTGAGCATATGAACATTCAGTGCCCACTTTACCCAGAAGACACATAGATCACCCCGGGCAAGGGAGGACCCATCCCCTATGACGCCCATAGTTGACTAAGAAGTTATGTGAAAAAATCTAATGTATATGGCCAGAGACATTCAGGGCAGATTGTCACCTGCCGTCACTTCTGGGGAGAAGAGTAGAACTGAAGGGGAAGCGTGAGGGGATTTAACGTTTTACTTCATGGATATCTATATTATTTGCTTCTTTTATATTGAGGATGTAAACATACATTATCTGAATTAGTACAACTAAAAATAATAAAATGAAACCCAATTGTCCATCAACAAAATGTCTATCCATATAATGGGATATTATTTGGCCATAAAAAGAGTGAAGTACCGATACACGCTATGGCACAGATGTGCCTTGAAAACATCATGCTCAGCCAGGTGCAGTGGCTCACGCCTGTAATCCCAGCATTTTGAGAGGCCGAGGCGGGCGGATCATCTGAGGTCGGGAGTTCGAGACCAGCCTGGCCAAGAAGGTGAAACCCCATCTCTACTAAAAATACAAAAACTAGCAGGGCATGGTGGCAGGCACCTGTAATCCCAGCTACTTGGGAGGCTGAGGCAGGAGAATTGCTTGAACCTGGGATGGGGAGGTTGCAGTGAGCCAAGATCATGCCACTGCACTCCAGCCTGGGCAACAGAGCTAGACTCTGTCTCCAAAAAAAAAAAAAAAAAAGTAACGCTCACTGGGGATTTTTATTTCCACCAATGGGTTCCCACAACCTGTGCTCTGCAGAGTCTCCGGCACTGAAGTTTCCTTCCCTTCCTTACCCTGCCAACTGTGCCATCTGAACAGCAATAGCCCCTCAAACTCATCGCAACCAACACTGAGCTGACTCCCCTCATCCTGAACAGCAATAGCCCCTCAAACTCATCGCAACCAACACTGAGCTGACTCCCCTCATCCTGAACAGCAGTAGCCCCTCGAACTCATCGCAACCAACACTGAGCTGACTCCCCTCATCCTGAACAGCAGTAGCCCCTCGAACTCATCGCAACCAACACTGAGCTGACTCCCCTCATCCTGAACAGCAGTAGCCCCTCGAACTCATCGCAACCAACACTGAGCTGACTCCCCTCATCCTGAACAGCAGTAGCCCCTTGAACTCATCGCAACCAACACTGAGCTGACTCCCCTCATCCCGCTCTTGCTTTACTGTCTGTTTTCCAGATTTGGCTTCTGGTTTTGCCACCAGGGGGATACTCAAGCCCCCTCTCCTTTACCTGCATCATTCATCGATCACCAGTTCCTATCAATCCCGCCTCCTAAATAGCTCTCTCCCCTCTCTGCCACATCTGGTGCCTCCGTCTGGTTTTCACAGCATTCCCTGTTTCCATTCTGGCTTCCTCCAGCTTCTTCCCGACACAAAGCCACAGACTGAGTCTCTAAGATGCAGATGTAAGCCCTCCTCACCTCACCTTCCGCCTTCCGATGGCTCACCTCAGAATAGTTCCCACATGCCACCGTGTGGCCTGGCTTCTGTCTCCAGCCTCATCCCCACCTTGCTCCTCTAGCACTTTCTGCTTCTGCCACGCTGAACTTGGAGTCCCCCAGCCCCATCATGCTCTGGGCAAACTCGGGGCTTTTGCCCCAGGGGCTGCTTCTGCTTGCACCCACCATCCTCGACCCCTTGCCTGTCTTGTCTTACGCTCCTGCTTCAAGGCCCAGTGGCGCCTTGCAATGCAGGGAGAGAATCCCTGACTCCACAGCCATGTCTGTCTTCCCCTGTGTTGCCAGGTATCTTGGCCACTTTTGTTATTGTTTTTGTCATATTCCACTGTAATTACAAATTTTTTTTTGGGGATGGAGTCTCACTCTGTCACCCAGGCTGGAGTGCAGTGGCGCAATCTCGGCTCACTGCAGCCTCCGCCTCCCAGGTTCAAGTGATTCTCATGCCTCAGCCTCCTGAGTAGCTGGGATTACAGGCACGTGCCACCAAATCTGGCTAATTTTTTTTGTATGTTCCTGTAATTACAAATTTATATGCTCGTTTCCTCTCCTAGACAGTGACTCCTTAAGAGTCGGTCTGAGGCTGGGCGCAGTGGCTCATGCCTGTAATCCCAGCACCTTGGGAGGCTGAGGCGGGTGGATCACGAGGTCAGGAGATCGAGACCATCCTGGCTAACACGGTGAAACCCCATTTCTACTAAAACATAAAAAAAAATTAGCTAGGCGTGGTGGCAGGCGCCTGTAATCCCAGCTACTCGGGAGACTGAGGCAGGAGAATCGCTTGAACCCGAGAAGGCTGCAGTGAGCCGAGATGGCGCCACTGCACTCCAGCTGGGGCAACAAGAGCAAAACTCCATCTCAAAAAAAAAAAAAAAAAAGGTCTGACCGGCTGGGCGTGGTGGCTCATGCCTGTAATCCCAGCACTTTGGGAGGCTGAGGCGGGTGGATCACGAGGTCAGGAGATCGAGACCATCCTGGCTAACATGGTGAAACCCCATCTCTACTAAAAAATAAAAAAAAAATTAGCCAGGCGTGGTGGCAGGCGCCTGTAGTCCCAGCTACTTGGGAGGCTGAGGCAGGAGAATGGCATGAACCCAGGAGGCGGAGTGTGCAGTAAGCTGAGAAGCTGAGATCGCACCACTGCATTCCAGCCTGGGTGACAGAGTGAGACTCTGTCTCAAAAAAAAAAAAAAAAAAAAAAAGGGTCTGGATATTAGTTGCTGTGGCACCTAGCCTGGCCCCTAGCAGACAGTCGGTCTTCAATGCCTGTTGAGTCAATGAATGAATGAATGTCTGCATAATTGCCAAAATAAGTGGTCTATACAGAGGGGAGGAAGGCTGACCTGGGTATGAAGACTAGGGAGGGCCGAGAAGAGAGGGCATTCCTAGCTATGAAGCCAGCCTAAGCAAAGGCTGCTTATAGCCAAAGGACATGGTGTGCCCAGGACCACGGGGGGGCTTGCCTGGTATCATTTGTCTCCAGCCACAAACCTCACCTGGACATTCCGTCCTGCCTGGCAATCTTACATTCCCCCACGAAGCTTGCTTTCGTAATCAGCAAGATGAGATTTTGTACCATTTCTCCTCAGATCTCCTGTCTCCGTCTCCCTAGTTGTCCAGAGGACCTAGAAGTCATCGAGCAAAGGTTCCCTCATCTCCCCCCAGCAAATCTACAAACCCACCTGTTCTCTTGTTCTCCTTTGACCCTCTGGTAATGGTGGGAGATGTGTCCTCTCTTCTTTCTGGAAACTTCCCTCTCCCCTTTTTGGATGTGGCCCCTGCATGGACCCCTCACCCCTGCACCAGCCACCTCGCCTTTCATGCAGACCATGTCCAGTACACAGGCACATTCTAGCTGGGTTCAAATCTTGGCTCCACCACTTAGTATCTCATGGCCTCAGACATGTTGTGTAACCTCCATCTGTAAAATGGAGGCAATTAGAGTATCTTCCTTTTAGGGCTGTTGTGAGGATTAGATAAGACCAAACACAAGTGCCAGACACACTGCCTATCTCAAGAAAGCCCTCAGTACATGTTAGATCAGATGAAAATAGTATTGTTGACAGAACTAAACTTTCCCTTGGTCCACACACGCCTCCACCTACTGGCCTATTTCTCTGCTCCTTGTTACAGAGAAACTTCTAAAAAGGGTTGTCCTAGGCCGGGTGCGGTGGCTCATGCTTGTAATCCCAGCACTTTGGGAGGCCGAAGCGGGTGGAACACCTGAGGTCAGGAGTTTGAGACCAGCCTGACCAACATGGAGAAACCCTGTCTCTACTAAAAATACAAAATTAGCCCGGCGTGGTGGCGCATGCCTGTAATCTCAGCTACTCGGGAGGCTGAGGCAGGAGAATTGCTTGAACCCAGGAGGTGGAGGTTATGGTCAGCCGAGATCGTGCCATTGCACTGGATCCAGCCTGGGTGACAAGAGTGAAACTCCGTCTCAAAAAAAAAAAGGTTGTCCCTGCCTCCAGTTCCTTATTTCTCATTTTCTTCTCAACCCAATGCACACTGCCTTCCTGTTCTAACTATGCCACTGAAACCACCCTCTTTAAGGTCAGCAGGACTTTCACGTTACCAAACCCAGCCATCATTTCTCTGTTCTCATCTCATGTGATGTCTCAGCTGCATTCAACACAGACAGCCACATCCTCCTTGAAACAGTGGTTTCTCTGAATCCAGGATGCCACCCTCCCGGGGTTTCTTCCTCTCTCTCCAGCTTCTTCTCAGTCTCTGCTGGTTTTCCCCTCAGCTCCACTTCAAGATGCCCAAGAGCCTCAGGGCTTCATTTGTGGGGCCCTTCTTTCTCCTGGCATCTCACCCAATCCTGTGGCTTTAAATGCCATCGATAGGCTGGGCACAGGGGCTCACGCCTGTAATCCCAGCACTTTGGGAGACTGAGGCTGGCGGATCACCTGAGATCAGGAGTTCAAGACCAGCCTGGCCAACATGGTGAAACCCTGCCTACTAAAAAATACAAAAATGAGCTGGGTGTGGTGGCACCCGCCTGTAATCTCAGCTACTTGGGAGGCTGAGACAGGAGAATCGCTTGGACCCAGGAGGCAGAGGTTGCAGTGAGCCAAGATCGCACCACTGCAATCCAGCCTGGGCGACAGAGCGAGACTCTATCTCAAAAAAAAAAAAAAAGCCATCCATATGGCCATGACTCCTGGCTTTATCCATCCTGACCTAGCCTGAGCTAGTTGACAATGTCCAGCCATCCATTTGTGGAATTTACTTTATTGTCATTTATCCACTTGTTTATTTTAGACATCTCAACGTTAATAATTATCTTACATACTTCCCAACCTATTTATTCCTCGGTCAACCACTTCTTAGGAAATGGCATCATTCTTCCCAGAGATACCCAAGTTAAAAATCTAGAAGCCGGCTGGGTGCAGTGGCTCACGCCTGTAATCCCAGCACTTTGGGAGGCCGAGGTGGGCAGATCACTGGAGGTCAAGAGTTTGAGACCAGCCTGGAAAACATGGCGAAACCCCATCTCTACTAAAAATACAAAAATTAGCCAGGCGTGGTGGCACATGCCTGTAATCCCAGCTACTTGGGAGGCTGAGACAGGAGAATCTCTTGAACCTGGGAGGCAGAGGTTGCAGTGAGCCGAGATCGCACCACTTGCACTCCAGCCTGGGTGACAGAGTGAGACTCTGTCTTAAAAAAAATAAAAAATCTAGAAGTCATCTGTGATTCCTCCCTTTCTTTTATTCTTCACCTCCAACCCATAAGTCAGTAATATCTTCAGGACGCAGGCTGAACCCATTCACTTCTCACCATCTCTGCTGTGAACCCCTCAGCTGAGCACTCCTCATGCCTCCCTGCCTCTCACAGTGGAAGGACATTCTGGTGAGGGGATGGTATGTGCAAAGTCCAGAAGAGGCACACCAGGAGCAGGGGTGTCAGCCCAGCAAGCATGAAGACAGCATAAGAGTGCAGGGAAATTAGGTTGAGACCAGACCACGAAGAGACTGGAAGCCATATAGAGAGGCAATACCATAAGAAAAGTGAAGTTTAGGGGCTCAGCATGGCAGCGCAGGTCAGATGGAGTAGAGGGGTAGGGAGGGTGTGGAGTGGGGAAGCAGCAAGAGGCTGGGTTTGAGGTTCTGAGGTCACGGTGCTGAGGTAGAGGGTGGGGTAGAAATGGAAAAGATGAGCAGACACTAGCAGCATTTTGAGAAAAAGATCATCAGGATATGGAATATGGAGGAGACAGAAGAAAAAAGAATGAAAAGTGTTTCTTGGAGAAGAATGAGGGCTGAAGGAGAGAGCTGGGACAGTGATTTGCTTCAGGAACTGGGCAGAGTTCTGGGGAAGGGTAGGGGTCTTTCATGGGGTCCCACGCCTGGGTCACAGAGAGAACCAAGACCTTCATGAACTGGCTTCTGTGGTTCTGAGACTGATGGCCGGGAAGGGAGTGGGAGGTCAAAGGTTTTGAAGGGCCCTTTTCCCAGGAGGCCAGTGCTGTGGCGGGGGATGGGGTCTCACCTGCCTGTGCTCCGTCCTGTCCAGGTCGTGGATGAACTGTAAAGTACAGGAAAAGGCTGGTGAGACCTGCCCTGACCCTCTGCCACCTGCCCCTCTCCTCCCGGGTGTAGCTCACCCATCACCCACCTTCATAATGGGCTGCGATCGCTCTTCGAGCCCGTGTTTTCCGGCCTTTAGGTGCTGAGGATCACGGAAAGACAGATGAGCAAAGCGGGCCCTAGTGGGGGTCCCAGAGCCACTCTCTCAGCCCCGTTCCCCTCTCAGGGACCCTGGCATCCTTATTCTTGTCCAGACTCCTGGCCTTAGAATCTCAGGCCTCATCTTCCTCAGTAGGTAGAGTGACTGTAATTTGTCATCCACACTGGGATACTTCTGAGAGCAAAACGGGAAGCTGCTACTAATCACACCAAGATAACAGGTGGGGGCCAGGACAATTGCATGCCGACTTGGACACGTGGTCATCCGGTCACCCCATCATCCCATTCCTAAGTCTCTTTGCCTACTGGGGGCCAGGCCTCTGACTCCCAGGCCTAGTCTCCATCAGGATCCCAGTAGTTCTTCTAACTCATGGCCACCCCGCCTTCCTGTTTGGGGTAGGGTCTGAAGGAGCACATCCATGTGACAGAAGGAGCTTCAGAGGAGGGCGAGAATCCCTAGGTTTGAGTCTTGGCTGGTTAGCTGCATGACTCTGAGCTCCTTTCACCCTCCGTGCCTCAGTTTTTCCGTGTGGATAATGGTTTTTGCTCTGCCCGCTTCCTGAGGTTGGGATAGAGGGATGCTCACCACTTCTGCGAGGCCGAACTAGTCGGTTCAGGAAAGGTGCAGGATCCTGCCTTTCTTCTGTCTGGGGATTCAGTTCCTAGGGGAATTAGGGCAGGGTTCAACCATGGACTCCCAGAGATATAAAGTGAGACAGACGGAGCCTGTCAGGAGAGCCACCAGCCAGCAATAGACACAGAAGTCTTAGGGACAGATTAAGCCCCTCGGCCAACTACAGCTGGGGCCCCCGGCAAAGGCGAAGCTGGGAGTCAGGCCCCAGTCCTCACCCTTTCCTCTAGACCAGCTACACTTTCCCACCCACGCACAACCAACGCAGACCCTGCAATTGGCACATTGCACACATGCCCACACCCAGTCACCACGCGCAGAGGATACGCACTCTGTACACAACCGCACCCCTCTTCCACGCAGACTCACATATCTCATACAACCACGTCACCCCCAGCCAATAAACACCTCAGACTCAGGTGGCACAACCCCAGCACAAACCCCTCACACAGAGTTGTCACCACGCACACACACCCCTGCAGACACACACCCATGCACGCACTGTGTTCACACACACCCTGCACACACCTCGAGTACGGCTGGCACAGCTGCACACACCTGCAGCCTCGGCTGTGCACACTTCCCATGCCCCAGCAGCCTGCAGACCGCGCCCACGCCCACTCACCGACGGGTCCTGGTCCTCCTCTGCCACCAGCTCATCCTGGGCAGGCTCCTGCTGGGAAGGAGGGAGCGTCACACTGTGCCGCTCCACCTGACATCTCACCCTCCACCCATCCTCCCTTCCCCTTGCCTTCAGCCCACGCGGCCCCCAGCGGCCCCTCTGCAGTCTCAGCTCCTGATGTGCCCAAGAAGGGGTGCGCAGCGGGGCCTCACCTGGGCGGACAGCGATGCCCGGCTCCCCAAGCTGACCACGGCCAGCAGGAGGCCGAGGCAGGCCAGCGCCAGGCCCAGGCCCAGCGCGAGCGGGACCAGCAGGGCGGTGCCCGGCTCCCCCCGGCGCCCCCTCCGCCTCTGGCTCCGACGGGCGGCCATGGGGGCGGGGGGCTGTGCCTGCCTCACCGCCCCCCCATCCCGGGACCCGAGGGATCGGGGGAGGGGGAGCCGGCGGGCGGATCGGGCTGGGGAGAGGGAGGGGCAAGGGAAACGGGGCGGGAGGGGGCGCTGGGGACAGGAAGCCGGACGCTGTGTGTGATTAAACTCCGAGCCTCTCGCCGGGCGGTGTGCGCGCAGCGGAGCGGGCGCCCACCCGACCTCTGAGCGCCCAGCCCGGGCGTGCACCACCAGGGCGAGGTCCGTTGTGTGCGGCCGCGGGAGCGACGGGGCTGTGCGTGTGCGGGCACCTCCTGCGGGGAGGTGGGAAACTCAGGAAGGCCTTTTGGTTCCGATTCTTCTGTGTCTCTGTGTCTTCAGAGTTAAGGACCCTCCTTTCCTCCAGGTGCAGGGAGGGCGCCTCTCACAGGAGACTATTATTTGCTTTTTCAGGAAAAGGGCAGGGAGTTCCAGGTTGTATGACCTGGTTCAGGGAAGAAGGGCAGGAGAAGATAAGAAAGATCCTTCGGCTTCTGCGGTTTTCTCAAATTCCTTCAGCTTAAAACACTCACTGTGCCGAGGTGCATCGTTTAGGGTAGCACGTTCTGAAGCCCATCATTACCAATGATTGCCAAGCATCTGAGGAGGACCAGCAGCATGCAAAAGAAACACCAAAATTGGTCCGGCACGATGGCTCACGCCTGTAATCCCAGAAGGCCAAGGCTGGGGGCCAGGAGTTCAAGATCAGCCTGGGCAAGAGCAAGACCCCATCTCTACAGAAAAGTTTTAAAAAATTAGCCCACGCCTGTAGTCCCAGCTACTCAGGAGGCCGAGGTAGGAGGACTGTTTGAGCCCAGGAGTTTGAGGCTGCAGTGAGCTGTGATTGCACCACTACACTCCAGCCTGGGCAACAGACCTTGTCTCAAAAAAGAAAAAAGAAAGAAAGAAAAAAAGACCAAAATTGGCCGGGCGCGGTGGTTCACGCCTGTAATCCCAGCACTTTGGGAGGCCAAGGCGGGTGGATCACGAGGTCAGGAGATCGAGACCTGCCTGGCCAAGGTGGTGAAACCCCGTCTCTAATAAAAATACAAAAAAATTAACTGGGCATGGTGGCGGGCGCCTGTACTTCCCAGCTACTCGGGAAGCTGAGGCAGAGAATTGCTTGAACCCAGGAGACGGAGGTTGCAGCGAGCTGAGATTGTGCCTCTGCACTCCAGCCTGGGCAACAGAGCAAGACCCCATCTCAAAAAAAAAAAAAAAAAAAAAAAAGAAAGACCAAAATTAACAAACAAAATTTGACATTGGAGGAAACAGAGATAATTCAGGATACAAAGAGTACTACCTAATATACTTAAAGAGAGTCAAGAAAAAGCACCCATAGAGCTGGGCATGGTGGTGCATGCCTGTAGTCCCAGCTACTCAGGAGGTTAAAATGGGAGGATCACCTGAGCCTGGGAGGTTGAGGCTGCAGTGAGCTGTGATCACACCACTGCATTCCAACACGAGCAACAGAGTAAGACCCTGTCAAAAAAAAAAAAAAAAAAAAAAGAGTATGCAAAGAAAGAAAAGCAGTTAGAATCTCCAGAAAATTTTCAAAACTGAAATCACAATGTAAATAAAAAACAGCTGGGGCCAGTTGCGGTGGCTCACGCCTGTAATCCCAGCACTTTGGGAGGCCAAGGCTGGTGGATCATGAGGTCAGGAGTTCAAGACTAGCCTGGCCAAGATGGTGAAACCCCGTCTCTACTAAAAAAACAAAAATTAGCCGGGCACGGTGGCGGGCACCTGTAATCTCAGCTACTCGGGAGGCTGAGGCAGAGAATTGCTTGAACCCGGGAGGTGGAGGTTGCAATGAGCCGAGATCGCATGACTGCACTCCAGCCTGGGCGACAGAGCAAGACTCCATCTCAAAAAAAAAAAGCAATGAAACAGGCTGGGCATCATGGTGTGCACCTGTAGTCCCAGCTACTTGTGAAACTGAGGCAGGAGGATCACTTGAGCCCAGGAATTCCAGGTTGCCATGAGCTATGATCTGGGCGCTGAACTCCAGCTTGGGCTGCAGAGCAAGACCCTGTCTCAAAAAAAAAAAAAAAAAGATAATAAATAAATAAATAATAAAATAAAAATAAATAAATACGGGCTGGGCATCACGGCTCATGCCTGTAACCCTAGAGCTTTAAGAGGTTGAGACGAGAGGATCTCTTGAGTCCAGGAGTTCAAGACCAGCCTGGGCAAAATAGTGAGAACCCCTCTCCATCTCTACAAAAAATACAAGAAAAATTATCCAGGTGCGATGGCATGCCCCTGTAGTCCCAGCTACTGTGGAGGCTAAGTCAGGAGGATCACTTGATCCCAGGAGTTTGAGGCTGCAGTGAGCTATGATCACCCCATTGAACCGAAGCCTGGGCAGCAGAGTGAGACCCTGTCTCTATAAAAAAGAAAATAAATAGGCTGGGCACAGTGGCTCATGCCTGTAATCCCAGCACTTTGGGAGGCCAAGGTGGGTGGATCACCTGAGGTCAGGAGTTTGAGACCAGCCTGGCCAACATGTAGTGAAACACCATCTCTACTAAAAAATACAAAAATTAGCTGGGCATGGTGGCACACGCCTTAAGTCCCAGCTACTTGGGAAGCTGAGGCAGGAGAATTGCTTGAAATAAAATAAATAGGCCGGGTGCAGTGGCTCACGCCTGTAATCCCAGCACTTTGGGAGGCCAAGGCGGGTGGATCATGAGATCAAGAGTTTGAGATCAGCCTGGCCAACATGGTGAAACCCTGTCTCTACTAAAAATACGAAAATTAGCCAGGCATGGTGGCGCACGCCTGTAATCCCAGGTACTCGGGAGGCTGAGGCAGGAGAATCACTTGAACCTGGGAGGCAGAGGTTGCAGTGAGGCGAGATTGTGCCACTGCACTCCAGCCTGGGTGACAGAGCGAGAGCTCATCTCTCAAAAAAATAAAAATAAAAAATAAAATAAAATAAATGAAACACAAGCTATAACACAACATAATTGTATTTAATTGATACAGTATCAATTTAAGGCCTTAGTGCTTGCTTGCCACATTGTCCTTTGAGTGACACATGGATTATGGGATGGAGTGTGTGGAGAAGCAAGTGTAATTCCAGCCCATTGTCTGGCCTGAGCTTAAACAATGTTCAGGTGGCCATAATAATGTAAATATCTTTGACTGGATTTCAACTTTTAGAGTCAACCTGTAGAAAAATCCAGAAGACTTAATGGCAGCAAAGACTGCAAATGCCCACAATTTTGACTTTTTTTTTTTTTTTTTTTTTTTTTGAGACGGAGTCTCGCTCTGTCACCCAGGCTGGTGTACAGTGGCACAATCTTGGCTCACTGCAACCTCTGCCTCCCAGGTTCAAGTGATTCTCCTGCCTCAGCCTCCCGAGTACCTGGGATTACAGGCACGCACCACCATGCCTGGCTAATTTTTGTATTTTTAGTAGAGACAGGGTTTCACCATTTTGGCCAGGCTGGTCTCAAACTCTTGATCTCATGATCCACCCGCCCTGGCCTCCCAAAGTGCTGGGATTACAGGCGTGAACCACCGCGCCTGGCCTATTATTTTTTTAAGATGGAGTTTCACTCTCGTCGCCCAGGCTGGAGTGCAATGGTGTGATCTCAGCCCACTGCAACCTCTGCCTCCCGGGTTCAAGCGATTCTCCTGTCTCAGCCTCCTGAGTAGCTGGGATTACAGGCATCCGCCACCATGCCAGGCTAATTTTTGTATTTTTGGAAGAGACGGGGTTTCACCATGTTGGTCAGGCTGGTCTCGAACTCCCAACCTCAGGTGATCCACCCGCCTCAGCTTCCCAAAGTGCTGGGATTACTGGCGTGAGGCACCGCACCCGGCCTCTACTTGATTTTTATTATCAGGTGAATGTAGCATTTTAATTTGTAAAAAGAAAAAAATTGTACAGCAGGAAGCCTGCTGAGGAGAGGGAATGTCATTACTCACCTCGGCCAGCGTGTGATCACACCTGCTAAAGGAAAAAAACAGGGACTGGAGCCTTGGAGACAGCAGATCATCCTCAGATCCTTTAACTTTGGCTTGAAAAATTAATTCAATACACTTAACCTTTTTGTTCTTGGTTTGCGGCCAAAGTTAAAATTAACTTGCATTTTTTAGGACACTGATAGGAAGTAACTTGGGAAACAAGCAGGAAAAATACTGAAAGGAAATCTGCCAACATTTTTTATTCCTGCCTTTTTACACTTTTCTTACTTTTCACATTTTCAACCAAGATACTAAAGGAAAAAAAGGCTTTGTCATTTTGTGTTTTGTTTTTCTTTTTGGATATCCAGCTTGATTAGTATCACTTAAATGCAAGGCCGTGCCTGGTGGTCACGCCTGTAATCCCAGCACTTTGGGATACTGACGTGGGTGGGTCACTTGAGGTCAGGAGTTTGAGACCAGCCTGGCCAACATGCTGAAACCCCGTCTCTACTAAAAATACAAAAATTATCCGGGTGTGGTGACGCACGCCTGTAGTCCCACTTACTCAGGAGACTGAGGCAGGAGAATAGCTTGAACACAAGAGGCGGAGGTTGCAGTGAGCCGAGATCCCAGCTACTTGGGAGGCTGAGGCAGGAGAATCGCTTGAACCCAGAAGGCAGAGGTCACAGTGATCTGAGATCGTGCAATTGTACTTTAGCCTGGGCAACAAGAGTGAAACTCCGTCTCAAAAAAAAAATCACTTAAATGCAAATAAAGAATTTCACGTAGTCTGTAAGGGTAGAGACTGTGTATGCTTTGCAGGCATTGTATTTCCAGGGCCAGCAAAATTTGTTGAATGAATAAATATGGCCTAGCCTTCCCAGTCTGGCTGTGACTACTGAATATGGTGATAGTTACAGCCTGAGAGTGGACAGTGACCATCCCAGTTTGCCGGGACTGAGGAGGTTCCCAGGATGAGGTACTTTCAATGCTAAAACCAGGACAGTTCTGGAAAAACCAGGATGAGTTGCTAACAGACCCAAGAGAGGACTAAATGCCACCCCCAAGCCACTACCACACTCACTTTTGGTCAAAATTCTTAAGCTTTATTTAAGCTTTAATCGGTCAATCAAACAACTCAAATCCCTGTCCTGGGCTTCTTTCTCTTTCCACTTCTACCTGCCACCTCTGTCTTCCCTAGATGTATGTCTGTCTGTATTTATCTGTTTGTTTGTTTGTTTGTTTGTTTATGTGAGACAGGGTCCTGTTATGTTGCCTAGGGTGGTCTCAAATTCCTGGGCTCAAGGAATCCTCCTGTCTCAGCCTCCCAAGTAGCTGGGATTACAGGTATATGCCATCATCCTGGGATCTTCCCCAGACTTTACCTACCATCTCTTCACTGATGACCCTCTTGTCCTCTTCTCCCCACTTCCCCAGTGAACATGGACTGCACATGGTTGGTCATTACCACAGGTCTCTCTTGTACTAAATCCAGCAGATACACCTTGGCCCTCATCTTACTTATTTGCAGCCTCTACGATTGTTTCCCACTCTCATTCTGAAGCCCTCTTTCCTTGGCCTCTTACCATTCTGCCTTCTAGTTTCCTCCACCGGTTATTTTAAGAACATAAATGTGCTATATTTAAGCTGGTTCATTCATTATATTACCAAGCTTGGTATCACAAATAGACTTCATATAGAAATGTTATACTCCTTCCTTCCCCTCTTTCCCAGCCTCCCTCTGTTCCTTCCATCCTTCCGTTCCTTTCTTTCATAATAAGATGTTCCAGCTGCTCCTTGTACTTCCTCAGCACCAGCCCTGAGATAAGAAGCCATTTCTTCAAGGAACGGTGCCCTTTCATGGAGAAGGATATTTAGCAGCTAAGATCTGGGCACCGGGTAAACTCAGCATTCCTGGAAGTGAGGCCTTTTAGCAGACAAAGATAGGATAGATACATATTACATAAGTTCACAAGGACACTCTAATTTTGGTCCAACATCACAACATTCTGCCTCACGTCCCCTGTCCCATGTATGTATCCCCTGTGTTAGTCTTGATGACAATGCTGTGTTTCCATCATTTCATTTCTCACAACTCACACTTCTGGTCTTCCTCCCTCACTCAACCGTGAAGTTCTACTGGTGCAGGGGCCAAGTCTGTCTTGTAGACAGACTTGTTGTTTCTCTGGTGTCTTGCTTAGTGCCTGACACACAGTAGGCACTTTATGTATTTGTTGAATGAATGGGTGGTCCCAGGGAATTCCCCAAGAGACTCTACCTGGGCCTTCTCTCTCTGGTTAGGGGCTCCCTCTGAGCTCCACAGATGCCTGTTTTTGCCCCAGCCACACCACTACCTCATAATGTTACCATCTGGGCTCATCTGACTCTCCTACTGTCATGTCATAGGGGTGGGGATGGTGGTTTACTCATCTTTGTTCCCTAGAACCTGGCTAATGCCTTACCATAGTAGTTGCTCAATAAATATTTGTTGCATAGATGAGTGAATGATTTTGCTCAAATGCCACAGGCAAGATATGGAGGCACCAGAATTCAAACCTGGGTCTCCAAAATGACCTCCTGTCTCCGCACCTCTTCCATTCCCCTCTGGACGAGGGAAGAGAGGACCCAGCCTGATAACAGGGCGGGGCTTGGTGGGGTTGCAAGGCTGGGTGGGCAATCCTGAGCCTGACCTTCTTTTTTTTTTTTTTGAGACGAAGTTTTGCTCTTGGTTTTTTCTTTTCTTTTTTTTTTTTTTGAGACAGAGTTTCACTTTTGTTGCTCAGTCCGGAGTGCAGTGATGTGATCTTGGCTCACTGCAAACGGCACCTCCCGGGTTCAAGCGATTCTCCTGCCTCAGCCTCCCAAGTAGCTGGGATTACAGGCACGCGCCACCACGCCTGGCTAATTTTGTATTTTGTATTTTTAGTAGAGACAGGGTTTCACCATGCTGGTCAGGCTGGTCTCAAACTCCTGATCTCAAGTGATCCCCCTGCCTCGGCCTCCCAAAGTGCTGGGATTACAGACGTGAGCCACCGCAACCTGCCTGAGCCTGACTTTCATCAGCTCCTTCGCCTTTGTACCTTCTCTGACTATTCCAGTTTCCTGGGTCACAAGTTTCCTACCTTTATCCTCAGCTCTCCATTTCTTTTTGTTTGTTTCTTTGTTTGTTTTTTGGAGACGGAGTCTTGCTCTGTCACCCAGGCTGGATGACAGAGCGATCACGGCTCACTGCAACTTCCACCTCCCACATTTAAGTATTCTCGTGCCTCAGGCTCCCGAGTGGCTGGGATTACAGGCATGTGCCACTACGCCCAGCTAATTTTTCTATTTTTAGTAGAAACGGGGTTTCACCATGTTGGCCAGGTTGGTCTCAAACCCCTGACCTCAGAGGATCCACCCACCTTGGCCTCCCAAAGTGCTGGGATTACAGGCGTGAGCCGCCGCGCCTGGCCTCTCCATCCATTAGATATCTGCCTCCAGGTAAGATTGAGCCCAGAGCTGGGCTGAGTATCAGAAGGGGCCATATTCTGGGGATTGGTGGGGTGTGTGCCCTGGACACTCTCTGCTTGGCCTGGCTCTTGAGCCTGTAGCTCACACCTGGCTGTGGTGGTGACATGGTACTTGGCCTGATGGCAAATATGATGGATCTGGTTTGGCCCCTGGCTCTTGGTGCCTCCCTCGGCCTTGGCCCTGGGCTGCAGCTTGACTCCATTCTAGCTTGGCTGTGAAGACTCAGACTGTCTGGGTTCCCTCCAAGCAGGAGGGAGTGTGGTAAAAGCAAACACAAGTCCTAATACCTCAGTGGCAGTTGCCTCAGACCCTTTTGGGAAGTCAAATGTAAACACACAAATCAATAAAAAACAAAAACATTGTGTCTGCCAACAGCCATTAACCCTTTGGCCAGTGGTGGGTGGGAAATGGGATATCTGGGTTCTGGTCTGCACTGGCTTCTGGCCTTTGGCAAGGCCTTGAGTGGGCCCCCCAGCTCTCTGGGTCTCACATGGAAAAATGAGCTAAAAAGAAATCTGAGGCTGGGCACGGTAACTCACGCCTATAATCACAACACGTTGGGGGCGGGCATGGTGGCTCACACCTGTAATCCCAGCACTTTGGGAGGCCGAGGTGGGCGGATCACAAGGTCAGGAGATCGAAACCATCCTGGCTAACACGGTGAAACCCCGTCTCTACTAAAAATACAAAAAATAGCCGGGCGTGGTGGCGGGCGCCTGTAGTCCCAGCTACTCTGGAGGCTGAGGCAGGAGAATGGCATGAGCCCGGGAGGCGGAGCTTGCAGTGAGCTGAGATCGCGCCACTGCACTCCAGCCTGGGCGACAGAGTGAGACTCCGTCTCAAAAACAAACGAACAAACAAAAACAAAAAAACACTTTGGGAGGCCAAGGCAGGAAGATTGCTTAAAGCCCAGGAGTTCGAGACCAGCTATCTGGGCAACATAACCAGATCATGTCTCTACAAACAATTTAAAAATTACCCAGACGCAGTGGCCTGTCCCTGTAGTCCCAGCTACTTAGCAGGCTGAGGTGGGAGGATCCTGTGATCTCGTGACTGCACTCTAGCCTGGGCAACAGAGCAAGACTTTGTCAAAAAAAAAAAAAGAAAAAGAAAAAGAAAAAGAAAAAGAAAAAAAAGGAAAGAAGGAAGGAAAGAGAGAGAGAGAGAAAGGAAGGAAGGAA
Organism: Pongo pygmaeus; assembly: GCF_028885625.2. NCBI lineage: Eukaryota > Metazoa > Chordata > Mammalia > Primates > Hominidae > Pongo > Pongo pygmaeus. The sequence continues at coordinate 7,407,914 of NC_072392.2, read as the reverse complement.
GAAAGGGAGAGGCTAGGCATGGTAGCTCACACCTGTAATCCTAGCACTTTGGGAGGCCAAGACAGGTGGATCACCTGAGGTCGGGAGTTTGAGACCAACCTGACCAATATGGAGAAACCCGTCTCTACTAAATATACAAACATTAGCTAGGTGTGGTTGCGCATGCCTGTAATCCCAGCTACTCGGGCGTCTGAGGTAGGAGGATCGCTGGAACCTGGGAGGCAGAGGTTGCAGTGAGCTGAGATCGAGCCACTGCACTCCAGCCTAGGCGACAGAGTGAGACTCTAAAATATATATATATGAGAAAACCAAATGCATACATGCAGCTATGAAAGAAACAAGCTCTGAGATATATCGTTAAGCGAATAAAGCAAAAATACAAAGACACATGTAAACACACACTCACAGAGCTCGTATTTGCACGGCCTATGTTTCTGGAAGAAGACACAGAAACTGGTACCAGGGGCTTCCTCTGTGGAAGTGAAATTGGGTATGTGGGGTCTGGTGAGAGAGAATTTTCACCATACATTCATTCCCATATGTATGTCTCATCCATAGTAAATAAATAATTAAATGTTTTGCAAAGAAGAAGGGAATTATCAACAATTTTCAAAATGTGTGTTTTCAAAACTAACTTCAATCTAAATCTAATTGAAACCTAGGCTGGGCGTGGTGGCTAACGCCTATGGTCCCAGCACTTTAGGAGGCAGAGGTGGGAGGATGACTTGAGCCCAGGAGTTCAAAACCAGCCTGGACAACACAGCAAGACTTCATTCTCCACAAACATCATTTTTGGAACCTGGGAGGCGGAGGTTGCAATAAGCCAAGATCATGCCACAGCACTTCAGCCTGGACAACACAGCAAGACTCCATCTCAAAAAAAAAAAAAAAAAGAAATCTGGCTGGGCCCAGGCCAAGCTAACTATGGGAGGAATTTAGTTTATAGTTTAACTTTGAACAAGGATGACAGCAGTCCCTTCCCAGAACTGACCCCTCTGGGGACTAAAACCACCTTTGTAAGACTAATAAAAGGCCACAATGATAGGATTATGGGAGGGGCATGAATTCCACTAAAATGTAGGCATAGTTAAATGATAACCAGCCATTCTTCTGTAATTCCTTGATGCTCAGGAGTCATGTAGCCAGAGGCCACAAGATTTGTAACTTCCCCAGTTGCTTCTATAGATAACATCACTATTTTCAAAACCTAAGATTGGTCTTTCTCAGATATTTTTCAGACATTTGCATGTGGGCAGACCAAAGGAAGCCACCTGGATTGTGACTTATACCAAGGAGCTGACTCAGCCCATCCTGATGAGATGGGATAGTTCCCTTGACCCCCCTTCACGGGCAGGAACTGGAGTGGCTCCTTTAACTCAGCCCGTCGCTGGCCACTCCTTTTGGGAGGGGGCACGTGAGCGAGTGAGTGCAGTAACGAGCGAACAAATGCTGGAACCAACCACTCACTCCTTTCTGGTGGGAGCAGGCTCTGTGCAGCCCCGCAGCAGCGTCCAAGAGTGTTACAACCGATGCTTTTTCAGCTCTGCCATCCAGGGACAGCCAAGTACCAACCAGCTCAGCGGAGGGTCAAGGTGGCAGCCCCTGCCCGCTCAGCACCCAGTTTCTGTCCATCCGGCATCCAGGAAGAATCAGGCCACTTGAATGTCTGAAGTTAGCCGCGTCTATCTGTAGTCTCTGACGCTCAGATGCTTCTCTGCTCGCCGCTCAGTTGCTTGTATCCTCAAAACTTAGCTGCTTGTGTTGCTCTGCCAGCTGAAGTCTTTTATGGGCACAGGATAGGGGCGGAGCAGGCCAAAAAGGCAACATTTGGGTAGGAAAACGGGGTCAGCTGTTTTTATTTAGGGCTAGAGTTCCAGGCTTAAGTGTGGGGTTTATCTGGGAGCCCAGCCCTTCTGTATCACTGTGATCCCCCACCCAGAAACTGACTCAGCACAGAGAAGACAGTTTGGACACTTCTATTATTTCATACCCAGCCAGCAGCGCCCCTTCCCTAGCCCCCAACACCATATTATTCTTAAAAACCCTAACTTCCAAGTTCTTGGGGAGGTGGATTTGAGAAAAATCTCCCTTCCTTCCACTTGACTGACTCATGATAAACTCTTTCTCTGCTGCAACACCACTGTCTCAGTGAATTGACTTTATCTGTGCAGCAGACAAAAAGAACCTGTTAGGCTGTAACACTGAGACAAGTAGGACTGAGGCCTCCACCTCTGCCCTTGTCTGTGGCTGAATTGTTAGGCTTTTCAGTTGAAATCAACAGAAAGCATCCCTAGACCTAAACAGAAAAGGAGTTTATTGGAAGGTCACAGGTACCTCCCAGAACTATCAGGAAGGCAGGATAACCAGGCTCAGGAAAGAAGCTGGGTCAAGGCAACTGCAGCATGAACAGGGGCCAAAGCTCACTGTAGAGCTGGTCTGGTGAGGACATAGCCTCCTCAGGCCCTGCAGGACAAACACTCACGCCAGAACGGCCAGCACCACTGGCCCTGGATGCTGGAGTCTGCTCCACCCCAGGATTAAGATCTTCTTGTTATTTCCTTGTTGGCCTCACTTGCCCTCAAACCAAAGTCTGAGGGGAATTGGTTCCCCAGCTTATCCTTGGTCACAGGCTCCCCATCAGCTGCAAGGGATGCTGAGAAAGTACAGTCCCGGCTTCGGGGCCCCTGCAGAGGGTGGAAGCCTCTACCCCCCTGCAAACATGCATATGACTTGTAGGGACCGAGGGAAACTTCCCCTTCACCCTCTGAAGGTTCGCTGAAAAATCAACTCACAAAAGGTAGATTAATGGGAGAAAAGGCGTATAAATGTTATTAAAGTGTACTTGGGGGAGAACCACAGAGTGATTGCCCACCTCCCAGTGTGGCTGTGAAGCTTACATACCCTACTGGCAAAACAGGTTATGGGAGGAGGGAGAAGAGGAGTTCTGTTGAGGGGACTACTAGGAAGAATGAATGGATTGGGGAGCAGAGATGAACTTGTACATTATTTTGTGAAAGAGTTTGTTCAGGTGAGGTTACATTCTTGGTTTACAGAGAAGGGAAGAAAAAAACAATTGCTCCTTCTGGTGGGTCTGGATTTTAGGCCGATAAGGGAACTTCACTTTGGGAGAGATGGTGGTGAGCAGGGAAGATCAGAGACATCTTGTGGCTCCTTGAGTTCTGTGTGTCAAAGCACCATATGCTGGTCTGAGTGCATTGGTGTATTCAACTAATCGATCACAACCGGTTACAGATTTCTTTGTACCTTCTCCACTCCCGCTGCTTCACTGACCAGCCTTCAAAAATAAAAAATAGGCCAGGCGCAGTGGCTTATGCCTGTAATCCCAGCATTTTGGGAGGCTGGGGTGGGTGGATCACGAGGTCAGGAGATAGAGACCATCCTGGCTAACACAGTGAAACCCCATCTCTACTAAAAATACAAAAAATTAGCCGGGTGTGGTGGCGGGCGCCTGTAGTCCCAGCTACTCCGGGGGCTGAGGCAGGAGAATGGCGTGAACCCAGGAGGCGGAGCTTGCAGTGAGCCGAGATCGCACCACTGCACTCCAGCCTGGGCGACAGAGCGAAACTCTGTCTCAAAAACAAAAAAAGACAGGGTTTTGCCATGTTGGCCAGGCTGGTCTCAAACTCCTAACCTCAACTGATCTGCCTACCTCAACCTCCCAAACTGCTGGGATTATAGGCGTGAGCCACAGAACCGGCCCTAGGCCATCTTAATTACAATAGTTTGGAAAGAAATCTTGGCCGGGTGTGGTGACTCATGCCTGTAATCCCAGAACTTTGGGAGGCCGAGGCTGGCAGATCACCTGAGGTCAGGAGTTCAAGACCAGCCTGACCAACACGGTAAAACTCCATCTTTACTAAAAATACAAAGTTAACCGGGCATGATGGCACATGCCTGTAATCCCAGCTACTCAGGAGGCTGAGGCAGGAGAATGGCTTGAACCTGGGAGGCAGAGGTTGCAGTGAGCCGAGATTGTGCCACTGCATTCCAGCCTGGGCAACAAGAGTGAAACTCCATCTCCAAAAAAAAAAAAAGAGAGAATGAGAGATTTCTGCATATGGTTGGAGGCTCCTACTACCTTAGTATAAAGGCACCGATAAAACAAAAACAAAATACATTTCACAGAAGGAAGCAGCAAGAAAGCTTGCCTGTATTAACCTTGGATGGAAGAAAAAAAATCTCCCCTGAGAATTTGAAACCACAAATCAGTCCTCCCATAGTTTGTGCTCAAATGAACATATGCTGCGTGAGTAGCCCAAGAAAACGCCAACAACAGAATCGAAAGGGTTTCTGGGTTGGTGGCACACCCAGGTGCCAAGCAGAAGCAAATACAAATTCTCTCTAGAGGAATGTCACTTCAATCAAAGACTCAAAGTTCTCCCACAGATAAAGTTCCAAGGAAAAAGAAAGCAGTTTATGGCCCGGCGCGGTGGCTCACGCCTGTAATCCCAGCACTTTGGGAGGCTGAGGCGGGTGAGTCATGAGGTCAGGAGTTCGAGATCAGCTTGGCTAACAAGGTGAAACCCCGTCTCTACTAAAAAAAAATACAAAAAATTAGGCATGCTCCTATAGTCCCAGCTACTCAGGAGGCTGAGGCAGGAGAATCGCTTGAACCCGCGACCGGGAGGTTGCAGTGAGCCGAGATCACGCCACTGCACTCCAGACTGGGCGACAAAGCGAGACTCCGTATCAAAAAAAAAAAAAAAAAAAAAAGGCCGGGCGCGGTGGCTCACGCCTGTAATCCCAGCACTTTGGGAGGCCGAGGCGAGCAGATCACCTGAGGTCAGGAGATCGAGACCATCCTGGCTAACATGGTGAAACCTTATCTCTACTAAAAATATAAAAAATTAGCCGTGCGTGTTGGCGGGCGCCTGTAGTCCCAGCTACTCGGGAGGCTGAGGCAGGAGAATGGCGTGAACCCGGGAGGCGGAGCTTGCAGTGAGCCGAGATCACACCACTGCACTCCAGCCTGGGCGACAGAGCAAGACTCTGTCTCAAAAAAAAAAAAAAAAAAAAAAAAAAGAAAGAAAAACTGAATAAAACTTGTTAGACTGGGTGTGGTGGCTCACACCTGTAATCCCAGCACTTTGGGAGGCTGAGGGGGGCAGATCACGAGGTCAGATCCAGACCATCCTGGCTAACACGGCAAAACCCTGTCTCTACTAAAAATACAAAAAAATTAGCTGGGCATGGTGTCACATGCCTGTAGTCCCAGCTACTCGGGAGTCTAAGGCAGGAGAATCACTTGAACCCAGGAGACAGAGATTGCAGTGAGCCGAGATCGCGCCACTGCACTCCAGCCTGGGCGACAGAGTGAGACTCCGTGTCCAAAAAAAAAAAACTTGTTAAGAACAGTGAGAGGCTGGAACTTGCTCCGTAAGTTACTCTCTATCCACACCCCACACTCCCACTAAGCTCTGTCTGATGGAGGTTCCAGTCTGCACAGGTGTGAGCAAAAAGATAGGGCTGCCTCTCCCCTCAACTCCCAATCAGGGAATGCAGTGGACAGAGGCTTCACTCCACCTATTGTGGGCCAAGAATACTGGAACCCTGATTGTCCTCACCCCAGCTCACTCATTGGGCAGAGGCTCTATGCCAAGGAAAGGCAAGCTGAGAAGATCATGGCTACCACCCCTGCCCAATATCCAGAGTAGTGGCTCAGAAATTTTGCCTAGGGGGAGAGGCAGTGCATAAGAACGTGAAGATCTGACAGTGTCTACAAACAAACTGACTTTATTTGAAATAGAGTGGAGGGAAGATCAAGTCTGTGGACGCATGCTAAAATAATGGAGATTTTGGTGATAAACAAATAAGAGAAGGCCGGTAGAATTGGCCCTTGAACAACATGGATTTAAACTGCACAAGTCCACTTATATGTGGATTTTTTTTTTTTTTTTTTTGAGCTGGAGTCTCGCTGTGTCACCCAGGCTAGAGTGCAGTGGCGCATAGAGTGCAGTGGCGCAATCTTGGCTCATTGCAACCTCCACCTCCCGAGTTCAAGTGATTCTCCTGCCTCAGCTTCCCAAGTAGCTGGGATTACAGGTGCACATCACCATGCCCGGCTAATTTTTTTTTGTATTTTTAGTAGAGACGGGGCTTCACCATGTTGGCCATGATGGTCTTGATCTTCTGACCTTGTGATCTGCCCACCTTGGCCTCCCAAAGTGCTGGGATTACAGGCATGAGCCACTGCGCCCAGCTATATGTGGATTTTCTTCTGCCTCTGCCACCCTAAGACAGCAAGATCAACCCCTCTTCTTCCTCCTCTTCCTCCTCAGCCTACTCAATGTGAAGACATGGATGAAGATCTTTGTGATGATCCACTTCCACTTGATGAATAGTAAATATATTTTCACTTTCCTATGATACCAGTGGGCTGGAGGAGATCCCCAAATGGCGGTGGGACCTTGACCCCAGCCAGTGTCCAGTTTCTTGACATCATTGAATTCTAGGATGAGTCGGAAAATAGTGAAACTACGGAGATGTACATGCTCAAGAAAGGGGAATACAGGCGTACTCACACAGAGTCTTGAGTAACCGAGTTGGAGACTGCTACCTTTACGGATTTCTTTAACCAAGGGGTGCAATATTCATGAAAATTTCAACAAAAGGTGGAGATTTCTCAGAAATGTGGTGCTACCCATTTTTATACCAAATATGGCTGTTCTCAGAACTGTCCCAGCGCTGCTGGGTGTGTGTTTAGCATGTTAATGAGCATATAATGAGGTCCTAGGTGAAACCTAGGTTGAACCCAGCACCATGTTGGGTCCAGTCTGTCTTAGCCAGCTTGGCCCAAACCCTGTTTTTTAGGGTCGTATCAGCCCATAGCCCCTAGTCATGTGAAAATGCTGCCTGGAATTTTTTTTTTTTTTTTTTTTTTTTTTTGAGACGGAGTCTCGCTCTGTCACTCAAGCTGGAGTGCAGTGGCGCAATCTTGGCTCACTGCAACCTCTGCCTCCCAGGTTCAAGCAATTCCCTGCCTTAGCCTCCCGAGTAGCTGGGATTACGGGCTTCCACCACCACACCTGGCTAATTTTTGTATTTTTTTTTTTTTAGTAGAGACAAGGTTTCACCATCTTGGCCAGGCTGGTCTTGAACTCCTGACCCTGTGATCCGTCTGCCTTGGACTCCCAAAGTGCTGGGATTACAGGTGTCAGCCACCATGCCCAGCCTGCCTGAAATTTTTATTCTCCTGTGACCACCTTGTATTATTCCTATCTCTTTTATATTTTTATCTTTTTAATTATACACACACACACTCACCTGCGCGCACACACACACACACGCACACACACGTATATATGTTTCTGTTTGTTTGTTTAAGAGACAGGGTCTCACTATGTTACCAAAGCTGGTGTCGAACTTCTGGGCTCAAGCAATCCTCCTGCCTTAGCCTCTTGAGTAGCTGGGATTATAAACACGTACTACTGTTGTTCCTAGACCAAACTGAGGGTTGGGCTGCTATTTCTTGTGGCCCAGTAATGAGACGCAGATGAACTGGGGAGGAATAGAGTTTTTATTTGTGCAACCGGTTACAGGGAGATGGTCTGGAAATTATCACCAGACAAACTCAAAATTACAAAGTTTTCCAGAGCTTATATACCTTCTGAGCTATATGTCTATGTGTAAGTGTGCATTCATCTAAAGACATACGTGATTCACTTCTTTATATATATATTTTTTGAGACAAGAGTTTCACTCTGTCACCCAGGCTGGAGTGCAGTGGCACGATCTTGGCTCACTGCAACCTCCACCTCCTGGGTTCAAGGAATTCTCCTGCCTCAGCCTCCCGAGTAGCTGGGACTACAGGCATGTGCCACCAAGCCCAGCTAATTTTTTTTGTATTTTTAGTAGAGACAGGGTTTCGCCATGTTGGTCAGGCTGGTCTCGAACTCCTGACCTCAAATGATTCGCCCATCTCAGACTCCCAAACTGCTGAGATTACAGGCATGAGCCACCATGCCGAGCCGGTTAACTTCTTTTAATCTATAACTAAGGTCTGACTCCTGAAGACCTTCCTCTGGAGCCTCAGTAAATTTACTTAATCTAAATGGGTCCAGGTGCTGGGGTGATTACCCTTATCTTGTTTCCTGCTAAATCACGAAGGTTTGGGGAGTTCCTTCAGACCCCCAGTAAACTTGTTTGTGGAGTCTGGAGAGTTTCTTCAGACCCACAATAAAATTTATTGAATCCTAAATGGGTCTTGTTAAGAATTGCTTTGTTATTTTGTCATGCTTTAAGGCCCAGGAAAGGCCTAGGCAAAACTCTTGGTGGGCTTTTGTTACATTCTGGCCTTTGTATAAAGGCACTGGCTTTTAATATTTAACTTAACCACTCAATCAGTACTGAAACAGTTGTTATGGAGGCCTACATTAGTAAGACCTGGCCTGCCACAGTACCACCACGCCCAGCCCTTATGATTTTATCTGTCACACAGGCTGGAGCTTGGTGGCACCAACATATCCTACTGCAGCCTTGAACTCCTGGACTCAAGTGGTCCTCCCGCTTCAGCCTCCAGAGTAGCTGGGACTACAGGCGCATGACACCATGCCTGGAAAATTTTTAAATTATTTGTAGAGATGGGGTCTTGCTATGTTGCCTAGGCTGGTCTCTAACTCCTGGGCTTGAGCGATCCTCCAACTTTGACCTCCCAAAGTATTGGCATTACAGGCATGAACTACCATGCCTACCCCATGATTTTCTTAATAGCATTTTCTTTTCTCTAGCTTACTTAATTTTAAGAATATAGTATATATATAAAACATAAAAAATACATGTTAGTCTACTATGTGATTCGTAAGGCTTCCAGTCAATAGGAAGCTATTAGTAGTTAAGTTTTTGGGGAGTCAAATTTTTTTTTCTTTTTCTTTGCTTTTTAAAAATTGAGACAGGGTCTCACTGGGCGAGGTGGCTCACACCTGTAATCCCAGCACTTTGGGAAGCCGAGGCAGGTAGATCATCTGAGGTCAGGAGTTTGAGACCAGCCTGACCAACATGGAGAAACCCTGCCTCTATTAAAAGTACAAAATTAGCCAGGCATGGTGACGCATGCCTGTAATTCCATCTACTTGGGAGGCTGAGGCAGGAGAATCACTTGAACCCAGGAGGCCGAGGTTGTGGTGAGCCAAGATCGTGCCATTGCACTCCAGCCTGGGCAATAAGAGTGAAACGCCATCTCAAAAAAAAAAAAGAGACAGGGTCTCACTCTGTCACCCAGGCTGGAGTGCAGCAATGCAAACATGGCTCACTGCAGCCTTGACCACCTTGGCTCAAGCAATCTTCCTGCCTCAGTCTCCTGAGTAGTTGGAACCACAGGTGCATGTCACCATGCTGAGCTAATTTTGTATTTTCATAGAGACAGAGTCGTGCCTTGTTGCCCAGGCTGGACTCAAACTCCTGAGATCAGGCAGTGCACCTGCCTCAGCCTCCCAAAGTGCTGGGATTATAGGCACGGGCCACCATGCACAGCCTTTTTCTTTGTTTGTTTTTTGTTTGCTTTTTTTTTTTTTTTTTTGAAAAGGGGTCTCACTCTGTTGCCCAGGCTAGAGTGCAGTGGCGCGATCTTGGCTCACCACAACCTCCGCCTCCCGGGCTCAAGCAATTCTCGTGCTTCAGCCTCCCGAGTAAGTGGGACTACAGGCATGCACCACCATGCCTGGCTAATTTTTGTATTTTTAGTAGAGACAGGGTTTCACTGTGTTGGCCAGGCTGGTCTTGAACTCCTGACCTCGTGATCCACCCACCTTGCCCTCCCAAAGTGCCGGGATTACAAGCATGAGCCACCATACCCGGTTGTTTGTTTGTTTCATTCTGTTTTTTATTTTTTTTGCGGGCCGGGGAGAGAGAGTCAAAAAGTATACATGCGGTTTTGACTGTGAGAGGGGTCAGTGGTTCTTCAAGGGTCAACTGTAGTTTCTCTTAAGAGCAACAAGTTAAGCCATAAGCCAGCTAGATCACCAGAGGGAACCAAGGGGGAAAGATCCTAAGAAGAGCACTCTTGAGGTCAGAACAAACCTCAAAGACTGGCCTCAAAAACCATCCCTGCCAGAAATTAATTGAATCAGATTGCGGAGGAATTTATGCCTCAGGACATTGTCAAAAATAATAGAGCAATCAGCTTGCAGTTAGTGGAGCTTAACAGCTGGGTGTGGGGAAAGAGATGAAGACAGCCTGCTAAAACCACTATTATCTTACTGTGACTATAGGTACACTCAAGGCTACATCCTCTGAAGAATGACAGCAAAGACTTCACAATATGGGGGAAATAGACTTCACTAAAATAATCTAGTCAAGTCACTAAGCAAACAAGCAAAAAACAACAGAAACAACCCCTACAGAGAGGAAAGAGGAATTAGAGTTGCTAATATATTATTATTATTATTTTGAGACGAAGTCTCACTCTGTTGCCCGAGCTGGAGTGCAGTGATGCGATCTCAGCTCACTGCAACCTCCACCTCCTGGGTTTCAGTGATTCTCCTGCCTCAGCCTCCCGAGTAGCTGGGATTACAGGTGTGTGCCATCACACCCTGATAATTTTTGTATTTTTAGTAGAGATGAGGTTTCCCCTTGTTGGCCAGGCTGGACTTTAACTCCTGACCTCAGGTGATCTGTCCACCGTGGCCTCCCAAAGTGCTGGGATTACAGGCGTGAGCCACCATGCCCAGCCTGATATATTATTTTAAATGTCCAGTTTTAGGCCAAAAAAATTATTAAGATTTGCAAAGAAAAAAGAAAGCGTGACCTATACACAGGAGCAAAAAAGTAGGCAACAAAAACTGCCTGTGAGAGAGCCCAGACATTTGATTTAATGGAAAAGATTTCAAAGCACTTATTATAAATATGTTCAAATAACTAACGAAACCATGCTTCAAGAAGTAATGAAGACTAGGCATGGTGGCTCATGCCTATAATCCCAGCACTTTGGGAGGCTGAGGCAGGAGGATCACTTGAGCCCAGGAGTTTGAGAACAGCCTGGTCAACATAATGAGACTCTGTCTCAAAATAATAATAATAATAATAATAATTAATAAATAAAAATTAAAATTGGCTGGGTGCAGTGGTTCATGCCTGTAATCCCAGCAATTTGGGAGACTGAGGCAGGCAGATCACCTGAGGTCAGGAATTCAAGACCAGCCTGGCCAACATGGCAAAACCCCATCTCTAATAAAATACAAAAATTATCCGATTGTGGTGGTGCACGCCTGTAATCCCAGCTACTCGAGAGGCTGAGGTGGGAGGATTGCTTGAACCCAGAAGGCGGAGGTTGCAGTGAGCTGAGATCACACCACTGCACTCCAGCCTGGGCGACAGAGGGAGACTCTGTCTCCAAACAAAACAAAACAAAACAAAAAAAACCCAGAAATTCTATGTGTGAACATATTGACTAAATTCAAAAGGGTGTTATATGGTTTTTCTGTAAGTTGAGCATTGAAATAAAAGCACAACAAGACACTCATAAGACACTAATCTGCTCTTTAACAAAATTTGTAAAGGGTTATAAAAGGTTTTTGCTTTTTTAAATTTCTGAGTCATTTTAGCAAAATAAATAACTTGTGGTAATTTGGAATTCTATTTCATAATATCAAGTGTTTTAAACCTCTAACATATTTAACAGGCTTCCAGAAATTAAACTTCCATTACAAAATTGCCTTTCCTGATGGCTGGCTTTTGGATGCTACAGAGAGCCCGTGGAGTATCCAAAAGAGAGATAAACAGAATTATTTGACAAGTTTAGTTACATGGGATTGCCAAAATGGTGTTCAATCTTCTTTAGGTTATATTCTGGTGAATAATACTAATGTATGTTCCAAAATTGTGTGGGATTTCTAAAATTTTAATGTCTAAAGTGTATGCTATCAGTCATAATTAAGGTTGTTATGTTAAGTTATTGTAACCACAGAGATAACCGAACTTCTTTGTCAATTGTGTTTCTAACTGTAAGTACCCTGGACATTTTGTTATTCACAGACAATTGTTGTCTTGTTTTGATCCTTTTCATAAACTACAGGACTCTGCAGCCATAAAAAAGAATGGGTTCATGTCCTTTGCAGGGACATGAATGAAGCTGGAAACCATCATTGTCAGCAAACTAACACAGGAACAGAAAACCAAACACCACATGTTCTTACTCATAAGTGAGAGTTGAACAATGAGAACACATGGACACAGGGAGGGGAACATCACACACTAAGGCCTGTCAGGGGGTGGGGGACAAGGGGAGGGAGAGCATTAGGACAAATACCTAATGCATGTGGGGCTTAAAACCTAGATTATAGGCCGGGTGCGGTGGCTCATGCCTGTAATCCCTGCACTTTGGGAGGCCGAGGCGAGCAGATCACCTGAGGTCAGGAGTTCGTGACCAGCCTGACCAACATGGAGAAACCCTGTCTCTACTAAAAATACAAAATTAGCCGGGTGTGGTGGCACATGCCTGGAATCCCAGCTACTTGGGAGGCTGAGGCAGGAGAATCACTTGAACCCGGGAGGTGGAGCTTGTGGTGAGCCAAGACCACGTGCCATTGCACTCCAGCATGGGCAACAAGAGCGAAATTCCGTCTCTCTCTCTCTCTCTCACACACACACACACACACACACAAAACAAAAAACAAAAAACCTAGATGACAGGTTGATAGGTGTAGCAAACCACCATGGCACATGTATACCTATGTAACAAACCTGCGTGTTCTGCACGTGTATCCCAGAACTTAAAGCAAAATTAAAAAAAAATAAGCTATAGGACTCTGACAAGTATGCTCAAATATCAGTTTCTGATAACTTTGGAGATTGTGACATTGGCATACAGGAAAAACGTACAGGACTCATGAAGAGCTGAAATGCTCATGAATATCAAGCAAAACAAGAGTTAACTGAATGGACTGAACTAATAGAAAACTGAAGTAATCTTTTGGACTTTTGCTTGGAACATTGCTGATCCTTGTTTCAATTTTCAGAGTTGAGGAAAATTATTAGGAATTATTTAAAGCCTTTAATAATTGAGTAGGGTGGCCAGGCGCTGTGGCTCATGCCTGTAATCCCAGCACTTTGGGAGGCCAAGGCGGGTGGATCACAAGGTCAGGAGATTGAGACTATCCTGGCTAACACAGTGAAACCCTGTCTCTACTAAAAATACAAAAAATTATCAGGGCGTGGTGGTGGGCACCTGTAGTCCCAGCTACTCAGGAGGCTGAGGCAGGAGAATGGCATGAACCTGGGAGGCGGAGTGTGCAGTAAGCTGAGATCGCACCACTGCACTCCCACCTGGGCCACAAAGAGAGACTCCGTCTCAAAAAAAAAAAAAAAAAAAAAATTGAGTAGGGTATACTCCTGTGAACAAAATTTGGAGCATGTTTGTTTCTCTCTGCCTGGTTCCTCTAGAATTTAGAAGCTATCTATGAGTATTTGTAACTTATGACAATATAGTTGTTTGTATCAGTGCAATAAGAATCCATTTTCTTTTGCAACAGGATGCAATTGGAGAAACTGGTTGTTTTACCAAGGCTTTGACTGGAATGGCATGCTTCCCTTTAAGGAGTCAATCTCAACTTGCAGAGCCGATAAAAGTCCCTTGGTAAAACTGGCTTCATGCCCTTGTCTGCACAGTCTCTGTACAGGGTTCCTAATCTGCAATGAGCAAAGAATGTCACTTTCCAACAGGCCCAGAAAATACATGCTCTTGGGACCTCAAGAAGAGAGGAGTTTACCCAACTCACAGGTATTTGAGAATACAAACTCATGGCTGGCCTGGGCTTTAAAAGGTCTTATCTGAAATTCCTTGTGGAACAGAGTTCCATCAAAGTCAATCTAAAAGGCCTATGTAGAAATAATTATTTTTGATGCACTTTATGCAAATAATCAGGCCAAGTATAAGATTAAAGTCTATTTTGCAAACAACGGAGTTCTAACTTGATTTGTTTTTAACAGAAATGAGGACTAGAAGGCTGGGCATGGTGGCTCATGCCTGTAAACCCACCACTTTGGGAGGCCAAGGTGGGTGGATCACCTGGGATCAGGAGTTCAAGACCAGCCTGGCCAACATGGTGAAACCCCATCTCTACTGAAAATATTAAAAATTAACCAGGTGTGGTGGTGTGCACCTGTAGTCCCAGCTACTAGGGAGGCTGAGGAACGAGAATCTCTTGAACCGAGGAGGCGGAGGTTGTGGTGAGCCGAAATTGTGCCACTGCACTCCAGCCTGGGCAACAGAACAATACTCTGTAAGGAAGAAGGAGAGGAGAGGAGAGGGGACGGGAGGGAAGGGGAGGTGAGGGGAGAAAGAGGGGAGATGGAAAGAGGGGAGGGAGTGAGGGAGGGAGGCTGGGCGTGGGGGCTTACACCTGTGATCCCAGCATTTTGGGAGCCTGAGGTGGGTGGATCGCCTGAGGTCGGGAGTTCAAGACCAGCCTGACCAACATGGAAAAATGCCGCCTCTACTAAAAATACAAAATTAGCTGGGTGTGGTAGCGCATGCCTGTAATCCCAGCTACATGGGAGGCTGAGACAGGAGAATCACTTGAACCTGTTAGGCAAGATTGCACCATTGCACTCCAACCTGCGTAACAAGAGTGAAACTCCATCTCAAAAAAAAAAAAAAAGATTAAAAAAAAAGAACTAGAGACAGAGAAATTATGTTTCAAAACTTATATATTTGTCATTAAAGTCTAGACTCATTAGTTGTTTCTAAGTTTTTGCCTACATTTTAAACTAACCCTGCTTATTCCTGTAAACCAACCAGGGATCTCTGGCTGCAGCTCAGAAGGAACAAGAGGGATGGGTAATGTAAAAATCTGGATCAATATTCTAGTTCTCAGCAATTATCCTGCAAATCCTTCCAGGTGATGGGAATAAATACAGTGTCCGTTAAGGTTTCCTTTGTGGGAAAGTAAGACCAAGGGAGCTAACCAAAGCCAAGCCTCATGCACCCAAATCCCAGGAAGCATAACTATAGCCACCAGTTATTTGGCCATGTCACATCTTTTTCTCTCCCTTGTTGGAGGAAGACTCAATCCCACATCTTCACCCTAGCATTCAGCTTATGATAAGGAGTCCATGCAACTCCCCCAAAAAACATTTTTGTCCCAAACTCAATTTCAAGCTTCAGGTCAAAGCCCTAGAAAGAAAACTGGATCTGAGGGATCCAGAGGCAGGTGATAATGGAAGTTAAAAGGCACAGTGCAGGTGAGCATAATTAATTCCTGCTGATTAAGCCAAGCTTCTTCTTCCATGGATAAAGGTCATGCTAGTATCTGTGGCATAAATGAGGTCTAGGGAATTTAAAAGCTACTGACACCAGGGGAGATAGGGCGTATGTGGGTAAGAGTAGATACTCCCACCCCCTAGACCTCCTGTTAATATGAGTGAAAACCACTTTGACACCCATGGGTGGGAACCTGTCATGGTTGCTGGGACTCAGGGATACAAGGACAGAACAGAGAAGGAGCAACACCTCACTTTCTCTCCCTCACATACCCTGGGTATTTGCTAGGAAGGGAAAGGAACCAGGGACATCTGTTCCCCTCTTTCTAGATGAGTAGCCATTCATCTTCAGTCTGTGCCCCTTACTTTCTTTTTTTTCTGTTTTTTTTTTTTTTTTTTTTTTTTTTTTTGAGACGGAGTTTCACTCTTGTCGCTGCCAGCCTGCAGTGCAGTGGAGCAATCTCAGCTCACCGCAACCTCCACCTCCCAGGTTCAAGCGATTCTCCTGCCTTAGCCTCCTGAGTAGCTGGGATTACAGGCATTCACCACCACGCCCAGCTAATTTTTTTGTATTTTTAGTAGAGACGGGGTTTCGCCATGTTGGCTAGGCTGGTCTCCAACTCCTGATCTCTGGTGATCCGGCCGCCTCAGCCTTCCAAAGTGCTGGGATTACAGGCATAAGCCACTGGCCCCTCCGTCTGTGCTCCTTTCGAATGCATCCTGAACCCTTGGGACTCCTCCAAGGAAAACACCTTCTTTTTTTCCTTTTTCCTCCTCTGTCCTCTCTTCACCGATAGGTAATTGTGTCTCCATACTACGGGACATTCCCCTCAGATGCACCCTCCAAACTGAGAAGAGTTAATTTCCCAAACCTACCAGGCGCGGTGGCTCACGCTTGTAATCCCAGCACTTTGGGAGGCCGAGATGGGCAGATCACGAGTTCAGGAAATCGAGACCATCCCGGCTAACACGGTGAAACCCCGTCTCTACTAAAAAATACAAAAAATTAGCCGGGCGTGGTGGCAGTGGGCGCCTGTAGTCCCAGCTACTCGGGAGGCTGAGGCGGAAGAATGGCGTGAACCCGGGAGGCGGAGCTTGCAGTGAGCCGAGATCACGCCACTGCACTCCAGCCTGGGCGACAGAGCAACACTCCGTCTCAAAAAAAAAAAAAAAAAAATTTCCCAAACCTTAGACTGGTTGGCTTAGGATGGGGCTCAGGGGAGGGGAACCCAGAAGCCTGACATGCTGGTGAAAGGGTAAAAAGGGTAAAATGGATTTTTTATAAGTCAGGCTTTTGGCCTTCCTCTCCTTGTGCAAACCAGTAAAAGGCCTCAGGATTTTTTTTTTTTTTTTTTTTTTTTTTGTGCAGCAGCACAATCTTGGCTCACTGCAACCTTCACCTCCTGGGTTCAAGCAATTCTCCTGCCTCAGCCTCCCGAGTCGCTGGGATTACAGGCACCTGCCACTGTGCCCAGCTAATTTTTTTTTTTTTTTTGTATTTTTAGTAGAGATGGGGTTTCACCATGTTGGCCAGGCTGGTCTCGAACTCTTGACCTCCGGTTATCCACCTGCTTCGGCCTCCAAAAGTGCTTGAGCCACTGCACCTGGCCGTTTCTTTTCTTTTCTTTTTTTTGAGACGGAGTCTTGCTCTGTCACCCAGGGTGGAGTGCAGTGGCATGATCTTGGCTCACTGCAATCTCTGCCTCCTGGGTTCAAGCAATTCTCCTGCTGGGATTACAGACATGTGCCACTACGCCCAGTTAATTTTTGTATTTTTAGTAGAGACAGGGTTTCTCCATGTTGGTCAGGCTGGTCTTGAACTCCTGACCTCAGGTGATCCACCCGCCTCGGCCTCCCAAAATGCTGGGATTACGGGCGTGAGCCACCACTCCCAGCCAAGGCCTCAGGATTTTTAAGCTGTCCTTACCCCCACCTTATTTTGCCTTGATACAAGTTTTCTAACAACCTGGTTTGTCTCTTCTCTGCTTCAGGCCATCAAACTCCAAATGGTCATGCAACCGGAGCCTCAGATGATGGCGGCCCCTTTTGCCAGGGACCCTTAGATAGGCCTCTGAGGGAGCTCGGACAGCCATCTTCCCAAAACAGCGCCCCCTGTCAGCAGGAAGCAGTTAAGATCGGGCTTGGTCTTTATCCTTATCCTTGTTCTAACAGCAGTTAGATGGACTTCTTTAGAGGCGGGAATAACAATGATAGATGCAGGAGGCAGATAAGGGGGTGGGTCCCCAGGGAATCTCCCACCAGCCTCCGTACTGGCAGAATGTGGTGGAGCTATGGAAGTTCACGCCGTTTGCATCCAGGTGGAGCCTGGCCTCTTCAGTTCCTGTGTGGTGGCCTGGGATTCAATCTGTAAGGTGGGGGTCTGCTCGCAGGACCGCCCTCTCACTTTGCTGAGAGTTTCTCTTTCTTTTTTTTTCCTTTTCACCCAATAAACCCCACTCTACCCACTGTTCAATGTGTCCGTGTGCGTAAATTTTCCTGGTCGTGTGATAAGAACCAGGTTTTTCTGCAACAATATCACCTAACAGAAGAAAGAATTACAATCTGAAGATAGATCATAATATTATGCAATCCAAAGAATAGAAATAAAAATAATGAAGAAAAGGCTCGGCGCGTTGGCTCACACCTGTAATCCCAGCACTTTGGGAAGCCGAGGTGGGCGCATCACCTGAGGTCAGGAGTTCGAGACCAGCCTGACCAATAAGATGAAACCCCATCTCTACTAAAAATACAAAAAAAAATTAGCTGGGCATGGTGGGATGCCCGGTGGCACCTGTAATCCCAGCTACGCAGGAGGTTGAGACAGGAGAATCGCTTGAACCCAGGAGGCAGAGGTTGCAGTGAGCCGAGATCACACCACTGCACTCCAGCCTGGGCAACAGAGCGAGACTCTGTCTCAAAAAAAAAAAAAAAAAATGAAGAAAAATAAACAGAGCCTCAAAGAAACGTGAGACACCATTAAGCACACCACCATACATGTAAGGGAAATACCAGAAGCAGAAGAGAGAACGAGCAGAATAAAAGTCAAAGAAATAATTGGCTAGAAACTTCCCAAACATACTGAAAAACATTAATGTACAAATCCAAAGAGCTCAACAAACTCTACGCAGAATAGACACAAAGAGATCCACACTTATACATATTAGTTTAAAAAAACTAGGCCAGGCATGGTGGCTCATGCCTGTAATTCCAGCACTTTGGGAAGGCCGAGGTGAGTGGATCACCCTGAGGTCAGGAGTTCGAGACCAGCCTGGCCAACATGGTAAAACCCCGTCTCTACTAAAAATACAAAAAAATTAGCTGGGCATGGTGGCACGCACCTGTAATTCCAGCTACTCAGGAGGCTGAGGCAGTAGAGGCAGTAGAATCATGGGAACCTGGGAGGTGGAGGTTACAGTGAGCTGGGACTGCACGACTGCACTCCAAACCTGGGTGACAGAGTGAGACTCTGTCTCAAAAAACAAAACAAAACAAACAAACAAAAATATATATATGTACAAAATAAATCACTCACAGATCAAACAAATCAAAATGGAAATTAGAAAATGATTTGGAACAATGATAATAGAGTCCCATGTATCATAAAAACTTATGGCTTGAGGCTGGGCACAGTGGCTCATGCCTGTAATCCCAGTGCTTTGGGAGGCCGAGGCAGGTGGATCAGGAGGTCAGGAAATCGAGACCATCCTGGCTAACATGGTGAAACCCAGTCTCTACTAAAAAATTAGCTGGGTGTGGTGGCATGCACCTGTAGTCCCAGCTACTCGGGAGGCTGAGGCAGGAGAATCACTTGAACCCAGGAAGCAAAGGTTGAGGTGAGCCAAAATTGTGTCGTTGCACTCCAGCCTTGGCGACAGGAGCGAAACTCCATCTCAAAAATAAATAAATAAATAAATAAATAAATAAATAAATAAATAAATACAAAAATGAACAACCTAGCTGGGCGTGATGGCACATGCCTGTAATTCCAGCACTTTGGGAGGCCAAGGAGGGAGGATCGCTTGAGTCCAGGAGTTCAAGACCAGCCTGGGCAACATAGTGAGACTTTGTCTCTACAAAAAATAAAATTAGCCAGGCGTGGTGACTCACACCTGTAGTTCTACCTATTCAGGAGCCTGAGTGGGAGGATCGCTTGAGCCTGGAGGTTGAGGCTGCAGTGAGCCGAGATTGAGCCACTGCACTCCAGCCTGGGCAACAGAGTGAAAACCTATCTCAAAAAAATTATATATATTCTCAGGATAAATGAAAAAATGGAGAGAGGGAGAGAAAGAGAAAAAGAGAAGACACATACATACAGTTGATTCTTATTGTTTGTGGATTTAATATTTGCAAATTCACCTACTTCCTAAAATTTATTTATAACTTTAAAATCAATAATTATGGCCATTTGCAGACATGAGCAAACTGGTGAAAAATTTGAGTCACCGAACGCACACGTTCACCACTGAGGTTAAACAAGGCAGTGCTCTGCCTTCTAGTTTTCTATTTTCAATCTACTTAATGACATGTTTTTCATAGTTTTAAGGTTTTTGTTGATGATTTTGCTGATTAAAATGTGCCCCCCAAGCCGGGCGCGGTGGCTCACGCCTGTAATCCCAGCACTTTAGGAGGCCGAGGCGGGCGGATCATGTCAGGAGATCGAGACCATCCTGGCTAACATGGTGAAACCTTGTCTCTACTAAAAATACAAAAAATTAGCCGGGTGTGGTGGCGGGCGCCTGTAGTCCCAGCTACTCAGGAGGCTGAGGCAGGAGAATGGCGTGAACCCAGGAGGCAGAGCTTGCAGTGAGCCGAGATCGCGCCACTGCACTCCAGCCTGGGCGACAGAGCAAGACTCCATCTCAAAAATAAAATAAAATAAAATGTGCCCCCCAGACAGGGCATAGTGGTTCACACCTGTAATCCCCAGCACTTTGGGAGGCCGAGGCGGCTGGATCACTTGAGGTCAGGAGTTCAAGACCAGTCTGACCAACATGGTGAAACCCCGTCTCTACTAAAAAAAAAAAAAAAACAAAATTAGCTGGGTGTGGTGGCGCATGCCTGCAGTCCCAGCTACTCGGGAGGCTGAGGCAGGAGGCTTATTTGAACCCAGGAGGCAGAGGTTGCAGTGAGCCGAGATCGCGCCACTGTACGCCAGCCTGGGCAACAAGAGTGAAACTCCATCTCAAAAAAAGAATGACAGAAAAATTTGCAAAAATGATTAAGAGCCTCAAAAACCTGTGGGAGGAAAATCAAAAAGTCTAGTAGGCATGCTACTGAATTCTCAGAAGGAAAGAACAGGACAGAAGAAAAATATTTGAAAGAATGTCTAGGCCAGGCGCGGTGGCTCACGCCTGTAATCCCAGCACTTTGGGAGGCTGAGGCAGGTGGATCACAAAGTCAGGAGATCGAGACCATCCTGGCTAACATGGTGAAACCCCGTCTCTACTAAAATTACAAAAAATTAGCCGGGTGTGGTGGCAGGCGCCTGTAGTCCCAGGTACTTGGGAGGCTGAGGCAGGAGAATCACTTGAACCCAGGAGTCAGAGGTTGCAGTGAGCCGAGGTCGCGCCACTACACTCCAGCCTGGGTGACGGACCAAGACACCGTCTCAAAAAAAAAAAAAAAAAAAAGTCTAAAAACTTCCCAAATACGCTAAAAAACAATTTTACAGAATCAAAAATCTCAGGGAAACCCAAACAGGATAAATGAGAAAACTATGCCTGGGCACACAGTGATGGTTAATGTTACGCGTCAACTTGACTGAGTTAAGGAACGCCCAGAGAGCTGGAAAAACATTGTTTCTGGGTGTGTCGGTGAGAGTGTTTCTTGAAGAGATCGGCATTTGCATCGGTAGACTGAGTAAGGTTCTCTTGCACCAGCGTAGGTGGGCATTGTCCAATCAAGTGAGGGCTTGGAAAGAATAAAA
Organism: Pongo pygmaeus; assembly: GCF_028885625.2. Classification (NCBI taxonomy): domain Eukaryota; kingdom Metazoa; phylum Chordata; class Mammalia; order Primates; family Hominidae; genus Pongo; species Pongo pygmaeus. Next base: position 7,386,775 of record NC_072392.2, on the reverse strand, counting down.
AGGTAGAGGAAGGGTGAGTCCTCTCCTTGAGCTCAGACATCCAACTTCTCCTGCCTTTGGACCTAGGAGCTCCCAATTCTTGGGTCTTTAGACTCTAGGACTTACACCAGCGCCACCACTGCCACCACCACCACCCCACCTCCAGTTCTCAGGCCTTTGGACTCAAGACTGAATTACACCACCAGCTTCCTGGTTCTCCAGATTACAGATGGCAGATTGTGAAACTTCTTGGTCCCTGTAATCGTTTGAGCGAATTCCCATGACAAAACCCCTCATTTTTGCTGTGGGGAAGCTCAAGTAAATAAATAGAAAAAAAAAATACATATATATATATATACACACATATATACAATCACATATAGAAGTAATGTGATTATTAGCACAGGAAGATATATACCTATCTCCCCCAGTGGTTCTGCTTCTCTGGAGAACTCCAATAGACACCAAAGCTAAACTGTCAAAAACCAAAGAACCAGAGATAAAAAGAAAATCTTGAAAGCATTTAGAGAAAAATAACACAAGAAATATGATTCCAAAGACTGCCAACTTCTCACTAGAAACTGTGAGGGCCGGAAGACAGCACATCTTAGGGACTTCCCTTTCAGAAGCCCCTCTCCCCCACAAGAGAGAGAGCTGTTCACCTTTCTCTATCTTTTGCATATTAAACCTCTGCTCCTAATAAAAAAAAAAAAGTGCTAAAAACAAAAAATGAATGTCACACCAGAATCCTATCTCTAGCGAAGATATTCTTCAGGAATGAAGGCAAAATAGACATTTCTAGACAACAGGCCAGGTGCAGTGGCTCACGCCTGTAATCCCAGCACTTTGGGAGGCCAAAGTGGGCGGATCACCTGAAATCAGGAGTTTGAGACCAGCCTGGCCAACACTGTGAAATCCCTTCTCTATTAAAAATACCAAAAGTAGCTGGGCATGGTGGCGGGCACCTGCAATCCCAGCTACTTGGAAGGCTGAAGCAGTGAGAATTGCTTGAACCCAAGAGGCAGAGGTTGCAGTGAGCCGAGACTGCGCCACTGCACTCCAGCCTGGGCAACAGAGCGAGACTGTCTCAAAAAAATAAAATAAAATAAAAATAAAAATAAAAATACCTCAAGTAAATCAGAAATGACTTGCAGAGGATGTAGAACATTGATACCACATTAAGGTGTTAATGAAAGGGGAAAAAATAGCCAGCTAAAACTAGCATATTACCCCCAAGTCCTTTTACTTCAGCTTCTGTATTACAGCATCTATATAATCTTTTCATTCTTGGTTTGAGGCCAAAATCAAAGTACATTTTTGTTCACTTGTTAGTGACTCAAGAAAAGTGTAGGAAAAAATACCAGAAGAAAGCACGCCTCCTAGTGGTGGGATTATGGGTGATCGTTTTTCTCCCTCTGCATTATACCTTTCTACACTTTTCCAAATTATTTACGACAATCAGTTAAACAGGTTAAAAAGCTGTTATGGTCAATATCACCTTAATACAGGACAAGAGCTGCATCTGTCGTGACTACAACAAACTCAGTACAGAGCAGTGCCTGGCACAGAGCAGGGGCTGTGCATGGGTTCAGTGACTGTAAGGTTCCCTCCCATTTTCCCAGTCCCCTCCCACTAACAGATCGGCAGCAGCCCAGGCAGGAAGCAGGGGCCTGGGGGTCCCCTGAACCCCAATGAAGCACTCGATGTACATACTTTTGGTCAAAATTAGTAAACTTTATTTAAACTTCAAAAAAATAAAATAACAGACAAGGCAGCTTTAGCTTTGCTCTTCCCGAGGATCAGCTGTAACCACTCAGAACAGGAACTACCCCTAAGTGAAACACCCTTTACCCGCCCGCATCACGCCACAGGCAAGGAAGGATCTTCAATTCGGGGACAGGCAGGGGGTGGGTGGGGTAGGAATGAGAACACCACTGGGCCAGTGGGTTCTGACAGCACGAGTGGAGAACGAGACGAGAGTCTGCATCAGAAACGAGATCCAGAAGTTCACCGGGAGCTCTGCCACAAGGCATTTATATACAAGGGAGCTGGGCTGGGGGTGACGCCCCGTGAGGGAGGCAAGAACTGCACAGCAGCATGGGCAAGCTGCCCTGGGCCCTAGCCTGCTGCCGCACCCCACGTGCCCTCAGTTCTCCTCGTCACTGTCATCCGGGCTGATGGCCGGGCTGGTGAGACTGTAGGTGGGGCTGGTGGGCGAGTAACCAGGGGAAGTGGGAGAGTAGGTTGAGCCTTTGGGGGAGGTGGGCGAGTAGGTGGGGCTGGTGGGCGAGTACTTGGGGGAAGTGGGCGAGTAAGTTGGGCTAGTAGGTGAGTACTTGGGAGAGGTTGGGGTGTAGACTGGAGAGGTTGGGGAATAAGTAGGAGATGTTGGGGAGTATTTCGGGGTGGTGGGTGAATAGGTGGGACTGGTAGGCGAGTACTTGGGAGAGGTGGGTGAATATTTGGGACTGGTAGGTGAGTACTTGGGAGAGGTTGGGGTATACTCTGGGGAGCTGGGACTGTAAGAAGGACTGGTTGGGGTGTACTTGGGTGAGGTTGGGCTGTAGCTGGGGGAGCTGGGGCTGTAGCTGGGGGAGCTTGGGGTATAGGTTGGAGACTGTGGTGTGTATCGTGGGCTGGAAGGGGAGTAACTTGGTGAGGTTGGGGAATAGCTGGGTGATGTTGGAGAGTAGCTTGGAGAGGTTGGGCTGTAGTTCGGGCTGGTAGGCGTATAGTTGGGACTAGTAGGTGAATAGCTGGGTGATGTTGGGCTGTAGCTGGGTGACGTTGGGGTGTAATTGGGACTGGTTGGAGAATAGTTCGGGCTGGTGGGTGAGTAACTTGGGGAAGTAGGTGAGTAGCTGGGGGAGGTGGGTGAATAGCTTGGAGAGGTAGGTGAGTAGCTGGGGGAAGTGGGAGAATAGCTGGGTGAAGTTGGTGAGTAGCTGGGAGATGTCGGCGAGTAGCTGGGAGACGTTGGCGAGTAGCTAGGGGAAGTGGGCGAGTAGCTAGGGGAAGTGGGCGAGTAGCTGGGAGAGGTGGGTGAGTAGCTGGGAGAGGTGGGCGAGTAGCTGGGAGAGGTGGGTGAGTAGCTGGGAGAGGTCGGTGAGTAGCTGGGTGATGTTGGCGAATAGCTGGGTGATGTGGGACTATAGTTGGGACTGGTTGGAGAATACGATGGAGAAGTAGGGGAGTAGGAGGGTGAAGTGGGGGAATAAGAGGGACTCTGGGGTGTGTAGCCCCCAGGAGAGCGGGGCTCGTAGGCAGGTGACGTTGGCGAGTAGCTGGGAGACATGGCACCACCTGTGGAGAAGCAGCCAACAAAGGAGATGAGCAATGGACAGACTCACCCAGAACCGAAGAGGAAACAAACCTGGCCCGACAGATGGTGACAACTCACCTGGTGAAGGGATGTAGGGGCTTGAGGGACCCGGGGACCCTGGGGAGCCCGGTGTGGGAGACCAGGCAGGTGAGTAACCTGGGCTGAAGCCGCTGGCATCTGACGCAGCACTGGGAGAGAAGCCGGCTGCCCCGGGAGTCATTCCACTCCCTACAGAGTGAGAGAAGCAAGTTAAAGCCAGAGCTGGAGACCAAAGGCCCCCAGTTCTCCCTGCCCCACCCTTCACTAGCCCTCTGCGGCCTTCAGAGTTCCAACAATGGCTACTGTTCACGATCCCAGCTTACCCACCTCTGAACCACCTGGAGGGCCCTCTTCCTGGATCAGGTTACTCACCAACACTGGGGGACCAGGCGCCATAGGCGGGGGTTGCACCCTGGTTCCAAGGTGTCATGGCAGGAGAGATTCCACCCATGGGACTGGGTGCTGAACCAAAGAACATGCCGGTGGCTGCAAAGAGGCACACAGGAAATCGTGAGGAGCAAGAACAGCAACGAGACTGGTGACACCCTCGCACCCACGGCCTGCCCCACCGCCTCGCTGACGCAAGCAAGTACCGCAGCTGGGGCCTCATACTCACGTCCAGCAGCCCCCAGGCCGGGGATATTGGTGGGGATCTCCATGCCATACTTGCACTTCTCTGCATCAAGCAGGAGGTCAAAGCAGCCGGTGCCGGCCGGAGCCAGCTGGCCCAGCATGATATTCTCAGAGACCCCCTTCATGGGGTCACTCTCGCCGTGTGCGGCTGCTTCCATAAGCACGTCCACCTGAACAGAGCAGACCGGCCCCATGAGACCCCTCCACACACAGCACCTGACTGTCCCATCACCACAGCCCAGCTGCCCAAAGTAGGTGCGCCCTTCTTCCCACACTGCTCCCTCCTTCTGCCCTATTCAGAAATTCCACTGTTACCGTTTCCTCAAAGGAACACTTCATGAGTGGTCCTGTGTCCTGGCGGTTGACTCCGTGTCGGGTGATGGCCATCAAGTGGCCACGACAGGTCATGGTATCACACAAGAGAGCCAAGTGTCGGTAATTGACATAGGAGCCATCAAAGGAGATGACGTGGTACAGCTCCCGCTCCAGGGCCTTCCGCACGGCTTCAATGCCCAGCACCTGGCACAGGGGAGGGAAGCAGAGGGGAGGGCCAGGACTGAGCAACTCTGCTCTCTTCCCTGCTTCTGCCGCCACCCAGATCCAGGGAGGGTGTCAGGAGCCAGGATATCCCACACTCAGAAATGGAATCAGGCAGAAAAAGTCCTGTGAGTGGACAGCACCGAATGAGGGGCCTGAGAGCCAGAGATCCACGAAAGGCAGCTGGGCAGCACGCACGGGCTCACCGTGAAGATCTCCACGATGTCATTGGACGTGGTGCGTACAGGGTCCACGTCCTTCTCACTCAGCACCCGCATCAAGCTCACGCCGTCCGTCTCCAGGATCCACTCCTGCAGGGCCTTGAATTCCCCGTCCTCTGTGATGATGATCTTCTTCTTGTTGTCTGTCTGTGGCAAGTGCATGTACACCTGTGGGAAAACAGCGTGCTCAGAGTGGGCAGGGCGGGGAGTGGGGGAATGGGAGGAAGGCGGTGGCAGAGGGGATGGCTGACCTTACTGATCTGCTCGATGCCCTGCAGGGTCATATCTGTCAGCATGTTGGACTCGATGCAGCGCAGGAAGACATCATCATCCATCTTGTCCACCACCTCTTCCTCCTGCAGTGAGAGTGAGGTCAGCACTCGGGATCCTCTGGTCTCTTCTCCGACCCTTACCTCCAACTACAGCCTCTCTGAGGGCCGAACGAGTCAGTCACCAGGCTCTACACCTCACAGCTCCAGTGAGACTTTTTTTTTTTTTTTTTTGAGATGGAGTCTCGCTGTTATCAGCCTGGGCTGGAGTGCAATGGCACGATCTCAGCTCACTGCAACCTCTACCTCCCAGGTTCCAGCAATTCTCCAGTTGAGACTTTTAATCCTGATTTTACAATATTAAAAGAAGCCTAAGGAAAGGCACCCAAATCCCACCACCCCATCACAACTTCCACTCTCGTGCAGTCCTGCCTAGCGAGAGGTGGGCTCCATGTCCATGTCACATCCTCCAACTGCTGTACCCGAGCATACACCATTCCCTGCTCTGGCACTTCACTGCGTGTTCACCTAGGCTGCCGCTGGCATGACAATGATCTCTTCTAATGGCCATATACTGTATTCCATCAAGACCTATCAATGCTTTTATTAACTGTTCTCTGACAGTTCAGCAGTTAGTGAGTTCTTCAGTTTTTTGTTTTTGTTTTTGGAGATTGAGTTTCGTTCTTATTGCCCAGGCTGGAGTGCAATGGTGTGATCTTGCCTCACCACAACCTCCGCCTCCCATGTTCAAGCAATTCTCCTGCCTCAGCCTCCCGAGTAGCTGGGATTACAGGCATGCACTACCACGCCCGGCTAATTTTGTATTTTTAGTAGAGACGGGGTTTCTCCATGTCGGTCAGGCTGGTCTCGAACTCCCGAGTTTAGGTGATCCACCCGCCTCAGCCTCCCAAAGTGCTGGCATTACAGGCATGAGCCACCACGCCCAGCCGCCCCTCAATGTTGATTGCATCTTCTTTTCTTTGGTCTCTAACATGATTCATGAGTTTTACACATGTGACACATCGACTTCTTCTAGGACCCCCATTACCTCTTGCATCTTGTTCTCATCGCTGTTCATGATGCGAATACGGAGCACCAGCTTCTCTGCATTGTCATCATTAAAGATGCAATTCAAGTCGTCACCAAAACCTGGTGGGGTGAGGAGCCATGAGAAAGGCTGCAGCTAAGGCGACTGGCCCCAGCCACTGTCCGCTCGTAGCTCTCTCTGAGCAAGGCTCTCTTTTGGCTCCCCGCTCCTCTTCACAGAACCTTTCTTTTCATAGAACCCCTTGGAAAGGGGAAGGGGGAACATTCAGAAGAGAAAGGGAGTGCAGAGGGGACCTGGAAAGTTGGAGGATGCCTCAGAGAGGCGGAACTGGTACATGGATGGGGGTGAGGGTGGGTAGCTCTTTGGGGGCTCAAGTGCGGTGAACACGATAGGTGGTAGCCCAGTGAGCGGAGCTCCTGAGCCAGGCCTGCCCTCCTAGGCTTACCAGCATTGATCTTTTCAGCAATCTGCTCCATGGTGAGCTTCCGGTCAGTCATGTGCTTCCGATCCAGCTCCACCCGCAACAGCCAGGGGGAGATTCGGGCCACGTCGAAGTCAGGCATTTCATAGTAGACATTCACCCACTCCTGATCCTCTGCCACCACTGTGCTCTGGGGGTTGGGGTCATAGTAGATGGCTGTGTTGGCAGTCACCTTCCTCAACGTTGTATGCTCCAGACGGCACAGAATATCCTGGGAAGAGACAGAAGTCCATGACGCAGGGAACTGAGTAGCTCTAAAGGCCTCTTCTAACCCTCCTTATCAAGGGAATCCAAAACCCTTTATTCAAGGGAAAGAGTTCTCGTTTTTGTTTTTGTTTTTGTTTTTTTTCAGACAGTCTCTCGCTCTTGTTGCCCAGGCTGGAGTACAGTGGCACAATCTCGGCTCACTGCAACCTCTGCCCCCCAGGTTCAAGCGGTTCTCCTGTCTCAGCCCCTACTAGCAGCTGGGATTACAGGCACACGCCACCATGCCCGGCTAATTTTTCTATTTTTAGTAGAGACAGGGTTTCACCACGTGGGCCAGGTTGGTCTTGAACTCCTGACCTCAGGTGATCCACCTGCCTTGGCCTCCCAAAGTGCTGGGATTACAGGCATGAGCCACCACGCCCAGTTGAGTTTTCCCTCTTTTCTTCCGGCCAAAAAGCCCAGCAGCCCCGATCCCTACCTTGGCTCTCTCAGCATCTCGAGCGGACTGGCCCAACAGGAAGACAGTAAGTGAAGGGGTCTTTGGCTTCTTGGAAATGTTGATGAGCTCCTTAAGTCGGGGCACACCCAGCGTCACATTCTTGGCAGACACACCAGCATAGTGGAAGGTATTCAAGGTCATCTGGGTGGCAGGTTCTCCAAGGGACTGTGCAGCCAGAGCTCCCACCATTTCACCAGGATGGGCCTAAGAAAAAGCTAGCATCAGACAAAGCCAACGCCTCTCTTTCAGTTAATGAGTAGGATGCGGATCTGCATCTGGCTTATCACAGTCAGGGCCAGGACTGTAATCTTAAAGGACATGGGTAGATGAGTTTGGAAAAGGCAGACAGACTCTACAAAAAAAAAAAAAAAAAAAAAAAAAAAGAAACTCTTATTTGATCATCCCCTTCCTCACACAAGAGCTTCCATTTATAGGACGCCATTTGGCACCTGGTATGCAGCACACCCAAAGAAAGCTACTATACCATCTGAGATCCAAATTTTTTTTCTTTTTTTTTTTTTTTTTGAGACAGAGTCTCACCGTCGCCTAGGATGGAGTGCAATGGCACAATCTCGGCTCACTGCAACTTCCGCCTCCCAGGTTCAAGCGATTCTCCTGCCTCAGCCTCCCAAGTAGCTGGGATTACAGACGCCTGCCACCACACCCAGCTAATATTTTTTTGTAGCTTTAGTAGAGATAGGGTTTCGCCATGTTGGTCAGGCTGGTCTCGAACTCCCGACCTCAGGTGATCCGCCCACCTTGGCCTCCCAAAGTGCTGGGATTACAGGTGTGGGCCTCTTCGCCCGGCCAAGATCCAAATTTCTAAACCTCTGTTAAAATTACTTGGTAAATATTCATTTTATAACAGTTAGCTAAATAGGAAGCTCCCCACATGTGTTATGAGATAGTCACATACGAAATTAAACTTAACTGGAATCACACAGTATCTAACTTTTTCAGACTAATTTCTTCCATTAAGCAAGTATACATTTAAGGTTTATCACTGATAGAGACAGATTTTCGTTATGTTGCCCAGGCTGGTCTCAAAACTCCTAGGCTCTGGTGAGCCTCCTGCCTCGGCCTCCCGAAGTGTTGAGATTAGAGTTACGAGCCACTGCATCTGGCTTATCACTGTCTTTTTGTGGCTTGACAGAATTTTTTTTTTTTTTTTGAGATAGTGTCTTACTCTGTTGCCCAGGCTGAAGTACAGTAGCATGATCTCCGCTCACTATTGCAGCTTCAGTCTCCTGGCCTCAGGTATCCTCCCACCTCAGCCTCCCAAGTAGCTGGGATTACAGGTGCACTCCACCACACCTGGTTAAATTTTTTGTAGAGATGGGGTTTTGCCATGTTGCCCAAGGGTGGTCTTGAACTTCTGGGCTCAAGCAATCTTCCCACCTCAGCCTCCCAAAGTGCTAGGATTATAGACATCAGCCACTGTGCTTGGCTGTTAGTTACTTTTTTTTTTTTTTTGACATGGTCTCCCTCTGTCGCCCAGGCTGGAGTGCAATGGTGCAGTCTCAGCTCACTGCAACCTCTGCTGCCTGGGTTCAAGTGATCCTCCTGCCTTAGCCTCCGAAGTAGCTGGGATAACAAGCATGTACGACCACACGTGGCTAATTTTTCTATTTTTGGTAGAGATAAGGGTTTCACCATGTTGGGCAGGCTGGTCTGAACTCCTGACCTCAAGTCATCTGCCTGCCTTGGCCTCCCAAAGTGCTGGGATTACAGGAGTGAGTCACCACGTGGGCCCAGCCTGTGCATTACTTTTTATTGCTGAATGATGTTCCCTCATATGGACATACCACATTTTGCCTATCCATTCATCAGTGGATGGACACTTGTTTTCACTGCTTAGCTACTGTAACACTGATACGAACATTTGTGTATAAATGTTTGGCCATGTTTTCTGTTTGTGTGTGTGTGTGTGTGTATAAATGTTTGGCCATGTTTTCTGTTCTCGTGTGTGTGTGTAAAATCTCTCTAGGAATGAAACTGCTGGGCCATATGGTAACTGCTTTAACTTCCTAAAGCAGTTGTACCTTTTCTACTAGCAATGCATGAGGGTTCTAATTTTTCCACATCCTTGTCAACATTTGTTATTATGAGGGTTCTAATTTTTCCACATCCTTGTCAACACTTGCTATTATCTGTGTTTTGGATTACAGTCATACTAGTGGATGTGAAGTGGCACATCACTCTGGTTTCATTTGCATTTCCCTGATGGCTAATGATGTTGAGTATCTTTTCATGCACTTACCCATCATTTACATGAATAGTACTCTTCTTTGGGGAAATGTGTTTTTTTAATTTTTATTTATTTATTTATTTATTTATTTTTGTATTTTTTAGTAGAGACGGGGTTTCACCATGTTAGCCAGGATGGTCTCAATCTCGTGACCTCGTGATCCGCCCGCCTCGGCCTCCCAAAGTGCTGGGATTACAGGCGTGAGCCACCGCGCCTGGCCTGTTTTTTAATTTTATTATTATTTTTGAGACAGAGTCTCACTCTTGTTGCCCACGCTGGAGTGCAATGGCACGATCTTGGCTGACCGCAACCTCCACCTCCCAGGTTCAAGTGATTCTCCTGCCTCAGCCTCCCGAGTAACTGGGATTACAGCCATGTGCCGACATGCCCGGCTAATTTTGTATTTTTAGTAGACGGGGTTTTTCCATGTTGGATCAGGCTGGTCTCAAACTCCCAACCTCAGGTGATCCACCCGCCTCAGCCTCCCAAAGTGCTAGGATTACAGGCGTAAGCCACCACACCCGGCCTCATTTAGGTCTTTTACAATTTCTTTCAGCCATGTTCTATGGTGTTCCCTAATACATTTTTAATTATTTAACTTATAAAAACTGACTTACAGTAAACAGGTTCAGAGGTATGCCTGTAACACTGCTTTACCCTCTTACTATCCTATGAAATCCTTAAAGCCAGTGAAAGCACATTCCAATATCTATAAATCTTTTTTTCTATTTACTCTCTCCAACTCCCTGTTTGAGACAGAGTCTCGCTCTGTTGCCCAGGCTGGAGTGCAAAGGTGCAATCTTGGCTCACTGCAACCTCTGCCTCCTGGGTTCAAGCAATTCTCCTGCCTCAGCCTCCTGAGTAGCTGGGATTATAGGTGCATGCCACCACGCCCGGCTAATTTTTGTATTTCACCCTTGTTTCACCATGTTGGTCAGGCTGGTCTCGAACTCCTGACCACGTGATCTGCCCGCCTCGGCCTCCCAAAGTGCTGGGATTATAGATGAGAGCCACCACACCTAGCCCCAATTCCCTATCTTTATCTAAATTAGACCCTGCACACAGCAGGGAGTGTAGAGAAAAAAAAAAAAGAACAATTCTCCTATGTCATATCCCAGTCATGCCACTTATTTCCTGTATGACCATCATACAATCCAGTCACTCTCTCCAAGCCTCAGTTTTTGTCTCTGCAACGTGGGACTAACAAACCCTCCCCTACTAGGAGTGTATTAAAGCCATGATGGTATAAACGGATAATGGGCCAAACACAGGACTTGGTAAGGTAGAAGCAGTCTCTCCATGAATGAGAGCTATTATTAGGTGGCTGTGGACAGAAGTGGGCTGCTCTTGGAAACCACAGAAGTCAACAGGTAAAAGGAGGAAAATAAGACTGCTGTGAAGAGCACAACACTCACAATGGCTTGGTTGAACTTGGACTCAATCTCCCCAAGCAGCCAGTCGAAGGCCTCCCCACTGAGCCGAAACTCCTCTGCCATGCGGCGGGAACACAACGTGGACCGCAGGTGGATGTTGAAGAGCAGTGTGGCATTTTCCTGGGCCTGTCGACTTAGTGGGTCATCCCCATTCACAATCACCAGCTTCTTGCTCAATTCCTTGACTCCTGGGGACCAATTAAAGGTGAGGAGATCATTAGACCAGGGCCCAACAGTCTCCTATCCCCTAGCCTGGCTTGGAGACCCCTAAGCAGGTACTTACCCTCCACCACTTTGATGGGGTGCAGGTCGGAGGGAAGGCGTGGGTTGATGTGGAAGATTTTCTGAGCATTCCAGATCATCCGCAGCAGGTTACAGGGGAGGACAACCTGAGAGAGGAGGGAATGAGGGAGGGCTGTGTCTGGGGACAGCCATCCAGGGAGGCACATCTCTAGCGTCAGCACTTCCCACCCATAAGCACCTTGCTGTCTCCAGTTGGGAAGATGACCCTGAGCACCTCCCGATCCTCCCGCATCCGCTCAAATTCCCGCTCCAACTCGTTCTGGATGTGCGCGTTGCTCAGCACGTCCTTCACCAGGTCCTCCTGCAGAGTGCGCCGCAGGGCCCTCTCATTGGTATAATCAAAGCGGAACCTGGAAGTGCAAGGGGTAGCTAGCGGGCAGGTGGGCTCTGGGACCTTGGTCCCCACAAAACGCACTGTAAGGTTCCCAAAGGTGCACAGCCGACCAGGTACGGTGGTTTGGAGGCAAGAATCCTGGACAGAGAAAAATTCAGGCCCAAGGACTGCCACTGGGACCTGAGTACAGGCCCACCCCTCTGCATCTGCTTTATAATATCAGCAGGGACAAAGTGGGGACCAATCTTAAATCCACCTCCATCCACCCCCTCCCCCATGTCACACAGCTGTTTCAGATAGGTGGGGAAAGGACGCTGAAAGGTAAGCTCTAGTGCAAGACACATGACAGGCTATCTCTCTGGAATAGGTATGGGAATCCTACTACTCAGGACCTGAGCCCCAGGGGCGAGAACCACCCGCCTGCCCGCCTCCTCACTTCTTCTCAAAAGCCTTGTTGGAAGGCTTAAGCGTAGCCAGGTTCTGGAACTCAACGCTCTCGCCTGCCAGGCCATCTTCGCCGTAGCGCAGCTGCACCACCTGGTTGATGGAGTTCCGCACAGTCGCATCGTACTTCACCATCACTGACTCCATGGACTTGATCAGCCGCCGCTGGATGTATCCTGGAGGGAAGTAAGGCAAAAAGGGGATGATAAAGCCCAAAGACCCAGGCTGGGGCCTTAACCTACCTGACTGTCAGAAGAGTCAGCTAGTACTCCCTTTGTCTGAGGCCTTTGAATGCAAACTCAGTGTCTACCACTAGATGGACAAAAAGCCCAGCAGGAACCACTCCAATGGGACAGGCCGGCAGAGCCCCGGAAGCTCTAGCCCTGCACTGTGGAAGGCTGCACAGCAATCCAAACAAGGATGTTTGCCTACTCTTGAGTCTCTATTCTTTCCACAAGGGCCAGAATTATACCCTGGGAATAGGAGCCTGAGCATTTCCACTCCCCACCTGTTAGGGGTTTCTCAGCCTGCAGCAGTCCCTGCTAAAAGCCCAAGGAAGACCCCTGAGGAAAGCCTCACCAGTCTCAGCAGTCTTGACAGCCGTGTCAATGAGCCCCTCACGACCCCCCATGGCGTGGAAAAAGAACTCAGTGGGTGTGAGGCCGGCTAGGTAGGAGTTCTCCACAAAGCCACGGCTCTCAGGCCCGTAGTCATCCTTGATGAAGTGAGGCAGAGTCCGGTGCTTGAAGCCAAATGGAATCCGCTTGCCCTCGACGTTCTGCTGCCCGACGACAGCAATGACCTGGGAAACAGAAAGGTGGGGTGTACTGAATTTCCTCTGCCTTAAGAATAACAGTTCCCAAAATTTCCAACTCCCATGATCCTCCTGACCCTAATACATACAAACACCTTCCTTCCTCCTCCCAAACTTCACAGCGGCCCCGTATGTGGAAAGACAAGGCTTCTCACCTGGGAGATGTTAATCTTGGAACCTTTAGCTCCGGACACGACCATAGACTTGAAGTTGTTGTATTCAGACAGGGATTTCTGAGCAGAGGAGCCAGTCTTGTCTCGGGCATCGTTAAGAATGCGGTTCACCTGATTCTCAAACGTCTGCCGCAGAGTGTTCCCTGGGGTGGGCTCCAGCTCATTGTTGTGTGCCTTCTCGATGACCTGGAGGCAGAGTTCTCGGTGAGACATCAATCCCTACTCTCCGCCCCTTCCCTCTAACCTTACACTCCCTTTGCTCTTGATGATGCTAACTTCAAAGTCCCTGGAAACCCCTTATTCTGTCTCTGGTGGCCTCCCCTCTTACCTCTATTACATCCTGCTTGGCCTTCTTAATAGTGTTCTGAATGTCCTGGTAAGTCTTAGAATCAGCAATGGAGTCCCCAATGCCAATAGTATGACCTAGAGACAGGGAAAAGCGTCAGCAAACCCCTTTGGACCTCTAAGAAACATGGAATGGAATTATAGCCAAGAGAGTAGAAGCAGGGGGCACCAAATCCAAGGAGGAAAGAAAGGGATGGAAGGACAGTAAGAAGTTAGAGAATTCACGGAGAGGTCTTGGTGCCACGCCTCCATGCTCACCCTCGATGAGGAGCCAGTTGTTAATGACAGTCTGAATGTTGGAGTAGAAGAGGCGAGTGATGTCATGACCCATCTCTAGGTAGGAGATGTGGACCAGGGAGCCAGCTGACGTGCCCAGAGACTTCTTACACAGGATGCCCATGATCAGCTCCCCATTCTCCACCACCACCTAAGGACAAAGCACCCACTCAAGGCCCCTGCTCTGGTCCTGGCTCCCATGTCCAAATTCTGTCCTCACATATCCAGAAGCCAAGCCCTACCTTGGTGTCCCCAGGAGAGATGTGCTTGTAAGGGCCACTGTCTTCATCATCGGGATGGGTGCTGTGGGTACGGATACAATTGATGTGACCAGGTATGATGAGGGAGAAGATCTGCTTGCCTGTCCACAGGGGCCGGGGCTTTAGGATGGCCGGCTGTGGGACCTTCCCGTCCCACGTCGACAGGAACATCAGGAGGTTCATTACTTCACCCTGTAAGACAAAGAGTAAGGCAGACAGAAGTCAGAGTGCAGGCCCCACATCTCAGGCATGAGAGAAATGTTGGGGAGGTTTCCCTGCCCAAGGGAGAAAGCCAGATTTTAGAGGCAAAGATGACAGTAAAAGTTTTTTCCAAACTTAATTTTTTTTTGAGACAGGGTCTTGCTGTTTACCCAGGCTGGAGTGCAATGGTGCAATCAGGGCTCACTGCAACCTCCGCCTCCTGCGGTCAAGCAATTCTCCTGCCACAGCCTCTCGAGTAGCTGGGATTACAGGCACCTGCCACCATGTCCGGCTAATTTTTGTATTTTTGGTAGAGATGGGGTTTCTCCATATTGGCCAGGGTTGTCTCCAACTCCTGGCCTCAAATGATGTGCCTGCCTTGGCCTCCCAAAGTGCTAGAATTACAGGTGTGAGTCACCATGCCCAGTCCCAAAAACTTTTTTTTTTTTTTTGAGACGGAGTCTCGCTCTGTCGCCCAGGCTGGAGTGCAGTGGCTTGATCTCGGCTCACTGCAAGCTCCACCTCCCGGGTTCACACCATTCTCCTGCCTCAGCCTCCTGAGTAGCTGGGACTACAGGCTCGTGCCACTACGCCTGGCTAATTTTTTCTATTTTTCAGTGGAGATGGGGTTTCACCACGTTAGCCAGGATGGTGTTGATCTCCTGACCTCGTGATCCATCCCTCGGCCTCCCAAAGTGCTGGGATTACAGGCGTGAGCCACTGTGCCCGGCCCCAAAAACTTTTAATTAAAAATTCATTGTAATAGTGAAATTTTTGTTTTTGTTCTTAACAATAAGCATAAATCTCTTTTAATAATTAGGAAATAAGTGAAGATTAAAATAGAAAAATAAAATTTTAACAAGGTCCTACTTATTTTTCCCTTTATCTTTCCTTTACAGGCAATACCTGGTATTACATGAAATTTTAAGGAATTTAACGGGGAATTAATGCCTTACACCTTTTTGGCCTGAGTTTTCCTAACCCCCTTTTTGTTTGCCCACCAGAAAAGACAATCTCACAGACCATTGCTGGGTAAGTCAGGAAAAAAAAACACAGCTCTTCCTCCCTAGCCTCTACCTTGCACCCGAGAGCCCCACTGCCCACTTAAGCCAGGTTTCCATTTGGACCACACACCCGCTCCAGGAAGACGTCTCTCTTGGTGAATTTGCGCACTGCTGTGAGTGTGTCCTGCACAATACCCATGACAGGCCGATTGCTCTGGGGGGTGACAATCATGCGAGGAACCATGGCCAGCTCCTGGATCTCTGCTCGCGTCTCCAGAGACTGCGGCAGGTGCAAGTTCATCTCGTCCCCGTCAAAGTCTGCATTGTACGGAGTTGTCACACTACAATTACAGAGAAAAGTCAGGGTTGGGAAGATGAGCGCGGCGAAAGCTCGAAGAGGCTCCCAGCCCGCCCCGCTCAGCCAGGGACTGACCTAAGATTCAGGCGAAACGTGGACCAGGGCAGAATGCGGACCCGATGCCCCATCATGGACATCTTGTGCAGGGTTGGCTGCCGGTTGAAGATAACAATGTCCCCATCACACATGTGCCGTTCCACCTAGGGAGGTGAGGTAAGGAAAAGGTCTCAGTGAAGGAGGTATCTAAGAATGAAAGGACAATAGACCTAAAGTCCTTTGCAAGTCCGGGGCAGTGGCTCACACCTATAATCCAAGCACTTTGGGAGGCTGAGGCGGGCACGTCACTTAAGGTCAGGAGTTTGAGACCAGCCTGGTCAACACGGTGAAACCCTGCCTCTACTGAAAATACAAAAATAAGCTGGGCGTGGTGGCGCGCACCTGTAATCCCAGCTACTTGGGAGGCTGAGGCAGAAGAATCGCTTGAGCCTGGGAGGTAGAGGATGCAGTGAGCCAAGATCACAGCATTGTATTCTACACTCCAGCCTGGGTGACAGAGCGAGACTGTCTTAAAAAAAAAAAGTCCTTTGCAAACTGAAAAGAGATGACACTGTGGTGCTAATTCACTTGAAACACTTATTAAACACTCCTCTGGACAAGGCCCTGGACCAAACACCAGGTTATCAGGGATGAATAATACACAGCATCCCCAATCTCGAGGAACTCAGTCTAGGAAGAAAAGCAAGAGAGATTCTGACCATCAAGCCTTCTGCACTGTTCCTCCACAGATCCCTCTTCCCTGCCATATGCAAGCTGCCCCGGGTTTATAGCACCCCCACCCTGAATGCCAGAGGCCAGCAGCTCCCTGCACACCTGGGCAGCAATAGCCTTTAACAAGACAGTCAAGTCTGGATCCCAGTGAACGAGACAGACACAGATGGCCTATCCCAGCCTGCCCTATCTTGGAAAGCTTTCTGCTCAGGTGGCTGAGAGAGGCCCTGGCCTGCTACATGCCTTATAGCCGGTCTGCAAGTGAAGGTCACTGGGCTTGGGGTGGAAACGCAAGTCAATGCGATCACCATTGTCTCGGATGATGTACTTGGCGCCTGGGTACTGGCTGTTCCCCCTGCGCACCAGTTCTTGAAGTCTAGGAAGGAAAGAGGTGCAATGAACTCAATGCTTCCTAAAAAACCCCTGCAGCCACCCTCACCCCAGAGCCCTGAGGGGAAGTTAAACTTCAGAACTTCAACTCCTCCTTGCTCCAAGCCCACGCCCAAGGTAGGATGAGCAGACTCTCGAAGGCTTGCCACTGAGGCCATGTCTTCCCTAGCCATTCCAGGAAGGGCTTTCCAACGGAGGCACACCTGTCAATGTTGAAGGGGGTGACAATCTCCGCAAAGGTCATGTTGGCAGCAATGGAGCGGGGCACGCCAACCTGGTCAATGGAGAGGTTGGGGTCGGGGGTGATGACAGTACGGGCCGAGAAGTCCACTCGTTTGCCCATCAGGTTCCCTCGCACCCGGCCTTCCTTGCCCTTCAACCGCTGCTTCAGGGACTTGAGGGGACGCCCAGACTTCT
Source organism: Pongo pygmaeus (assembly GCF_028885625.2). Classification (NCBI taxonomy): domain Eukaryota; kingdom Metazoa; phylum Chordata; class Mammalia; order Primates; family Hominidae; genus Pongo; species Pongo pygmaeus. The sequence goes on along the minus strand of NC_072392.2, from coordinate 7,369,772 downwards.
GCATGGCCTGTGAGGAAAAAACACAGGGTGGGGGCAATCCAGAAAGTCAGCACTGGGCCCTCTTCCAGAGCTCTGAAGCCTCATGCTAGCCCCCACCCTGGCTCCAATACACAGAGGGGTGGGGAGCATGCTGACTCACACGGGGCAAGCCAGGCAGCTCATTGTCCACCATGGTGGCCACATGGAACTGGAGGAGCTTCACATCCTCTGCAATGACATGGGCCGCTGCGCCGTTCTGCTCATTGCGCCGCAGCTGATTGTTGATCTTCACGATATCAGCCAGTTTGTGAGTCAGGTCATCCTGAGGCAGGAAGTCAGAATCATCATGGTCCAGCCACCACCCAGCGCTCGGCAAGCACGTGCCAGGCACACAGCACAGCTCTCATCCTCACACCACCCCAGGAGGCAGGACTGCCCACTATCATTTATAGATTCAGAAACACGTTTGTGGCCTTTAACCATGTGAAAAGACTCATTAAAGATCATACAGCTAGTAAGTGGCAGGGGAATTTTCAAACCCAGGTCCATCCATCCATCCCCCAGGCACACCCCCGCCCCACCTACAGAGCTTCCTCCCTTTAGACACCTCGCCCTCCAACTAAGAGGCAGAGCCCTGGAGCCACTGACCTGGTTACGGGCAGAGCCCTGCATCACAACAGCAGGCCGCACGGAGAGCGGGGGCACAGGCAGCACTGTGACAATCATCCACTCTGGCCGTGCATAGCGGGGCTCCATGCCCAGCACAAAACACTCCTCATCTGAGATGCGTTTGAAGATCTCATGCACTCGTTCTGGACTCAGCAGGATCTTCTTCTCCTGAGAGTCCTCATTAACGTGCTTCCATTCCGCATACAGCTCTAGGCCGGAACGCCGGATCCTGGGCTGGTACCGCCCACAGCCACCATGGCCCTTCCAAGGAGAGACAGGGGCCATCAGAGCCCAGAGGGTGGGCCATTTCCCTCCACAACAGGCCAGCCCCTCCTGCATCCTTCCCTTCCAGTTTCCTCCCTCCAGGCCTCTGACCCCTCCTTCCCAAAAGTCTCCGCCAGCCCCAGCCACCTTTTCTTTGGTCAGATCCTCGTCACCCTCAGGTTGTTCCACACCGAACTTATTGTCCATCTCCTCCCCACCCTCGCAGATGTTTTTGCCCTTGCAAAGGTCGTAGACATGTGTGAGCCGCTTCTTGGGCTGTCCCTTGGACTTAGCCAGGATGTCCTTGATCTTTGGGTTGTTCTGGGGACAAGGCAGAGCAGGGTCAGTTGAAGCTGTCCCCCTGCCCCCTACCAAGCACCCCCCCTCCCAGACCAGAGCCTGTTCCCCACTCACAGAGTCCACAAGCAGTTTGGAGCAGAAGAAGCAGACACAGCGCAAAACTTTCATTGTCTTCACCAGGAAGCCCACGTGAAACACAGGCTTGGCCAGTTCAATGTGGCCAAAGTGGCCAGGACACTCTGTCATGTTTCCTGCGGGACACACACCCAGTGCTTTCCTCCCAGCTCCCACTCATCTCAGAGGCCTCCAGGTGTTGACCATCAGCTCTAGTTTTGAGGACCCAACCCACCTCCCCTTTGGGATCCCACCTGGCCCCCCAGCACTTACCTGCACATGTTTGGCAGCGGCCAGTCCGCTCAATCACCCCCTGCCTTGGGTCCATCAGCCCCCCCAGCTTGGGGCGGCCTCCCTCGGTCGTCTCTGGGTATTTGATGCCACCCTCCGTCACAGACATTCGCTTCTGCAAAGAAAGAAAGGCCAACAACTGAACAGTGTTCCTAGTTTCTAGCCTTTGTGGCTGGGGAGCTCTGGACTAAGGTCTGGGAAAACCCTGAACTACTTACAGAAGAACTAAGTTTAGACTGGAGTGAGGGGAATGGGGGATTGGTGTGTGTACACTTCTGAAAAGGCCAAAGTTGAATATCCCAAGTCAGAGGCTTATTCCAGTCACTGAGGCAGGAAAAGCACTCACACTAGATAATGGTCGATCCCGGGTTCCATACGAATCACCTGCTACTGGGACATGAACCCCAGACTTCCATCTGGGTTGAATTCTAGGTCTCTGACATCCATAGGATTTAGCCACAAAAAGAAATCAAAGTTGCTTCAGGAAAAACAAAAAAACAAAACAATGCTTTATTTGTTCCTCCCAAGCAGAAATCAAGCTCATGAATCTGAGATCCTGGCAGGAGCCTCTCTGTACCTGTACCCTTGCCATGACAGCCCAGGTGTTCTGCACCAAGACATGCCCCGCCAACTCAAGCCCCTGATAAGAAACGAGACACTCAGAGATGCAGTCCTGTTTCTTTTCCCTCATCTTTGTCATGCCCTCCTTCTCAAGGCCTGACCTGCTTGAACCCTTTTGTGTCCAGATGGATATTTTATTATTGGTTTGGTTTTGTTTTGTTTTGTTTTGAGATGGAGTCTCGCTCTGTCGCCAGGTTGGAGTGCAGTGGCGCAATCTCAGCTCACTGCAACCTCTGCCTCCCGGGTTCAAGCGATTCTCCTGCCTCAGCCTCCCAAGTAGCTGGGACTACAGGTGAGCGCCACCACATCCAGCTGATTTTTGTATTTTTAGTAGAGACAGAGTTTCACCAGATTGGCCAGGATGGTCTCGACCTCATGATCCACCCGCCTCGGCCTCCCAAAGTGCTGGGATTACAGGCGTGAGCCACTGCGCCAGGCCAGAGATTTTATTAAAAGACTGGAGAAACAGGTGCTAGGAAGACAGGCTGGTGGAAATGATTTGAAGCAAAAGTGAATAGCTGGAATCCCAAGAAAGGTAGAGCCAGGACTTGATGGGGACATTTCACTGAAGGAAAGGAGGAAACAGAAGAACTCAGAAGTAGATGGGCCGGGTGCGGTGGCTCACACCCGTAATCCCCGCACTTTGGGAGGCTGAGACGGGTGGATCACCTGAGGTCAGGAGTTCGAGACCAGCCTGGCCAACAGAGTGAAACCCCATCTCTACTAAAAATACAAAAAAATTAGCCGGGTGTGGTAGCAGGCACCTGTAATCCCAGCTACTCGGGAGGCTGAGGCAGGAGAATCACTTGAACCCAGGAGGCGGAGGTTGCAGTGAGCTGAGATCGCGCCACTGCACTTCCGCCTGAGTGACAGAGCAAGACTCCGTCTCAAAAAAAAAAAAGTAATGCTATTACACACTTAGATGTAGTGGACTACAGCATAGTACAAACGTAACATATGCACAAGGGCAACCAAAAAACTTCATGTGACTTGCTTTATTGCGGTGGGCTGGAACCAAACTCACAGTATCTCCAAGGTATGCTTGGATACTCATTCTTAACTCTCTAACTCCAGGCCTTACTTTTCTTCTGGACTTTGGGTTCACATATGTAACTACCTACTGAACCCCCTGCAAACATCCCACCAAAAAATCAAATTAAACATATTTAAAAGCAAACTCCCTTTTCCACAAAAGCTTCTCTTTTTCCTGTAGTCTCTATCCCAGATTCAGAAACCTATGCTTACCTTTCCTTACCTTCAAGCACAAAACAGTCCAAAAAACATGGACTTAGCTGTCGGGCACCCTTGCTTTGGAATTCTGCCTGTATTACTTATGAACTATGTAACCATTAAGGACTTAATTAGCTTGCTTAAGTCCAGGATGTAATTGGTGCTTTATGAATGGACATTATTATTATTCAATCATTCACCAGGTACTGGTCACTTTTACCTACTTTTTTTTTTTTTTTTTTTGAGAAGTCTTACTCTGTCACCCAGGCTGGAGTGCAGTGGCGGGATCTCAGCTGGGTTTACACACATAAGCCACCAAGCCTGGCTTCCTAAGTGTTTCCTGAATCTTGTCTCTCTTCTCCATCCCCACCACCATTGCCCTAGTTCGGGCCCTTCCTTTGTAGTCTACAACAGAGCGTTCCTATGGGTCACCAGCCTGTCTCTCTCCAATCCTTCTACATTACAACTGGGGTGCTCATTCTAAAATAAAAATGTGTGCCAAAAATAAATAAAATAAAAATTAATAATAAAATAAAATAAAAATGTAATCACTCATATCCTCTTGTCCTCAGACTGACATCCAAACTCAGCAGGACAGCTTCCCAAAAGGATTTTATGATGTTCTCAACCTTCATTTCCCTGATGCTCCACACCTTCCTGTTCACTGCTCAGTTAACAATTCCCTGGAGTTGCCTATCACATCCAGTACAACGTGTGCTGCGTTCCTCTGGGGTTTTCTATATGCTAGTGCCTCTCTGCTTGGAATGCTCTTCCCACTGCGAAACTCCTATTTCAAGACTCGGCTCAGGCACTGCTTCCTCCAGGAAGCCTTTCCACAGCCTCCCCAGAGTACACAGGCACCCCTCCTCTGTGCTTCCACAGCCCTCTATCACTGCATATACAACAATGCAACAAAATGACCTACGGGGGTCTGTCTTCCCTATAACTATAAGCACCTCTCAGGCAGGCAGAATGCCTCAACCATCCTGAATCCCATGTGCCTGCCTGAAACATGGCGGGCTCCTAACAAATGTCTGTTAAATTGACCTACTGCTTAGGACTCTCCACTGCAGGGAGGTACCCTCAAAAAACTTGGAAAAAGAGAGGTTACCCTCTGACAGTCAAACCACTAATCCCCTCATAATAGGTCTGACTGGCCACTGCTGGGTAGAAACCAAAATGGTCTACAGATGCAAAGCTGAAGAAGTTCTGCACACCTCTCAGCCTCAGACAGGTTCAAAACTCTCATCAACATGACCTGATGAAATCTCAGGGAGACAGTCCTCATGGATGACTACATTTGCTAAGCTGGAACCTCATCAGCTGCATTGTGTCTGGTGAGAAACATGAAGGGGATGTGCTCACCTTGAATGAGACCAAAAAAAGCAGAAGCAGTTACATATCTGGACTCCAGAACAGACACTGCAGAGGGGCCTAAGGGAAATCAGGCTCAACATTTTCAACCTCTTTCTGCTCAAAGTCTATGCCGACCAAGCCAACCACCCTTCTAATGACTAATTCTGCTTTCAGGCTTTCTGAGACCGGGTCAGGGGGTGTCCTAGACAGGAGACACGCATATCCTTGTTAATGAGAAGAGCTATCCCTCCACCACCAAGTTCACGAACTCTCATTTTTTATTTTATTTTTATTTTTTTTTGAGACAGGGTCTTGCTCTGTCACGCCGGCTGGAGTGCAGTGGCACAATCTCAGCTCACTGCCACCTCTGCCTCTCAGGTTCAAGTGATTCTTGTGCCTCAGCCTCCCAAATAGCTGGAATTACAGGTGCTCACCACCACACTTGGCTAATTTTTGTATTTTTAGTAGAGACAGGGTTTCACTATGTTGGCCAGGATGGTCTCAAACTCCTGGCCTCAAGTGATCCACTCACCTTAGCCTCCCAAAGTGCTGGGATTACAGTCGTTAGCCACCACATCTGGCCTCAAACTGTCATTTTAAATTAGCCCCCAACCCTTCGGCCAACACTGGTTCTCACTGCCTACAGGATAAAGGTTAAACACTTGAGAGGCTGGCCAGTCAGGCTGGGTTCTCTTTGGGCTCTGCCCCTGAGGCCACAGAACAAAAGGGCTGTCATTGAATCTCAGTAAATACTCATTCTCTTTCCTCTGCTTTATCAAAGCTAAAAAGGTCCTTATTATAACTTGGCTTCAAGTTGCTTTTACAACTTTATTTGGTACCACATTCTCCTACCCACCTCCCATATTTATGTTCTAAATACAATAGATTTCTCAAAATTCCTTTTGCTTCACACGCCCCCTTGGGAGTAAACTTCTATTTAAGACCCAGTTCAGAGGTCACCTCCTTATGAAGTCTTCTCTAACTCTTCCTAGTCTTATGCACACCCCAGCAAGGTTCTCAGCCCAATTTTAATTACTTGGTGACACATCTGTCTCTTCCATTGGACTGTAATCCTTGAGGGCAAGGGTCATGTTTTCGTATCCTCAGCACCTAGCACAGTAACCAACATATGGTTGAGGCTCAGTAACTATTTGCTGCATACATAGGAAATCCCTCACAAGATTATAAGTAACTTGAAGACAAGGATCATCTTCTGACTCATCAATGTAGCCCACACTTTACCTAAAAGAATACACTACTGACCAGGCGCAGTGGCTCAAGCCTGTAACCCCAGCACTTTGGGAGGCCAATGCAGGCAGATCACCTGAGGTCAGGAGTTCGAGACCAGCCTGGCCAACATGGTAAAACCCTGTCTCTAATGAAAATACAAAAAACTAGGCCAGGTGCAGTGGCTCATGCCTGTAATCCCAGCACTTTGGGAGGCCAAGGTGGGTGGATCATGAGGTCAGGAGTTCGAGACCAGTCTGGACAACACAGTAAAATCCCCTCTCTACTAAAAATACAAAAAAGAAATTAGCTGGGTGTGGTGGCGTGCTCCTGGAGTTCCTGCTACTTGGGAGGCTGAGGCAGAAGAATCACTTTAATCCAGGAGGCAGAGGTTGCAGTGAGTACAGACTGTGCCACTATACTCCAGCCCGGGCAACAGAGCTAGAGTCCATATCCAAAAAAAAAAAAAAAAAAAGAATACATTCCTACTTTAAATCGTTATTTAAATAAGTAAGGGTTTAAATAAGTTATGCATTCCATGGTAGACAGTTGTTTTTAATGAACAGGGGTCAACTACTGCGAAGGAAATCCAGCACCCTCTTTCCCCAAAATTTTGTGCACACGCTGGTACAAAGCTCTAGTACCAGCCCGCCTCGTAACCCCACCCTCACCTGGCAACATCTAAATCCATCTTCTAACAGCAAGGACAACAGCTCCATCTCAAAGCCAATCCAAAGAGCCCTCTGTACCTCCATACACTCTGACCCCCAAGACTTCTGTAAAACATTTTAGCCTAAAATACCACCTGTTTCACAACAAGAGGCCCCTTACTCACCCTCACCCATCCTTCTACCCAAAATTGAACCATCTGTTGGTCCCTCAAAATACAGACATTGTATAAACCGCAAGACATGCAGAGCACTATCAAAGCCCAACAATCCTACACCCCAGAGATGACTCTGGTAGAGCTTTGTCAACAGTGTCCCATACTTTTATTTGTTGTTATTATTCCATCTTGGGTCAGTACAACCTCCGCCTACCAGGTTCAAGTGGTTCATATGCCTCAGCCTCCCAAGTAGCTGGGATTACAGGCACCCACGACTACACCCAGCTAATTTTTATATTTTTAGTACAGACGGGGTTTCACTAGGCTGGACAGGATGGTCTTGAACTCTTGACCCTCAGGGATTTGCCCACCTTGGCCTCCCGAAGTGCTGGGATTACAGGAGTGAGCCACCGTGCTCAGCCCATTTGTTATTATTGTTTTTTAACTGAGATAGGGTCTTGCAGTGTTGCCCAGGCTGGTCCTGAACTCCTAGCCTCAAGTGATCCTCCTGCCTCAGGCTCCCAAAGTGCTGGGAATACAGGCATTAGCCACGGCATGCATTTCTTTTCATGCTTTAAAAAAAAACATAAATACGTTCCCATTTTAACATAAGGCCTTCACTCTGCACACTTTTGAGTAACTTTTTCATTTATCCATAGATTCCCTAACATTATCAACAGCCACAGTGCCCTTACCATTTCAGTAACTCTCACAGCACTTACTAGGTCAAAAGAGAGCCACAGCCGAGCGCGGTGGCTCACACCTGTAATCCCAGCACCTTGGGAGGCCAAGGTGGGCAGATCACTTGAGGTCAGAAGTTTGAGATCAGTCTGGCCAATGTGGCGAAACCCTGTCTCTACCAAAAATACAAAAATTGCCGGGCGTGGTGGCAGGTGTCTGTGATCCCAGCTGCTTGAGAGGCTGAGGCAGGAGAGTAGCTTGAACCCAAGAGGCAGAGGTTACAGTGAGCTGAGATCTCACCTCTGCACTCCAGCCTAGGCAACAGAGCAAGACTCCATCTTTCAAAGAAAAGACAGCAACTTATTAAGCACCTAGACCCAAACAACTTAAGCATTTATGTCCTAGGAACTTACTAGCCATTTGAGAAAATACACACAAGTTGAAAATACTATTAATATATTAAAACAAAATAACATTTTTATTTCTTTACCAAATAACCATCTCACTCACTTATGGCGCCTGTTAGGCACTGCACCTCTCAAACCTTGGAATCAGACTAAACAGCACCACCTTTATTTCTTCTACAAACTGATTTTTGCCTGTACTTAGCAACTGCTAAAAACCCAGCTTCACAAAAATATGACATTATAGAAAGGGATTTGGCACCATCTAATGTTGAAACAGAACTACCAGGAACTAGGAGTTCCAGGGTATCTGACAAATGTACCTGTGCTTCTCTTGGAAATTTAAAATACCTCACTGTGCCCACTGTGTGCCACAGTATCTCAGGGCATCAGCACAGTGTGGGACCCTATTGGGAAGTTCTTCTCTTACATTGTAAGAATACACCCTAAGTTATTCAACAGGATTCCTATTAGTAAATACCGAGTAATTTATAATTGTCACTTTCAAACAATGTTGCAATAAAAGTCCTTCTACATTATCTATGCATATTTGTCCAATTATTTCATTCACTTGTTTATTCAACTAATTTTTATTACATGTCTATCATGTGCCAGGCACTACCTGAGATACTAAGGGAACATGAATAACACAGACAAAGTCCCTCATGAAATTCATTCTCTAGCAAGGAAGCAAGAAACAGAAAAACTAATCCTTTCCGGAGTGACAGGCTGTGAAGGAAAATATAGCAGAGAATGATCAGAGAAAACAAGGGCAGGGCGGGGGATGCTATTTAAACAGAGTGGTCAGGGAAGTGCTCCTAAAGATATGACATCGGCCAGGCGCAGTGGCTCATGCCTGGAATCTCAGCACTTTGGGAGGCCGAGGAGAGGGATCGCTTGAGCCCAGTTCACCAGCCAGGGTAACACAGTGAGAACCCGTCTCTACAACAAATTTAAAATTTAGACAGGCATGGTGGTATGAGCCTGTTGTCCCAGCTACTGAGGTGGGGGTTGGGGGTCTGAGGTGGGAGCATTTTTTTTTTTTTTTTGAGACGGAGTCTCGCTCTGTTGCCCAGGCTGGAGTGCAGGGGCGCAATCTCGGCTCACTGCAAGCTCTACCTCCCGGGTTCACGCCATTCTCCGGCCTCAGTCTCCCGAGTAGCTGGGACTACAGGTGCCCGCCACCATGCCCGGCTAATTTTTTGTATTTTTAGTGGAGACGGGGTTTCACCGTGTTAGCCAGGACGGTCTCAATCTCCTGACCTCGTGATCCGCCCGCCTCAGCCTCCCAAAGTGCTGGGATTACAGGCGTGAGCCACCACGCCTGGCCTTTTTTTTTTTTTTGAGACAGAGTCTCACTCCGTCACCCCGGCTGGAGTGCAATGGCACGGTATCGGCTCACTGCAACCTCCACCTCCCAGGTTAAAGCGATTCTCCTACCTCAGCTTCCCTAGTAGCTGGGACTACAGGGGCGTGCCACCACACCTAGCTAATTTTTATATTTTTAGTAAAGACAGAGTTACACTATTTTGGCCAGGCTGGTCTCAAACTCCTGACCTCGTGATCTGCCCACCTTGGCCTCCCAAAGTGCTGGGATTACAGACGTGATTGAGCCTGGCCAGGGAGCATCTTTTGAGCCCAAGAGGCTGCAGTGAGCTGTGATCAAGCCACTGCACTCCAGCCTGGGGGACAGAGGGAGACCCTGTGTCCAAAAAAAAAAAAAAAAAAAAAAAAAGATATGCCATTTCAACACAGAACATACAGACATAAAGGAACAGGCATGCGGAGCAGAGGTCTGAGCAATGTTGTTCCAAGCAAGAGGAGAGGAATAGTGAATAATAAAGTCCTTGAGGTGGGAATAAGCTTGCAGTGTTAGAGGAGCAAGCAGTCAGCGTGGTTCAAGAAAAGCAAAGAGGAGACTAGTAATGGATGGAGAAGCAAGCAGGAGCCAGATAAAACAGCACTTTATAGGTCAGCGTAAGGAGTCCTGAAACCTCTGGAGAGGATTCTATGAAAGGAAGGGATGAAGAGATCACTCTAACCTGTTTTAGCTGTTCTTACAAACTGTAGGAAGACCAATTAGGGCTACTATAGCACCCCACAGGAAAGATGACAGTAGGGTGGAATATGGTGGGACATGGCAGTGGAGATGGTCATAAATGGCTGGATTCCAGGCATATTTTGAAAGGTAGAACTGACACTCTGGCAGATAGACTAAGTGGAGATTGTGAGAAAGAGAATCAAAGATGGCTTTTAGATTTTTGGCCTGAGCAAATAAATGAATGAATGGAGAAACTATTTAATGAACCATGCAAGACTGGGAAAGGGGCATCACTGAGGGGAGAATTAAGCTTTTTTAACCTAACGATGAATTTTTATAAGTGGTAAGGCTTGATCAAATGATTTACATATTAAAAGGTTGATAAAATTGTTAGACCAGAGGCCGGGCATGGTGGCTCATGCCTGTAATTCCAGCACTTTGGGAGGCCAAGGTGGACAGGTCCTCTGAGGTCAGGAGTTCAAGACCAGCCTGGGCAACACGGCAAAACCCCATCTCTACTAAAATACAAAAATAGCCAGGCGTTGTGGCACACGCCTGTAATCCCAGCTACTTGGGAGGCTGAGGCAGGAGAATCGCTTGAACCCAGGAGGTGGAGGTTGCAGTGAGCCAAGATCATGCCACTGCACTCCAGCCTGGGCAACAAGAGTGAGATTCCATCTCGGAAAAAAAAAAATTGTCAGACCATCCTCCAAAAAGGTTATACCAATCTATCTTTCTACCAACAATGTATAAGCATGTCTATTTCCCAATATTTTTGCCAGCAGGGAAAAAAAATCAGATGAGAAATAATTTTATTTTAATCTGGATTTTTTTATTAGAAAGTCAACTCTTTGTTGGCCATTTGCAGTATTTCTGTGAACTGCCTATTCATCTCCTTTACCCATTTTTCTAGTAGATAGGTACTTTCCTTACTGATTTGTAAGTGTTCCTTGTACATCAGTAAATTTAACGTTGTCTGCATAATTGCAAATACTGTTTCCTGATCTGTTTTTCAGCTTTGCCACAGTGCCTCTATAAACAGAAGTGGCTCTTATTTTTATGTAGTGAAATCTGCCTTGGTCTTCCTTATATATAATGTTTGGCTCATTTTAGGCACTCCATAAAATTTGCCTATAATTAATTCACTACTATTAAGGACTTCTGTCTCTGGTATCAGCCCTGCAAAAGCCTTCTATTTTTTTTCTAGTGCTTTATGGGTTTTTTTAGGTTTTAAGTCTTAACTTCATCTGGAACTGATTCTGTGGTATGGTGTGAGGTCAGGACGTTCTGACTCCTGACATAGCTGAACTTTCTCCCAGCAAAAATGGTCTCTATCCACAAACAGCCACTTAACTCCATTCTTTCCAGCCAGTGGGCTCCTCTACTTAGCGCCACAAGGGAAAAAGTCCAAGTCACCAATAGCTCTCCCCTACGGCTGCCCTCCTCTCTCTGGTCTCTCCTCCTCCCGCATCAGTTCTTCATAGAGCAACTACAGCAGTATTTTTTTCAAATGTGAGTTTGCTGTCACTCTGTTTATAATTGTCAACGACTACCTACTGAAAATAGAATTAAGTCCTGACTCCTTACCATAATATACAATATCCCATGCTTCTCCAGCCTATTTCTGTAACACTTCTTCTCTCATCCCCTAAACCTCAGCCACACCGGCCGCCTTTCACCCTGTAGGACAAGCCCAAGTTCATTTCTCCCTCGGGCCCTTTGCACTTGCTATTTCCTCTTCTGGAAAAGCTCTCGCCATCGAAACTATGGCTTCGATGACTGGCTGCCTGTCATCATTTGGGTAATGTCTTCTAAGACAGGCCTTCCCAGACCCTGACACCATCCCATTTAACGTTGCCCCACCTCGACGGGCGCGGTAGCTCACGCCTGTAATCCCAGCACTTTGAGAGGCCGAGGCGGGTGGATCACCTTAAGTCAGGAGTTCAGCCATTGCACTCTGGCCTGGGGAACAAGAGCGAAACTCCGTCTCAAAAAAAAAAAAAAAAAAGACGGGGGAGAAACCTCAGTGCAGGCGTCCGAGACCAGCCTGGCCAACACGGCGAAACCCCTCCTCTACTAAAAATACAAAAATTAGCGGGGCATGGTGGCGCATGCCTGTAATCCCAGCTACTCAGGAGGCTAAGGCAGGAGAATCGCTTGAACCCGGGAGGCGGAGGTTGCAGTGAGCCGAGATCGTGCCATTGCACTCCAGCCTGGGCGACAGAGCAAGACTCCGTCTCAAAAAATAAAATAAACTAAGATAAAAATAAAAAAATAAAGTAGCCCCAGCTCAGTGACTCTCCATGGGATTACCCCTTTTCACTCTACTCGAGACAACTGCCATTAACTGAATTATCTCGTTCATTCATTGGATTCATGTTTACTGCTTGCCCTTTCCCACAGACAGTGCTCTTGAAGGTAGGGTCCTGGTCTGTCGTGTTCACCTCTGTAACCCCAGAGTCTCCTGTGTCTTCAACAGAGCAGGTGCTCAATTAACATTTGTATTACAGAACACGAGGAAGCTATCCGGGGTTTGGCTTCTTAACCAAACTTGTAAAGACTCCCTAGGATTCGTCTGATCGCCTTTAACGTCGGTAACTCTGGAGTGTAAAATCAGTCATCCTTCTCTCCCTCCTTCTCCCCCTCCAGCCAGCCCCCCATCTCGGACAAAGCGCTAAGCTTGCTCAACTCTTTGCAAAATATAACTCTGGGAGGCCCGAGACTGGCGCCTGCACGGCCTTGGCGCTGCTGAGCCCATAAGCAGCGAGAAAGCGCCAAGTTTCCGCAGCCCCCGTCCGGCCCCGCCCGCCAGGGGAGGAGGGAGGAAGGGGAGGAGAGAGCCGCTTACCAGTTCATCCGGACTCAGGACTCCGAACTGGACTCTCTTGATGGTGCGCAGCGGGCATGCGCTGTCCCCCGAGGGGGGGCCACCCCCGTGCATTTCGGAGGCAGGCGCGCTGCGCAGGCGCAAACCTCACTACAAAAAGCCTGCGCCGCCTCCGCCTAGGTGCTCAGACCTCGTCAGGGCGGCCACCGGGAAGGACCTCCCCGAGTTGGGAGGAAAAAGCCGGAGGAGGGGAAGGTGGGGGAGGGAAGGAGGCGGGGAAATAAGGAGCGAAAGGAGCCCTTCTTTCCCTTACCGGAAATTTTTCAGCTCCCAAAAAGGAAAAAAAAAAGAAGGGGAAAGGAAAAGGTTTTTGGGGGAGGAAGAAGAAAAAGGGTAACGAATAAATAAGTAACCGGGCTCCTGAACGGCAGAGGTTACGGCAGTTTGTCTCTCCCCCTTCCGGGAGCCGCCTTCTTCTCCAACCGTCCTGGCCGCGCTCTCGGCGCCTCTGAGCAGCGAACTCGCCGAACGACGCTTCTTATAGATTCGCCCTCGCGTCCCCGCCCCTTCCTTTCCCGCCCTCCCTTGCGCTACGGGGCCGCCTGCGCAGGCCCGCAAGGGGTGCGAGCCAGAGTCGTGGGTCAACCCCCCGCTCGCTGGTTGGGCGACCTTTTGAAGTGACAGGGAGAGAGGAATTTTTTCTTTAATCCCACCGCCTCTCCTCGCTGCTCCCTTCTGCACTGAGGCTTAAGGTTTGAAGACTCGAGGGTAAAATTGGGCCGCTTTCATTCTAGTTTTGACAACGGTTTCATCTGCAGCAAAAGCCTCTCTTTCGTAGCCCCCCCCAGCTGGAAAATGGTCTGCTCTGCGAATCGGTAATGGAGGCGGGGCGGGGCGGGTCCTCCCGGGGGAGGGCGGTTGCTCATGAATATGCAGTTCTCTTGCTGAATATGCATGAACAAACCAAGATGGCGGGACCAGTGGCTTGTCCGGAAGTAGCCGATGTTTATCAAACGGCCCCCAGAGACGGGTGGGCATCTCCTGGCCTGTAATTCTGCTCTGTACCGAGCCATGATCCTAGATCCATGGCCTGAGCCGCTCGAAGAGACTTCAGCTGGGAGGCCTGCTCTGGAAGGAGGGTGGCCACTGTCCGGGAGAGATCACGGGACCGCGACAATCCGAGAAAAGCAGATTAGCCATGGGGCGGGCCACGAAAGTCCTGGGGGATTTGGGGTCAAGGCATCTGAACATTAGGAAATTCTCCACTTTGTAGAATATTTCAAGAATAAAATGGGGGGCGGGGATCCCAAGGGGTTCTCCAATGAGAACGGTCGTAGGACTTTTCACTCTCCCTCCAAAGCAGAGACGACACCACTGCAAGCCACATTCAGAGTAATCCTTGTTTGATGTCAATGTCACGTCACCACCCCAAGGGGGGGGCACAAGCACGAGGAAAGGAAACCTTCGCCGTGAGGGGAGGAGTGGGGAGGCACGCTCCCCTCCCCCAGCGCAGCTGCTGGCTGTCTTTGCCGGAACACTCCAGCCCCAATGCTCTTCTCTTTGCTGCTGAGTGAAGTCCTCCCCGTGGCCCACGGCCTCCCTGCCTCAGCCCTTTGGATCTGCTCTTCAGACTTTACCCCTTAGTTATGCCCTGATTCCAGGACCCAGCCTGGACTCCACATACCTTGGTCCCAGGCTGGCCCCAGGTCTTCCAGGTAGTCCCTCTCCACCAAGTCCCCAAGTCACCCTTGACTCTGAGAGGTATCCCTCTCCCACACCAGTTCTTTTCCAGTCACTTCTCCTCCCATGTTTGTCTTCAGTCTTTGCCTCCATTTATCCCTGTCCCTCCCAACCCCCGGGCTCCCAAGTTCTATCTCACTCCTCCATCTTCCCTTCCTTCTCACAGCTGAGGTTCCGGGCTGTGATGATGGCAATGCTGCCCAGCACAACCCCTGCCCCCATGATGTCAGAAGGTGCCACAGTCTCATAGAGCATATAATACTGCAGTATAAGGGCCACCACCACCTCGGAATGCAGGACAGCACACACCAGGGCAGGGTGGGCCTTGGTGACTGCATAGCTCACACATGTGAAGGAGACCAAGGCGAGGATCCCCACTGCCCCCACACAACTCCAACTCAGGAGGTCACTGGGCAACACGGGGGTCTGCAGCACAAAGAGGCCTGGCACAGAGCCCAGCAGCCCCACCAAGCCAAATAGGAAGGCCACTGTTGGGAGGCAGGAGGGAAAGTGCAGAGAACGATAGACCAGAAGCCCCAGGGAGAGCGCCAGGCCTCCCAGGAAAGCCAGCACATAGCCCAGGGCGGTGTAGAGACCCGTGGTCCCCTCCTGTAGTGTCCCGAGTCCAGGTCCCACAATGATGATTAGTCCTAGAATGCTGCCCAACAGTCCACACCAGTCGTAGCCACTGAGACCCTGGCTCTCAAG
Organism: Pongo pygmaeus; assembly: GCF_028885625.2. Classification (NCBI taxonomy): domain Eukaryota; kingdom Metazoa; phylum Chordata; class Mammalia; order Primates; family Hominidae; genus Pongo; species Pongo pygmaeus. The sequence continues at coordinate 7,354,494 of NC_072392.2, read as the reverse complement.
GCAGAGGGTGAGGACGGCGGAGCAGACAGTGGAAGAACCTTTGCGAACAGTGGCAGCGTTGCCAGCGGGCACCACCTGAACCGCACTGTAGGCACATCCAATGCTGAGGACGTTGAGCAGGGCATGGAAGCAGGCCCGGCCTCGGATGTCAGGAGGTCCCAGAAGTGGGTCGCCACGCAGTTTAAGTAGCAGGGCAATAGGGAGGTGGAAGAGGCATCGACAGATGAGCAGCTCCAGCGAGGGCAGATTGGAAGCCTGGTAAGCCATACGAGAAAGGGGGCCCACAAAGCCAGCAGGCAGGCCCCCACCCAGCAGGGCCACCAGCAGGCCCTTGGTGACATCAGAGGGCTGGCAGCGCTGGTGCCAGGGGAGGCTGGGTGGAGTGGAGGGTGGCGATGGGTGCGTGAAGTCAGGCAGGTTGAAGTAGGGGTGACTGCCAGCCTGTTAGGGAGAAAGGAGCTCAGGGTAGACAGCAGCCACAGGCCAGGCAACTTGGGGCAGGGCAGATGCCAGGATGGGGTCTGGGACCCTATGGGACTGTACAGTGTTGGGCTATTTTGCTGAGGAACTCTTGGGAGCTAGAAAGGGCCTAAAAGATGAGTGAGATGTTATAATGTGGGCCTGGAGCAGGAAGCAAGGAGTGAGCAGTCCTGGAGCATCGTTTCCCTGGGTAAGTTGTTCCTGGGAGGAGAAAAAGGACCTAGGATGCTCTCTTGGATTGAGGAAGGGGAAGGAAGCCTCAGATGCTATGCATCTGTGTGATGCCACAGGTTCCAGAGACATCTGGGTACACCATTATGAATTCTATTTGTGGGTATCTCTGAGACAGCTAAGTTTTAGGAAAGGAGGGGAAATGGAGCAACCAGGAGCTATAGGGAGGGAGCATTGGGCCCCTGGCCCCCACACTCACCATCTTTCCTTGGACTTTCTCCTCTCGTCCTGGCTCAGGGAGCCTGGGCCCCTCAGAGCTCCAGCCATTGTGACCTGGTTGGAGTGGGGGTGGGGTTCTTCCCTGGAACCCTCCTGAGGTGGTAGCACGCCTATTTTCCCACTGAGTCTAACTCTGCTTCTTTTCTTTCTTTCTTTTTTTGTTTGCGATGAAGTTTTCACTCTTGTTGTCCAGGCTGGAGTGCAATGGTGTGCTCTCATCTCACTGCAACCTCCACCTCCCAGATTCAAGCGATTCTCCTGCCTCAGCCTCCCAAGTAGCTGGGATTACAAGCATGCGCCACCACACCTGGCTATTTTTTTTTTTTTTTTTTTTGAGACGAAGTTTTGCTCTTCTTGCCCAGGCTGGGGTGCAGTGGCGCAATCTCGGCTCACCGCACCCTCCACCTCCCGGGTTCAAGCAATTCTCCTACCTTATCCTCCCAAGTAGCTGGGATTACAGGCATGTGCCACCACACCCCGCTGATTTTTTATTTTTAATAGAGATGGGGTTTCTTCATGTTGGCCATGCTGGTCTTGAACTCCTTACCTCAAGTGATCCACCCCACCCCACCCGGCCTCCCAAAGTGGTGGGATTACAGGCGTGAGCCACCGTGCCCAGCCCAACTCTGCTTCTTTTCTATTTATGTCTCCATGACTCCAAAGTTTGTCTGATTCTTATTCTTTTTAGGGCTAGCTCTGTGCTTTACATTAATTTGTTTATTTATATCTTGCATTGTTTCAGAGAGGTTTTTTTTTGTTTGTTTTTTTTTGAGACAGAGTCTTTGTCGCCCAGGCTGGCGTGCAGTGGCGAGATCTCGGCTCACTGCAAGCTCCGCCTCCCAGGTTCACGCCATTCTCCTGCCTCAACCTCCCGAGTAGCTGGGACCACAGGCACCCGCCACCATGCCCGGCTAATTTTTTTGTATTTTTAGTAGAGACAGGGTTTCACCGTGTTAGCCAGGATGGTCTCGATCTCCTGACCTCGTGATCCGCCCACTCGGCCTCCCAAAGTGCTGGGATTACAGGCGTGAACCACCGCGCCCAGCCTCAGAGAGGTTTTAAGGCAAGGAGCTGTGAAGCCTGGCTCCTCCATCTCCTTAGTTTTTAATTTTCCAGCACCAGGGAGGAGTTCTTGGGATTGTCCCTGTGGAGTTTCAGGAATGTGTTTTTTCTGTGTGTGCTTCCACCTGGTGTTTTGTTGATGCTGTCCCCAGAGGCCGACACCAAGGCCTCTGCATTTATGTTCAAGTATACAGATGTGGATCTATCTGCTGGTGGGGACAAAGTACCCAGCCAGCTTCGTGTGTTCATTTGCGCTAGTGGTCGTTCATGTGTGCCCCGTGTGCAGGGCCAGGGCCTTCCTTTTCCGCGGCCTGCTGAGCTTTCCTGCGCATTCCTGGAGAGGGTGTGTGTGTGTGTGTGTGTGTCCAGGGCTGGCCCTCTTTGAGTGTGCCGACTCTGGGTCTGTGAGTCCCACTGGGCCTGATTATGAGTCTGCCATGTCATGTCTGCACCCTGAGAGCCTGTGTGTTATGCTTTCAGGCAGTGTGCACCGCTGAGTGAAGGGCGTGCAGGAGGAAGGGCGGAGGGAGCCCTTTCCCTGGGGGTCGGTGGTCTTGCGCCCCTGCCGGGATGCTGCAGCCCGGCCCGCGCCCCGCTCGGTGTCCACCCGCCCGGTGGCCCAGCGCGGCGCAGTGTCCTGCCGCGGGGATCAGTCCTGGGGAAGGCCGTCGGGCGCTCGGAGCTTTGTGTCGGTGTCGGCTGCGCTGCGCCGGCCTCCTCTCGGCGGCGGCGGCGGCGCTGGGGGGGGACTGTTTCCGGGGGTGGGGGTGGGGGTAGGACCGGGGCGGGGGGAGCCGATGATGTCAGCGGCGGCGGCGGCGGCGGCAGCGGGGCCGGGCCGGGGCCAGGCGCTGGGGGGGCCAGGGCCGGAGCTGGAGCCGGAGCCGGAGCTGGAGGCGGGCGAAACCGGAGCGGCCGGGGGCGGCCACGGTGATGAGCCGGGCCTGGCGGACGCGGCGCCATCGCAGTCAGGTGGGCCCCGGGGCGAACTGGGCAGGGCCAGGGCGGACCGGAGCCAACTGCCAGGCCCCCTCTCCGCTGCCCGGCGCCGCGGGAGCCCCGACCGCGCCCCGCGCCCAGACCGCTCTCCTTTGGGGTTGACCTGGGGGCGCAGGGGTCGGGGGCTGAGCCTGGCCCCGCCCCCGGGCGCGCACGACGCTGGGGGGCGACTAAGGGGGCCCTGGTATGGCGTCCGAGCGAGGGGCGGCCGTGGGACGCGATCGCCTGGGGCCGTGGAAGGGGAGGCGCTCACTCCCTCTTTGAAGGGTTAATTCTGCAGCCTAATGGCCCCCTCCCCCCGTGGGGCAGGTTGGGGGTGGGGTGGGGCGGGTGTGAGCCCGGGCAAGCGCTGCAAGCTGCTGGGAGGGTGATGGCGTAGGAGCCAGGCAGAGAGGGGGAGGGGTGGGCCGCCGAGCGCCCCAGAGTTGGGGTGTGCGGGGTGCGCAGGGCGAGCTGGGGCCCCGGAACTGCCGCGCCGTCGGGGCAGGGTTGTGGCTGTGAGTCTTGGAGATCGTGTGTCTCGTGCTGTGTGGTGGGGCAAGGTAAACCTCTCCTGGGCACCACCGTTTGCTGGCAGCCAGGGGTCTGGGTAGGGCCCTCCCTGGGCCATGGAGATAGAAAGCCAGGAGGGGTGTCCAGTGTTGTGGGGCAGAGTTACAAGACGAGCCCTGTGGCTTTGGGTGACAGATGGGTATTCTGAGCAGGGCACAGCATGCTGGGTGCGGAGTTTGTTCGATGTGGGGCTGTATGTTTTCTACAGCATGTGTTTTCTCGCATGTGTGTCTTGTGCTGCACCTATGACCTGTTTATGAACTGTTTTCTGCAGAGCTGTCATGCTGTATGTGTTGCGGAGGGTGCCAGGATGCAGTGTATGTGCCCTTTTGGAGGGGGCGGTTGTGGGTCTTTGAGTCAGAAGGCGTCACGTCTGGATCCCATTTCTGTGGCCCTGCTGAGGTGTGGTCCAGTGGTGAAGAGGGCGATGGATGGGTTTGCGTGTCTGTGATGAGCGCGTTGCATGGGCGCTGCGCGTCTAGAACTCAGATCCCGAAGATCATGAGAGGAGTGAGGAACCCCAGGCACCTGTGGGTCAGCTAGCACTGGTGTGAGGGGCTCGAGGTGGAATGTGCCAGTTGTGTTTATGGGAACATGGGCAGCCAAGCGAGGGGAAGGTTGTGTGTTTGCAACGTTCTCCACAGGATTCTTTTGTGACGTTGTTTGTAGGAGCCTGTCCGGGCTGCTGAGCTGGTAGGCAAGCTGGTCAGAAAACACATGTGGGGAGGGAGGTGGCGTGACAAGGGCAGTATGGGCCTCAGACCCAAGAGGCCAGTCGCAAGCAGGCTGTGTGTGCGTGCCTGCCGTCTGTGTGCTTAAGTGGTGGTGGGGCTGGGGAGGGGATTTGGTATGAGGAAGGCAGGAGATAAATGCAGGGTAGCGCATGGCGGCCGGCGGGAGGCATGGGTGTTGTCAGACGGCCCAGCTAATCTTTGCAGGGTCTGTGTGTTTGCCCCTCATCAGCCTGCTCAGCGTGTCAGGGTCACCCGGAGGAGAGGCTGGGCGGCCACAAGGGAAGTAAGCTTAGACAGAGCGGCTCCTTGGCCATGTTTATGTAAAGGCTGGGTGTGACTCTTGTCACTAAAATGGAAAAAAGAAACGTGAAGTTTTCAGCCTCCTCCCGCTTCACCCTCTCCCTCTCTCTGCCCCCCTTGTGGGTATCTCTGACGCACACTGGGCCCCACTCCTGCAACGGTGGAAGGGCCTCAGAATGGAATTCGCTCACTAGGCAAATTCCTCAGAACAGGTTTTCCTCACCTTTGGGGACTGGGCCCTTCTAGGGGTGTGTGTGCGAGTGCATTCCAAGCCTGCACACCACTGTCTACCGTGCCCGGCCCCACTGGAAGGATGTGTGTACGTGGGGGAAGGGAGGGTGCTGCGGACAGGCCCTCCGGCATGGGGGGCTGGGAAGGGGTGGCCGCTGTGGGAGCCTGCACAACAGGTGCACAGTGATGGTCTGGTGAAGAGAAAGGAGCCATGGTCCAGGGCTGAGGAGCTCTGGCGTCTTCACCATTCCCTCACTGGCACTTGATCTGAAGGAAGCTCAGTTCCTCATCTGCAGAATGGGGCTGATTGCCTGCCCTGCGTATCTTCCAAAAGCACATGGGAAACGGACTCGGAAAGTGGCTATAGTCTGGGGGCTGTGCCTATGCCAGCCCCTGTCAGCCCTCCCCCAGGACTGGGAATTCCCTTCTTGGGGCTTTGCTGATAATAATGGCAGCACACACTTGCTTAGCACTGACCGTGCACCAGCCTGTCCTCAGGGCACTTACATGTGGCCACTCTGTCCTCAGAACAACACCGTGAAGTAGGCACTCTAATTACCTCCCTTTTTCAAGTGAGGCAGCTGAGGTCCAGAGAAGTTAAGTAATTTGCCCCAAGTCACTTAGCTAGTAAGAGGTGAAGCTGTATTTGAACCCGGGCAATCAGGTTGAAGATCTTGTGCTCTTAACTACTGTACTCTGCTGCCTTCTGGAACATTCAGCGGATGGTCCTTTCTGTGCAACTCCCTCCAACACTCTTCTCCCCAGTTGCTGCAGAACTTAGCATTTGCAGCAGTCCATTTCAGAAGACCCGGATGCTCAGGGAGCCCCAGCCGAGGGCATGAGAACCTGAGTCTCTGCTGCTGTATAAGGTGGATGCTGGCCATAGGAGCACAAAAGGTTGATGAGTCAGAGGAAGGAGTGATTGTTCTCATCCTGTGGATCAGGGAGGGCCAAGAAGGAGGTGGCCTTGGAGTTAGATCTTAACGTTTTGGAGGGATTTTGACAAGCTTGGGGAAAGAGCATTTCTGGCAGGACAAGCCAGCACAGGCAAAGGCGTGAAGGTGTGGGTCATGGAGAAGCTGGAGGGCACACTGGGTATCTGGGGTTTTGTTCATTTGTTTAGAGACGGGGTCTCAATATGTTGCCCAGGCTGGACTCAAACTCCTGGGCTCAAGCAATCCTCTAGCTGCAGCCTCCTGAGTAGCTGGGACTATGGGTATGTGCCACCGTGCCTGGCTCACACGAAGTACTGTGTGTTTGAAGAGGATAACACAAAGCAAGATTAAAAAGGAAGATTGAAGGTAGACCAGAGCCCTTGACTGCCTGGTAGAAGAATTTGAACTTTCTTCTAGAATCAGTGGGGACCAGTGGAGGTTTTGAGCCCAGGAGTGATAGTCCTGAACTGTGGTTAGGGATGTTGGCCCTCAGGGGGAGGAGGGCTGGATGGAGGAAGGTAAGCCTGGAGGCCAGGGGATAGCTGGGAGGCCATAACCTGGGACCACGTGAGTGTTAACAAGGACCTGAGCTATCGAAGGGAATATTTCCAGAGCCATTCCCAGGCTCGGCGGCGATTTCAGCCACACTTGATGACTGCTGGATGTGGAAGCGAGGGAAAGGGTGGAGTCAGACATGACACATTTAGCACTTAGCACGTGAGACCTTGTGCGGTGGTTTATGTAACCAGCTGGCGGGCCATAGGCCTCTTCAGGGCCAGGTCTAGCAGTATGGCAGAGGGAAAGATTGAGCATCTGGGGTCAGCTGGGCCTAGATTTGAATCTTGATTGCTGCTTACAAGCTGTGCGACCTCGAGTAAGGTATATCCCTCTCTGAGCCTCAGTTTCCTCTTCTGTAAAATTAGAATAATATGGCCGGGCGCAGTGGCCCATGCCTGTAATCCCAGAACTTTGGGAAGCCAAGGCAGGTGGATCACCTGAAGTCAGGAGTTCAAGACCAGCCTGGCCAACATGGAGAAACCCTGGCTCTACTAAAAATACAAAAACTAGCTGGGCGTGAAATCCCAGCGACTCTGGAGGCTGAGGCAGGAGAATTGCTTGAACCCGGGAGACGGAGGCTGCAGTGAGCCGAGATCGCGCCACTGCACTCCAGCCTGGGCAGCAGGATAATATAAAACCTACTGTGGGTGGCTGTACTGAGAATACCATTAAATGAGATAATGTGTGTGAGGCCCCAAGAAGAGTATGAAGCAAATTGTGAGGACTCCAGAGTGGTCAACTTATTTATGGTTTCTTTTAATTTTTTTTGAGACGGAATTTCTCTCTTGTTGCCCAGGCTGGAATGCAATGGCATGATCTCGGCTCACTGCAACCTCCACCTTCTGAGTTCAGGTGTTTCTCCTGCCTCAGCCTCCCGGGTAGCTGGAGTTACAGGTGCCCGCCACTACGCCCAGCTAATTTTTTATTTTCAGTAGAGACCGAGTTTCACCATGTTGGCCAGGCTGGTCTCACCATGTTGGCCAGGTGGGTGGTCAATCCCTGACCTCAGGTGATCCACCTGTCTTGGCCTCCCAAAGTGCTGGGATTACAGGCGTGAGCTGGCCATACCTGGCCTTTTTTTTTTTTTTTTTTTTGAGGCAGAGTCTCACTCTGTCGCCCAGGCTGGAATGCAGTGGCGCAATCTCTGCTCGCTGCAACTGCCACCTCCCCAGTTCAAGCAATTCTCCTGCCTCAGCCACCTGAGTAGCTGGGGTTACAAGCATGCACCACCACACCCAGCTAATTTTTCTATTTTTAGTACAGATGGGGTTTCATCATGTTGGCCAGGCTGGTCTGGAACTCCTGACCTCAAGTGATCTGCCCACCTCAGCCTCCCAAAGTGCTGGGATTACAGGTGTGCGCCACTGTGCCTGGCCCAGAAGTGGTCAAGTTATAATTGTCATCCCTATCTCCGGGCCAACTCAGTCCGGCGTGGATGATGGCTTCCGTCCTGGAGGATGGACTTTGAGGACAGGTTCATTCATTTACCAGTTTTTTTGTTTTGTTTTTACCACCTATTACGTGCTAGGCCCTATTCTAAAGACTTGAGATACAGCAATGAACAAAGCAAACAAAACTCCCTACCCTTGGCCGGGTGCTGTGGCTCACACCTGTAATTCCAACACTTTGGGTGTCCAAGGTGGTGAACTGCTTGATCCCAGGAGTTCAAGACCAACCTGGGCAACTTGGTGAAGCCCTATCTCTACTAAAAATACAAAACATTCACTGGGCGTGGTGGCATATGCCTGTAGTCCCAGCTACTTGGGAGGCTGTAATGAGAGAATCACCTGAGCCTGGGGGAGGTCAAGGCTGCAGGGAGCTGTGGTGACACCACTGCACTACAGCCTGGGTGACAAAGCAAGACCTCATGTCAAAAAAAAAAAAAAAAAAAAGTCTGGCCATAGTGGCTCACGCCTGTAATTCCAGTGCTTTGGGAGGCCAAGACGGGTGGATCACCTGAGGTCAGGAGTTCGAGACCAGCCTGGCCAACATGGTGAAACCCTGTCTCTACTAAAAATACAAAAATTAGCCGGTTGTGGTGGCATATGCCTGTAGTTCCAGGTTTTTGGGAGGCTGAGGCAGGAGAATTGCTTGAACCCAGGAGGCAGAGGTTGCAGTGAGCCGAGAGAGATTGTGCCACTGTGCTCCAGCCTGGGCAACAGAGCAAGATGCCATCCATCTCAAAAACAAAACAAAACCAAAAACATTCCTACCTTTTACCCCTTGGAGCTTACATTCCAGAGATAAATAAGAAATAGGAGCTGGGCGCGGTGGCTTTCCACTATAATCCCAGCACTTTGGGAGGCTGAGCTGGGCGGATTGCTTGAGACCAGGAATTCAGTACCAGCCCTGGGGAACATGGTGAAACCTCATCTCTACAAAAAATACAAAAATTAGCTGGGCATGGTGGCAGGTACCTGTAGTCCCAGCTACTCAGAAGGCTGACAGCTGAGAGGATCACTTGAGCCCAGGAGGTTAAGGCTGCAGTGAGCCTCAAACTCACCATTGTACTCCAGCCTGGGCAACAGAGCAAGATCCCGTCTCAAAAAAAGATAAACAATTGGCCAGGCTCTGTAATCCCAGCACTTTGGGAGGCTGAGGCGGGGAGATCACCTGAGGTCAGGAGTTCAAGACTAGCCAGGCCAACATGGTGAAACCCCATCTCTACTAAAAATACAAAAATTAGCTGGGCCTGGCCAGGCGCAGTGGCTCATGCCTGTAATCCCTGCACTTTGGGATGCTGAAGTGGGTGGATCACAAGGTCAGGAGATCAAGACCATCCTGGCTAACATGGTGAAACCCCATCTCTACTAAAAATACAAAAAAAAATTAGCCAGGAGTGGTGGTGGGCACCTGTAGTCCCAGCTACTCTGGAGGCTGAGGCAGGAGAATGGCATGAACCCGGGAGGTGGAGCTTGCAGTGAGCCAAGATCACACCACTGCACTCCAGCCTGGGTGACAGAGCGAGACTCTGTCTCAAAAAAAAAAAAAAAAGTGGTGGCACGCGCCTATAGTCCCAGTGACTGGGGAGGTTGAGGCAGGAGAATCGCTTGGACCCGGGAGGTGGAGGTTGCAGTGAGCTGAGATTGTGCCACTGCACTCCAGCCTGGGCGACAGAGCTAGACTCTGTCCCCCACAAAAAAAGAAAAAGAAAAGCAGTTGGGCCAGTTTCAGTGGCTCATGCATATCATCCCAGCACTTTGGGAGGCCAAGGCAGAAGGATCACTTGAACCCAGGAGTTCAAGACCAGCCTGGCCAACATAGAGAGATCCAATCTCTACTAAAAATAAAAAATAAATTAACTGGGCATTGTGGTGTGCACCTGTGGTGCCAGCTACTAGGGATGCTGAGGTGGGAGGTCATGAGAGCCTGGGAGGTTGAGGCTGCAATGAACCGTGATTGTGCCACTGCACTCCAACCTGGGCAACGGAGTGAGACCTCGTCTCAAAAAAAAAAAAAAAAAAAAAAGAATGGCCAGGTGCCGTGGCTAACTCTTGTAATCCTAGCAGTTGGAGAGGCAGAGGCGGGCAGATCACTTGAGGTCAGGAGTTCAAAACCAGCCTGGCCAGCATGGTGAAACCCCACCTCTACTAAAAATACAAAAAAATTAGCCAGGCTGGGCGTGGTGGCTCACGCCTGTAATCCCAGCACTTTGGGAGGCCAAGGCGGGTGGATCACGAGGTTGGGATTTCAAGACTAGCGTGGCCAAGATGGTGAAACCTCATCTCTACTAGAAATACAAAAATTAGCTGGACGTGGTGGCAGGCGCCTGTAATCTCAGCTACTCGGGAGGCTGAGGCAAAGAATTGGTTGAACTGGGGAGGCGGAGGTTGCAGTGAGCCGAGATCACGCCACTGCACTCCAGCCTGGGCAGCAGAGTAAGACTGTCTCAAAAAAAAAGAAAAAAAAATTAGCCAGGCATGGTGTCGGGCACCTATAATCCCAGCTACTCGGGAGGCTGAGGCAGGAGAATTGGTGGAACCTGGGAGGCGGAGGTTGCAGTGAGCCCAGATCGCACCACTGCACTCCAGCCTGGGCGACAGAGCTGGACTCTGTCTCAAAAAAAAAAAAAAAAAAAAAAAGTGTTAATAAGTACCAAGGAGCAAAATAAAGTAGGGTCGGGAGATAGGAAGTTTTAGAAGGTGGGGAGTGGCCAGGGAAGGCCTCAGGAGAAGGTGGCTTCTAAGTCAAGGCTTAAAGGAAGTTGGGGTTCACTGCATGAGGCTATCTGGAGGAAAGAACATTCCAACCAGAGGGAACCGCAAGATGTAGGGTGTGTCTGGTGTCCATGCTCAGATCCCCACCTCAGTGGCACATCTGAGGTCACACAGGCACTGAAGAGTAGAGAAATGGTAAGAACAAACAAATAAAAAACTCTAAAACCACAGAGCCACCAAACCTACCAGGAAGCCCAATTTGTGCCTTTTTTTCTTCACTACTTCTCCCCACCGTTTTCCAGGACTGAGTTCTACGAACTAAATATTGCCAGTTGTTAGCTCATTTAATCTTTACAACAACCCCACAAGGTAGGAACTATTAATTGTCCCCACTGTATGGACAAAGAAACAGATACAGAGAGGTTAAGTAACCTGCCTGGGGTCACATAGCTAGTCTTTTCCACTTCCTATAAGGCCTTGCAGGGCAGTAGCCAGGATAGGGCAGTTTAACTCAAGCTGCGTCCAAACGCTGGGTTGGCTAGCAACAAAACCAGAGGCAAATAACCCCATCACTACCTTCCTTCTACCTGAAAGGGAGGAGTTTAGAGTATTTGATTTCTCTAAGCCTGTTCTCTCACTGACCATTGTGAGTGTTGAAATGAGATGATACAGATAAAATGCTTAGCATTATACTTTGCACATCATAAGTATTTCAAGCCTGGGCAACATGGCAAGACCCCATCTTTACAAAAGTAAATAAATAAAGTATCCAGGCATTGTCACATAAGCCTGTGGTCCCAGATACTCAGGAGGCTGAGGCAGGAGGATCATTTGATTCCAGGAGGTCGAGGCTGCAGTGAGTGATGTTCACACCACTGCGCTCCAGCTTGGGCAACAGAATGAGACCCTGTCTCAAAAAAAAAAAAAAAAATTTCATAAATGGCAGCTACAGAGACCATGATGACAATGATTGTGTTGTGATCTCTAAGGGCCAGTCCAGCACTGGGTGTCTCTAGTTCTAAGAAGCCCTGACAGATCTCATCCAAGTACTGTGGCAGTCAGCACACAGTCACACATGCATAGCCCACCACATATGATTGTGCAGGTTGGCAGGCCCAGCCAATGGGGTGAATGGGGACTGGAGGCAAACCTTGACTTTGCCCACCTACACAGGGCTGCTACTTCCTGGAGGAAAGAACCTTGCTTCTAATTTTCAGAAAGGCACCCAGGTAGGATATTTGTGCCCTAGTGGGTGCCATAAACATGTCGTTCATTAATATGTGGTGAAGTCATCAGGAACACAGGCTTTGGAGCCAAACTTCCTGGGATCAGATCCCAGCCCTGCTACTAGCTGGTCATACGTCCTTAGGCCAGCTACCTAGCATCTATAAGCGATAATCTGACATTTTATTTATTTTGAGACGAAGTTTCATTCTTGTTGCCCAAGCTGGAGTGCAATGGTGCGATCTCGGCTTACTGCAACCTTTGCCTCCTGGGTTCAAGTGATTCTTCTGCCTCAGCCTCCTAAGTAGCTGGGATTACAGGTGCCCACCTCCATGCCCTGCTAATTTTTTATATTTTAAGTAGAGATGGTGTTTCACCATGTTGGCCAGGCTGGTCTCGAGCTCCTGAACTTCAGGTGATCCACCCACCTCGGCCTCCTAAAGTGCTGGGATTACAGGCATGAGCCACCATGCTCAGCCTATTTTATTTTTTTGAGACAGGGTCTTGTTCTGTCACTCAGGCTGGAGTGCAGTGGCATAATCGTAGCACACTGCAGCCTTGAACTCCTGGGCTTAAGGGATGCTCCCACCTCAGCCTCCTGAGTAGCTGGGACTATAGGTGCACGCCACCACACCTGGCTAATTTTTGTATTTTTTGTAGAGACCAGGTTTCTCCATCTTGCCCAGGCTGGTTTCGAACCCCTGAGCTCAAGGGATCCATCTGCCTCAGCCTTCCAAAGTGCTGGGATTACAAGTGTGAGCCACTGCACCCAGCCCATAGTCTGTCATTTTATTTATTTATTTATTTTTTGAGGCAGTCTCGTTCTGTCACCAGGCTGGAGTGCAGTGACGCAATCTCGGTTCACTGCAACCTCCGCCTCCCGGATTCAAGTGATTCTCCTGCCCCAGCCTCCCGAGTAGCTGGGACTACAGGTGCCCACCACCACGTCCGGCTAATTTTTGTATTTTCAGTAGAGACAGGGTTTCACCATGTTGGCCAGGATGGTCTCAATCTCTTGACCTCGTGATCCACCTGCCTCGGCCTCCCAAACTGCTAGGATTACAGGCGTGAGCCACCGTGCCCGGCCTATTTTTTATTTATTTTTATTTTTATTTTTTGAGACAGAGTCTCACTCTGTCACCCAGGCTGGATTGATCTCCATCCAGCACGATCTCGGCTCACTGCAGCCTCTACTTCCTGGGTTCCAGCGATTCTCCTGCCTTAGCCTCCCAAGTATCTGGGATTACAGGCGCTCACCACCATGCCTGGCTAATTTTTTTTATTTTTTATTTTTAGTAGAGATGGGGTTTCGCCACATTGGCCAGGCTGGTCTAGAACTCCTGACCTCAGATGATCTGCCCGCCTCGGCCTCCCAAAGTGCTGGGATTACAGGCGTGAGCCACCGTGCCCGACCTTAAAGAGGGAAAGTGGCCAGGCATGGTGGTTCACGCCCGTAATCCCAGCACTTTGGGAGGCCTAGGTAGGCAGGTCACAGGTCAGGAGATCAAGATTACCCTGGCTAACACGGTGAAACCGTGTCTCTACTAAAAATACAAAAAATTAGCCAGGCATGGCAGTGGACGCCTGTAATCCCAGCTACTCAGGAGGCTGAGGCCGGAGAATCGCTTGAACCCAGGAGGCGGAGGTTGCAGTGAGCTGAGATTACACCACTGCGTTCCAGTCTGGGCGCAGATCGAGACTCCATCTCAAAACAAATAAATAAATTAAAATTAAAATTAAAAAAGAGGGAAAGCTAACTGCTACCTTTCAGGGTAGTGATAAGGAACAAATGAGGTAATCCAAATAAAACACTGACTCTTGGGGTCCCAGTGAGCCAGTGGTTATCATGGAAGCAAGTGGGAGGCCTGAGCATCAGCGCATGAATGCAGTGAGGCCCCTTCCTCAGGATGCCTGACCTATCTGAAATTCACCACCTGACAGGGTAACACTTGACTTAGAACCTGATCTGTCTCTGGCAGACAGGGTTGTTAAAACTTTGGAATATCATCCCTGTTTACCATCTTCCTTCTTCCCATCCAGGAGAGGTGTCAGGAAAATATTTTGGGGAATGTGAGATGGGGTATATGTGGGGAAAAGGCCTTTGAGTCCAGATAGTATGAGTGATAAATGGGAAAGAACATTTTTCAGGGGATGGGAATTGTATGAGGAACTCCTGATGCCAGACACCTCTGAAGACACATGTGACCCACGGCGTACGGAAGGACGCCCTCAAAGATGGGTGACAGCTCCCAGGCTTTGTGGAGGGCAGAGGAGAGGGTCCGGAGAGCTCTGCTCTCAAGTCTGCGGGCCTGGATCTCTAAATAGGTGCCACCTGTCATTACCAGTGCTGTGTGACTTTGGATAAGTCTGGCTTTTGAACTCAAACCTTCAACTGAAAAGAGTCTTCAAGGCCCTGATGGTGCCTGCAGGGGAAGGTGGCTGTGCGGTGCTTTCTCTGCTGCTGACTGCCTGAGCTTGCGTTTCAGTTGTCTGCTCTTCCCTCTGTTTTTTGGGAGGGTTTTCTTGAGACGGAGTTTTGCTCTTATTGCCCAGGCTGGAGTGCAGTGGCGTGACCTCGTCTCACTGCAACCTCCAGCTCCCAGGTTCAAGTGATTCTCCTGCCTCAGCCTCCCAAGTAGCTGGGATTACAGGCACGTGCCACCACGCCTGGCTAATTTTTTGTATTTTTAGTAGAGATGTGGGTTTTACCGTGTTGGCCAGGCTGATCTTGAAGTCCTGACCTCAGGTGATCCACACCTCTTGGCCTCCCAAACTGCTGGGATTACAGGCGTGAGCCCCCGCTCCTGGCCTTGCTCTTCCCTCTGGACGAGTCTCCCAGCAAGAGGTGAGGTAGGAGTTGTGATTCTGCCGCTTTTTAAGTCCAGATCCCTAGGGCATCAGGTCTCTGAGTAAGGCATGGGACCCGGCCTCCCGGTCTTGTGGCCTTTCCAGTGCCCTCCAGAGACTGGAGCAAGCTGGCAGTTGTGTATGGGTCAGTGGTCTTCAATGGTTGCCTGGCAGCTGGGCCAGAAACCCCCCTCTAAGATTTATGGGGCTGGAAGAATGTGAGGAGGTCCTCTCCTAATTTGAATATCTACCAGCTTAGGTCCAATTTTTAAAAACTCACAAATTATTTTGATATGTAAACGAGACCATTGTGATAAATGACAACATGCAAATCTTTGACTTCCTCTGAGCCCTGGAGATTGGACCAAAGGGACTTGAGAGTGCTGTGACAGGCTTCCCTGAACCTATGGGCTGGACCTGTGCTACTATATTGTTTGGAGGTGAATTGGGAATATGCAAATTATCTTGTCACTGTACTTCTCTGGGCCCGCAGAACAAGGCTCTGCAATAATCTGCGTGACCTCCCAGGTTTGACTGGACACAGCTAAACAAATAACCTGGCAGAGGCTCCGGGGAGGGGTCCGGGCTCATCCAGGTGTCCTCTCTAGCCAGTACTGCACCCCTCCCCACTTCCTGGGGGCTTTTCCTCCCACTTCCCTCTGTGAGGACCCTCTCCTGCTCTTCCTCTAGGTTCCCCTGACATAATTTCTGTTTCTCCGCAGAAGGAAGAGGCCCAGCAGAAGGGACTCGCTGAGCCACCCCCCGCCCCACTCCATGTTGGCTGTGCTCTCAGGTGAGAAGGTACCCAGAGGCCTACAGTGAGGAAAAAGTAGACCCAAGGCAGCAGGCCAGCAGGGGCGGCCATTTTGTCTAGGCTAGGGAGTTCTGTGAAATGGCTATCAGGAGTTGTGGAGCTTCCTCCTCCTTCCCATGAGAGAGGTTTCCCTCGCTTACCTCTCTAGTCTGTGACTTCAGAGGTCATGACCCCTTGACCTTCACCATGACCTGAGGTATCTCTAGTCTCTTCCAGCCTCAGAAGTGAGTTAGACATACTGGTTTTGGATGCTGGCCAGACTTGGGTGGCTAAGGGCCAACCCCTGACTTCTGTGACCAGAAGTGATTCAGCCTTCCACTAGTTTCTGACCAGCAGCTCCTGATCCTCTTTCTGCCTGATCTTAGAAGCCCCTGCCCTCTGCCCAGCCTCTGAGACTCTACCCGGCCTCTTCTCCCACTGTCTAGGCTGGCACCATGCCCCCCCCTGCAGAGGTGACGGACCCATCCCATGCCCCCGCCGTCCTGCGCCAGCTCAATGAACAGCGGCTCCGTGGCCTCTTCTGTGACGTCACCCTCATAGCGGGAGACACCAAGTTCCCTGCTCATCGCAGTGTCCTGGCTGCTTCAAGTCCCTTCTTCAGAGAGGCCCTGCTCACTTCAGCCCCACTGCCCCTCCCACCAGCTACTGGGGGCGCCGCACCCAACCCTGCCACCACCACAGCTGCCTCTTCCTCCTCCTCCTCTTCCTCGTCTTCCTCTTCTTCTTCCTCTTCTTCTTCTTCTTCCTCCTCTTCCTCTTCCTCTCCCCCTCCAGCCTCTCCCCCTGCTTCTTCCCCGCCCCGGGTCCTGGAGTTGCCAGGAGTCCCAGCAGCTGCGTTTTCTGATGTCCTCAACTTCATCTATAGTGCCCGGCTTGCACTGCCTGGTGGTGGAGGGGACGGGGCAGCTGTAGCAGAGATTGGAGCTTTGGGGCGCCGTCTGGGCATCTCCCGCCTTCAGGGCCTGGGGGAGGGAGGTGATGCCTGGGTACCTCCTACCCCAGCCCCCATGGCCACCTCGCAGCCTGAAGAGGACAGCTTTGGGCCCGGGCCCAGGCCAGCTGGGGAGTGGGAGGGTGACAGGGCTGAGGCCCAGGCCCCTGACTTGCAGTGCTCCCTGCCCCGGCGGTCCCTACCCTGTCCCCAATGTGGAAAAAGCTTCATCCATCCCAAACGGCTGCAGACCCATGAGGCCCAGTGCCGACGAGGGGCCAGCACTCGGGGGTCTTCAGGGCTGGGAGCTGGGGGCGCTGGCCCTGGTGGTCCTGCAGGGGTGGACGCCTCAGCCCTGCCTCCACCGGTGGGCTTCCGAGGGGGCCCCGAGCACGTGGTGAAGGTGGTGGGCGGCCACGTGCTGTATGTGTGCGCGGCCTGCGAGCGTTCCTACGTGACCCTGTCCAGTCTGAAGAGACACAGCAATGTACACTCGTGGCGGAGGAAGTACCCCTGCCGCTATTGTGAGAAAGTGTTCGCTCTGGCGGAGTACCGCACGAAGCATGAGGTGTGGCACACGGGGGAGCGCAGGTGAGTGATCCAGGCTGACGGGAGCGGCCGGAGGCCGGCACTCAGCCATCATAGGAACAAGGGCGGCAATGGTTGGGGCTTAGGGCCTAGAAAGTTATCCTGAAACTAGGCTAGCTGCAGTAATCCCAGCACTTTGGGGGGCTGAGGTGAGAGGATCGCTTGAGGCCAGGAGTTTGAGACGAGCCTGGACAACATAGAGACCCCATCTCTACAAGCAATTTTTTTTCTTTTCTTTTCTTTTTGAGACAGAGCCTCTCTCTGTAGCCCAGGCTGGAGTGCACTGGTGTGCTCTTGGCTCACTGCCACCTCCGCCTCCCAGGTCCCAGTTCAAGCAATTCTGCCGCAGCCTCCCGAGTCCTGGGATTACAGGCATGCGCCACCATGCCCAGCTAATTTTTTTGTGTATTTTTAGTAGAGTCAGGGTTTCACCATGTTGGTCAGGATGGTCTTGAACTCCTGATCTCGTGATCTGCCTGCCTTGGCCTCCCAAAGTGCTGGTATTACAGGTGTGAGCCACCACACCTGGCATTTTTTTTTTCTTAAGACCGAGTCTCGCTCTGTCCCCCAGGCTGGAGTGCAGTGGTGCAATCTCAGCTCAGTGCAACCTCTACCTCCTGGGTTCAAGCGATTCTCCTGCCTCAGCTTCCCGAGTAGCTGGGATTACAGGCGCACACCACCACGCCCAGCTAATTTTTGTATTTTTAGTAGAGACAGGGTTTCACCATGTTGGCCAGGCTGTTCTTGAACTCCTGACCTCAGGTGATCTGCCAACCTCGGCCTCCCAAAGTGCTGGCAGTACAGGGATGAGCCACTGCGCTCAGCCTCTACAAGCAATTTGAAAATTTTAAAAAAAGCCATCCTGAGGCCCCTGCTCACCACCACTCACCGGTCTGCCTCCCTCCAGCCCCAGTTCCTTCAGCTGAGGTTTTTTTTTTTTTTTTTTTTTTGACAGAGTCTCACTCTGTCGCCCAGGCGGGAGTGCAGTGGTGCAGTCTTGGCTCACTGCAACCTCGCCTCCAGGGTTCATCAGCTGAGGTTTGTTAGGGCCTCTTTGTGCCACGTCCTGGCTTGCTGCGGGGAAGGCCTAGAGGGAAAGAGAAAGCTCCCCTCACCAGAAAGGACCGCAGCAGCACAGGCATGTCCGGGAGTTATTACACTATTCTGAGCAGGGCCTTGTGTTTCCACGCGGTGTCCCTGTTCGTAAGTCATTTCCCCATTCTGTCATTTGGGCTTGAGAAGAAGGCTCTGTGAGTTAGGCTGGGTCCCAGATGGAATAGCCGAGGCCTAGAGTCTCACAGCCGGTGGGGGCGCTGAGCTCAGATGGGCACCGTGCATTGAGGCTGGCCGGGTGAAGGAGGCAGCTCAAGGCTGCGGGAGTCACAGGTTTGAGTGCAGGCTGCAGGAAGACCTGGGAGGCTTCGGGGCCCTTGACTCAAGTGGCTGTGTTCCTGCCCTATTCCCTGCTGTCCTGCCCAGGTACCAGTGCATCTTCTGTTGGGAGACCTTTGTCACTTACTATAACCTGAAGACCCACCAGCGAGCCTTCCACGGCATTAGCCCGGGCCTCCTCGCCAGTGAGAAGACACCCAATGGAGGCTACAAGCCCAAGCTCAATACACTCAAGCTCTACCGCCTGCTCCCCATGCGGGCAGCCAAGCGGCCCTACAAGACCTACAGCCAGGGAGCCCCAGAGGCCCCCCTTTCTCCAAGCCTCAACACACAGGCCCCTGTGGCAATGCCAGCCAGCCCGCCGCCTGGGCCTCCACCTGCCCCAGAGCCTGGCCCTCCACCCTCTGTCATCACTTTTGCCCACCCAGCTCCCTCTGTCATTGTCCATGGGGGCAGTAGCAGTGGTGGAGGGGGGAGTGGGACGGCCAGCACAGGAGGGTCCCAAGCCGCCTCGGTTATCACTTACACTGCTCCCCCGAGGCCACCCAAGAAACGAGAATACCCACCTCCTCCCCCTGAGCCTGCAGCCACACCCACCAGCCCAGCCACAGCAGTCAGCCCAGCCACTGCTGCAGGGCCAGCCACGGCCACCGCCACGGAGGAGGCCAAGGGCCGGAATCCACGGGCTGGAAGGACTCTGACTTACACAGCCAAGCCAGTGGGCGGGATTGGTGGAGGTGGGGGTCCCCCCACAGGGGCTGGCCGGGGCCCCTCTCAGCTGCAGGCTCCACCTCCACTGTGTCAGATCACTGTGCGAATAGGGGAGGAGGCCATCGTCAAGCGCCGCATCTCAGAGACTGACCTGCGTCCTGGGGAGCTGAGCGGAGAGGAGATGGAGGAGAGTGAGGAGGACGAAGAGGAGGAGGACGAAGAGGAGGAGGAGGATGAGGAGGAATCAAAGGCTGGTGGGGAGGACCAGCTCTGGAGGCCCTACTACTCCTACAAGCCTAAGCGCAAGGCTGGAGCTGCTGGAGGTGCCAGTGTGGGGGGCAGTGGGCTGCCCCGAGGCCGTCGGCCACCACGCTGGAGGCAGAAGCTGGAACGGAGGAGCTGGGAGGAAACCCCAGCGGCCGAGAGCCCAGCGGGACGTGCCCGCACAGAGCGGAGGCACCGCTGCGGGGACTGTGCCCAGACCTTCACCACCCTGAGAAAGCTGCGGAAGCACCAAGAGGCCCACGGCGGGGGCTCCCACAGCTCCCGGGCCGGACGGAGGCCCTCCACCCGCTTTACCTGCCCCCACTGCGCCAAGGTGTGCAAGACCGCAGCTGCCCTGAGCCGCCACGGGCAGAGGCATGCTGCTGAGCGGCCCGGGGGCACCCCAACCCCTGTCATTGCCTATTCCAAGGGCAGCGCTGGCACCAGGCCCGGGGATGTCAAGGAGGAAGCCCCCCAAGAGATGCAAGTCTCCTCATCCAGCGGTGAGGCAGGTGGCGGGAGCACTGCTGCTGAGGAAGCTTCCGAGACCGCCTCACTCCAGGACCCTGTCATCTCAGGGGGTGAGGAACCCCCAGTAGTGGCAGGTGGGGGCAGCTATGTATACCCACCTGTGCAGGAATTTCCACTGGCCCTGATTGGGGGCGGCCGGGAACCTGGTGGTGGCAGGGGAAAATCTGGGAGTGAAGGGCCAGTGGGGGCTGGTGAGGGGGACCGGATGGAGGGGATAGGGGCTGCCAAAGTCACTTTCTACCCTGAGCCCTACCCGCTCGTCTATGGCCCCCAGCTCCTTGCCGCTTACCCTTACAACTTCAGTAACTTGGCCGCTCTCCCGGTTGCTCTCAACATGGTCCTACCTGATGAGAAGGGTGGGGGGGCCCTTCCCTTCCTACCAGGGGTCTTTGGCTACGCAGTGAATCCTCAAGCAGCACCCCCTGCCCCACCAACACCACCTCCCCCAACTCTTCCTCCACCAATTCCCCCTAAGGGAGAAGGGGAAAGGGCAGGGGTTGAGAGAACCCAGAAGGGCGATGTGGGGTGAACCCTGGGGCTCAATCCCCCTTTCACCAGATGCCACCCTCCCTGAACCCCCCACCACTACCAGCTCCCTGGCCTCCCTGCCCCTTGGGAGCCCCTCCACACTCTTGTGCAGGGACTTGGGGGCCCCTGGAGCTCAGGGGTCAGGCTGCTTTGTGTGAGATTGTAGTTTTCCCATCTCCTGGGAAGGGATCTTTCGAGGTTCCCCTCTCAATCTTCCTCCAGGGAATGGCCTCCATGAGGGGCAGGGCCAGCTTCCATCCCTTCTCCAGCCCTTGGGGCAACTGAGCAATATACTTAACCTGACTCTCTACTCACAGCCCCCACCAGCTCTGAATGTCTAACCTGCTCCCCTGATTCATAAACCTAGGGGGAAACCATCTCTCTCACCTAATGACCCGCCTTGTTCTGAAGCTTTCTCTAAGCCCTTCCCAGATGCTTCCTAGCACATTCCATTCTTTGTGGCCCAGGGCCTGGACCAGACCATTGTGATACCTGACCCCGCCCACCTGGGAGTGTGGCTTTGGGTTCCATCCTTCCCAAGCGTGGGTCTCTACATCCCTGTTTCCCTTGCATCAAGACACCTTCCTCGGCTTCCATGCCTTTGGATCTTCCATGTTCCTCCCCATATTCCTGGACTTCGGAGATGGCCTCTCCCAAGCCAGGTCAAGGAGGTTTGGGGGAGGGCTGCCCCTCTGCCCCTCTGTTCCGTGGCTGAGCACTTTCCCAGTCCAGGGCAGGGAAATATTGGCCCTATCTTGACCCCCAAATCCAGTGAGCTCCAGATTCTTCCAAGGCAAAAGAGGTGAGCAGATCACACCTCTTTCTGCCTCTACATATGGCCTATTCTGGGCTAAACCAGATTTGGGGGCCAGGAGGGAAGAACTCCATATGGGATGGAGAAGGGAATCTACTTTCTCCCTGTTTTTTTTTCCTGATGGTTTCTCCCAGACTAGACCAAATAGCCAGAAAAATGATAGGGGTCAGATGGGTGGGTAAGCCCAGGATTTGCACATGACCTTCCATCCTTACCTGCATTCCCATCTCCCCAGTGTCACTCCCCTCACCAATCACTCCAGATGGTTTTGGGGGAACCATTCTACTCTTCTGGTGGGCTTTGGGGTATCCCCACCAACTTTCCCTTCAAAATAGCACCTTACACCCCATCTTTGACTCAGTTCCCCACACCCAAAGATCCCAGCCTAGGGATGGGGTACAGGGACTTTAAATAGTCCCTAATCCCTAATTTGCACTAGATAACCCTGGTCAGGGGTCCCTGTATTTCCTTCCAGTGGGGGAGATGAAGAAATGTTTGCTCCTAATTCTCTGAAAACTGGGCCTCCCTGCTCTGTGATTGGATATATATTTCCCATCCCACCCACCTCCCCCCAAAAAATAGCTCACAAGGGGAGAGCCACTTTGGGGGAGCAAATTTGACAAATGGGAATTAGAGGAGTGCAGTTTTAAAAGGAAAAGTTGCTGTCATCAAAATGGCAGGCTTTTCCCCAGCTACTGTTTTTGGGGCCAAGATGGCTGCCCTAGCAGCAATCACTGCCAAGGGCAAGATCATGGCTTTTGGAGGGAGGTGAGTTTAGGGAGGGCCAGGACCATCCTCCTACCCCTCATACCCTCCCAGCATATACAAAAGGGGAGGTTTTAGACAGGCTCCCTGAATGTTAACCACAGAGGAGTCACTCCTTCATTCCTCCTCTGTCTCTTTGCACTTTTCTTGGTCTTGGCCACAGCCTGAGTGATGAATTTCCTACTGAATGTACCAAGTTCCAATTTTTAAGGGGGGGGAAAGGTTTCAAATGGGGAAAAACGCCAAAAAAAAAAATCACTAAAAATTCCCACAAATCTTGTTTCTGGCACTTTAGAAAAACTGCAAAAAAATACATAATAAAGAATACATATATATATATATCTACACACAAATTATATATCTATCTATCTATACAGCGGAACCACAAGAGAGACTGAGGAAGGCCTGGAGGCAGGGGCAGAGGTGACGACAGTGCCCCTATATCCTTAACCCATACTCCTCTGAGGCAAACAGGCATGGGAAAATGGAAGGGTTGAGGATGGACCGGAGAATTGGAACTTCAGAATAGGTCAAAATTCCAAAACCATGGACATTTTTTTTTGGGAGAATTGAGATTGTAGACATTTATTTTTTTTAAATATGATCAAGGAAAATAGCTTCCAGAATGTGGTGGTTCTGGGCAACAAATGAGATTGTGGTGACGTGGAGATTAAAATATATGTATTTGAGCTGGGGAATTTGAATATTGTGAGTTTCAGATGTTGGAAATTTGGGATTTTGCAGTTTTGTCTTTTGAAAATGATCAAGTCTTGTCAGTTTGTACCCTCTTTCCCCATGTTCCCTGGGAAGAAGGGTGGTGGCAGAGTGGGAAGGCCACTGGTTCTGTGCCGCAGCACGCAAGATTTAGAATTCTACAGACTCTAGCTCTATACGTAGTGAGGACCCAGATTTAGAGAAACTGACCAATATTTATCTCCGCATTTGTGTGTGTGTCCAACTCTGTAGGCCAATAAACCAACAAGACAAATGAACTGTGCTCCACAGTGGGATGCCAGGTGCAATTATTTGCGTGGCTGGTGGGTCTGGGGGAAAGGAACATGCTAACTTTGTCCCACAGGGGTCCCTGCGAGTTGTGGCCCAATGCTCCCTCTTTGGACAGCAACTTCCAGCAGTTGAGTAGTTGAGTGAGGGCTTGTTGACTGTAGGCTCAAGCTGACTTTGGCCTAACATCCAGCCAGAAATGTTAACAGTCTAGTTCATACAACCTGCTGGGCGCGAGATCTCTATGTTCAAAATGGCCCTGCCTTAAACCAGGTCTAACCTTCCTTCCAAATTGAAAGAAAACTGAGGCACAAAATGTGTGATGGCCATAAGAGACACAACCTTTCTTTTTCCACTTGTAGCTTCCCCATTGGCTTCAATTCCTTGCCCCCTGTATCTTTTCTAGTGTTATGGAGGGATGGACAGGTAAACTAAGTGACGTGGGTCGGGTGTATAGGGGCTTTGAGGAATTATGGTATGAATAACTTGACCAGAGTGGGCAGCCACTAAGCTCTAGCCAAGTTGTTGCCAACAGGGGAATCAGGCCTGGTGTTACTATAGTTTTTTTTGTTGTTGTTGTTGTTGTTTGAGATGGAGTCTCGCTCTGTTGCCCAGGCTGGAGTGCAGTGGCGCGATCTCGGCTCACTGCAACCTCCACCTCCCGGGTTCAAGCGATTCTCCTGCCTCAGGCTTCTGAGTAGCTGGGATTACAGGCGTATGCCACCACGTCCAGCTAATTTTTGTATTTTTAGTAGAAACGGGGTTTCAGCATGTTGGTCAGGCTGGTTTCGAACTCCTGACTTCGTGATCTGCCCGCCTCAGCCTTCCAAAGTGCTGGGATTACAGGCATAAGCCACCGCGCCCGGACTACTATAGTTTTTAAAATTATTTTTGAGGCTGGGTGTGATGGCTCACACCTGTAATCCCAGCATTTTGGGAGGCCGAGGCAGGTGGATCACTTGAGCTCAGAAGTTCAAGACCAGCCTGGGCAACATAGTGAGACCCTGTCTCTGTAGTTTTTTTAAAAAATAAGATTATTTTCAAGAGAAGCCAGGAAGCCAAATTTCTTTTGAAATATCCACATTTTAAAAGCAGTGAACTAGTAGCTGGGCTTGGTGGCTCACGCCTGTAATCCCAGCACTTTGGGAGGCCGAGGCGGGCAGATCACAAGGTCAGGAGTTCGAGACCAGCCTGGCCAACATAGTGAAACCCCATCTCTACTAAAAATACAAAGATTAGCTGGGCATGGTAGTGTGTGTTTGTAGTCCCAGGTACTCAGGAGGCTGAGCCAGGAGAATCACTTGAACCCGGGAGGCAGAGGTTGTGGTGAGCCGAGGTCGCACCACTGCACTCCAGCCTGGGCAACACAGCGAGACTCTGTCTCGAAAAAAAAAAAAAATAAAAGTAGTGAACTAGTTCAAATTTAAAACTGTGCAGGCCAAACAAAAAACACACCGTTGCAACCTCTGATACATATCGCATAGTGCTTTTTTCCCATCTCCTGTGATCCCCAGACAATCCTATAGGGCATATGCTATCATTAGTTTCATTTTACAGATGTTGAAACAAGTACAGAGCAGGCTAGTGGCTTGTGTGAGCACCAAGGCTGGAACTTGAATGAAGGCCTTTAAAACGCTTGTTTTTTCTCATTACCAATGCATGCTTGTAGAAATAACTTTTTTTATCCCAAAGATAGTACACATTACAAAACATAATAAATTACAGAAAGGCAAAAAGAAAACGACCACAAGACCCAACATGCAAACAATAAGCACTACTTTATTTCTATTTTTATTTTTTTAGAGACAGGGTCTCACTATGTTGCCCAGGCTGGTCTCAAACTGTGGGTTTCAAGTAATCCTCCCACCTCAGCCTCCTAAGTCACTGGGATTACTGGCCTGAGCGACCATGCCCAGCTTATAAACATTATTAATTGCTGTATTTACTTCCGGAAATTTCTTTCCCCTATTCAACAAATGTTAAGCACTTACTATAGGTCAGGACCTGTGCATGGCACTGGGGATGTTGCAGTGAACAAGACACTTTTTTTTTTTTTGAGATGGAGTTTCACTCTTGTTGCCCAGGCTGGAGTGCAATGGTGTGATCTTGACTCACTGCAACCTCTGCCTCCCGGGTTTGAGTGATTCTCCTGCCTCAGCCTCCCTAGTAGCTGGGATTGCAGGCATGTACCACCACACCCGGTTAATTTTGTATTTTTAGTAGAGACGGGGTTTCTCCATGTTGGTCAGGCTGGTCTCGAACTCACGACCTCAGGTGATCCGCCCGCCTTGGCCTCCCAAAATGCTGGGATTACAGGCATGAGCCACCGCGCCCGGCCAAGACACATTTCTTGACCTCATAAGGCTTATAATCTAGTTCCTGCTCTTTGTTCTATTTCACTGGCGACCTAGGTGTTGATATCCAAAAGAGCTTCTTCAAGATCCCAAAGAGTAAATCAGATGATACTGCATTTCAGGTGGGTCCAAGACACCTGCTTACCCAGCCCTCAGTCCAATGCTGTCCCCAGAAACGAAATAAGAGGCCCGGATTCCTGGTGAGGGAGTTAAGAGGCAGAGAAGGATAGGGCTTGACAGTATCACCGAACTCTCACTTCAACTGGCAGGGGGCCTGGGTCTCGACCCTCCAGTCTTCAAGGAAAGGGGTCTGGAGGGGGCAAGTGGTACGTGGCGTCCAGGAAGATGACTAGGGTCCCAACGCTGGTGAAGATGATGAAAGTCCACAGGAAGAGGCGGTCCACTACCATGGCCACAAACTGCCAGTCCTCCTTCAGCTGTGGGTAGGCAAAGGAAACTTCCTGAGCTCTGGGCCCAGACCCCCAGGGAAACCCCCCCATTTCCCCGCCCGGTACCCGCCTGAGTCCTCCTACCACTGGTTTGAGGCAAGAGCCGGCAGCGCCAACAGGAGAGCGAGACTGCAGGCAATGCTTGGGCATAAAGAACCAGTAGGTAAGCAGGGGGTGGGACCAAATGAGGGAGAGGTCCAATCAGAAACGAAAGCGAGGCCGGGCGCGGTGGCTCACGCCTGTAATCCCAGCACTTTGGGAGGCCGAGGCGGGCGGATCACCTGAGGTCAGGAGTTTGAGACCAGCCTGGCCAACATGGTGAAGCCACGTCTCTACTAAAAATACAAAAATTAGCCGGGCGTGGTGGCGCGCCCCTGTCGTCCCAGCTACTCGGCAGGCTGAGGCAGGACAATCGCTTGAACCCGTAGGCGGAGGTTGCAGTGAGCCGAGATCGCGCCACTGCACTCCAGCCTGGGCGACAGAGCGAGACTCTGTCTCAAAAAAAAAAAAAAACAAAACAAAACAAAAAAACAAAAACGAAAGCGAGTGCTGGTGAGGAATTTGGGGGTGGGGCCAAGGTCGCCTAGGCCCGGCCTTGTTCCACCCCCGTTGGACATACCGCATCGTGGTCCTCCTGTTCCTGCAGCTGTCGAGCGATGTAGCTGATAGAAGAGACGACCTCCCGTAGCTCCGGAGGCAGGGCCACAGCCCGGTTTGGACCATCGATAAATCGCCGCAGATCAGGGGCAGACAGTTCAGGCTGGAACCTGGAAGAGGGGTGACTGGCCACGCCCAAACGCAAAGACAGCCAGTGCCAGCGACCCAGGCTCCGCTCCAGCTGCCTCCAACAACTTGCCAGTTCTCAAAACCCGAGAGCCCTTCATGCTCTCCCCGCCAGCAGTGATCTCTCTAGCCTTGTGCAACTTCTTCCACCGCCTCTGTTTTAGTTCCCACCTCCCCTCAAAGTGAGCAGCAGGGGTACTACAACTCCCATGATGCTCAACCACAGCATCTTCCGGGAGCATGGGCCGCTTCTTCCGCACACTCTTCTGGGAACTGTAGTTCTCCCTCTCCCTTTTATGTGGGTAACGGGCGTAGTCCTACCTGTTGGGTTTGGGGAAGAGAAAATCACTTGGCGGCTTCCGGATGAAATATTCATCTGTTCCCCGACCCCAGCCACTTCCTGGAGAAGAACAGTGAGGGGGCTCCGGCATCAGGTCTCTCTCGGGTTTGGGCCTTTTTAGACGCAGGTACAGCGGAAGTTTGTGAATGAAGATCTGCAGAGTAGAAGAGGCGTATTGGTGGGGGCTTTCATGCTTTCAGACCAGAAGGGAAACAGCCAACCACCCCACTCCACATGCCCATTCCCGCGCGTGAGTTTGTGCGTGCATATTCTTCCACAAACGAGCTACACAAGGAAATGCAGCCACACAGACCTAAGAGCTCTTTAGTGGGTTGGGCCTGTCGCGGTGGCTCACGTCTGTAATCGCAGCACTTTGGGAGGCCGAGGCAGGTGGATCACCTGAGGTCAGGAGTTCAAGACCAGCCTGGCTAACATGGTGAAACCCTCTCTCTACTAAAAATACAAAAATTAGCTGGGCGTGGTGGCGGGTGCCTGTAATCCCAGCTACTTGGGAGGCTCAGGCAGGAGAATCACTTGAACCTGGGAGGTGAAGGTTGCAGTGAGCTGAGATTGTGCCATTGCACTCCAGCCTGGCCACAAGAGCAAAACTCCATCTCAAAAAAAAAAAAAAAAAAAAAAAGCTCTTTAGTGGGTTGGGAGGTATCCCAACTGGAAAGAGAGGGCTTCCAATCTGATCGTACCTAACCCTAAGAATATTTCCCTGGGACCCAAGATGGGCAGTATTGATGAAGAGAGTATGGGATCTGTGAAATGATAATGATGGGGGCCAGCTTAACTGTGCAACATTTCAACACTCAACAAGCTTGGACACTTCAACACTCTGCCACATAGCTATAGTTCTCCCTATGGTCTGTGAAAGGAAAGTTGGGGTTGAAGAGGAGATCTTTCTTACCTGACGGACCCAAAGGGGCATTTGGTGGGTGTGGGGTGAGCGGTGGTGCAGGTTGAGAACCACAACACTAAGGATGACTGAGAAGGTGACGAGGACCATGGTAAACATGAGGTACTTGATAATAATGGGTACTGATAGGGAGGTCTCAGGTACTTTGTCGGCCAGCAGCAGCAGGAACACAGTAAGGGTCAGCAGGGCAAAGATTGAGAGCCCCATCTTCTCTCCTTGGAGGGCAGAGGGGAAGAGAGAAGGATTAGACGTGCCTGAAGGAAAGCTCTATGGCATAATCAGTGACCATGTTTCCAGGCCATTCAAAGACAGATTTCTGCAGCCAGGCACAGTGTTTCACACGTGTAGTCCTGGCACTTTGGGAGGCCAAGGTGGGAGGACTGCTTGAGCCCAGGAGTTTCAGACCAGCCTGAGCAACATAGGGAGACCTCTTCTCTACAAAAACAAATTTGAGGCTGGGTCTTGCTCTGTCACCCAGACTGGAGTGCAGTGGCATGATAATGGCTCATTGAAACCTCCACTTCCCAGGCTCAAGTGGTCTTCCCACCTCAGCCTCCTGAGTAGCTGGGACTACAGGTGCACGCCACCATGCCCAGCTAATTTTTGTACTTTTTGTAGAGACAGGGTTTCATCATGTTACCCAGGCTGGTCTCAAACTCCTGAGCTCAAGTGATCCACCCGCCTTGGCCTCCCAAACTGTTGGGATTACAGGCGTGAGCCACTGTGCCCCACCTCTACAAAAAGAAAAAAAAAATTAGCCAGGCACAATGGCGCATGCTTGTGGTCCCAACTATTTGAGAGGCTGAGTTGGGAGGACTGCTTGAGCGTGGAAGATGGAGACTGCAGTGAGCTGTGATGGTACCACGGCATTCCAGCCCGAGCAACAGAGCAAAACTCCATCTGAAAAAAAAAAAAACAACAACAAAAACACAGGCTTTTGGAAGGGCCATCTGCGTGTAAATCATTCCTACTTTTGTATGTCCACCCTGGACTTCTCCCCTGAATGCCAGATATATATCCATCTGCCTACTCAACCTCTCTTGGATAGTTGGATGTCTAATACATATTTCAAGCTTAACATGTCCAAAACTGAACCAGGTGCAGTGGCTCACACCTGTAATCCCAGCACTTTGGGAGGCCGAGGCGGGTGAATCACCTGAGGTCAGGGGTTCGAGACCAGCCTGGCCAACATAGTGAAACCCCATCTCTACTAAAAATACAAAAAATTAGCTGGGCGTGTTGGTGGAAGCCTGTAATCCCAGCTACTAGGGAGGCTGAGGCAGGAGAATCACTCGAACCCGGGAGGCAGAGGTTGCAGTGAGTCGAGATCGTGCCATTGCACTCCAGCCTGGGCATCAAGAGTGAAACTCCGTCTCAAAATACAAAAGCAAAAACAAAATAAAACAAAATGTCCAAAACTAAATTATCTTACTACCAAAGCTACTCCTCCCGTAGTCTTCCCTATCTCTTATTTATTTATTTATTTATTTTTAGACAGAGTCTCACTCTGTCACCCAGGCTGGAGTGCAGTGGCGTGATTGCGGCTCACTGCAACCTCTGCCTCTTGGGTTCAAGCAGTTCTCCTGTCTTAGCCTCCCGAGTAGCTGGGATTACAGGTGCATGGCACCACACCTGGCTAATTTTTTGTATTTTTAGTAGAGACAGAGTTTCACCATGTTGGCCAGGCTGGTCTCGAACTCCTGACCTCAAGGGATCTGCCTGCCTTAGCCTCCCAAAGTGCTGGGATTACAGGCGTGAGCCACCGCGCCTGGCCTATACCTACTTTTAACTGCATGCAGATTAAGCAACGGATTAGGCAGAAATTTCTAGGGAAAGGGCAGTAACTTCTGTGTCATCAGGTGACTGCCATGGAAAGGAGTGGTAACTCCCAGGTGTTTCCATGGCAATGGTAAACTGACATGGCACACTCGTGGGTATGTCTTATGGAAAGCTGCATCTGCCCTGTTCCTGTTCTAGCTGGTCCTCAATTTGGTCTGGAGTCGAGTCCCACCTCCTACATCACCATCTTGCTCCATAGCACATTATCTTAGGTCTGAATTATTGTAAAGCCCTCCTAACTGGTCTCTTTCCTCCGTCCTTTTCTCTCATGCTGACTATTCTCAACAGAGCAGCCAGACTGATTTTGTTAAAATATAAATCAAGCTGGGTGCGGTGGCTCACGCCTGTAATCCTAGCATTTTGGGAGGCCGAGGCGGGCAGATCACCTGAGGTCAGAAGTTCGAGACCAGCCTGGCCAACATAGTGAAACCCCATCTCTACTTAAAGTACAAAAAATTTAGCTGGTATGGTGGTGTGTGACTAGAATCCCAGCTACTCGGGAGGCTGAGGCTTGAACCCGGGAGGCAGAGGTTGCAGTGAGCCAAGATGGCGCCACTGCACTCCAGCCTGGGTGACAGAGAGGGACTGTGTCTAAGAAAAAAAAAGAAAAGAAAGAAATAGAATCAGATCATATTATTCCTCTTTCCAGAACCTTCCAGTGGCTCCCCCTCTCCTGCATGAAAGCAAAGGCCTTACTTATTATGGTCTATAGGTCCTTCCCATGAGCTCCTTGACTTCATCTCCTACTGCTTTCCCCTCTGCTTACTTCACTCAGTTTCACTGGCCTCCTTCCTGTTTCTTGAGTACTCCTGACCTCAGGTGATCCACCAACCCCAGCCTCCCAAAGTGCTGGGATTACAGGTATGAGCCACCATGCCCGGCCTGCTTTCCTGCTTTAGACAAAGGATTTGATGGCAGAGAGGAGGAAAGCATGTTTTGAATACCAGAGTTAAGGATATCAGGTCTCTGAATCAGACTGCCACTGACCCAGGCTGGAATTGCAACACTGCCTCTCTCTAACTGTGTAATGATTTCAGGCAAATGACTTAAACTCTTTCAGCCTCTTTATCCTCCACTGTAAAATGAGAATGACAATTCGTTACTTACCTCACAGGATTGTTGTAAAGTTTAGAATTAGTACATGTACCATGTTAAAGGAATTACCTTATAGCAAGTGTTCAAAAAAGAAAAACAAAAAACAACCCAAAACCCAATGCTTACATAGAACTTACTGGGTGCCAGGCACAGTTCTATTAACTCTGTCAATCCTCAAAATAATTATAGGTGGTAGAGATGATGGTTAGCCCACTTCCAGATCAGGAAACTGAGACACATAGGGATTAAGGAATTTGGCAGGTGTGGTGGCTGACGCCTATAATCCCAGCACTTTGGGAGGCCGAGGCAGGTGGATCACCTGAGGTCAGGAGTTCGAGACCAGCCTGGCCAACATGGTGAAACCCCATCTCTACTAAAACTACAAAAATTAGGCAGGCATGGTGGTGGGCACCTGTAATCCCAGCTACTCAGGAGGCTGAAGCAGGAGAATCGCTTGAACCCAGGAGGTGGAGGTTGCAGTGAGCCGAGATCACGCTACTGCATTCCAGCCTGGGCAACAGGGCAAAACTCCTGTTGCCCTCCTGTTGTCTCGAAAAAAAAAAAAAAAGATTAACGAATTTGCCAAAAGTTATCCTATTATGCTGCCTCCTAAAGAAATGTTCACTATTACTGTTTATTATTATTATTTATTTATTTATTTATTTATTTTTTTGAGACAGAGTCTGTCTCCCAGGCTGGAGTGCAGTGGCGCAATCTTGGCTCACTGCAAGCTCCGCCTTCCGGGTTCACGCCATTCTCCTGCCTCAGCCTCCCGAGTAGCTGGGACTACAGGCGCCCGCCATCACGCCTGGCTAATTTTTTGTGTTTTTAGTAGACACGGGGTTTCACCATGTTAGCCAGGATGGTCTCAATCTCCTGACCTCGTGATCTGCCCGCCTTGGCCTCCCAAAGTGCTGGGATTACAGGCATAAACCAGCACGCCTGGCAGCTATTACTATTATATATTTCCCAGGGAGATAGGAGGTTAAAGGACTAGTGGGGGCTGGGCGCGGTGGCTCATGCCTATAAGCCCAGTACGTTGGGAAGCTGAGGAGGACAGATCACTTGAGTTCAGGAGTTGCAGACCAGGCTGGGCAACATGGTGAAACCCCTTCTCTACCAAAAATACAAAAAAATCAGCTGGGCATGATTGTGGGCACCTGTGGTCTCAGTTACACAGGAGGCTGAGGTGGGAGGATTGTTTGAGCCCAAGAGTTTGAGGCTGTAGCAAGCCATGATCACACCACTGCACTCCAGCCTGGGCAACAGAGCAAGACTCTGTCTCAAAAAAAAAAAGGTCGGGCGCTGTGGCTCACGCCTGTAATCCCAGCACTTTGGGAGGCCTAGGCGGGTGGATCACGAGGTCAGGAGATCGAGACCATCCTGGCTAACACAGTGAAACCCCATCTCTACTAAAAATACAAAAAATTAGCTGGGTGTGGTGGCGGGCACCTGTAGTCCCAGCTACTCGGGAGGCTGAGGCAGAAGAATGGCGTGAACCCGGGAGGCAGAGCTTGCAGTGAGCCGAGATTGCGCCACTGCACTCCAGCCTGGGTGACAGAGTGAGACTCCGTCTCAAAAAAAAAAAAAAAAAATTAAAGGAGTAGTGGGAGTCTGCAAGTGGGCAGGGGATGTTAGGAATGGAGAAAGGGAATGGGAGAGCTGTCTAAGCCTGGAGGTTTGTGGTTCAGAGGAGTAAAGGCGTTATGGATTAGAGGCTAGGAATCCTATTAGGAAAGAGTTCCAGTTTCACTGAGCGGAGGAAAAGGTGGCAGTCAACGGGAGGCAGAGCCTGGGCGGGATTGCTGAAGCCCAATCTATGCTGCTTTGGATTGGCAGGAAAACCCTGCCTGGCTTAAGGATGAAGAGGAAGAAGCTGAGCCAATGACAAAAGAGTAGGAGCCCCTTCCCCCATTACCTGCGTCTGGTGGCAGGTAGAAGACGAAGATGGCCAGAAGAGTGATGAGGATGCATGGGGCAATGACGTTGACCAGGTAGAAGAGAGGCTTGCGGCGGATGATAAGGTAGAAGATGACTTCCTGGCGCTGTCCTTCCTTCCCTCCCCTAGGATCGCCTGGAGGCTGGATTAGCCGAGAGGGCTTGTGGATAATCTCCCATTGGCCATTCTCTGGGGATGAGCAGAAGAAGGGGAACACAGATGTGGGAGCTGTCCTGGTTAGTGCCAGGTATGGCTTGCTCTGCCACAGCCTAGACCTGAGAGGGCTGACTTGATGAGACTAGCTGTGAAAACTGGGCTGAGTAGCCCATCTCTAATAAACTTGGGCAAGTCTCAGTTTCCATATTTTTATTTATTTATTTTGAGACAGAGTTTCACTCTTGTTGGCCAAGTTGGAGTGCAGTGGCATGATCTCGGCTCACTGCAACCTCCACCTCCCAGGTTCAAGTGATTCTCCTGCCTCAGCCTCCTGAGTAGCTGGGATTACAGGCGTCCACCACCACACCTGGCTAATTTTTTGTATTTTTAGTAGAGATGGGTTTTCACCATGTTGGCCAGGGTGGTCTCGAACTCCTGACCTCAGGTGATTCGCCCACCTCCACCTCCCAAAATACTGAGATTAAGGAGTGAGCCACTGCACCAGGCCTTTTTTTTTTTAATTTTTTTTTTTGAGACGAACTTTCACTCTGTCACCCAAGCTGGAGTGCAGTGGCGCCATCTCGGCTCACTGCAACCTCCGCCTCCCAGGTTCAAGCGATTCTCCTGCCTCAACCTCCCAAGTAGCTGGGATTTACAGGCATCCGCCACGATGACTGGCTAATTTTTTGTATTTTTAGTAGAGATGGGGTTTCACCATGTTAGGCTGGTCTCGAACTCCAGACCTCAAATGATCCGCCCACCTCGGCTTCCCAAAGCACTGGGATTACAGGCGTGAGCCACTGCCCCCCGGCAATTTCCATACTTTTAAAATGTAGATAGCCATACCCATCTTGCTGACCCCACAGGGCTATATTGGGCATCACTGACAGTATATTTATGAGCCTGTTAGAAGCTGGAAATCATAGGGCCCATGGATGTGGGAGCCATGCCTACTCACCAATGAAAGTCCCTTGATGAATGTGGATTTCCTGCTGCTCTTGCCCGTCAGGACCCAGGCCTGTCTGCAGGCTGACCTCCGAGCTGTCGTAGCTGTAGGAACTGAACACCATAGTGCAGTTCTGCCAGTCGAAGGGGAAGTAGGTGACCTGGATGGAGGGGAGAGTCACTAGAGCTGCCAGAGAACCAGTCAGCGCTGGTGGAGTTTGGGAGGCCTTTGGGGAGGGCACAGGGAAGGGGAATCACGGAGGAATTGGAGGGTTATGAAGGGAAGCCATTAATGGGGGAGGGGTGGGGAGGGCGGTCACTGAGTAAGACTAGAAGTCAAAGAAAGTGATCAGAACACTCAATGGAAAATCAGGAGGGTAGACGAGGGGAGGGTCATGGAGATTAGATAATGGGGGAAGGATGAAGGATGGGAGTCTCTGGGGAGTCAGGATGTCTAAGGAAAGGGAGGGTTTGTAAGAGCTCCTTCAGCTTCCAATGTGGAGCCCAGAAACCTGGATGCTGCAGCTGCTGCGATAGATGCCCGGCGGTTGCCAACGCACGGAGCCGTCGGAGGACACCACGACGTTAATGTCCAGAGCCACGTCAAAATTCCCATCATTGCTGCAGAGAAGGGATCTCATCTGGGATCAGGCCCCGCCCCCCGAGGCCCCGCGCCACCTCCCGGGCTTTGGAAGGTCTCATACTTGTTCAGTAGCACCACGTCAGGCAGCCACACGGATTCCGCCGTGATGCGGAGCAAATCGATGCCGTCGTGCTCCGCAGGGTCCCAGCTCAGCCTGTAGTCAGTCCACTCCTAGTGAAGCAGAAGCTGAGGGGCTGCCCCGGGTTGGAGGCCGGGAGGGACTTGGGATTTCCAAAGGAAGGCCAGGAAGGGAGTGCAAGGAAGGGGAGCAGGGCAGGCATAAACTGTGGGTCAACGGGCCGGGGTTCTGGCTCTGGCTCCGCCTTCACTCGCTGGGATCCACATCAACTAATTTCCCTTCCCCCGCACCGGGTTTCAATTTTTTACTCTGTAAAAGTGAGGAGGCTGCAGTAGCTAGCCTCTAAAACAGTGGTTTTCAAACTGCAGTTTGCAATCCTTTAGTGGATGGCGAATGAAATTAGCGGCCCCAAACCAGTGTTTCAAAAATTAGAGTGGCTCACGCCTGTAATCTCAGCACTTGGGGAGGTTCCCCCCGAGGCTGGTGGATGTCTCGAGCCCCCGCGTTCAAGAACAGCATGTGCAACATTGTGAGACCGCATCACACACACACACACACACACACACACACAATTGGAATTAAAAATGCACGGGGTGCAACTCCTGTAGTAAAGTTAGGTGTTGTTTCCTCGAGCTTTTGCTTCAGTTATAAACGCGTTATCTAAAGTCATGATGTAAAAAATATTCTTTCTGGGCTGGATATTCAAGGAAATTGTCAAGGCAGCGGGAAGCCCTTTCCCACCCCGCGGGGTCTCCATACCAGGTCTAAGTACACCTTTGTGCTCATCTCTTCATCCTTCTCGTTCTAGAAGGGAAAAATTTAAGGGGTAAAGGTGAAATAGGGTGGAGAGAAATGAGGGGGCTCGGGGGGCCAACCTCTCTCCTGGGAACCCCGCCTCCTTTTTCTGAGCCCCACCCTCTTGGATCCAAGTCCACCTCCCAGAAGCGGCGTTAGTTTAAGACTTGCCTCTATCTCAGAAACACCCCTTCCTGCCGTCTACGCTCCCAGCCTATCAACCTACCAGACCCGCCCCTGCCTAGCCCTCCGCCTAGCTCTGTCCCGGGCCCTGCCTTCAGCTCATAATCCACCCAGCCCCGAACCTCCACCCGCTGCCATTTATTGACCCCTCAGCACCAAGCTCCGCCCCACCCTGGGCACTCAGGACCCACGTGGCCCTACCTCGAGGTCAGTCCCCCAGCCCCTGCCTCATCCCCAGCTCCACTTTAAGGTCCGATCACAGGTCTGTCCATCACCCCACCCGGCTCTACTCCAGGCCCGTCCACCACCCACGGCCAGAGCTTGTCCATTGGTCTGATTTCGACCCAATCTTCACCAAAGGCTGGTCCATCTCAGCCTGGTCTCGTCCCAGGCCCCGCCCCCAGCCTGTCCCCGGTCCGGCCTTGCCTAAAGCCACGCCCCCGGCCTGTCAGCGGGCCTGACCTCTACCCCCCGCGCGCCCTCACCAGGCTGATGAGTTGCGCCAGGATGAGACCAACGCTGACCCTGACACGGTCTCCCACCTCCCGCGCTGGCCGCACGGAGCTATCATAGCCAGAGAAAAGTTTCTCCCGGAGTCGGCCCTCCGCCTCCGAGCCGCGGACGCCTGGGGGAGGAGAGACTAAGTGCAGCCCTGGTGCCTGGCCACGACCGCTGGCTCCGTCATTGCCCCTTGGAGGCCTACACTTACCTGGGGCGAGCGGCGCCCCCAGCGCCCCCAGCAGCATCAGCAGAGCCCCTGGGGTCATAGCCTGGTGGCTTGCTCAGTGACTTCGCTCAGAGAGCCGCTGGGACCGCCAGCACAAGGGAAGTGACGAGGAGCCCGGGAATGTGCACCTGTTGCTGGGGGGCAGCCACCAGCCCACCCGCCCCGCCCCCGGGACTTGATCCTGCCTCGAGCAACTGCCAAGCCCGCCACCGACAGATGACAGACAGCACTTCAGTTGTATAAATCGTCTTTAATTGAGAAAGCTGGAGTGGAGACCCGATCCCCTGGGAGCAGTGCCAGGAGTTGGGTGGAGCCTGAGCGGGGTTTGTGTGGGTGGGGGGGCATCTACTCCTCCTGCAACAAGCCAGAAGTAGAACAGCCTAAGGAAAAGTGACCTGCCTTGGAGCCTTAGTCCCTCCCTTAGGGCCCCCTCAGCCTACCCTATCCAAGTCTGAGGCTATGGAAGTCTCCCTCCTAGTTCACTAGCAGGTTCCCAGTCTTTTCCAGGCTGCCCCTAGCGCTCCACGTTTTTCTGAAAAAATCTAGACAGGCCCTTTTTGGGTACCTAAAACCCAGCTGAGGTTGTAAGCTGTAAGGTAAAGCAAGTTCTATCCAATTAGAAGCTGTTGGGGCGTATGAGGTCTGGAGTGCAAGAGGCCTTCACCCTCCTTGGCCTGACCTGTAGGGGAGAAGGGTGAGACTTATTGCTGAATTGGGGTCTCCTCACTGGGAGGGTCAAGGCTGTATCCATTTGTCCTTTTTATTCAGGACATATTACTCTAAGGACCTCAGCTTTAAAGGGGACCTGGAAGGAATTCCTGCTGAGGTAGCTAAGTATTCATGTCCACCCAACACAGATGCAGGTTCAATCATGCCATAATTTTGACCCCTCCCCCAGCCCAGCTTCCCTACTATAAGCCAGGGATCCTTCCAAAATTCCTCTGCCCTTCTCCAGACTCTGTCTCCCTGGCACGACCTCAGCTGGGTTGAAGGAGCTAGAAACTGCATGTAAAAATAAGCTTAGCATTCTATATGGAAGAATCATATTTTTAGAGAATTATCTAGGAAAAACAAGAAATGGTTCTTGATTCATCCAGAACTGTTTTTATGAATCATAGCTGGGTCTTTTCCAGAACTCATCCGTAATAGGTATCACTCAAGAAGGTGGGAGGGTGGGGCTAGAACTTACTTAGAGCAATAATATGGCTATACAGGCCCCAGCTCCATCCTGGGTAAAAGGGCTGACAGTCATGATCTATGTCCTAGAGCTAGGATTCAGGGGGAAGTATGGCTCCATAAAGCTCTAGAATTGGGTGTCTCTGGGATAAGAAGGTTAAACCCGTGGTCATCTGAGACTGGTTCCAGTTCAGGCCAAAGCCAACAGCTAGACAAGGCCCAAATCTAGCCTCTTTCTACTTGGAAACCAGGGGTCCATCTGAGTCAAGGACAGAAGCCTGATGGATCCAGAGCAAAGGCTGGCGGCATGCCTGGGTTCCAGCACAGAGCCCTAGTGCAGAAGTGGCCCTGGCTAGGGTGTCCAGTGTTCCAGAATGTGTCCAGACCAAGGTAGAAGGTAGAGTAGGGAAAGAAGGACACATGAATCCTGAGCTCCAGTGAATCTAGAAATGGCTCAGTGGCAATGAAATGGGGCACAGGACTCCAGGAACTTGCTGAGCCGGGGTGGGAAGTGTTTATGTCCTGGCTGTCCATGTGGGAACTCCCAGCGCCATCTCAGGAAAAGGCATGGGGTTGTGTGAGTGTGGAAAGAAAGAAGTGACCAGCCAGGACCATCTTCAGACATCCCCCTCTCTGACTGCCTCCTAGGCCCAAGGATCTAAGGGTCTCAGCAGCCTCGGAAGTTACAGCCAGCCCCTAGGCTCCCTCAGGGTAGAGCACCTGGTGGGACCTGGCTGCTCAGGGCATGTGTATGGCAGCAGGGGTGAGAGCAGGACTGGGAGACAGGTTGTGGTGGTGGCTGGCTCACTGGGAGTGCAGGGAACCTCCAGTCCAGGGACTACATTTCAGGGGGCAGGGGGACTGGAAGGGGAGGCCTCGGGGACACTGTGGAGAGAAGGCTCCCGGTACATGGCCACTGTGAAGGGGAGAAAGAGAGGAGCAGGGAAGGAGAGTTAGGCACAGAGGGACCCAGGCAGAACCAGTGCTCCGAAAGGGCTCCCTTCCCGTACATTCACCCTCCCAGAACCCCAACCCCACAGGAGGACAGCACCCAAACCCCCAAAGGGCAAAGCCTTCCTGGCTTGATCTGTCATAAAGGGTCCTCTTATCACTTGTAGCCTGAGCTGTCTGCCGCTAAATGTCCGTATCAAGGTCAATACCCTCTCCTGTGGCCCACATTTTCTTGAGTCTATACCCACCCTCCAGGAGCTTGGGCAGAAAGTGGGCAGCTGCCTTGGTCTTCTTAACTCGGTTTCCCTTCATGATCTGGCCCTCCTTGTCCAGGCCGAGGTACCAGGCCCGGCCAGAACGACGCTGGCGGTAGAGAGCAGAGGCGTACAGGACGTAGTAATTCTCAAAGACACACTCCTTAAAGCGACACTCAGCTGTGAAATGCGGCTAAGGAGACAAAGACCCAGAAAGGCACACAAAGACAGAAAGATAAAAAGACACATCACTGGGCAGAAAGGAGCTCATGGAAAGCACAAATCCGTACGTTTTTTAGGGGAGGGGGAGGACAACTTCTGAGTCCATGTAGGACCTGGGAGCAAAGGGAGGACAAGGAAGAGGGCTGAGGGCTAAGAACTAGGCTCTGGGCCAAGCACGGTGGCTCATGCCTATAATCCCAACACTTTGGGAGGCGGAGGCGGGTGGATCACCTGAAGTCAGGAGTTCGAGACCAGCCTGGCCAACATAGCAAGACCCTGTCACTATTTAAAAAAAAAAAAAGAACTAGACTTTTAGGGGTCTTGCAATAAGATTCCTTCTCTCCACTGTACTCTCAATCTCTCACTATCCCCTATCCTGGATGACTCTAGGGAAGTGAGTAATGACAAAATCTGGATGAGGTAGGATAAGAAGTAGGGGCCCTAAAAGGCAGAAAGAGTTGGACATTCAAAGAACCTGGGGCTGTTTGGGGGGTGTGCAAGGAGTGGGGATTGGAGAGACCCTAGAGGAGCTGGTCTGGAACTGGCAGTGATGACAGGCCATCAGCAAAAGCTGGAGGGAGGAGTCCCGGGCAAAATGTCTGTAGTTGAGGAAGGTTGTCATTCCCTCAAGGGACAAATTGAAGAAGGGGAGTCCCCAGTATTTCCCGGCCACTCAGCCTCATTGTCTCACCGAACTGTAGAGCAGTCCCTCAGCATTCATGGCCATGTAGTGACCCAGCTTGGCGCTCTGGATGGTGACCACACGGAGGCCCACAGGGATCAGGTTGAAGTGGGCTGGAGGTGGAGAGAGGGAGCATCAATACCCAGGCCTCTGACCCTCACCTGAGCTCCCCTCATCCCAGCTCCACTTTTTCCCTTAGAGGTTAGGAAGACGGATCAATGGCAACAGAAGCTGAAGAGGGAATAGGATTGTCATCTCCTGTCCCCATTCTCCCCCTTCCCACCCGGCGGCCAGCTTCCCCTCTCACTGAAGGAGCTGGTATCCTCTGGGGTGCCCTGGATGCTTCCGTCGGGATTCGCCTGGAGGTAGAAACCCTGGCGGCAGAACAGTTTGGTGACGATGCCTTTGAGCTGAGGCTCTGGAGAGAGAGACATTCATCTTTGAAAATGACATCTCTGTTCCCAGAAACATTCCTACACTTGGCAGGATCAGAGGGAAGAAAGGAGAATGAAAGGAAGGAAGAGGGTCCCAGGGCCCCAGCTCTCTTATCCTCCAAGCACGCTCTCTCCCACCTCTCTTTCACTCCTGGGAAAGCTGGTGTGGGTCCCTTCTGTTTCCTATAACCAGGAGCTTTCAGTGTAATTTATTGAAATTTATTTAAATGGCTTAATTCCTACCCTACAGCTCAACCAGAAGGGGGGAGGAGTGGGGGAGGAGGGAGGGGAGAGATATATCAAAAGGCAGGGACAGAGGGAGACCAGCAGGGGTACTGAAGGGGCAGCGTGTTTGCGAAGGTGGGGGACCTTGGCAGCAGCAAATTGACCACAGGGTAGGGGCTCTCCCTCAGGAGTGGGGGTGGGACTGGGCTTGACGTTGACTCAGCACCTGCTGCGGCTGCCGCTAGCTTGACGAGAGCCTTGCCTTGGCCCAGCGCCGGCCTGTCTGACACTGACCCATCTGTCTGTCTGTCTGTCTGTCTGTCTGTCAGTCTGCTGGCTCGCGGGGGCCCAGTTCTCCCTGAGGCTCAGCCTCTCCCCTTCGGCCAGGTAACCCGCCTGGGGTAAGGGGGACCTTACCAAGGATATGGGGGGTGGGAGCTGAGGAGATGGAGAGGCAGGCTGAGTCACGTGGGGGCCCGGTCCCACTCAGAGGGTGGGCTGCGGATTGTACCACTATGGGCAGCCGGTGGCGCGGGGAGGAGGGCTCGAGGGGGCTACCCTTAGGGGAGCTGGGAGCGGGCGGGAGCAGGGCCAGAGGGACTCCCTGACTGTCGTACATGGACGAGGACCACATTCTAACTCTCACAACTCTCCTCCCCCATCGCTTGCTCTCTGCCGACTTCCCTGTCCCCCCTTGTAGGTGGTACGACCCCCAAGAGTCGGCGCCCATCTCTAGCCGTGAACTGCGTCTGAGTTCCTCCCAGCGTAGGGTCCCCTGAGCCTACGGGACCCGATTTCGGAGTGGCGCGGGGGTTATGGGAGGGGGTGCCTAGCTCCGTTCTTGAAGCGCAGGTCACTGGAG
This sequence comes from Pongo pygmaeus, assembly GCF_028885625.2. NCBI lineage: Eukaryota > Metazoa > Chordata > Mammalia > Primates > Hominidae > Pongo > Pongo pygmaeus. The sequence goes on along the minus strand of NC_072392.2, from coordinate 7,313,570 downwards.
GAGGGCGCATAGAGGGCTGGCTGGCGAGGTAGCTGCAAGGACACCCGAGGGAGAGCTGGGGAGTTGGCTCGGAGCCAGGAGAGCTCGACCAGGAGGAATCGAGCCCAGGGGTGGAGGAGCGGGAGAACCGGGGCGGGCGGGGGCTGGGGGGGGGGCGTGCGGCTGGAGCTGCAGAAATCCTTGGGGTGACCCAGGCATCTGGAAACCCCCAGGCCCCTCCGCTCCAGATTGAAAGAATCGCGAGAACCGGCACGTAGGCGGAGGACGATGGGGGTGGGGACTGCTGTGTTGGGAAGGGGGGACGAGCAGGAACTACGAGGCTTTCGGGGCGCCAGACAGCCCCTCAAGCCTTCCCCTTGACCTCGAAAATAAGGAGTCTCCGGGTTATGGACAAAAGAGAAGGGAAACGGAGGCAGAGTCTGGCAGGGACTTTGTCGTCCTGGCCCACCCCCTTCCACTTTCGGGGAGCCCCTCAGCCGGGCCCTATTCTTCAGAGTCCCTGGCCTCAATCTCCCAGGCAGAGAAACCTCTGGCCGGGAGACCCCGCCCCAGCCGCACTCACCCGGGCCGCGGTCCGGCAGCGCGGGCCGCCCCCCGCACAGTCGCACCTTGGACAGCAGGATGAGGAGCTGCTTCTGGCAAAGGGACTTGGTGCCGCGGGGACACACGCGCCGCTGCGCCGACACCGGCCGGCTGCCCCCGGGCTCGCGGACCTCTCGCTTCTGCCGGATCAGGCTACTGGCCAGCGCCGCCATGGCGCCCCGGGAGGAGACACCCCCAAACCGGCCGGCGCCCGGAGCGCGCTGGGCTCCCCCAGAGGAGCCCGCTCACTAGGGCATGCTCTTCACGCTCAGGCCCCGACTCGCTGCCCCACCCACAGGACCTGAGGATAAGCCCCAGACCCCCCCCCGCAACGTAGCCCCCTCCACAGCAGCCAGTTACCACCCGTGGGCCCAGTGCTGGCTCCACCAGATCCAGCAGCCTATGTACTCCTCAGTGGATCCCACCCTCGAGTTTTGCCTCCTATTGAAAACGTCCCCTTTCCCTCCTCTCCAGTGTCTGTCCTCACTTCACCTATCCCAAAACCAAGACCCACTAAATTTCCAAGACGTGGTTTAAATATCTCCAGGCACCTTTCCGCTGTATTTTGGGGCACACTCCTGCCAAATCCACTCTTGTAATCTACAGGATGTGGGACTTTAGCTTTGGGGATATTCGCTCATCCCACCCCTACTGGGGCACTGCCAGTGTCAGGAAGGAACCCAACCTTGGTGTTTTTTCCTTTGCTACACTCTAAATGGAGGGGATTCCCCACTTGTTTCACTGAAATCCCCCCAAAATATGTCTCAGAATATCCAGGTTGCCCAGGTTCAGTATGACAGGGCTCCCAGACCCTCTGGCTGGATAATACCTTTTTCACCAAGTCACCCCCATGTCTAGTAGCGTAGAATTGTAGCGGCCAAGACCCTTTCTTCACCTTCACACCCTCCGCTCCTTTTGAAGTCACCTCCAAATCCACCCTTCCTAGTGGATACACCAGGTAGTTGTCTGGAGGGCCTTCCGCCACCTCAAAATGAGGAGCATCCGTGTTTGTTTTTGTTTTTGTTTTTTTCTCCCCTGGCTGCCCCTTAAATTTTCTTGGGGACAGCTGGTGCTGTTTAGATCCCACGCCCTCCAATCTAACCAGCCCCCCAAGAGAGGAGTGCACCCACGTTGTCACCAGTCCCCAAATGTGAACAGGCCCCCTACAAGTCAGAGCGGATCACAGCTTCCTGCTACAGGGTTTCCTCGTCCTCCCCGGGATTGCCTATAGCACCCCCTCTTCCTTTCCCCGACGCCCCTCAACCTGTCCTGTCCTGTTGATCCGGCGACGGGTGGCGCTGGCGTCGGCTCCAGGCTCCTCCCTCCCTGTCCCCCGCAAACGGAGCTTCCCCCCGCGCCCGGCTAGGCGTCCCGGACCCTCGGGAAGGAGTGAGGGTGTCTCTGCAGAGCTCCCCGGTCCGGCGAAGTCAGAGCACTGGGCCGGTGGCTGGACCAGACAGCGCGGCGGCAGCGGCAGCGGCGGCAGCGGCTGTGGGAAGCTGAGGCGGCGGCGGCGGCGGCGACAGCAGTTTCCCCTCCTCGGAGAGCCGGCCCGGGGGCGGGGCAGGGGGCGGAGACGCTGGGAAACAGGAGGGTGAAGCCGGGCAGGAGGAACCCCGGGGTTCCTTGGAGGTAGAGGGTGCGGACTGTGTCTTACAAGCAGGCAAAGCCGAGGCAAGGCCGCACGTCTCAGTCTTCAGAGGAGGAGGGACAAGAAGGCCTCCTGAACGCACCCCTGGGTAGGAGGGAGAGGTTGGGCCTAAGGGAGATGGAATGGCGGACGCTGGGAGAATGGAGAGAGACCCTACTGGCCGGGATGTTAGTGAGGAAAGAACCGCACGTGGAAAGTGGGGGAAGAACTGGAGAGATGGAGGAGGGGTGGTGGTGAAATCCAGCCTCGGGCGAAATCCGGCCTCCTTCATATCTCTGCCTTTGTGTGAGCCAAATTGATCAGACCCTGGTCTCCTATAACTCCTTTTCGCGTTTGGTCAGCAAATATGTTTCTCCCATTTCTATTGGCCCTTAAGAGAAATGACCAAAAGAACTGGGGACAGACGGTTTCTGGAAGCTCCCCCTGGGCGGAGTGCTGGCCACAGATGTGGAGAATAGCGAGGCTGGAATGGGGCAACCTGTGCGGGGGCAGGCGGGTGGGCGTAGAGGAGGAACCAACAGGGAGGCCTTCCAGAAGGGGGACTTCAGGCCCAGGGCACACAGTCAGTCCCCCAGGCGAGGGGCGAGCAGGGCCCCCCAAGTCCCGCTCGCCCACGGAGGCACTTTCTACTGGTAGGAACAGCGTCTTTAATGGGCCCCGCCCCCCACGCCCGCCAAACCGCCCCCCTTGCGGGCCACTTTGGCCTCCTCCACCGCGGCACGGAGGGCCCGGGCAGGGTCCCCGCGGAGCCGGGCCAATTCTCCGAGCAGCGCAGCGGAGTCGCCCCCCGCACGGAGCTGTCGGCCGTTCAGAAAATAGTGAGGCAACGTCCCGGCCTCGAGCACTCGGCCCAGCTCGTCTAGCAGCCCGAGGCAGCAGGCGCCCGCATTTTCCGGCCGCGCCAGGTAGAGCGCAGGCAGCCGCTCGCACGCCCAGTACAGCAGCGTCCGCAGGAGGTAGGGCGCCGCCGCCCGGGTCCCGGCCACCAGCGGGCGCAGTAGCGCCTGGGCCGCCGCGTGCGCCTGCAGCAGCGGCGCTGGTATGCGCGCTTTGAGCGCCAGCTCCTGGCGGGCGAAACAGAGCTGCCAGGCGGAGGCGCACGGCCGCTCGGCGCCGCCACCGGGCACCAGGTAGAAGGAAGCCGACTCAGAGGCCAGCGGACCAGCCCACGAGTGGCTCCGAGCCCCCTCGGGCCAGCCCGCCACGGACACCACTGGGATCAGGTCGAAGAGCAGGAGGCGGCGAGGGGGCTCAGGGGTAGCCAGGAGGACGGTGGTGAAACCCGCGTGGCGAGCTGCGTGCACCAGACGCGGAGCACCCGGGACAGGGATCAGAGACTCGGCGACCGCCGCCAGCGTAGCAAAGAACCAGGCAGCCACCTGGGCGGAACATAATGTGGGCCACGCTTCCCGAGCCTCCGACGGCTTTGGGACTGGGCTTTCGACGGCTGCCTTGGTGACGTCACTACTCATTGTTTTCAAAGGTGCGGTAGAGCCAAGGTCGACGACGTCATGCTGAGGCGACTCGGACGCTGAAACATCACTAGGTGATTTTTCCAAAGACACTGGCGACTCGTGCTCAGTGACGTAGCTGTGCGGCTGGTCTACAGAGCTTTGCCAGTCCTTGGAACTTTCTTCGCTCTCCGTTCGGTGGATCGAATCACGTGCTCCTGGGACTGGGGGTCCTAAGCAATCCTGCCACATCTCCCGGATGGGGGTTCCGCACACCATCTTTGGGAGGCAGACCTGTGCGTAACATGATTCCAGGTCCAGTTGCAGTTCAGTGCCGTCCAGTGAAAACATGGGCACTAGGAGTGTGAAGCCGGCATCGTAGTGAGGTCCCCGGGCGTAGGGACCCAGGGGTGCATGCCCCAGATCCAGGGAGCCCTCGCGAATCCCACCACGAAGCAGCAAGAGCTCTGCCTGGGGAGGAAAGCGAGGGTCCCGGCGGTGAACTAGACCTAAAAAAAGGGAACGGATCGTGAGGGCGTCGCCCAAAGCCGGGGCGGGGGCGGGGGCGTGGTGAGGCTGAGAGCTGTGAGTTCCCAAAGGCAAGTAGGGTTACTTACCAAGCAAAGAGAAGACAAAGTCCTTGGCCCGGAGGAGATCGGCTCCCGGCTTGGGCCCGTCACTCCAGCTCTCCTGCACACCCAGCTCCTGGATCAGCTGGGTCAATTCCTGCAGCTGCGCCCCGGAGCAGAAGTCGATGTCCGTGAGCGGCCGAGCTGGGGCCGGGGGCGGCGGGCCCCACCAGGGGGCACTCCCCCAGACTGCGGAAGCCATGCAGTTCTATCGCTTTGGGCTACGGAAAACACGGAAGGGAGGTGGCTTTGCTACCACAAAGTCGTCCCCGTTCTTCCCTCTTTCTGAGGCCGAGCGAGTGCCCCAGACACAAGCTACAAATGGGTCTGTAGATGATGGGTTCTAAATTTAGTCCTCAAAATGAACAAATAAATACTTCTTCTATCCTGGCCCTTTTCTCATATGCAGGTTCCCGCCCCCATGAACTGGTTCACCGGACTCAGCAGGTAAAAAGTAACTGTTGGCTCCTCCTACGGAACGCAGTAGCCAACCTCCGCCGCCGCCCCTTGTCTACCTCCCTTTACCTCTTTTTTGGAAGAGGCTTATTGGTCTGCGGCTTCCCCCTTATGGGAAGCAGTAAGGGTGGGGAGGAGAAATAGATTCAACAGGTTACTTCTTCCTGATGCCCACGTGGCCACGCCCCTACATTTTTTCGGCCACGCCCCTTTCTGGAGGCTGTCGAGGTGGTTTTCGCCGGGTCGGGTCGCCAGTCAGAGCTCAATCACTCCTTTGGCCCTGCTGAGATCCCGCGTTATCCTGGGAGTTGTAGTTTCCCGCTCTACTAGGGCGTAGCAGCCACGCCCCCACATCCTTTCCTGTTCCGCTGAAGTAGTGCCTGATGGAAGTTGTAGTTCCTCTGGAGATAGATTATTCTGTCTCTTTTCACGCCCGTATCAACCCCACTCAAACATTCCTTGGGGTTTGAGAGGGGTAATAGGATGGCTCTGAGTCGCAAAAAATAATGAGGGATGGGCCGGGCGCGGTAGCTCCCGCCTGTAACCCCAGCACTTTGGGAGACTGAGGCGGGTGAATCACCTGAGGTCAGGAGTTCAAGGCCAGCCTGGCCAACATGGCGAAACCCTGTCTCTACTAAAAATACAAAAATTAGCCGGGCATGGTGGCGGACGCCTGTAATCCCAGCTACTTAGGAGGCTGAGGCAGGAGAATCACTTGAACCTAGGAGGCAGAGGGTGCAGTGAGCTGAAATTGTGCCATTGCACTCCAGCCTGGGCGATAAGAGTGAAACTCCACCCTAGGGCCTGGAGAGAGATAGGGACCCCTGCATCCCTGTGTGATACAGGAGCCCTGGTCACTTAGATCTACTAGGGTTCTTCCATGCAAGTATAACTTCCTCATTTTGGGGATGAGGAGTGTACCGCCTAGAAAGGTTACACAGCTGAGCCAGGGAGGTGCTGGAAAGGGGTTCCCTGACTGGATGGGGTGGGGGAGTGCATCTTGCAATCCCAAAAGTGGTATTGTTAGGCAGGAGCACACAGATGGTGACCTAGAAATGGACGTTTGACTCATAGAAGAGACATACATGTTAGTGATGCCCACCTCAGCTCACTGCTACCTGAGTCGTGGCAGGGAAAACACTTTGGGATCTCAAAGTTTTGTTTTGTTTTGTTTTTGAGACTGAGTCTCGCACTGTTGCCCAGACTGGAGTGCTGTGGTGCGATCTCCGCTCACTGCAACCTCCATCTCCCTGGTTCAAGCAATTCTCCTGCCTCAGCCTCCCAAGAAGCTGGGATTACAGGCGCCTGCCACCACACCCAGCTAATTTTTTGTATTTTTAGTAGAGACGGGGTTTCACCATGTTGGCCAGGCTGGTCTTGAACTCCTGACCTCAGGTGATCCTCCCGCCTCGGCCTCCCAAAGTGTTGGGATTATAGGCATGAGCCACTGCACCCGGCCTGGGCCACGACTTCTTACATTCCTTCTGCCCTTGGTCTGTCTCCAGGACGGGATAGGCCTAAGTCCATGGATAAATAATTAAGGAGGGACATCTAGGAAAATTAGAGGCCTGTAAAAGAAGAGACTCCCCAACTGTAGAGATCAATTTTGGAAGCCCAGGACTCAGGGCTTCCTCGTCACTGACAGAGAGATTTTCTTCTTCAGCAACCAGAGCTGGGGTCCCTGGGAGAACCGAGAGCACCAAAGCAGCCCAGAACTGTGCAAGTAGGTTCCCATACACACAAAGCTGGCTGTGACCCAAGAGGCCAGATCAGGAGAACTGGAGACTGGGCTCTTTCTCACAGTCTGGAGTAACCAGGCATCAGACATCCCTGCATCTCACCTCCTCCCCAGAGGGTGGCTTCCGAGGCACTCTAAAAAGAACTAAGTTCTCTGGACTCTGTGGAAGCTTTGAAGATGTTAAGAATGGGTGACAAGGAATAGTTCCTCTAAACTCTAAAGCATGGCTCTCCAATGTAATTTTCTGTGACGATAGCAATGTCCTGAGTTGGTCCTGTCTGATACAGTAGCCACCAGACACCTGTGGCTGTTGAGCACTTGAAATGTAGATAATGTGGCCAGGCGCCCTGGCTCACGCCTGTAATCCCAACACTTTGGGAGGCTGAGGCGGGTGGATCACTTGAGGTCAGGAGTTCGAGACTAGCCTGGCCAACATGGTGAAACCCCATCTCTACTAAAAATACAAAAATTAGCTGGGCGTGGTGGTGCACGCATGTAATCCCAGCTACTCCGGAGGCTGAGGCAGGAGAATCGCTTGCTTGAACCTGGGAGGCAGAGGTTGCAGTGAGCCAAGACTGGGCCATTGCACTCCAGCCTGGGTGACAGAGCGAGACTCTGTCTCAAAAAAAAGAAAATGTAAATTAAAATTAAAAATTTTAAAAATCTGTTCCGCAGTAACATCTACTTTTTTTTTTTGAGACAGAGTCTTGCTGTGTCACCCAGGCTGGAGTGCAATGGTGCGATCTCAGCTCACCACAACTTCCGCCTCCCAGGTTCAAGTGATTCTCCCTGCCTCAGCCTCTCGAATAGCTGGGATTACATGTGTGCACCACCACGCCCAGCTAATTTTTGTATTTTTTATAGAGACGGGGTTTCACCATGTTGGCCAGGCTGGTCTCGAACTCCTGACCTCGTGATCCGCCCACCTCGGCCTCCCAAAGTGCTGGGATTACGGGTGTGAGCCACTACACCAGGCCTAATATATATTTTAATAGCCACATTTGGCTAATGGCTAGTGTATGGGACAGAGCAGCTCTAGGGCCTTGAGGATAATGGGCTTAGCTATGCAGCTATGGAGGAGAAACAGGGACCTGTCCTCAGCGGCTCTGTGGGTGGCCAGCATTGGGGATGGGCTGGAGTGGATGTCCTCAAACACAGAACGTTTCTCTCGCCTCTTTATTCCTGATGCACTTTTGTCCCCGCTTTGTCCAAGGTTCTCATCACATTCTGATATCCCCACTCCTTGATGGTCTCCCCTGAGTCGCCGGGTGCCTCTTGACGAAGGCGCCTAGGAGACAGAGCTTCACACTTGTCCTTGCCCACTGCCGACTGTCTCTGACGGGCATCAAAAACCACATGCCCTGCCCGGCTGCCTGGTCCAGGGCAGTGAGACTTCCAGTTGATATGGGAAGACATAGACATCTGATGATAGTTCTGGTAGCCTGAAGGAACTGTATCCACAGGGCGGTATTCCCCGTGCTGGCTGCCTGCCCACCAGGAGGATGATTGCAGCTCAATTAATACAGGTACCTCTGAGAAGGTCTGCAGGTCATTGGAGACCACTTGGGCCTTGGAAGGGCAGGAGTTCTGATTGAGTTGGACAGGAGCCCAGAGGACGTGCCGCTGTGCGTCCTCCTTCTGAGCAGCCTTCTCAGGCACAGATGACTTCATCAGGGACAGTGTGGACTTTGGGGTCTGAAGTGGGGACAAAAGCTGGACAAAATCAGAACCTAGGGCAGGGCTTGGGTTCTTGTGGAGGCCGGGATCTTGGATGAGGCATGAGTTCTTGTAGGGGCCAGATTCCTGAGTAAGGCCTGAAATCTTGGGGAGGCCAGAGTCTTGGACAAGGGCTGGGTCTTTATGGGGGCCAGGATCTTGATTAATTCCTGGGCACTTGTGGAGATTAGAGTCTTGGCTATGTTTTGAGCTCCTATAAACTCCAACATCTTGGGGAGGGCTAAATCTTCTTTCAACTTTAGTGGCTTGGGTAAGGCTTGGGAGGTTGGAATCTTGAGTAAGGCCTTTAACTTTGTGGCCACCACATTCTTGGATAAGTCCTGGATTCTTGTAGTCTCCTGAGTCTTGGGTAAGGCCTGAGCACTTTGGGAGGCCAGAGGTTTGGATAAGGCCTGGGCTCTTGTGGAGACAAGATTTCTGGATAACTCCTGAGCTCTTATTGACTTCAGAGTCTTGGGCAACATATGGACCCTTCTGTGATCCAGAATCTTCAGTAAGGCCTGGGGTACTACAGACTCCTGGATCTTGGACATTGCCTGTATTCTTGTGACCTCCAGAATCTTTAGAAGAGCCTAGGTTCTTTTGGTGGTCAACTGCTTGGGAGAGATCTTGATTTTTGTAGACCACAGTCTCTTGGTTTGGTTCAAGATTCCTATAGATTCCAGAGTGTTGTGTAAAGCCTGAGCTCCTCTGAAGATCAGAAGTTTGGGTAAATGGTGTTTTCTTGTGGAGGCCAGGGGGTTGGGTGAGACATGGGCTCCTAAGGATACCAGCTTCTTGAGTCAGACCTGTGTTCTTTTGGGGGTGGGAATCTTGAGTAATGCCTGAATTCTTGTGAAGACCAAAGTCTTGAGAAGGGCTTGGATTCTGGCAGAGATAAGAATCTTGGGGAAGGCCTGGGAATTCATGTAGGCCTTGATTTGGAGCAAGGCCTGGATTCTCGTGGAGGCCTGGATCTTGGGTAAGGCCTGGGTTCTTGTGGAGGTCTGGGTTTTGGGCAAGGTCCAGATTCCTGGGAACTCTGGAGTCTTTTGAAGGGCATGGGGTCCTTTGAAGGCCAGAATCTTGGGACAGGCCTAGACTCTTATGACATTCAGGGCATTGGGATTGGATCAGGGGTTGGGAAATGGTGGCAAACAGGGAAGGGATGGGGAATTGGGAAGTGAGGATGGACTGAGGAGACTTGGAGGTTGGAAGAACAGTAGGGGTTTGTATTAAGGTGGAAGGCCTCTGATGGTTGGTGGGTTGAGGAGGGACAAAGGATCTGGGAGGAACGAGAGGCAGGGAAAGAGTGCACGGTGGAGGAAGGGTACACACTGAGCTCTGGGCAGTGGTTGCAGAATGAAAGCAAGGCTTGGCACATGCAGTATCCCGGGAGTAGACAAGGAATTTCGGGTAGACTGGAGCCTGGGAGTCTGTGTTCTTCTCAGAACTGCAAGGATGGAAGCTGCAGTAAGGGGAAGTCTTGGTCTGGGGGAACTTATCTTTGGCATCATCTGAGATCTTCCATTCCATATTCCTCAACTCCAGGTAGCCCAGTATGGATCCTGCAGGAAGCTTGGCACTATCCCCACTGCATTGCTTTGTTTGCTCAGATATGCCAGAACTCACCAGGTCCTGACCCTCTCGGGGCCTGAAGAGGGTAGCCAAGTCTTTTCTTGAATACTCAGGGTTCTGGGGGCTGGACACATGGAAGAAATTCTGCTTCGCCCTGCGGGCATCATAGACCACATGGCCAGTGGAGAGGTCATGGCTGAAGGCAGGTGGGGTAGAGGGTGTAGGAGTTATGACGGGGGCAGGGGTGGTGGCAGGGACAGGAGCAGGGACAGGAGCAGGGACAGGAGTGGTAGTCAGGGCCATGACCAGTGCTGGAGCAGGAGTGGGGACAGAGGCTGGGACAGGGGCTGGTGTTGGAGCTAGGACAGGAGTAGTGGCTGGGGCAAGAGTTCCGGAAGGAGCTGGGGTAGAGTCTGGGACAGGAACCGAGTTGCAGACTAGATGAGAGTGGTCTGGGATATACGCTGGGGCATGGGCGGAGGTATACTCAGGGGCGTGGGCCTGGGGGTGGGCTGGGACAGGCATAGGAGTCTGGGCTGGGGAGTGGGCTGGGGCATGGGCTGAGGTGTGTTCAGGGCTGTGGGCCTGGGAGTGAGTATGCTCAGGGGTGTGGGGCGGAGAGTGGGTTTGGGCCTGGGCTGACGTATGGGCTTTAGTGTGAGCTGAGGCCTGGGCTGGTGTAAGGGCTGGGGTGTGAACTTGGATGTGGGCTGGCATCTGAGCTGGGGTAGGGGCAGAGGTGTGGGCTTGGGCCTGGGCTGAGGTGTCCTGGGCCTGGGAGTGGGTGCCCTCAGGGGTGCGGGCCTTGGAGTGGGTCCAGGAGTGGGCAGAGGTGTGCACAGCGGTGTGGTCTGCGGAGTGGGTCCAGGGGTGGGTTGGGGTGCACACAGGAGTGTGGGTTGGGGAGTGGTCCTGGGCCTGAGCTGAGGCCTCGGCTGGAGCACAGTCTGGGGTCTTAGTCTTGCTCTCTTGGGGCAGGTGGCATGGACCCGTGTCCAACTTGCTCATCTTTGGGAACTGGGAAGATGTCTCTGGACTGGAGAGCAAGGAGGCTTCAGCCCTTAACGCTGTGACCTGAGGGGCCTCCCCCACGCCCATCATCCCCTCCTTGTACAGTCCCCATGCAGACTCCGTGGGAAGCCCGGCACGTCCACATTTAGGGGACATCCAGCAGCACGCAGAAACCTCATCGTTCGTGTCTGGTATCCAGGAGTCAAGCTGGTTAACGCGCCTGAGCAGGAAGCCTGGGCGAGGACGGACGCGGGAAGAGACTTTTGAACACAGGTTCTTGGGATCCACGGAGGAGCGAATACATATGGGATGGCTGCCGCTGGGTTGCTTGTCTGCCGGGAGAGGTAGGATAGGACAATGCCTGGGTTCCCTAGGGACTAAGAACTGGGCCAGGGATAGGAGAAAGGGGACAGGCCCATATCCCTGGGAGCCCGTACAGGGGCCCACTCACCTTTGGGAAAAAAATGATGGAAAAGAATCCGCAAGGAGCTCTTCAGATGCTTCCAGAGCTGAGGGGAGTGGGAGGGCGGGTGAGTCCGGAAGCAGGGTGAGCCCCTAAGTCCAACTCTTATCTGGCCACACCCCAACAGCCCTCCCACCTCAGCCCCTTCAAGACCCCAGGGCTCCCCCAACCCTGCTACCCAGATCCTGCCCTGACCAGAGTCACCACGTTGATCCACACGTTGAGCAAGATGAAGCTGCCCAGAAGAAGAAGAATCGAGTCTCCTAAGTCCTGGCACTTCCTGGAGTTGGTGCCAGAGCACACCTGGGCCCCATGATAGGCTTGCCCACCCATGGCCTGGGGTCCCAGGACTGCCTGGGCCCCCGGCCCTCACACAGTCACTAGGAGCAAGACTCCTGTTGTTGGGGAGGGGGTAGACTGAGTCATAATGAGGCAGGTGGCCAGGGTCACAATGAGGAAGGTCGAGGAAGAGGAGGGCCCAGGGTGGAACTCTCTGGTAACCAGGTTTGAGTAACCAGGTATGGACAGTCAAACAGGGTCTGGAAGCCAGTGACCCTCTCCTGTTTCTCCATCGTTCTCTACTGCTGGGTGACTCACTCACTCACTCATTCCATCACTCCTGCAGTTTCTTTCTTTCTTTCTTTCTTTCTTTTTTGAGATGGAGTCTTGCTCTGTCATCCAGGCTGGAGTGCAGTGGTGCAATTTTGACTCACTGCAACCTCTGCTTCCCAGGTTCAAGCGATTCTCTGCCTCAGCCCCCCGAATAGCTGTAGCTGGGACTACAGGCATGCACGACACCTGACTAATTTTTGTATTTTTCGTAGAGACGGGGTTTCTTTTTTTTTTTTGAGATGCAGTCTTGCTCTGTCACCCAGGTTGGAGTGCAGTGGTGTGATCTCGGCTCACTGCAACCTCTGCCTCCCGGGTTCAAGTGATGCTCCTGCCTCAGCCTCCCAAGTAGCTGGGACTACAGGTGCCCGCCACCACACTCGGCTAATTTTTTGTATTTTTTTAGTAGAGACGGGGTTTCACCGTGTTAGCCAGGATGGTCTCAATCTCCTGACCTCGTAATCTGCCCACCTCAGCCTCCCAAAGTGCTGGGATTATAGGCATGTGCCACCGCGCCTAACCAAGACGGGGTTTTATCATGTTAGCCAGGCTGGTCCCGAACTCCTGGCCTCAAGTGATCTGGCCTCCCAAAGTGCTGTACAGGCGTGAGCCACCGCACCGGGCCACTCCTGCAGTTTCATTTCAGAATCCTGAACCCTTTACCTCTTGACCACACCAGAGACTGGGAAGACCTCCGCCTCAGAGCCCTGGGGAAGGCATGGCTGGAATCCAGAGCCTCGGCCTGGTCCTGTACCATGTGCTAAGTAAATCCCAAAGAGCTCCACTCAAGACACTGAGTTCAGAATCCAGACCTGATCCTTGCTGGAAACAGGGAGAATAAAGAGCCTGGGTGGTTGTCGTCAGCCAGTGCAAGATCTACGTAGTGCGTGCTGCAGACCAGGAGGGCCAGCTGGCAGCCGCATGGCCACTAACCCAAGGGGTGCCTCACACCAAGAAGGGGACACTGGTTTCTCATTTCAGGAAGCCAAGGGCAGGGACCCAGGCTGGCCGAAGGAGTGGCACTCCCACGCCACAGACCACCACAGTGTTTCCTGGACTCTGTTTCTCTTTATTCCTCTCCCTCCACGCCCTGCCCCGCACCCCACATCCGCCTGCTGCTCAGTTGAGTTTCTCCGTCTGGCTCCTGTGCAGAGAGGGCCTCAAGGTGGAGGTGGAAGCCGGTGGCAGTGAGCTGGACCTGGCTCCGCTCTCCTGCACCTGCCGCTTCAGCTCCAGACTGTCGTATACCTGGTAGTTGGCATTGCCCCCTGGATTCCGGCTGAGTGGGACGAACATGGTCGGGGGAGGGGCGGGATCTGCAGCCTGGACTTTGGGCCGGGGCTGGGAGGAATGGGGGACCAGCACTGAGCTTGGAGCTGGGGTCCGTTGGTGGGAGGCCTCGCCCAACACCGTGAGGGAGGCAGAGGTAGTCAGAGGACGCCGGGCGGGCAGAGCCTCAGCCCAGTCAGCTGCCCGGCGCCGCACCTCATGGGGGTCCCGGGAGCTGTAGCCCAAGGGTTCCGTGGATGGGTGGGGGCTGCGGTGGGACTGGCCGTAAGCATGACCAAGCAGGCTCTGCCGGTGGGACTGTGGGGAGTGGTGCTCCCAGCAGCCCTGGGCCTCAGGCCGGGCGTTCCGGGACACCAAGGCAGGGGGGCGCTCAAAGCCCTCCATGCCACGATGCCACTGATCCCAGGAGTCATACAGTATCCAGCCCACTGAGGGGTAAGGACTGTGCCCCGCGGGGACCCAAGAGGGGTTAGGGGGCAGCCGGTGGGGAGGTGGTGGAGAAGAGGCCCACTGCTCAGCCTCCACATTGCCCCACAGTCGGGACTGGGAATCGTGGCGCCCATAGGACTGCAGCCTCAGCTCGGACTTGGCCTCTACACGCTTGGGCATGCAGCGCAGCTCAGGTGACAGGTAGATAGAGGGTGGTGGCAGACTGGCCAGGACACTACCCTGGCGGCCCCACAGCCCTACATTGGAGGGCAGGCCCGCTCTCTGATAAAACCCACCCCAGCTGCCACGTGGGTACTTGGGATACGGGAAGGGCAGGTTGTCCTCTTCCTCCAGGTAGGAATCCGGGTCCTCCTGATCAAAGAAGGGCGCTCGGTGTAGTTGTGACATCTTTTGGCTGCGACGTGGGTTACAGAAGACTGAACGGCTATAGGGGATTTTTCTGTAGTTCTGCGGCCGCTGCTGGTGGTTGCGGCAGCGACAGCGACAACGGCGGTGGCGGCGGTGGCGGCGGCGGCGACGAAGACAACGAGGAAGACCGCTGCTGTGATGGTTGGAGAAATGGTGGCAGGAGAAAGAGGAGTACTGCGTGGGTCGGGACATCTTCACCTGCACAGGGTCCAGGATGCAGTGGATGTGGACATCCTGAGCCTTGTCTGGGGCACCACTGGGGGGACTTTCGCTGGTCTGAATTTCATCTGAGGAAGGCAAGAGTCCATGAAGTCAGGGCAATTGTCAGAAGGGCTCAAGGTTGGGAACACACTGGGGCCTGGGTTTCTAGGGCCATTGTCAGGGGTGGGGATGGGGGTCCCCTACCTCTCCAGCAGCCACACTTACTTTTCTGAGTAGCCCAATCAATCATCTTGTCTAAGGCATTCTGGAGTCCATGCCACATCTGGGGCAGGGTGGAAGAGAGTGAAGGCCAGGCCCTCCGCGCCCAGCGCCACCACCCCTGCCCCCGCCCCAATCTAGACCGCACCTGCAGGTGGAGATGTAGGCTGCAGCTGGCTCCCACCCTCGGCCCTCTTCACCCCCAGAGGTGGTCCACAATCATCACTGACCATAGTTGCCACGTTGATGCCAATGTTGACAAGAACGATGAGGCCCAGCAGCAGGAACAAGATGTCCTCGGCATCATGGGGGCTTTCTTGATATTGATTGCAACATTTCAGGGTGTTATGCCATAGCTGGTTTTCCATGGAGGGGGGTCCTAGGGCCACCTGGGCCACCCCCCTCCGCCCCCACCCCCGGCCCCAACCCACACTGCACTCATGCCAATCCCCGGAGATAACTACAAGCTGGTAAGGGAGCCAGGTCACAATGAGGCGAGCTAGCAAGAGTCACAATGTGGAGGTGGCAGCTTTTATCCATTCTGCTGGCCCCTTCTACCGCCATCTCCACCCTTGGCTCCTACTTGGTGGAGCCCGGTCCCGAGATATCTCAGCTCTCATTCTTTTCCTCTGTCTCCACGAGGTTTGCTTAACCCCACAGCTGGTTCCTGAGCTGAAGATAGGGTAGTTAGAAGATGACACAGTTGTCACAGGGGTTGAAGCATGCATAAGATATGTCCTGTTTCATTGTTCTTTTGAGACATTATGGCAACTTACATAGCCTGTTGGTGTGCCTTGCCCCATGGTTACTTTGGGGCCAGTATCTAGGGTGACTAGATGGGCGGGTGACACTGCATCCCCTCGGGCATCACCCTGCTGTACCAGCCCCTCCCTACTCTGCCCATTTCCCTGTCAAAATTCCTCTAGCTCCCATCTCTGCCCATTCTTCCTGGCCAGAGACTCCAGCCCTAGGTGTTGGTGGTCCGTGAGCCCACCAGCCACTTTGTCACACTGACATCTGCCTCACTGAGGTTGCTGCCTCTGCTGGGAACCAACCCCAGCCATGGTTTCTCCATCCTAACCACCTGTACTCCCACCAACCCACCCTTACTCTAAGGTGAAAAACAGTTAAGCTACTACCTGAAGAAAACCCAGGCTGGGCGCGGTGGCTCAGGCCTGTAATCCCAGCACTTTGGGAGGCTGAGGTGGGTGGATCACCTGAGGTCAGGAGTTCCAACCTGGCCAACGTAGTGAAACCCCGTCTCTATTAAAAATACAAAAATTAGCTGGGTGTGGTGGTGCATGCCTGTAGTCCCAGCTACTCGGGAGGCTGAAGCAGGAGAATCATTTGAACCCAGGAGGTGGAGGTTGCAGCAAGCCGAGCTCTCGCCGTTGCACTCCAGCTTGGGTGACACATCGAGACTCTGTGTCCAAAAAAAAAAGGAAGGAAGGAAGGAAAGAAGGAAGGAAGGAAGGAAGGAAGGAAGGAAGGAAGGAAACTTGCTGGGCGCAGTGGCTCACGCCTGTAATCCCAGGCAGGTGGACCACCTGAGGTCAGGAGTTAGAGACCAGCCTGGCCAACATGGCGAAACCTCTACTAAAAACACAAAAATTAGCTTGGCATGGTGGTGGGCGCTTGTAATCCCAGCTACTTGGGAGGCTGAGGCAGGAGAATCGCTTGAACCTGGGAGGTGGAGGTTGCAGTGAGCTGAGATCGCGCCACTGAAGTCCGGCCTAGGTGACAGAGTGAGACTGTCTTAAAACAAACAAACAACCCAACAACAACAACAACAAGAAAACCACATGAAATTAACAAAGCACAAAATAGATGTAATTGTTAATATACCAAAAAGAGTGTTTGACTTAGAACAGGTGCATCACTGGGGTCTGTGGCGCCCTGGAGACGGCAAGCCATTTGTTTACACAGTGAACCACTCAGCAGAAAGAAAGGCCAGTGAGCATATCCCATCCAGCCTCCAAACACAGAGTAGATGCTCAATATATATCCACTGAATGGACTCCGTTGAAAATGATCAGTAACATTAGTTGAATGAGAGAAGTAGGGCCATTTGCAAACGGGCCGTCTGCTCACATTCCAGGAATCTGTCTAGAGTGGAAGGTGAAGTCCAGCTCCCTCAGCCTGGGCTCACGCACACGGTTGCTTGTTCTCAAGTGTTATGTGTGTGCATGTGCGTATGATCCCAATTGTGTAGGAGAAGGGCAGGGCCTGAGTTTCTCTGTTTCTCAGTTTCTGAGTTCACATGGAGAACTGGGGAAGGTGGGAGATTCTGGTGGGTCAGGCTGGCTCTGCAGCAATGGGATGGAGCATCTGAGGCCATGAGCTTCATCCTCAGTGTCTGTGTAACCATGAGCAAGACCCTTAGCTTCTCTGAACTTAGTCTCCTCACTGGTGACATGGTGAGTTAATCAAAGGAGTGAGGTCACAGAGGGCTGTGATGTTACAGTGAGGTGCCTCTTGATGGGGGCCCCAATATTTCTTTTCTCTTTTTTTTTGAGATGGAGTCTCGCTCTGTCACCCAGGCTGGAGTGTAGTGGCGCAATCTCGGCTCACTGCAAGCTCCGCCTCCTGGGTTCACGCCATTCTCCTGCCTCAGCCTCCCAAGTAGCTGGGACTACAGGCACCCACCACCACGCCCGGCTAATTTTTTGTTTTCATATTTTTAGTAGAGATGGGGTTTCACCATGTTAGCCAGGATAGTCTCGATCTCCTGACCTTGTGATCCACCCGCCTCGGCCTCCCAAAGTGCTGGGATTACAGGTGTGAGCCACCACGCCCAGCCTTTTTTTTTTTTTTTTTTTGACGGAGTCTCACTCTGTTGCCCAGGCTGGGGTGCAGTGGCACCATCTTGGCTCACTGCAACCTCTGCCTCCCAAGTTCACACCATTTTCCTGCCTCAGCCTCCCGAGTAGCTGGGACTACAGGCGCCTGCCATCACGCCCGGCTAATTTTTTTTATTTTTTATTTTTTAGTAGAGACGGGGTTTCACCGTGTCAGCCAGGATGGTCTCGATCTCCTGACCTCGAGATCCGCCCACCTCGGCTTCCCAAAGTGCTGGGATTACAGGCGTTAGCCACTGCGCCAAGCCAAGGGGGCCCCAATATTTCATCCTCTGCTCCAATCCTGCTTAATGGTACAGGATCTTCAGGGTGACTGGGGAACTGTGAAGGACTAGACGCCCTCTCAGCCATCCCTCCCCAAATAAACCAGGGCTTACGTGGGAACCAGGCCTCACCTGTGGCTGCAGCCTAATCCTGGGCTCTGGCAGGCACCAGCCTTCTGAGGAGCTAGGGCCATGGAGATGGAGGTCTCTCCTCTAGTGCACGACTGCCTGGGGACCTGGGGTAGAATTTAGGGGCTTCTCTGTGCACTAAAGAAAACAAGGTATTAACTGGGCGTGGCGGTGCCTGTTGTCCCAGCTACTCAGGAGGCTGAGGCAGGAAGACTGCTTGAGCTCAGGAGGTTGAGTCTCCAGTGAGCCATGATTGCACCACTGCACTCCAGCCTGGGTGACAGATCAAGACCCTGTCTCAGGGGAGGGGGAGGAAACAGTCTGGGCACAGTGGCTCACGCCTGCAATCCCAGAACTTTCAGAGGTTGAGGCAGGCAGATCGATTGAGCCCAGGAGTTCGAGACCAGCCTAGGCAAAGTAGTGAAACCCAATCTCTACAAAAAATAGTGGTGCGGCCGGGGCGGGGTGGCTCACACCTGTTATCCCAGCGCTTTGGGAGGCCAAGGCGGGCGAATCACCTGAGGTCAGGAGTTCAAGACCAGCCTGGCCAACATGGCAAAACCCCATCTGCACTAAAAATACAAAAATTAGCAGGGCATGGTGGCACACACCTGTAGTCCCAGATACTCAGGAGGCTGAAGGCAGGAGAATCAGTTGAACCTGGGAGGCAGAGGTTGCAGTGAGCCAAGATTGTGCCATTGCAGTCCAGTGTGGGTGACAAGAATAGGACTCTGTCTTAAAAACAAAAACAACCACACACACACACACACACACACACACACACAAACCAACCAACCAACCAAACAACAACAACAACAACAACAAAAAACTAGTGGCCCATGCCTGTAGTCCTAGCTACTCAGGAGGCTGAGGTGGGAGACAGTTGGGACTGCAGTGAACTGTGATTGCACCACTGCACTCCAACCTGGGCAACAGAGAAGACCCTGTCTCAAAAAAAAAAAATAAATAAATAAAAAATAAAAAATTTGAAAACAAGGTAGAGGCAGGTAAGAGCCTTGGAACCCAGAAGGGCCTGGGAAAGGCTGAGGACAGGGACAGGCCTGTGGGGCAAAAGGTTAATGAGGGTCCTCAGGGCTCAGGGCCCTGTGGCTAGGGAGAGCATTCTCTTCACAGTCACAGCTTCTAGGTGCTGTGTGGGCCCTGGCACCCCAACACCACCACAGATCACCTCCTCTCTCCTTTTTATTTTTTTCCAGTCACTTCCCAGTTAGGGAACGGTACACCCAATTCTTGCTTGTCTCCTCAGCAGTGCTGGATCCAGAGGCCAGGGGGTAGCAGTGGGACAGGGCCTCCACCTCCCGGGTCAGTTCCCGAAGCCGCCGCCTCACATCCCGGGCATCATACACTATTCGGCCTGAGGAGCGGCGCCGGGAAAATTCAGGGATGACTGCTGGGCCCAGGATGGGAGCTGGGACAGGCTGGTACTGAGCCACCTCTGCCTCTGGCACTGCCCCTTCCCCACCGTTCTTGTGGCTAGGAGCCTCAGGGCTGGGAGGTGGGGGGTTCACGGGATACACATAGGCCCTTAGGCCCAGCTCGGACCGTATGCCTGTTTTGAGGGGTCTTTCCTCTACGGTAGGCTGGAAGCGGATGGTCTGGGGAGGGGGCTCCAGGGCATCCTGAGTCCAGGGAACCCAGGTCCCCTGAGTGTGTTGGAAGCCTTCCCAGTCCTCGGGGCCATCCCAGTGGTAGGAGCAGATGGCTGGGTACTGATGGGGCTTCTCGTCATCAGTGTCAGGAGCCCAAGCTACTGGGCAGTGAGCACAGCATGTGGGAGAGCCTCGACGGCGATGGTGGCGAGCTGGGGGTGGGGTCACAGTCATCTTCACAGGGTCCATGGTGCACCGAAGATGGACTGCAGGGGAACTCTGCTTCTTAGGGGGCTGGGTCTGCTTTCCGAGTGAGGATGACTTGGGAGCTTCTGTGGATGGGGGAGAGGTGAGACTAGCGGGGAGGCCAGCTCCTACAGGCATGGAGAGGCAGGGCCCAGGGAGGGCAGCCGCACAGCTATGGTGTCTGAGAGGGGCGAGCAAGAAGGGAAGGGGCTAATTTAGGGCTGAGGCTAGAGCACTTGGTTTCTGCCCCTCCTATGCCCCAGCCCCCAGACCTGCTTACCTTTCTCACAAATGGTATCATGGAACACTTGGTATAAGACACCACGGAATCGGCTCCAGAGCTAGGTGAGGGAAGACACAGTGATCCCAGGCAGGCCCTCGCCGGCAGGCCTGCCCCCCACTATCCCACCAGCTCCCTCCCATCCGGCCCCACTCTGACCAGGGTCACTATATTGATGCTAATGTTAACGCAGATGATGAGGCCCAGCAGCAACAGGACAGAGTTGCCCAGGTCCTGGCAGCTGTTGCTGTTGCAGTTGTGATACGAGGCCCACTCGGGCCTCGGCCGCTCAGCCATGGCCATGGGGTCCCTAGGACCACCGGGGCCCTTACGCCCCCAGCCCACCGTGCCCACAGTGTCCACTGACTGCCTGCCTGTCCCTGAGGGTCTTGGGAGTGAACGGGTCACAATGGTGCCAGGCCACTCCTTTCCAGTGTGCCAAGGGGCTACCCTGAGTCCTGGACCCGTGGCTGACCCTCTCACCCGAGCCCAGGCCTTGGCAGAGGCCACGCCTCTCACCTCACATGCCTCTGCTGAGCTAGCTGCCTACACCAGCCCACTGGGCCTCTGGCCTGTTTGACATCTGCCCCCATCAGCCCTTGTCCTTCCATTATAGAACGACACCAGGCTCCAGTCTCGGCATAGACACGGGTCCTGACGTTCATTTGCCAAAGAGACCCATTACCATGGCAACCAGACCCCAGCACCCACTCCCCCTTCCTCTCAGACCTCAGAGCTGGTCACTGAAAAGACCCCTCCTCCCTCGTCACTTCCCCAAGGCTTGTTTCTTTAGAGACCGCCCTCCCCACAACAGAGCAGGCACAACCAACAGTTAAACTTTTATATTTACAATATTCTTTTCATCTCTTGCCAGGTTTAAAAATGTGTACAGAGCCGCAAAGGGTTGGGGTAGGGATAAGGGATTGTCGGGATTGTTTTGGGGAGAGGAGCTGGGCATTGGAGTCCGTGGCTGAATCATGGGGTCCCCCAGCCCCCCTCCCATGCCCCAATTCTGAGGGCATCTGTCTACAGGGTGCAGGGCCCAGGTCTCTAGCATTTGGAGGGCATGGCTGTTTGGAGAGGAGCTAGACCAGGCAGGGGAAAGGATCAGAAAAGAACTAATTTTCCATGGATGGAGGTAGGAGGAGAAGGGACAGTCAAGAGGCAAAGTTCTGGGGACTCAAGACCAGGGATTCTGGATTTGGGTGTCAGTGGAAGACAGCACCCCAGCCCCTATTCAAGTTTGGCACTAACACCCCACAGAATGCCAGCAGATGAGGACTCTCCCCTCGTCCACTGTGTCCCTTAAGCCCTTCCAGCCATCATTCTTTTCCCAGAGGCTCAAGCCCAAGGCCCTCCGGGGAGACACCTCACACATCTCAAATTCTTCCTGCTGGTGTCTGCCCAAGCCCCGTCCCCACTGCCCCCTCCATCTGTTCCTCAGCACCGCTGACCTCATTCTCCCCAACCTGTCCGGTGAGACCTTTCTCCCCACTGCCTTCCCTCTGCCCTTCAAGGCTCTTTTCTTTCAGACAAGGAGGGGGCGCGGGTCAGAGGAGGGTGGTCAGCTGAGGAGAAGGCTGGTCTGACACTGAGATGGAGACAGCTTCAAAGAGGTGGACGGAGATGAAGGGGAACGGAGAACTGAGGCAGGGTGGGGGAAGACATGATGAGGAGAAGGGGCACAGGCGGGAGCCCCCTTACCTGCCACATCCCTCGCCCTGTATCCTGCTTTCCCTTAGTTTCTCCTGCCCTGCCTGGGACTGGGAAATTCTTGGCACATTTTTGGGGTCTTTCTGCTCAAATCCACCTACCCAGTTTGGCACGGATGAGCAATGCTCCGAGGCCTGGGGAAAAGGCTGTCCTCGGACCCCAGTGAGGGCTTTGGTCAAACATGCGTGGCCTCTGCGGGCAGCACGTTGCCACGCCCCCTCCCCCCAACTGGAGAGCAAGGGCCGGGCCTCCCTCGGGGTTTGTTCACCCTCCTCAGCTCCTGCCAACTAGAAGTCTGTGCTCACCTGCCACGTGAGGAGGAACTGAGTGCTGGGCCTGAGGCCTGGGGGAGGCAGGGAAGTGCTGGGAAGAGAGGGGCTGTCTGCCTGGGAAAACACACATCCACATGCAAGAACGTGTTTCCACTCAGAGAAATGCGTCCTGGACACGGGAAAATAAGCTTCCAGGCAGCACCGGGATGCGTGGACTCCTCCCTCCCCTGGCAGGAAATCTGTGTCTGTCCTCTCTGGAAGGTGAGGGCCTCCCCGGCAGAACGTGCTTCATCTGACTTGTGCCAAGGGGGGTGTGGTGGGGAACATGCTTCGCCTGGGTGGGGGCAGGGGAGGCAGGGGCGAGGGGGCTGTGATTTCCTCGCTGCTTCCCAGGCTCCATCCTCTGTGGTCTGGTGGCCAAGGGTCACTGTACGTGAACACACCACTTCCAGGGTCTCCAGGGGGAGGGAGAGGGGAGGAGGTGGGAGAAGGGATGGGGGAACAGGATTCTGGGGTACAAATCCCCACAGAAATTCTTTGAGGGGGCCAACATGTGTCCAGGGCGGCAAAAAAAAACCTCACCCTGCACATGGGAAAACACACCCCGTTGTGAGAAAGCACACCTCCACGCGGGAAAATACCACATTCCACACACCGAAGACTGGTGTCCCAAAGGAGGGGAGAAAACGCCCCCCAGTTGTTCAAAGGCCCAGGTCCAGAGAAGAGACTGGGCTTCTCTGCGTGGGAAAGACACGCATCGCAGGGAGGAATCCCATGTCCACCTTAGCGCTGCTGGATGGCGTGTGACGACTCCACAGGAGAAAAGCCAGTTGCCAAGTCCTCCTCCCTGCCTTCGGAGTGGCCGGGCCAGGGAGGGCCGGGGAGGAGGGCCTCCCCACCCGCCCCCTATACCCGAGTGGTGGAGTGGGGGTGGGGTAGCGTGTTGTTGTGGCTGGTAGCGGTGGGAGGGGGCGGGGGGAAGGGCCCGAAGGGATGAAGGGAGGGGGGCGGTGGGGGTGGCGGTGGCCCCAGGCCACTGGGCAGCAGGGTCAGGGCCCCGGGGGCCAAGAGAGGCACATCGTCCGGTGCCCGTCGCAGGGCCAGGGTGTAGTCGGGCGGGCAGGCAGGGCGCAGAGCCTCGGCAGGGTCCGCCCCGACGCCACCACCCCGCTTCAGCTGCAGCGACACCAGCTCCTCCTCTGGTGGCAGCTCGCGGCCCGCAGCGGGGAGCAGGGGGCCCCCACCAGGCACTCCAGAGCCTGAGCCGCCAGGTGGGCTAAGCCGCCTGCACCGCAGCTCCTGCCGCCGGTCCCGCTTGTAGTAGAGGGCAGCAAAGGCCAGGATGTTGAGGAAGAGGAGGGAGGCACCCACGGCCACGGTGACGCTCAGCTCCGTGGAGTAGTCCCGCGAGTCCCCGGGGAAGCGGTCGTAGGCCCTCGGGCCGGGCTCGGGCTCGGGCTCGGGAGGCAGGGTGGCAGGCGGCGGGGGCCGGCGTGTGCCCGGGGCACCGGCGGGGGGACGAGGCGGCCAGCGCGTGGCGTAGGGAGGCAGGCGCGTGGTGGTGGTGAAGAGCTCCGTGTGCAGGTTGTGCAGGTGGGGCACGAGCTCCAGCCAGAAGGCCACCTTGTTGGCACGGTAGTTGTCACGCACGCGGGGCTTCAGGCCTATGTGCAGATACTGCTTCTCCTTGCTGTTGAATTTGCTCCACACCACCTCCTCGAAGCGATTGGGCTTGGTGTGGATGAACTTGGTATCCTGCGGCACCGGCTGGTTGGGGTCCCTGTGGGCACAGGAGGGCAGGGAAAGGAGGAGTGAGGGCAAGGTTCTGAAGGAGGGTGGGTGGCAGTGGGCAGGGAGGCAGACCGAGATGCAGAGAGACAGGGGGATGGCGAGAAAGCCAGAGAAAAAGTCACAGAGGCAGAGAGACACAGATGGATATGAAGAGACAGAGAAACTGCAGGAGACAAAGCCAGAGAAACAAATAGGGATGGAGACAGACTGCCGGAGACAGCCAGAAATGTGGGCAGAGGGGCAGGGACACACACAGAGATAGCCAGGGAGAAGCAGAAGCTGAGCCTGAATGAAACAGAGACAGGGTCAAAGACACGGGAGGGACAGCCAGAGACAGAGACACAGCCAGGCTGAAATCAGCCGGCAGCCAGAGACAGCGAAAAGTAAGCAGACAAAAGAGCAGCAGAGGGAAGTGGAGAGCTGTCAGTGGATTTTCAGAGAGACAGAGACAGACGTAAAGAGACACACAAACTCTTACGCACACTCAGACACACAGACCTGAGCAGTCAGCCAGAGGTGCAGAGCCCTAGGGGGGTCGGGCAGGAGGGATCAGGCAAGGAGGAGGGAGAGATGGATGCCAAGCCAAAGCCACTGAGTGGGCCCCCAACTCCCCAGAAAAGACAGCGGCTTCTCTGTCTGATACTGCTGAGTCTCCAATGCTCAACTCAGTGCCTGGCACAGAGGTGTCTGGATTGGTTTCACTCGAGCAAGAGGGCAGGCCAGAGTGAGTGCCTTAACAGAGGAACGGCGGCCCTGTGAAGGAGGGAGGGCCCCGCCCAGCCCCGCCCAGCCCCTCTGGCCCTCACCCAGTCTTGGCGAAGTTGGTCCAGTAGGTCATGACCACGGCACTGAGCATGACGTCATTCTTGGAGAAGTTGCAGGGGAAGAGGTCGGTGGCACCCACCATGGGCACGCCAAAGACATAGGGCAGTTCATCCCCGTGCGCCGCATCTGCCCACTCAGGCCGGCCCTCCGCCTGGCAGTGGTGGTAGAAGGTGTAAAAGTAGACGGGAGACTGGTAGTCGGCGTGCAGCTTGGCAGTGGCCACAGCTGGTGCCACCCATTGGTGGTCAGTAAAGAGCGCCAGCAGGGTTTTGCGGCGCATTTCGCCATTGTCCCGGTCGGCCCAGTCTGTGTACATAAACTTGATGGTCTCCCGAAGCACATCCTTGCCTTCCGGGTAGCCATACAGGTTGTCCACAAAGTTGGAGACAGTGAAGTCAAAGGCGCTGGCAGACACACCGTCCTCGCTCTCTGCAGAGTCCTCCACGAACTTGAGGCCCTCTCCCTGGTTGACGCCTATGAGCATGTCGTAGTTGAGGAATTCTCCCTGCTGCATGAGGATCTCAGGGTCATCGGGGACCACATCGCCATCCACTACGGGCCCAAAGGCGATGTGGTAGCTGGGGAGAAGGGGTCAGGGTCTCACCACCTGCTCACTGGCCTCCTCTCGGCCCGTGGCCTGCTAAGCCCACACGCAGATGCCTCCCTCTACCTGCAAGACCCTTCTTCCCTACTTGAAATCCTCCAGTGGGTCCTTTGGGAGATCTGGCCTCTCCGGAAGTCTTCCCAAAGCACTTCACGGCACCCTGTGCTCACCTGCTCTGTCTGAGCACCTCCACTGAAGGACGGCTTGCAAGAGGAGGCCACTTACTGGGGGCCTGAAGCCCATTTCTCCTTGCCAAATGGGATGCCCACAGGCACCTCTCACCTCAGCCTCCTTGGAACCAGCAAGGATAGTGAAGGCCTGGACCTAGCCCTCTCCCACCCCATACCGGGCAGGCTGCACGTCCTGGTCCACCAGCTCCCGGGAGGGCTTCCGGCGCAGACACTCCACAGCTTCAGCGCTGTCCTCTCGGTCACAGCCCACCTTGGCTGCCAGCAGCCGCGTGTACTTGAGCGGCTGGTAGTTGACAGACCAGCTGGAAATGGCGGTGCCACTCTGGGCGATGGCCTTCTGGAACAGCCCTGGCGGGACAGGCAGACCTCAGGCCAGGCTGTGAGTACCGGCCTGAAGGAGAGGGGGGAGCTGGCAGGGTTGGGAAGGGTGGAACAGGCTGGGACACTGCTGGTACCTTCTGAATGGTGGGAGAGGATCAGAAGGTTGACGCAGGAGGCCCCTGCCCCGGACCCAAAGATGGTGATACGCTCGGGGTCGCCCCCAAAGTGGGCGATGTTTTCACTGAGCCAGCGCAGGGCCTGGATCTGGTCCAGGAGCCCATAGTTGCCTTTTGCAGCCTGGTCCCCGGTGCTGAGAAAACCTGGGAGTAGAGAAGAAGAGGGCTCCCTGGAGGTGTCACAGCGCCCCTGCACCCTTTCTGGGCAGCTCAATCCAGCCCAGAAGCCATTCGACTGGATGTGGAGGAATCCTGCCCACCAGGCCCACCTCCCAGACTCCCCCGAGCCCCAGAGTTGGCTGCCCACCCTCACCGAGCACCCCAAGACGGTAGTTGAGCGTGGCTACAATGACGTTGCCGTAGGCGGCCAGGACTGAGCCATCGAACATGTTTCCGGTCCCCTCCATGTAGGAGCCGCCGTGGAGAAACAGCATCACAGGCTTCTTCCCAGGGTCACGGATATCTGTGTGGGGAGGGGATGGGCAGGTGGGCCAGGGGGTCAGGGACAAGGACACAGTCAGACCGGAAGCAGCACCGCCCAGCTCCCAGGCCTGCTGAGGACTGGCCTGGAGCTCAGGGGACATGTCACTCCCATCCCTGGGGGGCAAGACCGGATTCCCCTCCTCCCTCCCCAGCTAGCCCTGGCAGACGGTCCCTCCCCACCCTCTGCCAGCCTTCCCCGCAGCACTTCTCCAATGCAGACTTTCCAAGAAACCCCACAGAGGCTGGGGGTGGGCAGTGGCCCTCCTTAGGGCATCTGCTGGATCCAGGGAACCCCCAGCACCCCCGCACACAGCACATCTCCCTCCTGTCCCTGGGAAGAGCAAGCTCCCGAGGCTAGAACTGGAGCTGGAGCTGCTGGGAGGGTCCTGGCGTCTCCTCCGACTCAGGCCTTGGGCCTCCACTCCACATGGTACCCTGGTCGGTGGGTGAGGGGTGCCAGGCCTGGGGTCCCTGGTCTGTGGGTGAGGGGTGCCAGGCCTAGGGTCCCTGGGGCTTGGTCTCCTCCCCGCCCTAATTCCTTTCTAGGTCACCTCCCCAGTCACCATGGCAACCCCCAGCCTAATTACTGTGGCAGGAGGAGGAAGAGCCTGCTTAATGAAGCCAGGGTGCAGCTTAGTTTTGGACACCCCCAAACTGGCCTGAGCCCTGGGTTCTGCACTGGACTCCTTCCCGCCATACCCCCAGAGGATCCCCTGATCACTGCCAAATGTGATCAGGCCCTTGAGCTGCTCCAGATTGGACTGAAGGGTGACTAATTCCAGAGGAGGTGGGAGTCTGAGAGTGCTTGCCAGGGTCCCCGAGGCTACAGTATCCTCCCCTGCAGCTCCCCATGATTCAGCCACAGTGCTAGGGCTGGGGTCACCCCTGGCCCACAGGCCCTCCCTGCTAGCCTGGACACTCAGCAAACCAAAGCCAGGCCTGGGCCTCCACAGCTGGTCCCCAGCGTCTCTGCCCACCTCCCTCATCCTGGTAGAAACATCCCTCCTGCCAGAAGGTCAACCTGCAGGTCACTAAGACATTCTCCTTGACCTCACAGACAGCTTCCTGCCTCCCATCCCTAAGACCCCCTGTGCAGCCCCCATGCTCCTGACTGCTTCCGCCAGAGCTTCCAGGTGGGAAGCACCCTCGCTGGGTTCTCCTCAAATCCTGTCCTCTCCTTTGCTCCTGAATCTCAAGTGACCTCCCAGCACTTTCAGGCCGGAATCTCCTTCCCTCCAAGGTCCTGTCCTAACTGTCCTCAGTTCTCCCATCCTCACCCCACCCCTCTCCCAGTGTGAGGGGAGGAGGGGTCAGAAAGGGAAGGAGCAGGAAGAGGGGCTGGGGCGACAAGAATTCAAAACCAACAACAAAAACAGGATCAAGAAAGAAGAAAGAAAGAAAGAAAAAAACAACCAAAAAGCAAGAAGCTCTTGGGGCAGATTCAACAAGAAAAGAAAAAACAAAAAGATCCATTTTGGAAAAAAAGAAAAAAAGAAAAAAATTCTTTGCATTTTTTTTTTCAAAATTTTGTGGTGAAACTTCAAGATATTGGGCCCTGTTTTAAAAAATTGTCAAATTCTTTAATTCACTTCGAATGTTTGCGTTTTCTGTGTCTGACAGGCTTTTGGAAATTGCGACAGGCTTCTGATGTTTCAGTGGTGTCATCAATTTGCCAACTTTTAAATGTTTTTTGAACTGTTGTTTTGCTCCAATTTCAAATTGTTTTTTTCAAATGTTACATTTCACAAGTTTCAAAACCGTCCAGATTTCTTTCAAATTCTAAACATTTTAACCAATTCTTTTGAATTTTATTTTTCTGACATTCCAATTTCTTTTTGTTTTTCGGCTTATTTTCACCATGTTTAGCTTTTCTGGCAGGTTTTCTACTGGGTCCAACATTGTTCAAATTTCGTTTGAAGTTTTCATAATTCTTTTTTCCAATTATTAAACATTTTTCTTTTCTTTTCTTTTTCATTTTAGTTGGGAGAACGACTGAGGGGCCTTGAGGGCTGCGGGGACATTTAGTGAGGGGCAGGGCCGTGGACGTCCTCTCATAAGCAACCACATGCAGCAGCGGGATTTTTAAATCTACCTGTGTCTGGCGGATTGAGCGTCGCCTCGTCACGTTTTTTTGTGAGCGGACCTAAGACCGGGAACACAAAACAGAGAAAAAAGGACAATTTTGTGGGGAAAGATGGGGGTCGGGGGGAGGTGGTGGATGGGGAGGGGAGGAGAGAAAGCAGAAAAGGGGAGGGTGGGGGAGGCAGAAAAAATAAGCCAAAAAAAGCAAAATTTGTTTGCAAGAAAAAGAAACCAAGAAAAGAGAAAAACGTTTCTACAACCCAATTTTGTTCCCCTCCCCGGAAAAAGTCATGCCCCAAAGAAAAGGCTGGTTTTGGGGGGGTGGGGTGCCTGAGTGGGCTGAGGCCTGTCTTAAGACATATCGACTTGGCTGGAAAGGTTTTGGCTTGTCGATGTGTTTGCTAATTGCTGGAAATGAAACAGTGTTAGAGGTGGGGTGGGAGGGGAGGGGAAGCCCACCCAGAGCCCCTGGGAGCCCAAGGCCAGCTTGCCACCCAGGCCACCTCTCAGAAGGCCCCCTTCAGGGCCAGCGAAGCACCTGCCTGCTGCCCCCCACAAGGCTGTAGGGAGGAGAGACTGCAGCAGTAAAGACTCTGCTTCCGTCTGGACCACTCTGCAGGGCAGCGAGCAGGACAGGGTTGGGGGGCAGCCTGCCCCGCAGCTCAGCCCCAGAAGCCTTCTGCTCCCCACAGGAGGGCTATGGGAAGGTGAGCTGGGGCTGCCCGCCCGCTACCCAGCCTCACCACCAGCACTTCTCATCTATCCGCACTCACAGGCCTGGCTTCTCACCCCAGCTCCCCAGTGTGGGCAAAGCAGGGAAGGGGGTCATCAGGTCTTGCCCTCCGCTCCAGCTCAACCCTCCGCACTCCCCCCAACCTCGTCCCTTACCCAGGCTTCCTCTCCTCCCCGCAAAACGGTGAATTTCCCACCAGGGCCACCAGCCACCGCCTCCCCTGCCCCTGCTCCACTGCCAAAAAGCACCCCTTCCCCAACGGCCGAGTGGGTGGTTCAGTCCACAGATAGGGAATGAGGAACACAGTGCCCTGAGCCAGCCTGGCACACAGGTGCCAGCAGGTACCGGGAGCACCAGGTTCGCCCAGTGTCAGGGCTTCTTCCAGATTACGGGGTTGGTCAGGGGCGAGCTGGAGCCCAGAGGCCTGGGGGTTCCCCGAGGCTGATTGGTTTTTCCTCAATGGCACAGGGACTGGCACGTGGGTCAAGGCCAAGGATGGGTCAGGGCCAAGGCAAGCTCTGGAACGCGTCTCCTAAGTGGCAGTGATGGCCCCATGGGGACCCGCTGGGAACAGGGCCTCTTCTTTGTGAGAGGATGGGGTGGGGACAAAGTCAGCAGGGCATGTGTGCACGTGAGTCTATGAAGGGCGTGTGTGTGTGCACGCCTGAGTCAACCTCTTCTTCCCAGAGCTGGTGTGAAGATTCAGTGAGATCACCTGAATGTGTCAGGCCCCAGGCAGGTCTGCAATCAGCAGTGGCTAAAAATACAGAAGGTGTGGGCAAGGGTGGTGTGGCGGCAGGGGTAGACAACTGTGTGGAGGTGTTGGGGTGGACGGTCCATTGGTGGCAAGTGCTGGGTGGATGTTTCACATGGAGGGTGACGAGACAGCACCCATGAGGGGGCCCTGGGGTGTGCAGAGCCTGTGTGAGAGTCGGGAGTGCTGTGATGGGCAGCCCACATGGAGGTGCTGAGGTGAAGGACTCATGATGGGGCAGGCGCTGGGATGGCAGAGGAGTGTGGCGTGCACAGCTCTCCTGTGGAGGGCGTTGTACTGGGGGGCACGTGGGGCATGTACTGGGATAAAT
The DNA here is from genome assembly GCF_028885625.2 of Pongo pygmaeus. Taxonomy (NCBI): domain Eukaryota; kingdom Metazoa; phylum Chordata; class Mammalia; order Primates; family Hominidae; genus Pongo; species Pongo pygmaeus. The sequence continues at coordinate 7,283,456 of NC_072392.2, read as the reverse complement.
GGCTTATGGGGAACTAGGGTGCTTCAAATTTGAATAGGATTAGAGTAGATGACGCTCTGTGCATTGTGCGTATGGGTTGTGGGGAGGCGTGGTTTATATGGAGAGGGGTATGGCTGGGATGGGGGATACAGGGTGAATGGTCCATTTGGAAGGTATTGGGATGGACATGGGTGGGTGGAGGTGCATGAGATGTTCCGTGCTTGGTAGGGGGGGATTCCGAGTGCAGGGGGCATGGTGTTGGAGTACTTGTTCGGTGAGTAGGGTGCAAGCTTGCCGGATGTGTTTTCACCACCTGAGGTCCGGTGCAGATAATCTCTAGGTAGGAGTGGGGTAAACGATGATTGAGGAGTGTTGGGGATGTTGGGGACTGTGGTGTGAGGGGCCTGCTGAGCACACAGCCCAGGTGCGCAGGTTACTGGATGTGTGGATGTTCTTAAGGCACGTGATCTATATCCAGGGATGCTGGGGAGCACAGGTGTGTGTGGGTGACACGGTACACAGTTTCAGAGATGTACTGGGGGTGTGTGTGACATGAAAGTATTGGGAATTGTGATTGTGGGGTGCTGGAGCGCAAGGTCAGTGTATAGGTTGGTTGGGTGATGATGTAAGTGTGGAGTAGTTGGGATTTGCAGTCTGTTTTGGGACTTCAGCACATGCCGTGGAGGTGCTGGGTGTGTACAGGGTACATTAGGAGCTGCTGGGTACCAGGCCTATGTGTAAGGTTGCTGGAACATGGACAGTGGGAAGCGTGGTGGCAGCGGATGGTCTCCACGCAGATGCTGCCATGTTTTGGAGTGGTGAGATGGGTGTCAGAAGAGCCATGTGGGGTTGGGGGGGTGTTTGTGAGGCTGGTCTGCTGCGATGGCTGGAATCCACCTATTGCACCCTGTTCAGACTCTGAAAGGTGTTCTGATTAGTCTTGGAGTGCTGAGGATGGAGGGTGGAGAACTGTCCAGAAGGAATGTGCCAGGCGCTATGAGCAGTCCTGTAGTGAACAAGAGTTCATTAAGAACAGAAGTTCAAGAGCCCCAGGGAAGATGGGTGGGCTGTCCTGTGAGTGGAGGGGTCCTCAGCAAGGAGCTTCCCCGATCCTTCAGGGGCGTACAGGGATCAAGGGAGAAGAGAAGGACATCGGTACCACTGCCAAGGTGCTCAGCTCGGCAAGGCGCTCAGCCCGGCAAGGGGCTCAGCTCAGGCAAGGGACTCAGCTCGGCAAGGGGCTCTGGACATGATGTGATAGATGGAAGGCAGCCCTCGCCGGCCAGGGGGAGCGGGAGAGCCTGCGTTGTCCTTGAGGTGCAGATGTAGCTAACCTGGGTATTCTGCCAGGAACAAGCCCAGGTCTGGCGGCGGGAGGTGAGGCAAGGTTGGAGTGGGTGTCTGAGCAGAGGATGGATCACCTGATTCCCCTTCCGTGGCCAGGTTGAGATTAGCTGGCAGACTGTGCCTCTTTGGGGAGAGAGTGGGTGAGCCTAGTCCAGTGCCTGCCATCCCTACCATGGCCCCCCATGGGCATAAAGAACTTATGGAACGGCTGTCTGCAGGGTGTGCGCCTGGGACTGCCTGGAGGCACCCTTACAATCCTCAGGGGGCACGTAGAGGTTGCAGGGACACTCTGTCCCTCACTGCCCCCACAAAGGCCCAGCTCTGAGCCCGAGAGCGGTGCCAGTGCCTGAGGGTCTGCATGTGCGTTTGTGGGCTGTGTCCACGGGGTGCCCGGCTTTGTGCCCGCGCCCTTACCGTCCTCGGTGGGCACGTAGAGGTTGAGGTACAGGCAGTCCTCGCTCTGGTTCTGCACGTAGGTGGCGGCCGCCTCCAAGTTGTCGGTGAACCACACAGGCAGCATGATGGCGGGCAGCGCCCCGTGCAGGTTCTGCGGGCAGGCGGGCGGCAGGGTGGTGGCGTTGCGCACGCCGGGCCACGAGGCGGGCGCCTCAGGCGGCTGGAAGCGGCGGGCGCCCAGGGGCGGCGTGGCGTAGGGCACGCCCAAGAACTGCACGACGGGGCCCAGGATCTCGTTGTTGAGCTCGCGCCGCACACCGCGCACTCGCCCGTAGGCCGTGTTCACCACCGGGAAGCGCTCCTCCCCGAGGCTGCCGAGGCCCAGGCTGGGGCCGCCCGGGGCGCCGCCGCCGCCGGGACCCCCTCCCCCCCGTTGAGCCCCCGCCAGCCCCACCAGACACAGCGCCAGGAGCCACATGCTGATCGGGGGACCCCCCCTCCCTCCCCGGGACCCCCCCCCTCGGAGAGAGAGAGAAGGGGGGGGAGAGGGAGGGAGGCCCCCCTCGCCCCAGGAGGGAGGAGGGGGTGGGGGAAAGGAGGGAGGAGGGGCTTGGGGAGGGACCTGGGTTAGACTGGACAGAGAAGGGGTCTGTTCCTCTCCATGGAGGGGGCACGGGGTGGGGAAGGGGAAGGAAATGGGAGAAGGTGAAGGCAGGCCCGACCTGCGGGAGGTGGAGCCAGAGGGGCAGGGCGGCAGGATACAGACAGACGGACAGACAGAAAAATACAGAGGTGGAAGAAGGCAAGGGAAATTGGATGGGCAGACAGAAAGGAATGGGGAAACAGAAGAGACAAGTGGTTAGTGACCTGGAATTCAGACCAAGTTGCCCCCTTCTCCCACCCACAGGCCCCCTGACACCTCCCCACTCCCACCTAGCAGCCCTTCTCCCCTCAGCAGACGCCTAGGCTGGGGGTGGGGCCCAGATGTGGTTCAAGTCCAGGACCCAACCAGAGGAGAGGCGGGTCAGCTCTCCAGACCCAGCATGCTCCCTTCCAGCTGATGTATCCCTCCCAGGCAGGTTCTCCTCAGGGACTCAGGAGTCCCAGTTCCCACCTCCCTGGGAGGGAATGAGGTAGACAAGGAAGAGAAAATAAAAATACCAAGTCATTAATTAGCTGGAAGTGGCAGGTTTGTTTATACGTGTTAATTACTCCTGAGCTGTAATTTCATGGCGCTGAACCCCCACCCCAGGCCAGACTCAGGCCTTTCTTGGGACTGCACAAACCCAGCACCTTATCCCCACTTCAACACACCATTCGCTAAGGATTTGTGCTGCCGGCGACCCCTCTCTCCCCACTCTCCATTTCCTCTGTCAGAAGCTGGGGTACCTTGAGGCTGGGGTTAGAGTAGGGAGGGGACGCTGGAGGGGCAAATCCAGGGACAGATGCGTGATCCTGCAGCCGGTTGCCGGGTGACGGGATGCTGCCCCGCAATGTTACCTCGGCAACGGGCTGCAGCTTTAACCCTGGAGGGGGGTTCTGGAGGAAGACGGGAAGGGGCTGGCTTGGTTTGGGGGTCCATTCAGGGCATGAAGGGGAGGGCAAAGGCGTGAGTCAGAATGCAAGAGTTCCCCCCAACCTTAACATAGAGGAAGAAGTATATATGTTTGAGAGGAAGGGGAGATTGGGGGCACCAAGAACGCTAAAAGCCCTGTCTGTTGGCCAGTCAGAGCCTAGCCTTAGTGACCAGGCCTCTGGCTTGGGAGAGGGGGTGCTGAGGTGGGCTTGAGGAGACATCACAGGAGCCTACTGACTGCCCCCCTCCAGCAATTTCAAGCAACCTTGGACCCCACCACCTCTTCATCTTTGCAAGCCATTGTGACCCATGTCCTAGGGGCAACACTTAGCTTTCTTCTCTTCCCATCCCGACCCATCCATTCACCTACCCCTTCCCCTTGCCGCCCCCCCTACAGTTGCTGCTCTGATGCCTGGGTGCTCAGGGCAGCAGGAGCCAGCCAAGGGAGAAGATCAGAGCGGAGGGGCAGACACCCAGGTCGTTTCGGCAAGCCCCCCCCCGCCCCCCCCCGCCCCCCCCACCAGCCGCCAGAGCTGTTTGCTGACGCGGGGTTTTCAGAGCCAGGCGCCAGCCCGCGGGTGGCTCTCTGCAGGTGTCAATTTATTCCAGAGATGAGGACACAGGAATCCTTACCACACACACCCAGTCATGCCCCCTGCCTTTCAGCTTCTCTAAGGCTCCTCTATTCCCGCATCACCTGGAGGTGGCTCGGGGCTGATTCCCCCAGGATCTCCTTTTCCTGTGCCAGACTGGGCTCAGCTACCATGGCCTTGCTGCCCCCTCCCCCTCCCCACAACAAGATCTGCCTCAGTCACCCTCACCTCTTGAGGGTACTCTGGGTCCCTGGCCTCCTCCCACCAGCCAGCTCCGCTCCCTCCTTCCCTCCCACTGGAGGCCCCCCCATCTCTCTCCTCTCCGTAGTGCTCCCTGGGAGCATCTTTCCTGGGCCTCTTCCAGCTTGCTCCAGCTCTTGCCTTCAGTCTCTCACCCTCGGTCTTTTCACATCTTTCTCTTCTGTATCTCTCTCCTTGGTGTTTCTCATTTCTTTCTCTCTCCTCCAAATGCCTTCCTCAAATTTCCTCCTTAAGCCTTCTGTCTCTCTCTCCTGTCTTTCCCCATCACTGTCTCCCCCATTTTCTCTCCCCATCTCTGTCTGCCACATCTTGCTCCCTCCTCCTTCTCCCCATCCCTCTGCCTTCTCTCTCCATTCCTGCCCAGGCCTGACTCCCCCAGCCGGGGAGAGTTGAGGGACGGGGGCTCAGGCCGCAGGCCCCCCCTTCCTGCAGTGGTGAAAATGGCTTGGCCGGGAAGGGGAGAAGGAGGGGGAGGGGGAGATGGGAACACACGGGGTCTGTGGGCCCATTCAAAGGATCATTCATGGACTGAAGAGAGGCAGAGACAAAGAGACCAAGACGCAGAGACACGGCGAGAGCATCCCTAGGCGGAGACACGCAGACAGAGCAGGCTGGGGGAAACCAGGCGCAGGGAGGAAGATGGGGAGAGGGAGACCCCAGTGGACCGCCACGCATCCACCTCCACCGACCCGGCTTAGGTCCTACCTGGCTCAGCCCTGGGGCCGTGGTGCCTCCATCCAGGGCTCCGAGTGGGGGGCGAACGGCCTTCGGGAGGGGGCGGCGGCCTCTGAGCCCCCGCGGCCCCGCAGGCCCAGCCCCCGCCCGCAGCGCCTCACCCGGCGGGGGAGGGGGATCGCCCCAGCCCCAGGGGGCGGGGCCGGGATCCAGTCGATCCCCGGGAAAAGGAGAGCTAGGGGATGGGATCAGGAGGAGCCCGAGAACAGGGAACCCCGCAGTAGGGACGATAGAGAAAGGAGGGGGCAACGGGACAGGACTAGATTGAGGATCCGCTGGTTCCGTGGGCCGGCTTCGAGGGACCAGAAGGCGGTCCAGGCGGAAGATCCTAAGGATCGGGTGCTGGAGGAGGAGTCCACCTTAATCCCCAGGGGCCCGGGGCCCGGGAGCGCAGGATCCGCGGTGCAGGGGCAGGGATCCAGCCGGAATCCTCGGGGAGGGGGAGGGATCTAGTCGATCCCGAGGGCGGGCGGGAGGGGGAGGTCCGGGGAGTCAGAGGAGGGCGGGAGCCGAGTCCAGAGCCCCGGGGCGGGGGTCAGCGCGGATCCTAGGAGGGAAGGCGGGGGTGAGGGGAGGCTTCGAGGGACGCTCAGCAGCCGGGAGGCCCGGACTCCTGGCTCCGCGCGCCAGGGCCCGCCCGCCCCGCGTCCATCCCAGCCCGAGAGTGATGATCCGCCGGCGGAGCAGCCGCAGCAGCCCCGCGCGTCACCGCGCGGCCGCCTCCCCCGCCCCCTGCCGAGAGAGCGGCGCACACCCCCCGCTCGCACCCGCCTGCCCGCCCGCCCTCCGGAGAGTGGGGGGATTGGAGATGGTGGGAAGAGGCGGGAGTGGACAGACGGACAGATGGACGTAGCTGGCCAGGGCAGGGTGGGTACATTCCCCCGGATCTCCCACCCTCGGGGCTCTCGCGGTCTCGGGGGGCTGGGGGGGAGAAAATCTTAACTACAGGGGGCGGGGCATCATACAAAGAAGGCGGAGCCTTCAGACATGGGGGAGGAGCCATTTGTGCAGTGGGCGGGGTTTACTGGCAATAGGTGGGGCTTTGCTATCTTTGGAGCCGCCTCTTTTTGGTAGTGGGTTTGATTTGAAGCTGAAAAGGAGGAGCCTGTGGGAAAAGGGGCGGAACTTTGAGAGAAGACCGGGATCTTTGGAAATTGGCCGGAGCGTGGGGGTGGGGGGGTTCGAAGAGGCGATCAACTTGGAAAGTGGGCCAATCCGTGACGCAAATCCTCTAGTCCCGCCCTCAACCCCGCCCCCCACTGCTTAGCTGCTCTGCTCCTAATTGGTGCTGGTTTCTCCGCCCGCCAGACGTCTTCGCCACTCTGCAGCGGTTTTACAAAGGCGGGTGAAGAGCTCATGCTGAAATGAACACGGCCCGGATTGGGCGCCTGTGAACCTTATTTGCGGCCGGGATTGGCTGGCCTCTTGGGTGGCCTAGGCGGTGTTGGTCCGGTGCGTCCTGTTCTACAGCTATGGCCGGGCCAGCTGCAGCTTTCCGCCGCTTGGGCGCCTTGTCCGGAGCTGCGGCCTTAGGCTTTGCCTCCTACGGGGCGCACGGTCAGGGGGCTGGGGACGAAGCTGGGACTGTGCTTGGGGCGTCCTCTGGGGTCTGCTGCAAGGGCGTAACCTATGGGAAGTGCCCGGCCTCCCGTTTATCAGACCGTCCGCGGACCCCTAAACCTTTTAAAGTCCCCCAGCTGGGTCCAATTGGTTCCCAGTACTGCCCGAGCGTGTTCCCACCAATCGGAAGCTTCCGGGGGGGGGGGGAGGTGCCCTTCTCGCCAATGTCCACCTGAGTCCCCCCGGATTGGGGGCTGTCAGGGCTGGCACTAGGACCGCTAACCTTTGCTTCTTTTCTCCACAGGCGCCCAGTTCCCAGATGCCTACGGGAAGGAGGTGAAGTAACTGCGCTGGGGCTCCCTGACTCGTGGGGTCTACGAAGGCACAAAGTCTGGGGTCCCCGGGGAAAGTGGGCGGGGAGAGGGTGGGGCGAGCCGCGGATCTCTGGAGCAGCAAAGGCCAAAGGCTCTGTAAGCCAAAGGCCTGGGGTCAAGCTGGGACTTCAAGAGTGGGGTGGGGGAAGGAACTTTGGTCCCTTGTGTCATCAGGGGATCTCAGGACCTGTATTGCCTACGATATCCCTTCGTTTCTCTTTTTCTTACAGCTGTTTGACAAGGCCAACAAACACCACTTCTTACACAGCCTGGCCCTGTTAGGGGTGCCCCATTGCAGAAAGCCACTCTGGGTAATCTTTCCCTGCGCCTAACCCTGACCAAGCCCCACACACTCCCTCTCAGCCTGCCCTGTTCTTAACAATCCTGTTTTCTGTGCTGTGTCTCCTTCAGGCTGGGTTATTGCTAGCTTCCGGAACGACCTTATTCTGCACCAGCTTTTACTACCAGGCTCTGAGTGGAGATCCCAGCATCCAGACTTTGGCCCCTGCAGGAGGGACCCTGCTACTGTTGGGCTGGCTTGCCTTGGCTCTTTGAGCTCCCTTTTGCTTAATTACTGGGTTTTCTGGGCAGTTTTTTTTTTTAAAAGAGTTGGAGTAAGAAGAGGATTAAAAAGGAAAGGCAAATAAACTTTGGAGTCTTTGTTCATCTAACCTCTTGGAGGAGGAAGGTGGGGATTCAACCTCTGAACTCCCTCCATTTCCTAAGACTTAATCAGTGAGCCTTAGGTCTGGGGATTCTGGTCACTTCAAGTTAACTTATTATAATGTTCTTACCCTGGTGGGCATCAAAGTCATAAAGAATGCTTGAAATAACGCAGATTCCTACTGAAGCACTCTTTCAGGCCTGAGAATCTGTATTTTAATAAGCTCATCTTGTGGTTCTGATGCATACTAGGTTTTTAATTTTATTATTATTATTATTATTTTGAGATGGAGTCTTGCTCTGTCGCCCAGGCTGGAGTGCAGTGGCGTGACCTCGGCTCACTGCAACCTCTGCCTCCCAGGTTCAAGCGATTCTCTTGCCTCGGCCTCCTGAATAGCTGGGATTACAGGCGCCCGCCACCATGCCCAACTAATTTTTTGTATTTTTAGTAGACACAGGGTTTTGCCATGTTGGCAAGGCTGATTTTGAACTCCCGACCTCAGGTGATCCGCCTGCCTTGGCCTCCCAAAGTGCTGTGATTACAGGTATCGGCCACCGCGCCCGGCCTGTTTTTATTTTTATTTTTAGTTTTTTGAGACAGAGTTTCGCTCTGTTGCCCAGGCTGGAGTGCAGTGGTGCGATTTTGGCTCACTGCCACCTCCACCTCCTGAGTTCAAGTGATTCTCCTGCCTCAGCCTCCCAAGTAGCTGAGATTATAGGTACATGCCACCACGCCTGGCTAATTTTTGTATTTTTAGTAGAGATGGGGTTTCACCATATTGGCGAAGCTGGTCTTGAACTCCTGACCTCAAGCAATTCACCCGCCTCCCAAAGTACTGGGATTTAAAAAAATTACTATAGGGTCGTGGTTTTCAGCCCTGTTATTATCAGCACCCACTTACTCTAGAAGTGAGGATTAAGGCAAGGCAGGATAGGAGCGTCATTAGTTACAAAATACTTTGGAGTTCAAAGCAGGGACAGATCATGTATTAGGGATCAGAAAATGTGTCACAATGCTTGAGATGATACTTAAAGGAGCTCTATTGTGTGGAAGAAACAATGAACAAAGAACAAGATGGAGAGGGGAAGGATTTGGAGCAGCAGGAGTCTTCAGTGTGGGCTGAGTTTGAGTTAGGTAGGAAAGGAGTGAGAAAAGGTGGCAGGGCAGGCCGGAGTGGCAGTCACAGCATGTAGAGAACTGGAAGATATTTAGTGGGGACAGTATTTATTTATTTATTGTGATGCAGTCTTGCTCTGTTACCCAGGCAGGAGTGCAGTGGCATGACCTCAGCTCACTGCAACCTCCGCCTCCTGGGCTCAAGTGATTCTCCTGCCTCAGCCTCCCGAGTAGCTGGGATTACAGGCGTCCGCGACCACGCCCGGCTAATTTTTGTATTTTTAGTAGAGATGGGGTTTTGCCATGTTGGCCAGGCTGGTCTCAAACTCCTGACTTCAAGTGATCCACCTGCCTCAGCCTCCCAAAGTGCTGGGATTACAGGTGTGAGCCACTGCTCCTGGCAGGGACAGTATTTATTAAACCAGTGTTGATCATGCGTCAGACACGTTACAAGGAAGATCAACCGTGAGCGAGACAGATATCCCCTCCCTCAAGGAGTTTCCCATCTAGTAGTGGAAATGGACCTGAAATAACTAAACATTTATAAAATTTGCAAAACATGTACCATTACAAATTGTGCTGCATGCTGAAAGGAAAGGAACAGAGAGGACCCTGTGCGATGGCTCAAGCCTGTGATCCCAACATTTTGGAAGGCAGAGGTGGGAACATTGCTCGAGCCCAGGAGTTTGAGACCAGCCTGGATAACACAGGGAGACCCCTGTCTTTACAAAAATAAAAAAATAGCCAAGTGCGGTGGCTCACGCCTGTAATCCCAGCACTTTGGGAGGCCGAGGTGGGCGGATCACAAGGTCAGGAGATCGAGACTATCCTGGCTAACACGGTGAAACCCTGTCTCTCCTGAAAATACAAAAAAAAATTAGCTGGGCATGGTGCCGGGCCCCTGCAGTCCCAGCTACTCGGGAGGCTGAGGCAGGAGAATGGCGTGAACCCAGGAGGCGGAGCTTGCAGTGAGCCGAGATAGTGCCACTGCACTCCAGCCTGGGCGACAGAGCGAGACTCCGTCTCAAAAAATAAATAAATGAATAAATAAATCAAAATCAAAAAAAAAAAATAGCCATGGCCAGGTGCGGTGGCTCATGCCTGTAATCCCAGCACTTTGGGAGGCCAAGGCGGGTGGATCACGAGGTCAGGAGATCGAGACCATCCTGGCTGACACAGTGAAACCCCGTCTCTACTAAAAATACAAAAAAATTAGCCGGGCGTGGTGGCGGGTGCCTGTAGTCCCAGCTACTCCGGAGGCTGAGGCAGGAGAATGGCGTGAACCCGGGAGGCGGAGCTTGCAGTGAGCCGCGATGGCGCTACTGCACTCCAGCCTGGGCGACAGAGCAAGACTCCGTCTCAAAAAAAAAAAAAAAAAATAGCCAGGTGTAGTGGCTTGTGCCTGTAGCCTGTAGGCCCAGCTACTCGGGAGGCTGAGTTTGGAGGAACACATGTCTGGTTCCTGACTCATCTTTTTTTTTTTTTTTTTGAGTCAGAGTTTCGCTGGTTGCCCAGGCTGGAGTGCAATGGCGCGATCTGGGCTCACTACAATGTCCGCCTCCTGGGTTCGAGCAATTCTCCTGTCTCAGCTTCCCGAGTAGCTGGAATTACAGGCATGCGCCACCACGCCCGGCAAATTTTGTATTTTTAGTAGAGACAGGGTTTCTTCATGCTGGTCAGGCTAATCTCAAACTCGCAACCTCAGGTGATCCGCCCGCCTCGGCCTCCCAAAGTGCTGGGATTACAGGCATGAGCCACTGTGCCTGGCCTCTGACTCATCTTTAAAATGAAGAAATATTGTGATCTACGAGTGTACCTCAAATTATGCCACCTCCCTGGATATACATGCTTCATTGGCTCCCCTTTGCCCTCAGAAGACTACAACATCTCTGCACAAGGCCCTCCACCATTTGGCCCTGTCATCCTTCTCAGAATCCTCAGGCCAGCCCCTAGGAATTCCTTCAGGTCTCTAACACACTCTCTTGCTTCAGGGAAGCCTGGAAAGCTGCTGTTACAGGAGTCAGGAGCTCAGTAGAGACTAGTGTTGGTGATAGAAATTCTGGAATTAAAAGTATGCAGATTGTAACTAGAGATACAGAATGAGATGAAATTACCTAAAATCTTCTCATTAGAGAAAGAATCTGCACACTTTTAAAAATGCATACCGGCAGGGCACGGTGGCTCACACCTGTAATCCCAGCACTTTGGGAGGCTGAGGTGGGCAAATCAAGAGGTCAGGAGTTTGAGACCAGCCTGGGCAACATGGTGAAACCCTGTCTCTACTAAAAATTTAAAAAATTAGCTGGGCATAGTGATGGGTGCCTGTAATCCCAGCTACTCGGGAGGCTGAGGCAGGAGAATTGCTTGAACCCAGGAGGCGGAGGTTGCAGTGAGCCGAGATCATGTCATTGCACCACTCCAGCCCAGGCGACAGAATGAGACTCTGTCTCAAAAAAAAAAAAAAAAAAAAAAAGCATACCTTTAGGCCAGTCGCAGCAGCTCACGCCTGTAGTCCCAGCACCTGTAATCCTGGGAGGCTGAGGCAGGCGGATAACATGAGTCCAGGAGTTCGAGACGAGCCTGGCCAACATGGTGAAATGCCATCTCTACTAAAAATACAAAAAGTAGCTGGTGTGGTGGTGCGTGGTGCTTGTAATCCCAACTACTTGGGTGTCTGAGGCACAAGGATCACTTGAACCCAGGAGGCAGAGGTTGCAGTGAGCCAAGATCGTGTCACTGCCCTCCAGCCTGGGCAACAGAGCAAGACCCTGTCTCAAAAAAGAAAAAAATGCATACCTTCAGAAAAATTAAGTATGCCCTCAATATATTATACAGATTGTACTATATAAAGCATACACAAAAATAGAAATTAAAAATGATGACAGCTGGGTGCAGTGGTGTGTGCCTATAGTCTCACCTACTCAGGAGTTTGAGACTAGTGTGCTAAGATCAAGCCTGTGAATAGCCACTGTACTCCAGCCTGGGCAACACAGCAAGACCCCATCTCAAAAAAAAAAAAAAAAAAGAGTGACTTAAACTTTTCAATGACTTACTTACTATTGCACTGCAAATAGATTCCAAGTGCCATACCACTGTCTCCAAGGCCTGCACTGGCCATCTGGGCCTTGTGACTCTTTGTCACTACATGGCATCCACATTGCCAACCCACCACATTTTCTTCTGCCTCAAGATTTTGAGCTGCTCTTTTCAGCCTGTTTTGCAGTTGCTCTTTGTGCCTAGAATACACTTCAACACTTCGTGCATGCTTAGTTTAGCTTCAATAGGATCACCTTGGCGAGGCCTTCCACATCTGAAGGGGCACACCCTCCACCCTCCAGCTGTTCCACGGCCTCTCTGTGCTTTTTCGTTTTGTTTGAAACAGGGTCTCGCTTTGTCACCCAGCTGTAATGCAGTGGTGCCATAAGGACTCACTGCAGTCTCCATCTCCCAGGGTCAAGCAATTCTCTCACCTCGGCCTCCTGAGTAGCTGGGACTACAGGTGTAAGCTACCATGACTGGCTAATTATTACTTTTTTGTAGAGATGGGGTCTCACTGGGTGCGGTGGCTCACACCTGTAATCCCAGCACTTTGGGAGGCCGAGGCGGGCAGATCACAAGTTCAGGAGTTCGATACCAGCCTGTCTGGCATGGTGAAACCCGATCTCTACTAAAAATACAAAAATTATCTGGGTATGGTGGTGCGTGCCTGTAGTCCCAGCTACTCGGGAGGCTGAGGCAGGAGAATTGCTTGAACCCAGGAGGTTCAAGAAAGAGATGAGATGGGGTCTCACCATGTTGGTTGCCTAGGCTAGTCTCAAACTGCTAGACTCAAGCGATCCTCCTGCTTCAGCCCCCTACCAGTTACTTACTTACTACCCCTTCAGTTACTTAGGAGGCTACAGTGAAGAATAGCTACAGCTCAGGCATTCAAGAGCAGCCTGGGCAACATAGTGAGATGCTGTCTCTAAAAAAATAAAAATATCCCAGCACTTTGGGAGGCCGAGGCAGGTGGATGACCTGAGGTCAGGAGTTCAAGAACAGCCTGGCCAAAGTGGTGAAATGCTGTCTCTACTAAAAATACAAAAATTATCTAGGTGTGGTGGCAGGCATCTGTAATTCCAGCTACTCAGGAGGCTGAGGCAGGAGAATCACTTAAACCTGGGAGGCCATTGCACTCTAGCCTGGGCAACGAGAGCAAAACTTCATCTCAAAAATAATAATAATAATAATAAAATAATAATGTGGTAGTATGTGCCTGTAGTCCCAGCTTGAGGATCCCCAGGCATGAGGATAGCTTGAGCCTAAGAATTTTGTTTTGTTTTTGTTTGAGACGTAGTCTCGCCCTGTTGCCCAGGCTGGAATGCAGTGGTGCAATCTCAGCTTACTGTAGCCTCCGCCTCCCAGGTTCAAGAGATTCTCATGCCTCAGCCTTCTGAGTAGCTGGGATTACAGGCAGGTGCCAACCACGCCTGGGTAATTTTTTTGTATTTTTAGTAGAGACAGGGTTTCACTGTGTTGGCCGGGCTGGTCTCAAACTCCTAACCTTCAGTGCTCTGCCTGCCTGGGCAGAGTGGGATTAGAGATGTGACGTGCTGGAATTAGAGATGTGAGCCACTGTGCCCGGCCGAGCCTAGGAGTTTGAGGCTGCAGTGATCTCTGATGGTGCCACTGCACTCCCTCCTGGGTGACAGCAAGATCTCAGTCTCATAAATAAATAAATAAATAAATAAATAAATAAATAGGCTAGGTGTGATGGCCCACACCTGTAATCTCAGCACTTTGGGAGGCTGAGGCAGGTGCATTGCTGGAGCCCAGGATTTCAAGACCAGTCTGGGCAACGTGGCAAAACCCCGTCTCTACAAAAAATACAAAAATTAGCTGGACATGGTGGCACACGCCTGTAGTCCCAGCTACTCGGGAGGCTGAGGTGGGAGGATGCCTTGATCCTGGAAAGCAGAAGTTGTAATGAGTGGAGATCATGCCACTGTATTCCAGCCTGGGCAACAGAGCAAGACCCTGTCTCAATAAACAAACAAACAAACAAACCCTTAGAGGGGACCTCCAGAGTGGCCCAGAGGGGCTGGGTGCGGTGGCTCATCCTGTAATCCCAACACTTTGGGAGGCCAAGGTGTAAGGATCACTTGAGGCCAAGAGTTCAAGACTGGCCTGGCCAACATGGCGAAACCCCATCTCTACTAAAAATACAAAAATTAGCTGGGTGTGGTGGCTGTAGTCCTGGCTGCTTGGGAGGCTGAGGCAGAAGAATTGCTCGAGCCTGGGAGGTGGAGGTTGCAGTGAGCCAAGATAGCGCCACTGCACTCCAGCCTGGGCGACAGAGTGAGACTCTCAAAAAAACAGAAAAACCAGAGTGACCCAAAGGTCCAGTGGCAGAGCCAAGGCTGGGTCCGCAGGCTCCTTCCTCCCAGTCCAGTGCTCTCACTGCATTTCTATCCTTCACCTCAGGTGGCATCTAGGGCACAGGGGGAACCTCCACATGGAGAACCACTGCAGTACGTCTCACGTCTCTTCTCTGTCCAGACCCTCCAACACTTCCCATCTCAGGGTATAATTCAGTGGACTAAAAGGCCATGCGTGATCTGGCCTCTTGTGACCCCTCTGACCTTCCCCTCATTAACTCCATTCCAGTCTCACTGGTCTTCTGCCTCAGGACCTATGCCCTTGCTGTTGTTCCCTCTGCCTGAAACATTTACCCAGTAATCTGCACAGCTCAGTCCCTCATCTCCTTTAGGTTCTGGGTCAACTATCGCCTTTTTTTTTTTTTTTTGAGACGGAGTCTTGCTCTGTCGCCAGGCTGGAGTGCAGTGGCAAGATCTCAGCTCACCACAACCTCTGCCTCCCGGGTTCAAGCGATTCCCCTGCCTCAGCCTCCCGAGTAGCTGGGACTACAAGTGCCCACCACCACACCTGGCTAATTTTTTTGTATTTTAGCAGAGACGAGGTTTCACCATGTTGGCCAGGATGGTCTCCATCTCCTGACCTCGTGATTCGCCCGCCTCGGCCTCCCACAGTGCTGGGATTACAGGCGTGAGCCACCGCGCCCGGCCTAACTATCGCCTTATTGGTGATGCCTTCGCGGCCTGACCTCTTTTATTTATTTTGAGATGGAGTCTCGCTCTGTTGCCCGGGCTGGAGTGCAATGGCCTGATCTCGGCTCACTACAACCTCTGCCTCCCAGGTTCAAGAGTTTCTCCTGCCTCAGCCTCCCGCGTAGCTGGGACTACAGGTGCCTGCCACCACGCCCGGCTAATTTTTGTATTTTTAGTAGAGATGGGTTTTCGCCATGTTGGCCAGGCTGGTCTCAAACTCCTGACCTCAGGTGATCCGCCCACCTCGGCCTCCCAAAGTGCTGGGATTACAGGCGTGAACCACCGCGCCCTGCCACGATCTTTCTAAAACACACATTTGACCTTCTTTGTTCTAAAAATGCCTCGGTGGACTCCTCGCTGCCCGTGGGGCCAAATCCCAGCTCCCACACAACCCGCCGTGTACGTGGACTGCACTCCGTTTCTAAACTCATCTCTTGCGCCACTCAGCCAGTGGCCCCCAAGGCAGGACTGGTCCTGGCTCAGGATCCAGTGGAAGAGACTCGTCTCGGGGGTCTTTTCTGACCGCGCTTCCTCCTCTGGCCCTCTAGGCGGCCTGAGCAGGCTCACTGACAGTTTGGCGGCCTGGCACCTGCAGAAACTGCTGTCGCTGCGAGGTGCCCGTGTGGGCCACCGCTGCGCCAGGGAGAGAAGACGGCGAGGTCGCCCCTGGGAGGCAGAAGGCGAGCCAGGAGCCAGTCCTGGAAGCCAATGAGTGAGTGTGAAGGGTGTTCCGCTGCGTCAGCGAGGCCCGACTGCCCTTGGGAGGAGGAGAGCCCAGGGGCCAGTGCGGCGCGGGCCGCCCTCGCCTCCCACCCAGGGCGCTGAGCACGCACGCCGCCGGCCTGGCGGGGTTCGCGGGGCCCGGGCCCAGCCGCCGCCTTCTCCAGGCGCTCCTACTCTCTGGGCATCTGTAGTCCGAGCGGAAGGGGCGGGAACGCCGGCGACGCCGAGGAGCAAAGCCCACGATCGGCTTCCCTGGGCAGCGGACTGGCCGCCTTCCTCCCCGCACAAACGCACCGCCCAGGAGGGGGCGGGCCCGGCGGGTCGGGGGGCGGGGCCGGGGTCCCAGCTCGGGCCCGCCTCCGCCTCCGCCAGCTCCTGTGAGCCGCCGAGTGCTAAGCACCCGGGCTCTTCTGGGGGCTCCAGGTGAGCGGGGGCACAGAGGGGTCAGGGAGACCGCCCTCGAGGTGGGGCTGTCGGTCTGACCGCGGGTCCATCTGTCCTGCCGTCCGCCCACAGCCTCCTCCGCAGGATGGGAGAACAAAGGGAAGGGGCGGTTCTGGGGCCCCCGAGGGAATCCCGGGTCGCAGGTACCCAGTCCCGCCCACTGACACTTGGGTTTCTCCCCGAGTCATAGGCGCCGCCCAAGAGACCCTGGGCCGGCGCCGGGCGCAGCTGCCTCTCCGTCTTTGTGTCTCTCTCTGTGTCTGTCTGGCTATCTCCGAGTTTGCCTCCGCTTCCAGAACTAAGCCACCCAGACACCATCATCCCGAAAACCCCAGCCCTTCTCCCATGGCAGGTAAGTGCGCACAAGTCCGGGGTCTCCGTTATCCCCCCACGGACTTGGGAGCCGAGTTTGAACACATCCTCCCGGAACGTGCTCGGACTGGCTGGGTGGGGCCCCTCCCTTCCTTCCGGGGAACCTCCACCCTGCTCCCCTGCCCCATCTTTCTCTGCCTCTTGCCACCACGTTTCCTCCGAAGCCTCGCGGCCCATGGGCTGAGGAATAAGGGGATGAGGCCTTGAGTCCCTTTCTAATCTATCCTGCCCCCACCGCTTTACAGGCTACTTGCCCCCCAAAGGCTACGCCCCTTCGCCCCCACCTCCCTACCCTGTCACCCCTGGGTACCCGGAGCCGGCGCTACATCCTGGGCCCGGGCAGGCGCCAGTGCCCGCCCAGGTACCTGCCCCAGCTCCCGGCTTCGCCCTCTTCCCCTCGCCCGGCCCCGTGGCCTCGGGGTCTGCTGCCCCCTTCTTGCCACTGCCAGGGGTGCCTTCTGGCCTCGAATTCCTGGTGCAGGTGAGTGGGAAGGAGGGAGGGAGGATGACTGGGAGGGGACCTGGGCGTCCAGATGGGCCAGCTGATGTGCGCGCCGCCCCTCTCTTTCCAGATTGATCAGATTTTGATTCACCAGAAGGCTGAGCGAGTGGAAAGTAAGTAGAAGCAGTGGGAGGTTGGACCTCATGGTGGTGGCCTGGATGGTGGGCTCCTGGGCGCGCGAGGCTCTATAAATCTCCCCGTGTCACCCCTGGCAGCGTTCCTAGGCTGGGAGACCTGTAACCGGTATGAACTGCGCTCTGGGGCCGGGCAGCCCCTGGGTCAGGCGGCCGAGGAGAGCAACTGCTGCGCCCGTCTGTGCTGTGGCGCCCGCCGGCCGCTGCGTGTCCGCCTGGCCGACCCCGGGGACCGCGAGGTGCTGCGTTTGCTCCGCCCGCTGCACTGTGGCTGCAGCTGCTGTCCCTGTGGCCTCCAGGAGGTGGGCGGAGGGATGGGGCCGGGAGGGCGGGCTTGGTGGGGCGGGACAATGATGAGGTCCACCTGAGATGAGGCCTGGATCAGATGGGAGTGGGCAGGTGGGGATGGGAGGTTTAGTGAGGGCCAAATAGACAGATGATAGAGCTGAGACCCCTGCCTCCGCAGTGACCCTGTCTGCTTCCCACTCCCAGATGGAAGTACAGGCTCCACCAGGCACCACCATTGGCCACGTGCTACAGACCTGGCATCCCTTCCTCCCCAAGTTCTCCATCCAGGATGCCGATCGCCAGACAGTCTTGCGAGTGGTGGGGCCCTGCTGGACCTGTGGCTGTGGCACAGACACCAACTTTGAGGTATCAGGAATACTAGAGGTTCTTGGGACCTTCGTAAACCGAGATGATGATTCCACGAGGCAGGATAGTTAACACTAAGGTCAAGACCCTGAGCTCATCAATCTAAATCCACTGTGACTCCGACAGCCTTTGCAGCATTCCTCCATTTGGAAATAGGATGGCCTTGTGCTCTTATAAAAGCATAACAACGAGGATTTCATCTTAAGGAGCGATGCTGATTATTACAAGGGGCCCTGAGATGGGCAGAAAAAAAATCTAAGGCCAGCCTGGATTTGGGGTGAAGGATGATTAAGTCTGTGTGGGCTGGGCCCATGTGGCTGCTGTGTATGAGTTTGTGAGCCCAGGCCCTGGAGCAAGCACGATTTTAACATGTTAACATCCTGTAGCCTGCCCTGCTAAAATAGAATCCAAATGCCCCTGCCATTCTGAAATCCAGTATATCCTTCTCACTGTGCATTCTTGTCACCAGCCTGGAAGCTAGAGATCCCAAGTAGTGAGAATTTCAGAGTGAGGTGAGGCCTGGGAAGCACCTTGGTTTCTAGAAGACAAAGGCACTCCACAGACCCTTGAGTTCTTTTTTTGTTTGTTTTTTGTTTGTTTGTTTGTTTTGAGACGGAGTCTTGCTCTTGTTGCCCAGGTGGGAGTGCTATGGCATGATCTCGGCTCACTGCAGTCTTTGCCTCCCG
The DNA here is from genome assembly GCF_028885625.2 of Pongo pygmaeus. Taxonomy (NCBI): domain Eukaryota; kingdom Metazoa; phylum Chordata; class Mammalia; order Primates; family Hominidae; genus Pongo; species Pongo pygmaeus. The sequence goes on along the minus strand of NC_072392.2, from coordinate 7,265,233 downwards.
GGTTCAAGCAATTCTCCTGCCTAAACCTCCCAAGTAGCTGGGATTATAGGCATGCGCCGCCATGCCCGGCTAATTTTACATTTTTAGTAGAGACGAGGTTTCTCCATGTTGGTCAGGCTGGTCTCGAACTCCTGACCTCAGGTGATCCGCCCACCTTAGCCTCCCAAAGTGCTGGGATTACAGGCGTGAGCCACCGCACCTGACTGACCCTTGAGTTCTTTAAGGGATAATTGCTTGTGCAGATAAGGGAGAAACAACAGGTATAATCCAGTAGACTTTCCAACGCTTCTAATGAGGTACCCTACCTAAGGTTACTTTGCAAAAATGAGTCACCTTGGTAGCTAGAGGGAGATTCCATGATGGGAACCAATTGGGAATAAGATATAATAACTGCGTGATCTCCAGATGGGAATGTATAGGCTGTGGGGTTCTCATAGGGCCAGTGTCCCTTTTACATAATTATAAATGGTCCATACTTGGGGCTGTACCCTTAGGACCATGGCAGGAAGTGCCCCAGAGCTGTAGGACAGTGCAGGAAGGGGATGGGAATGACACAAAAGGAAATCACTGCAGTTGTAATCACTGGAGAATGAGCACAGGAAAAGGACCAGGAAGTCACGGGGAGTAACTACCCACATCGGCAGGGCCTGTTGCTGTGTGGCTCAGAGAAGCCAGTGGAAATTGTGGTCCTCAAAGGCTACTGACTGCTGCCTCTCCCCACAGTAGATAGGCATGTATCCCTCTCTAGATGAGGCTCTCATGCAGTGCTGGGCAAGGCCCTCCCCTACTTTGCAGATTAGAGAAAAGGTACTCTTCGGGGTAGACATAGCCTTCTAGGAGCCTTCTTGACTGGTGAAGTACAGCCAGGATTCCAGTAGCTTTCCTTGACCTTTTGGCCAGGTTACTTTGTGTAGGGCACAAACTCTGCCAATTGTGGGTGGCAGGGGCATTGGGAACCAGAGCAAACCTAGCAAACAGCCATACCCTAAGGGGGTTGGATTGTCATGCTTCCAGTTCTCCCACCACTGCTGTTCAGTTATGTCACACATCGCCTTTCGATAGCAGCAGATCTGAGTCTGAATCCTAATTTTGGGTATAGACTCAGCATGATCTAGAGTGCCTCAGTTTCCCCAGCTGTCATACTCTGTGATGGGAACCAGCTGGGAAAGCGATCACTCGGTGACCATTAGAGGGGAAGATTCACTGAGTGGAGACCCTGCAAATTCATACATGCAACTGTGGGAATGAGACTGGAGCAGGTGAGACTGGCTGCCTCCTCCTCAGTTGGGTCCTTCCTCCCTCGCTGATGACAGGTGAAGACTCGGGATGAATCCCGCAGTGTGGGCCGCATCAGCAAGCAGTGGGGGGGCCTGGTCCGAGAGGCCATCACGGCTGCAGATGACTTCGGCCTACAGTTCCCGCTGGACCTGGATGTGAGGGTGAAGGCTGTGTTGCTGGGAGCCACTTTCCTCATTGTGAGTTGGCTGCCCCTGCCCCCACCTCCTGCCTGTCCTTTGCTGTCATTTGAAGCTTTATGCGTTTCCTGGCCTCTTGCTAGGGGAAGGTCAGGGATAGGTGTTGCGGGGGTTGAGGTTCTAGAGCTGGCCTGTGACAGCCAAGCTGGGCTGGCCCAGCCGGATCTCCCATTGACAGTGGCCTCCTCTTAGGACTACATGTTCTTTGAGAAGCGAGGAGGCGCTGGGCCCTCTGCCATCACCAGTTAGAGGCCCCTATGGTGTGAGGAGACCATCACCTCGACCAGAACTCCAGATGGTCACCTGCCCTGGCCCCTCCTCTGGGCAGCCCCTTTCCCCCATGTACACTGCAGGGGACAGAAGGGGGACCCCATCCCTACCCTACTCCCTGGCCGCCTGCCCCTGTGGTCCCCAAGGAGGGGTATGTATGAGAGCCCCTCTCCTGCTACCTCCCACCACTGTCCCAGCAGTCCCTCGGCACACAGGCATATTGGCTTTCACGCTTTCCCCATGCACTCCCTCCCACCCCTTTCCAGGGCCTCTGCTCCAAAGGAGGCCTCTGGAACCCAGGACTCTGGGGTTTTACAAGAGGGCTGGGGTGTGGAAGGGCAAGCTGCTGCACCAAAGACGGTGGATATAGCCACCGCCCCCGCCCCCCCGCCCCGCCGCTGCCTAGCATCTCCTTGGCCAATTAGTTCAGCCTCAGACCATGGCACTTTGAGGGGGTCTCTACCTCCCCATCAACAGCTGCAGGGGGACCCCAGTGCCAACTTCCTCTCCCACTAGGGCCCTGCCTTCAGCTGGTGCTTGCTGCGATTCCTGTGCCTTATGTAACTGCCCTTCCTTCCCTTGCCCTAGGAAAAAGGCTGCATCTTTATATGTTACATTCATATAAACTTTGTAACTTTTTGGACATTGAAAGATGTATGTAATAGGGGAGGGTAGAAGGAGTTGGTATGGGAAAAAACAAAGGGGAACGTGAGAGCTGGGCTGGGGCAGGGGCTGGTCCATCTCATAATCCATACTACCAGCATCAAATGTCCCTGAGTGCAAGAGAGCAATCGTTATCACCCACGATGGCCCTGGACCAAATGAAGGCAGTTTGGGCCTATACCCCAAGTCAATATGGCGGCTTCCATCATCCAGGATGGCTGCCCTGCAGAGTCCAGTGTGGTAGCTGATGGCAGTTCAGGATGGCTGTTCACATGGTCCAGTGTGGCCCCTTGATCCTCTCTAGTGCGTAGAAGCTTCCTCTGCATATGATGTATAGCAGCTGTTTTCCTCCAAGTCCTCTTGTTTGAGAATGTAGTGGGCAGACTAGATCCTTCTTGGCCCAGCCAAAGGAGCTTCAGCCTGCAGAAGCCAAGGAGCATGGGAGGGAGGAGACATTTGCCAGTGCCCAACTCTGGGCTCCTCCTCCATGTGCCTACAGCAGGTGGGATCTTCCCAGGTGGAAAGTCTACCCCTGTCAGGACCTTGTTCTGGTTCTGCTTGGTCCCATGTGGCCAGGCCCTCAGGGGCCTAGGCTTTTCATGCTGGTGTCCATGCCCACAAAAGCTGAGCTCAGGGCCTGGCTAGGACATAGCGGCTGGCAGCTGAGAGGTCCCACTGGTAATGCTCCAGGATGCGCCGGCAGTCAGCTCTGGACCGGCTACTCAGGTGGAAGAGCTGGTCTACCTGTGGAAGCAGGAGGGTGGGTTGCAGCTGACTGCCAGGTGGCAGGGGCGGGAGAGGAGGGACCCCAAGAGAAGGGGCTGGCTTTACCTTGAGGTTCCGGATGGCAGAAACCACATCTCCCCCAGTGGCTCCTAGTGCTGTCTGGCACTCCTGGTGGGTGACCCCATGGACACTCAGCTCCACCTGAGACAGACAAAGCCTCACTCAGGCCCCTGCCCCTGCCTGTAGCCCCTTCTGGACACCAGGCCATTTCAGTGAGACCTCACCTCCATAATCTTCCTCTGCAACTCAGGATCGGGCAAGAGGCCTCCAGAGAGGGCAGCGGCTTTACTGGCTCCAGGCGTTCCCATGGGGTGATTGTGTGGGGGTTTTCTTTTGGGCCAGGGAAGCCTCTCCCTAGGGGGCTGGCTGGGCTGAGGAGAGCTAGAGGATAAAGGTGGACGTGGAGGCAGGCCTGGGGGTCCCTGGGGCACAGCTCTGGCTTGTCGAATTTCAGGGGGGCTTGAACCACCCCCTGTGGGACGAGGACCCAGGGACAGAACTGACTCCAGACTCCTGGAAATGCCTGCACAGTTGAGAAAGAAACAACTTGAACTCGGCTGGCTGCAGCCTCCGCTTCCTGGGCTCAAGCAATCCTCCCACCTCAGCCTCCTGAGTAGCTGGGACTATAGGTGCACGCCACTACGACTGGCTAATTTTTGTATTTTTGTAGAGACGGGGTTTCGGCACATTGCCCAGGCTGGTCTCAAACTCCTGGACTCAGGCCATCCGCCCACGTTGGGCTCCCAAAGTGCTGGGATTACAGGCGTGAGCGACCATGCCTGGCCCCACTCTCTGTCTTCATCTGTGCTGAGCTGGATGATTTTGCAAGCATTTGCAGATGAGCTAGCCAGCCCTGTCCCTGGGTGGTTCATGTGTCAGGTGGGACAATAAGACAGATGGGCAAATGGACACCAAGGCCTAGGCGGAGGGCCCAGAGAACTCAGAGCTCAGGGCCCAGAGTGTGGAGGTGCTCTTCAGAAGGGAAGGCAGGAGGGCTTCCCATCTTTTAAGATTCCACAGTATAGGGCCAGGCACAGTGTCTCACGCCTGTAATCCCAGCACTTTGGGAGGCTGAGGCAGGCGGATCACCTGAGGTTGGGAGTTCAAGGCCAGCCTGGGCAACAGGGTGAAACCTCATCTCTACTAAAAACACAAAATTAGCCGGGCGTGGTGGCGCATGCCTGTAGTCCGAGCTACTCAGGAGGCCGAGGCAGGAGAATAGCTTGAACCCGGGAGGTGGAGGTTGCAGTGAGCCAAGATCACGCCACTGCACTCCAGCCTGGGCAAAAAGAGTGAAACTCTGTCTCAAAAAAAAAAAAAAAAAGAGAGAGAGAGATTTCACGGTATAGCTAGGATGCCAGCAGACAGAATTCAGAGGAAGGAAATAATAGATGCAAAGGCATGGATTCAGGGCAGGAGGTCGGAATTGAAGGGCTGGTCTTGATCTCCTCAGAGACCCTGGAGTCCACCACACCCACCTTTCATCCTCTCCAGGGGCATGTTCCTCCTCTGGCCCCGTGCTGGGGGCGCATCCCAAAGATCTGCCTTCTTTCTGTCTCTGTTGGAGAGGGATCCAGTTCATCCTCCACACCAACTCTCCCCACCCCACAGATCAACATATCCTCCCAAAAAAACTCATGAGGGAACCCAGGAGACCCGGGGCCCAGGGTGGAGGCTGCAGCTTCACTCTGGTCCTGTCCCCAGGCTTCCCTTCCAGAGAAGCTCCTGGACCTCATCAGTTCTCCCAGCCCACCCCTGTCCCCTACCCTTTCAGGTCCTCACCCATCTATGCTTCCTGGGTGTTGATCTCCCCGGGCAGGGGTGCCTCTGTGGACTGGACGGGTGGCTGGCAAGCCCCCCGCATCTGCTAGCATCACCGCTGAGGCTGGGAAGCTGCCCACTTTGAAGGTGCGACCATTCTGGCCCTTCCAGATTGTGGAGTCGGGGCTGTGGAAAGAGGAGCTGGTAAATAGGTTGGGAATAAGGGCAAGAGTTAGGGCTGGGCCCTGGCCCACAGTCAGCTCACTAGGCTATGTGCCTTGGAGCCGCATCTGCCTGGAGGAAGGGAAGGCTTTTCCCTAATGCAATAAGGCTCTATGGGCCAGCAGTGGCTCCAGCAGGGAGGCCAGGACCATGCTAGAGCTTTCAGGACCCAGTGGGGAGAGGAGATGACACAGAAGATCAGGGTTCAAGGAGCTGGAGAGAAGCAGAGAAGGGATCAGGAATTAGGCTGGGAGGGTATCCTCCTCCTGAGGATGCTTGGGAGGTATGGGACTGTCACCTGCCCTCGATGACTGTGATGGGGTCACCAGTCTCCATCCTCAGGGCGCCTGGCTCTGTGACATCCCTCACACAGCATCCTTCCGAAGGCCAGGCCTGTGGAGACAAGAGGAAAGGGTGGCTGGGCTTGTGGCCTGAGTCAGAATGGTAATATGGGAGCAGGAATAAAGAGGAGCCCCGCTCTGTATGTCGTCTGTGCTGGGCCCAGGGTGGGACTCTCCCTGTCCCCCTGTTGTAATTCAGTGAGGGAGGCAGACCTGGATCCCATGACAAACAGGTCAGGGCTCAAGGAGCAAGAGAGGAGGGCCCTGGCTCTACCTGGGGGGACCAACAGGAGCGTCATCCTGTACACTGCTTTCACTCCACATCCAGGCTCGTCAGATCAGCCTCCCAAGCCCCTCTGGGAAATTTCCACTCCTCTGCAGCCCCACCGCCTCTACCCTCATCCAGACCTCTTCATCTCCCTTCTGCTTCACAGCCACTGTTGCCTACCTGGTCTCCCAGCCTCAGCATCATCCCTCTAATCCGTTCTTGCACCACACCAGAGTGCCGTCATGGGCAGAGTGGCTTGTAACTCCCCTGCCTAGTAGGCTTCCCTGGCTCCCAAATGCCTTCAGAGTAAAGACTAAAATTTAGTGGTAGAGTGTAGCAGCTTAGGGAACAGCTCTGAAGTCAAATTGACTGGCTCAAATCCCAACTCCTCCACTTACCATGCGACTTTAGGCAAGTCACTTAAACTCTCAGTGCCTCTACTGCCCATCAGTAACATGGAGATAATAATAATTACCTCATCCAGGCTGGGCACGGTGGCTCATGCCTGTAATCCCAACACTTTGGGAGGCCGAGGCAGGTGGATCATTTGAGGTCAGGAGTTCGAGACCAGCCTGGCCAACATAGTGAAACCCCATCTCTACTAAAAATACAAAAATTAGCCAGGCGTGGTGGCAGGCACCTGTAGTCCCAGCTACTCGGGAGGCTGAAACAGGAGAATTGCTTGAACCTGGGAGGTGGAGGTTGCAGTGAGCCAAGATCCCACCACTGCACTCCAGCTAGGGTGACAGAGCAAGACTCTGTCTCAAAATAAAATAATAATAATAATAATTACCTCATCCAGTGGTTGAGAGCATTAAATGAGCGAATCTGCATAAGCGCCCATGTAAAGCACACAGTGCAGTGTCCTGCACAGGTCAAGTGCTCTACGTGTTAGCTTAACACGCCTTGCAAAGCCCTCCATGACACAGCTCCTGCTCTCTCTGCAGCCTCATTACTTCTTTTTTTTTTTTTTTTTTTTTTTTTTTTTGAGATGGAGTTTCGCTCTTTTTGCCCAGGCTGGAGTGCAATTGTGCGATCTCGGCTCACCGCAACCTCCGCCTCCCGGGTTCAAGCGATTCTCCTGCCTCAGCCTTCCAAGTAGCTGGGATTACAGGCATGCACCACCACACCCAGCTAATTTTGTATTTTTTAGTAGAGACGGGGTTTCTCCATGTTGGTCAGGCTGGTCTTGAACTCCCGACCTCAGGTGATCTGCCCACCTCCGCCTCCCAAAGTGCTGGGATTAGAGACATGAGCCACCGCGCCTGGCCTGCGGCTTCATTATTTCTATTTCCCCCTTCTCACGCTGAGCCCTTCTCTTCCTCTGCATGTCAACACGACTGCAACTGAGTGCTGTCTCCTCTATGCCCCTATTCTGGCCCAGACACAGACCCCAGCCTTTCAGTCTGCATCTGTGTAGCCCCAAGCTGCCTCCCCAGGGCTCTGATCTCCCTGCAAGTAGGGACTGCATCTGTTTTGCTCAGAGCTGAGTCCCAGAGACCAGCACAGGCATCTGGATAAGTTAGTCTTTGCATGGCACCCTGGGAGAGCGAATGGAGGGAAGAGGGACTGGGTATCTGGTGAGGTAAGGGGTTCCCACCTCTTGCAGCAGCCCCTCCAGGTGGGAAAAGCTAGGCCGGTCGGCAGGGTGGGGGGCCCAGCAGCGCAAGGCGAGGGAGTAGAGGGCCCTGGAGCAGAGGGGAGGCCTAGGTAGCCGGGCTCTGTCCTCCAGCCGCTGCAGGATGAGGTACGGTGGGACCCCGGCCCAGGGTTCCTCGCCCCCCGAGAACATCTCCCACAGCGTCACCCCAAACATCCACACGTCCGAGGCAGACGAGAAGGCTCCGTGGCGCAGGCTCTCTGGGGCACACCTGCCGAAGGAAGTGGAGCTGAAAGGAGCGGGACACGTGCTCCCTGGCGGCTCACCTTCCACGGAGCACCCCCGAGTGCTCCCATCTTTCACAAAAGTCCTCTTTGCCTAGAAGGATAACCCTTCTGGTCCCAGCCTCCCTCAGAAGCCCGGCCCCCTCCGATCTCCCTCGGCTGCTGCCCTCCGGATCCGCCCGGCTCAGAGCCCGACCCCTCGCGGGCCCGCGCTCACCAGGCGTAGGGGATGGGGCGGGGCCCGCCCATGACGTAGCGGCCCCGGGCACCGCCCAGAGGCCGCACCAGCCCGAAGTCAGCCACCTTGATGGTGCGCGGCGACGCCAGCAGCAGGTTGCGCGTAGCGAGGTCTCGGTGCACCAGCCCGCGGGCCCCCAGGTACGCCATGGCTCCCGCCAGCTGCCGCAGGAAGAGGCAGAGCAGGGCCACGAGCAGCGGGGGTGTCGGGGCCGGGGCCGTTAGGCGCGCGTGCAGGGAGCCCAGTGGCGCCAGCTCCATCACCTGCAGGAGGGAACACCGCGCCGCGTGAGCGGTACCCATGGACGCTGGCCGCCTACGCTCCTGCCGCACGGCTGTCCCGGGAACCAGCGGCTGGATCTGCTCACCATCTGCAGAGGCTGGCCCAGTACAAGGCCGTGCAGGCGCAGCACGTGTGGGTGCTCCAAGTTCATCATGACCGATACCTCTCGCAGGAAGTCCCCCAGTTCTGTGCCCATCGGACCTTCGGGACCTACCCGGAGAGACTTGACAGCCACTGGGACCTGGAGGTGGGGGGAAGCGCCTTTAGGCATTGCGGGCATGAAGAACAGAGGGGGCAGCTGGCCTGGATGAAGCGGGATCCCTGGACACTCACACTCTTGCCACTGGGCAGCGTCCACAGCCCTCGGTGCACCACACCGAAGCAGCCCGAACCCAGCAGCTCCCCTCTGCAAACAGCACCCTCTGGGATCAGACACTTGAGGCCCCCCTCTGGCTCAGGGAGGTGCCGTGGGCTGTCCGAGGGCAGGGTGGGCTCCTTGTGCTCAGGGGCAAAACCTCCAAGGATCTGAAACAGGCATGGGAAATCCGGTATGCAGAGCCCTGTACCCCCCTCCCTGCCCCTCAAGCCAGCTCATTCCCAGGCCCAAGCTGCCCACCCACAACACACACCTTGTAGACCCAGTTCTTAGACTTAGGCCCGGAACGTAGCCTTTTCAGAGCTTCGGACAGTCTGCGCTGAGCTGTGGGAGGCCAGAATCAGGGCTGGGGTGGAGGTGGGGGTGGGGAAGAGTGCGGAGAGGCTTACAGGGAAGAAAAGGGCTGGAAGAGGGTTGTGGTGGGGGAAGGCAACTGATAGGCTGTGGACAGAGAGACCAGGACCTCGGGGCAGGGGTCCCTCACCAGGCCGGCCCATGCCAATGCCGTCCAGGTCCTCGGGCTTTACAAAGTCGAAGTGCTCTGGCCGAGTGACATTAAGCTCCTCAAGGATGGGCCAGTAAAACTGGGCCAACTGGATGTCCCGGAGCAGCTTCAGTAGCCACAGGGAGCCGGCCTCAGGAAGCATGTCCAGAGAAGGAGTTCCTAAGGATGATGGCACTCTCCTTCAGATGTTCAGCCCAGGGTAGGCCCTAGAGAGACCAGGTCTCCAGCTCCACCTGCAAGTCATCAGAAACACTCAGGTACAGAGGCAGGGACACAGCAGAGACAGCCAGGATCCCTGCCACTCATGTACACAAATCCCAGGTAGAATGTTCCCCGTGCCCATGGCATCCGGGTACTCTGTCCCTTCACTGCTGAGTAACCTGCCCTGCTCACACCTGCAATTTTAGCATACTGCCTGCTCCTACTACAGACTCCAGGTATGTTACCATCCTGACTCTGAAATATGGCACATCACACACCCAGACACCCAGAAACACTGCCCTTTTAGACCTGAGCTACACGGTGGCACAAACTCACTCATACACACCTGAGACATCTCCCTTCCTCCAACATGAGACATGTTTGCCTACCACACACACTAGAGATGCTCAGATATGACAACCACACCATACCTCAGACATGTAGGTAGAGCACGCACACACATGAAGGTACACTGCCTCCCACATGCTGCCACACACACACACTGAGACCTACAGATATACTGCAAAACATGGCCGAGACTCCCAAATACATGTCTTCTTTTTTTTTTTGAGACAGAGTCTCGCTCTTTCATCTAGGCTGGAATGCAGTGGCGTGATCTTGGCTCACTGCAACCTCCACCTCCCGGGTTCAAGCAATTCTTCTGCCTCAGCCTCCCAAGTAGCTGGGACTACAGGCGCGTGCCACCATGCCCAGCTATTTTTTGTATTTTTAGTAGAGATGGGGTTTCATCATATTGGCCAGGCTGGTCTTGAACTCCTGACCTCATGATCCGCCCGCCTCGGCCACCCAAAGTGCTGGGATTACAGGCGTGAGCCACTGCGCCCGGCCGATATATGTTGTCTTAACGCTGAGACATTTCAGCATGTGGCCACAAAACGCCCAGGCTGGTCCATGTCCTTCCATGAGATGTTCCTTGTACATACGTGTCACATCCATGGGACATGGCAGTTCACTGCCTCCAAACACCTAGATACACTGCCCCACACGGCTAAGACACAAAGGTCCATATGAACACAACACAGAGACATGGAGATACAGTGTGCACACAGCATACCTGAGCTATGGGGGCATAGGGGCCCCTCAAGCCAAAAGAGGTCCATGGTCATTGCCTCTCCTCCACCGGAGGCAGCAACATTTGAAATCAAATCAGGCACTTGTGATGGCCGCTAGGCTTAGGTGCTGCCTATGGAGCCACTGAGGCTGTCAGGTACACAGTCCCACACCTACCTGAGCTCAGCCCCAGGCACAGATCCCTGCCGGCAGCCTGAGTCACTCGGTCTAACTTGGCTTCAAGGCAGCTCCACCAACCTTTGTTAAATAAGGCTCTGGGCCTCTGGGTACTGGCAGCCTGCTCACACTTTCCCTAACACACACCTGGACCCGTCCCTTCCCCTACATTATAAGCAAGGAGGAAGAAGAGGATCGAGGCTGGGCCTAGTTGGAAACGCACAGGTGGGCTCAGAACCGGGCACAAGCAGGGGTTGGGTTGGGAAAGAGAAAGCCCAGGACCCTGGGGGACCCGGCCCTGCGCGCTCGGTGGGAAGAGGGGAGCGCAGGAGAAGGGAGATAGGAGGAAGCGCGGCTGAGGGAGGGAAGGACGCAGGAGAAGGGGACAGGCCCAGCGCCCCCAGGACGCGCCCCCCGCGACGGCTGCTCCGCCGGCCCTCCCCAGCCCGGGCCCCCTGCTCGGTCCGGACCCTCACCTGGTCAAGGCGGAAGCGGCGACTGCGGAACCTCCCAGGCTGCCTGGGCTAAATCCGAGGAGGCGGGACAGGAGTAAATCCCTCAGAGGGCGGGGACCTGGCGGCTGGCCCGGGGCCGGCCAGGGCCGCACCCCGAGTTCCCTAGTGGGACAAGGTGACGGTCCCCAGGGCGGCTGGCGGCCCCTCCCTCCTCCAGACCAGATCGCCCCGACTGTGAGAAGCCCCCTTCCCTTCTCCTCTGCTCGCCTTCCTTCACGTCTTTCCAGCCAGCCCTCCCCAGACTTCACTCCTCTGTCTCTGTCCCCCATGCCCTCTCGCCAAATCCTTCACCTCTCAGCCAGGACCCTACCTCTTACATGAATAAGCGCCCGATAGAGCTATCCTGTCCACGCACAGGGAATGTAAGGCTAAATAGGACACAGTTCCTGCCTCATGGCAGGGGGTTCAGAGCTTCCTAGCAGGCTTTACTTAATGAACCCTGGAATGGGGCCAGGGCAGAGAGATGTTGATGCTGGTACAGAGAGTTGGCCCTGGCCTAGACAGAGTCTACAGTTGAAGCTGTTGTTGATCATGGGCAGCATTCCATGCCTCAGGGCACGCTTCCCCATCACTGACACTCCTGGGCTTCCTTCCAGCGTAACGCCTGCCCTCCATGTAAGCTCTGCAGAACCCAGGGCCCTGCACACTGCTACCTAGCCTGTGGCCACGGGACTCAGTCCAGGACCTTGAAGAAGGCCCTGAGGAGGAGCATTTGTCTCTGCTTCTCTCAGGGGTCCCAAAGAGGAAGCTGCCAGTCTTAGGACATCTAGTCTGCCCCCTGTCCCAAGGAAGGATGCGTGAACATAGCAGCTGCTGTCCCAAGGGTCCCTTGGAGGGAAAAGCCCTCCTGGTCTTGGTAAACATGTAGGATATTTGATCCCAACTGCTACCTCCACGTTTCCCAGCCTCGGGTCCTCTTCTTCCTCCTTGCTTATAATGTGGGGTAAGGGAGGGGTCCAGATGTCTGTAAGGGAAAGTGTGAGCAGGCAGCCAGTACCCAGAAACCCAGAGCCTTATTTAATAAAGGTTGGTGGAGTTGCCTTGAAACCAAGTTAGACCGAGTGACTCTCAGGCTACCAGCAAGGATCTGTGCTTGGGGCTGATCCCTATGTGGATCCTACGTGGGATAGGAAAATCTTCATAGTGCTGTTCCATGGTATTGTTTTCTTGCCGATTCTTTTGCCCTCTAACCAGGATTGCTCATCACACTATAATTGTTACTGCACATCTGCGATCCCTGATAGAGGTTCTGTAGCTCCACAGGGCAGGGGCTGGGCCTGGCTTGTTCATGCTTGTGTTCTAAGTACCTAGGACAGTGTGGGCATATAATAGGCCTGATACATGTTGGTTGTAAAGAAGTCTCCTCAGTCTAATCCTCATTGTTGTGTAGATGATCTCTCTTTACTCCCTGCTTTTAAGATGTCATTGGTGTTTTGTAGTTTTGTCACAATGTATCTAGATATTTATTTATTCTATTTATTCTGCTCAATATGTTGTATTTCCTGTATGTATGAATTCACATCTTTTATCGTATTTTATCATATTGGAAAGTTCTCAGAAACCATCCAGATATTATTTTTCCTCTGTCCTCTGTGCTCTCTCCTTTGCCAACTCTGATTAGGAGTATTCTAGACCTTTTCATTCTGTACTCTGTGTCTTTTAACCTGTCTCCTGTATTTTTCATCTCTTTGTGTCTTGGTGATACATTCAGGTAATCTCTTCTAGTCTGTCTTTCAGTTCACTAATTCTCTCTTTGGTTACATCTGATGTGCTGTTTAATCCTTACATGGAAGGGTTTTTTAATTTTATTTTTTGGTTGTTGTTATATTCATATGAAAATTACTCTACTTGGCTGGGCACGGTGGCTCACGCCTGTAATCCTAGCACTTTGGGAGGCTGAGGTGAACAGATCACGAGGTCAGGAGATCGAGACCATCCTGGCTAACATGGTGAAACCCCGTCTCTACTAAAAATACAAAAAAAAAAAAACATTAGCCAGGCCTGGTGGCGGGCGCCTGTAGTCCCAGCTACTCGGGAGGCTGAGGCAGGAGAATGGCGTGAACCCGGGAGGCGGAGCTTGCAGTGAGCCGAGATTGCGCCACTGCACTCCAGCCTGGGTGACAGAGTGAAAAAAAAAAAGAAAAGAAACAGAAAATTACTCTGCTTTTTTTTCCTTTTTTTGAGACAGGTCTCGCTCTGTAGCTCAGGCTGGAGTGCAGTGGTGCAATCTTGGCTCACTGCAACCTCCACCTCCCAGGTTCAAGCGATTCTTCTGCCTCAGCCTCCCAAGTAACTGGGATTACAGGTGCCCGCCGCCATCATGTTGGTCTTGAATTCCTGACCTCAGGTGATCCGCCCATCTCAGCCTCCCAAAGTGTTGGGATTACAGGCGTGAGCCACCGTGCCCGGCCGAAAATTACTCTACTTTCTTTTCTTTTTTTTTGAGACGGAGTTTCATTCTTTCGCCCAGGCTGGAGTACAGTGGCACAATCTTGGCTCACTGCAACCTCTGCCTTCTGGTTTCAAGCGATTCTCCTGCCTCAGCCTGCCGAGTAGCTGGGATTACAGGCGTGCCACCACGCCCAACTAATTTTTGTATTTTTAGTAGAGACAGGGTTTCACCATGTTGGCCAGGCTGGTCTCGAACTCCTGACCTTTTCATCTGCCTGCCTTGGCCTCCCAAAGTGCTGGGATTACAGGCATGGGCCATCGTGCCTGGCCCTACTCTACTTTTCTTTTTCTTTCTTTCTTTCTTTCTTTTCTTTTCTTTTCTTTTTTTTTTTTTGAGACAGAGTCTCTCTCTCTGTCACCCAGGCTGAAGTGCAGTGGCACAATCTCGGCTCACTGCAACCTCCACCTCCCGGGTTCAAGCAGTTCCCTGCCTCAGCCTCCTGATTAGCTAGGACGACAGGCACCTGCCACCATGCCTGGCTAATTTTTGTATTTTTTTAGTAGAGACGGGGTTTCACCATATTGTCCAGGCTGGTCTTGAACTCCGGAACTCGTGATCCACCTGCCTCAGCCTCCCAAAGTGCTGGGATTATAGGCATGAGCCACTGCGCCCGACCCCTACTCTACTTCATTACACTATTTTACTGAGATATAATCTATAGTCAGTAAGATGTACACATTTAACTGTACAATATGATGAATTTCAACAAATGTACACATCTATTAATGTGGCTAAAGATCCAGAACATTTCTTTCATCCCATAAAGTTCCCTTGTGTCTATTTTTAGTCAATTTCATCCCCCAGAAGGAACTACTACTCTGATTTTTAAAACCCAATGATCTGGCCAGGCGTAGTGGCTCACGCCTGTATTACCAGCACTTTGGGAGGCCGAGGCAGGTGGATCACCTGAGGTCAGGAGTTCGAGACCATCCTGGTCAACATGGTGAAACCCCATCTCTACTAAAAGTACAAAAATTAGCCAGGCGTGGTGGCAGGCGCCTGTAATCCCAGCTACTTGGGAGGCTGGGGCAGGAGAATCGCTCCAACCTGGGAGGCAGAGGTTGCAGTAAGCCGAGATCATGCCACTGCACTCCAGCCTGGGCAACAGAGTGAGGCTTTGTCTCAAAAAAAACAAAACAAAACAAAAAAAGGCTGGGTGCGATGGCTCAAGCCTGTAATCCCAGCACTTTGGGAGGCCGGGCGGATCATGAGGTGAAGAGATCGAGACCATCTTGGCTAACATGGTAAAAACCCATCTCTACTAAAAATACAAAAATTAGCTGGGCATGGTGGCATGTGCCTGTAATCCCAGCTACTTGGGAGGATGAGGCAGGAGAATCGCTTGAACCCAAGAGGTGGAGGCTGCAGTGAGCCAAGATCGCACCACTGCACTCCAGCCTGGTGACAGAGTAAGACTCCATTCCCCCAGCCCCCACAAAAAAAAAAAAAGGATTAAAAAAAAATGATAACTTTACCTGCTCTTGATCTTATAAATGGAGTGCTTATTCAGTTTTTTTGTTTTTGGCTTATTTCACTCAACATAATCTTTTTGAGATTCATCTATGCTGTTGTGTATATTAGTAGTTATTTTTTATTATGAAGTAGTAGTCCATTATATAAATATATTACTATTCAAATCTAGTATCCTAATGATGGATATTTGAATTATTTTTATCCACTGGAGTTTTTTTTTTTACAGCTTTATTGAGGTATAATTGACATTCAATAAACTGCCCATATTTAAAGCTCGTGATTTGATAAGTTTTGACAAATGTGTGCACTCATGAAACTATCACCATAACCACAGTAATGAACATATTGCCACCCCTAAAGTTTCATTATGTCCCTTTGTAATCTCTTCTGCCCCTCATTCCTCAGACAACCACTGATCTGTTTCCGTCACTCTAAATTAGCTTGCATTTCCTAGAAGTTTATGTAAATAGAATCGTACAGTATGCATTCTTTTTTGTCTGCCTTCTTTTACTCAGAATAACTATTTTGAGATTCATTCATGATATTGTATGTATCATCAGTACTCATCCCCTTTTAGCGCTGAGTAGTACTCCATTGTATGGATGTATCACAATTTGTTTATACATTCACCTGTTGATAAACATTTGGGTTGTTTCTAGTTTTCACCTATTATGAATAAAGCTGCTGTGACCATTCATCTTTAAGTCTTTGTGTGGACATATGTTTCCCTTTCTCTTTGATAAATACCTAGGAGTGGAATGTCTAGGTCATAAAATTAGTATGTTTAATTTTTTTTTTTTTTGAGACGGAGTCTCGCTGTGTCACCCGGGCTGGAGTGCAGTGGTGCAAACTCAGCTCACTGCAAGCTCCGCCTCCCGGGTTCACGCCATTCTCCTGCCTCAGCCTCCTGAGTAGCTGGGACTACAGGCGCCCACCACCACGCTCGGCTAATTTTTTTTGTATTTTTTAGTAGAGACAGGGTTTCACCATGTTAGCCAGGATGGTCTCAATCTCCTGACCTCATGATTCACCCGCCTCAGCCTCCCAGAGTGCTGAGATTACAGGTGTGAGCCACCGCGCCTGGCCAGGTATGTTTAATTTTTTAAGAAACCAAAAAAACTGTTTTCCAAAGTGGTTTTACCATTTCATTTCATTTATTTATTAAAATAAAAAAAAGTTTTTTTTTTGAGATGGAGTTTTGCTCTTGTTGCACAGGCTGGAGTGCAGTGGTGCCATCTTGGCTCACTGCAACCTCTGCCTCCTGGGTTCAAGCAATTCTCCTGCCTCAGCCTCCTGAGTAGCTGCGATTACAGGTATGCGCCACCACGCCCAGCTAATTTTTTGTATTTTTAGTAGAGACGGGGTTTAATCATGTTGGCCAGGCTGGTCTCAAACTCCTGACCTCAGGTGATCCACCCTCCTTGGCCTCCCAAAGTGCAGGTGTGAGCCACTGCGCCTGGCCAAGAAAAATTTTTTTTGAGACAAAGTCTCTCTCTGTCGCCCAGGCTGGAGTGCAGTGGTGCCATCTTGTCTCACTGCAACCTCCATCTCCTGGGTTCAAAGGATTCTCCTGCCTCAGCCTCCCAAGTAGCTGGGACTACAGGTGTGAGCCACCATACCCAGCTAATTTTTGTATTTTTAGTAGAGATGGGGTTTTGCCATGTTGGCCAGGCTGGTCTTGAACTCCTGACCTTAAGTGATCTGCCCGCCTCAGCCTCTCAAAGTGCTGGGATTACAGGTGTGAGCTACTGCGCCTGGCTATTTATTTATTTATTTATTTATTTATTTATTTATTTGAGATGGAGTCTCGCTCTGTCGCCCAGGCTAGAGTGCAGTGGCGTGATCTCGGCTCACTGCAAGCTCCACCTCCTGGGTTCATGCCATTCTCCTTCCTCAGCCTCCCGAGTAGCTGGGACTACAGGTGCCCACCACCACGCCCGGCTAATTTTTTTTGTATTTTTAGTAGAGACAGAGTTTCACCATGTTAGCCGGGATGGCCTTGATCTCCTGACCTCGTGATCCACCCACCTCGGCCTCCCAAAGTTCTGGGATCACAGGTGTGAGCCATCACGCCCGACCTATTTATTTATTTATTTTTAGCAAGAAAGTCTCACTCTATCAACCAGGATGGAGTGCAGTGGTATGATCATAGCTCACTGTAGCCTCAAACTCCTGGGCTTAAGTGATCCTCCCACCTCAGCCTCCAAAGTACCTGAGGCTATGGGTACATGCCACAATGCCTGGCTAATTTTTTTTTTAATTTTTAGTAGCGATAAGGTCTCACTGTGTTGCCCAGGCTAGTCTCAAACTCCTGGCTTTAAGCAATCCTCCTGCTTCAGCCTCCCCAAATGCTGGGATTACACATGTGAGCTGCTGCGTCCAGCTGGTTGTACCATTTCAAAGTCTTCCCAGCAGAGTATGAAAGTTCCAGTTGCTCTACATCTTCAGCAACACTTTCTAATTTTAGCCATTCCAGTGAGTTCCATAGTGATAGCTCATTGTGGTTTTTTGTTTGTTTGTTTAGCTGGAGTCCTGCTCTGTCGTCCAGGCTGGAGTGCAGTGACATGATCTCAGCTCACTGCAACCTCTGCCTCCCAGGTACAAGCGATCCTCCTGCCTCGGCCTCCCAAGTAGTTGGGGCTACAGATGTGTGCCACTATGCCCAGCTAATTTTTGTATTTTTAGTAGCAACAGAGTTTCACCATATTGGCCAGGCTAATCTCGAACTCCTGACTTCAGATGATCTGCTTGCTTTGACCTCCCAAAGTGCTGGGATTACAGGCATGAGTCACTGCACCCAGCCATCATTGTGATTTTACTTTGCATTTGTCTAATGATTAATGTATTGAGTATCTTTTCATGTGCTTATTTGCCATCCATGTACCTTTATTTATTTATTTATTTATTTATTTATTAGACGGAGTCTCACTCTTTTGCCCAGGCTGGAGTAAAGTGAGGCAATCTTGGCGCACGGCAACCTCCGCCTCCTGGGTTCAAGCGATTCTCCTGCCTCAGCCTTCTGAGTAGCTGGGATTACAGGCACACTCCACCATGCCTGGCTAATTTTTGTATTTTTAGTAGAGATGGGGTTTCGCCATGTTGGCTAGGCTGGTCTCGAACTCCTGACCTTAGGTGATCCACCTGCCTTGACCTTCCAAAGTGCTGAGATACAGGTGTGAGCCACCATGCCTAGCCCCTTTTATTTTCTTAACAGTGTCTTTGGAAAATAAAAAGTTTTAAATTTGGGTGGAGTCTAATTTATTCATTTTTTTCTTTTAGTGCTTTTCGTGTCATATTTAAGAGTATTTTGGGGGGGCTGGGCACGGTGGCTCACGCCTGTAATCCCAGCACTTTGGGAGGCCGAGGCGGGTGGATCACCTGATGTCTGATGTCAGGAGTTCAAGACCAGCCTGGTCAACGTGGTGAATCCCTGTCTCTACTAAAAATACGAAAATTAGCTGAGTGTGGTGGCACATGCCTGTAATCCCAGCTACTTGGGAGGCTGAGGCAGGAGAATCGCTTAAACCTCGGGGGTGGAGGTTGCAGTGAGCCGAGATCGTGCCATTGCACTCCAGCCTGGGTGACAGAGTGAGACTCTCTCGAAAAAAAAAAAAAAAAAAGAATGAGTTTTTTTTAAACTTCAGCAATTACATTTTTCATGCCATTTTTTCAGCCAAAGATATTTTGGCTCTTTAATGTCCCTGGTCATCTTTTATAGTCTTCTGTTGCTTTATTATTTTTTTAAAAATTAATTAATTGGGCCAGGAGCTGTGGCTCACATCTGTAATCCCAGCACTTTTGGGAGGCTAAGGCTGGAAGATCGCTTGAGCCTAGGATTTTGAGACTAGCCTGGGCAACATGATGAAACTCTGTCTCTACAAAACATAACAAAAATTAGCCGGGCATAGTGGCAAGCACCTGTAGTCCCAGCTACTCAGGAGGCTGAGGCAGCAGAATTGCTTGAAACCAGGAGGTGGACATTGCAGTGAGCTAAGATCCTGCCACTGCATTCCAGCCTGGGCGACAGA
The DNA here is from genome assembly GCF_028885625.2 of Pongo pygmaeus. Taxonomy (NCBI): domain Eukaryota; kingdom Metazoa; phylum Chordata; class Mammalia; order Primates; family Hominidae; genus Pongo; species Pongo pygmaeus. The sequence continues at coordinate 7,246,245 of NC_072392.2, read as the reverse complement.
GCAAGAGCCTGTCTCGAATAAAACCAAATAGTAATTAATTAATTGTTTCGGCTGGCTGTGATGGGTCATACTTGTAATCCCAGCACTTTGGGAGGCCCAGGTGGGAAGATTGCTTGAGGCCAGGAGTTCAAGACCAGCCTGGGCGACATAGTGAGACCCCTGTCTCTACAAAAATAAAATAAAAATTAGTCAAGCCTGGTTGCATGCACCTGTAGTCCCAGTTACTTGGGAGGCTGAGGTGGGAGGATCGCTTGAGCCCAGGAATTTGAGGCTTCAGTGAGCCATGATGGTGCCATCACACTCCAGCCTGGGCCACAGAGCAAGACCTTGTTTCAAAGAAAAAAAGAGAGAGAGAGAGAGGAGCTATGTTGCCCAGCCCAGGCTGATTCAAACTCCTGGACTCGGCCCAGCATGGTGGCTCATGCCTGTAATCCCATCATTTTGGGAGGCCAAGGCGGGAGGATCACTTGAGGCCAGGAGTTCGAGAATAGCCTGGGCAACAAATGATTCTCTCACCTCAAATCAACCTCCTGAGAAGCTGGGACTACACCACAGGTGTGTGCCACCATGCCCAGCTTTCTTTTTGTTTTCTTTTTTCTTTCTTTCTTTCTTTTTTTTTTTGGACAAGGTTTTGCTCTGTGGCCCAGGCTAGAGTACAGTCATGTGATGTAATCATAGCTCACTGCAGCCTCAAATTCCTGAGCTCAATCGATCCTCTCACCTCAGCTTTCTAAGTAGCTCAGGTTACAGGCATGCACCACCATGTCCAACTAATTTTTTTATTTTTATTTTTGTATAGATGGGATCTTATTGCTTTCTCATTTTTCATTTCACATTCTCTCTTTTGGTTGTTGTTGGTTTTTTTTTGGTTTTGGGAGCGTGTTTTTTTTTTCTGAGACAGTGTCTCACTCTGCCTCCCAGGCTGGCATGCAGTGGCATGATCTCAGCTCATTGCAGCCTCTGCCTCCCAGGTTCAAGGGATTCTCGTGCCTCAGCCTCCTAAGGATTACAAATGCGTGCCACCACGCCTGGCTAATTTTTGTATTTTTAGTAGAGATGGGCTTTCACCATGTTGGGCAAGGCTGGTCTTGAACTTCTGACTTCAGGTAATCCACCTGCCTTGGGCTCCCAAACTGCTGGGATTACAGGTGTGAGCCACCACGCCCAGCCCTTTTTTTTTTTGAGACAGAGTCTTGCTCTGTCACCGGGGCTGGTGTGCAGTGGCGTGATCTCAGCTCACTGCAACCTCTGCCTCCCGGGTTCAAGCGATTCTTCTGCCTCAGCCTCCTGAGTAGCTGGGACTACAGGCATGTGCCACCTCAGCCTTCCAAAGTGCTGGGATTATAGGTGTGAGCCACCGCGCCCGGCCCTTTTTTTTAAAAAAAAAGTAAAGACGGAGTCTCATTATATTGTCAAGGCTGATCTCAAAATCCTGAGCTCAAGCAATCCTCCTACCTCAGCCTCCCAAACAGCTGAGATTGCAGGCATGAGCCACCATGCCTGGCCTATTCCACGTTTTCTTTTCTTTCTTTTTTTTTTTTTTTTGAGATGGAGTCTTGCTCTGTTGCCCAGGCTGGAGTGCACTGGCGCAATCTCAGCTCACTGCAAGCTCCGCACTCCCGAGTTCAAGCCATTCTCCTGCCTCAGCCTCCCAAGCAGCTGGGACTACAGGCGCCTGCCCCCATGCCCGGCTAATTTTTTTGTATTTTTTTAGTAGAGGTGGGGTTTCACCGTGTTAGCTAGGATGGTCTCGGTCTCCTGACCTCGTCATCCACCTGCCTCAGCCTCCCAAAGTGCTGGGATTACAGGTGTGAGCCACCGCACCCGGCCTTCACATTTTCTTTAATATTTCATTCATAGTTTTGTTTTTATTCCAATTTTTAATATCCTTACAGATCTAAATTTATAGTAGTTGTTTCTGCTGACTCTCATTCACGGTGGATTGTTTCCTTGTGTGTCTATGATTGTGAAATTATATTACGTTTTATTATATTTTGTTTTCTCTTAGAGATAGGTCTTGCTATGTTGCCCAGGCTAAAGGGCAGTGGCTATTCACAGGCACAGTTATAGTGTCCTGCAGTCTCAAGCTCCTGGGCTCCAGATATCCTCCTCCTCAGCCTCCTGAGTAGCCGGGACTATGGGTATGTACCACCGTACCCAGTTTAATATTATATTTTATTGATCTTAATCTGTAGGAATTCCAAGTGCCTAAATTTGAGATGTTTTACTCCAGAGAGAAATTTCATGTGCTTCTGCCAGATGCCAAAGGGTGCAAACAACCTGAGACAGTTTTACCTTCTTTCAGGAGTCCCAAATTAATGCAGGAGTCTCGGTTCAGCTTCCTCACCTTGCAGTGGGTTTACAAATTAGTATGTGATCCTCCCGCCTCAGCCTTCTAAGGAGCTAGGACTGCAGCCTCGCACCACCAGTACTGTCCGAAGCAGGTTCTCAGTACATGTTATTAGGTGAATAAGTCCATAAAATAATTAATGAAAGCAGTAGCTCTCGTATAAGGAAGAACTGAGGAGGCCTTGGGAATGCAAAGAAGTGGCTGAATGTTCTCACTGGGCTGAATAAAACCATGAAGGCAGACTTCATGAAAGAGGCAGAAGTGGCCGGGCAAGGTGGCTCACGCCTGCAATCCCAGCACTTTGGGAGGCCAAGGTGGGTGGATCACCTGAGGTCAGGAGTTCGAGACCAGCTTGGTCAACATGGTGAAACCCCGTCTCTACTAAAAATATAAAAATTAGCCGGGTGTGGTGGCGGGCGCCTGTTATCCCAGCTACGCAAGAGGCTGAGGCAGGACAGTCACTTGAATCTGGGAGGCGGAGGTTGTCGTGAGCCAAGACTGCACCATTGCACTCCAGCCTGGGTGAAAAGAGCAAAACTCTGTCTCAAATAAATAAATAAATAAATAAGTAAATAGGTAGTAGCACTTGAGCTGAGCCCTGAAGGACAGGTCAGATGTTGCTAAGCCTTCTAGGCTGAAGGGATGAAATGAGCCAAGTCCAAGTTCTTAGTAGGAAAAACACAATCATTCCATGGGCTTCTTCAGGGAAGCGCATGTGAAATCCGACTCCTTTGAACACCCAGTGTACTCTGGGAAGTACTAGAGGTCATCTGAGAATTCAGTGAACGTGAGGCTAGGGCGTGTGGGGAGAGATGAAGGCAGATGTAGCCAGAGAGGCGGGAGCCGGAGCAGGCATCGATTCATCCCTCTAGCGAACTTTCACTGAGCCTCTACTCACTGTCAGGTTCTGGGAACCCAGGTGAACAAGCAGACACAATCTCCCCCAGGGGAGCTTCATTCTAGGGGGCCTGCAGAACATGGTAAGGAGCTCGGGCCTTACCTGAGGGCTCTGGGGAGTGGTCTTTCACAGGGGAGTGACAGAATCAGCCTGCTGTGGAGACCGGGAGAGGGCGAGAGGGAAGCAGGAGGTAAAGCAGAGGGGTGCTGACCACTGGATTAGGAGAGAGAGACTGGCCTGCCGAGGCCCTGCTTATGGAGTGATAAAAAGGAAAAAAAAAAACAAACTTGTTTTAATACTCTCACATACCTTTGTGACACCAGATGTGTGGGTTTTTTCCCCCATGCCAAGCAATTCTCCAATTCTCTGCAGACATCAACTGGGTGTCCTAAATTTAATTCTGTTCTGGCGCTCAGTACCTAGTTACTGCAGACCCCTATTTAAGGGCTCATTCTCACAGACTGCCCCTGACTTCAGATGCCAACTGCTCCTCTGAGCCTTCTGTCCTTCTCACTGACCAGTTAGAACTCAGGGGTCCCCACGACCCCTACCTTGGGTTGAATAATTTGATAGAATGGCTCACAAAACTGAGGGAAACATTTACTTACATTTACCAGTTTGTTTTAAAGGATATTACAGGGCAGGCAGGGTGGCTAACGCCTGTAATCCCAGCACTTTGGGAGGCCGAGGTGGGCAGATGACTTGAACTCAGGAGCTTGAGACCAGCCTGGGCAACATGGTGAAACCATGTCTCTACAAAAAATACAAAAATTAGCCGGGAAAAAAGGCCAGGTGCAGTGGCTCACACCTGTAATCCTAGCACTTTGGGAGGCCAAGACGGGCAGATCACTTGAGGTCAAGAGTTCGAGATTAGCCTGGCCAACATGGTGAAACCCCGTCTCTATTAAAAATACAAAAATTAACCAGGCCTAGTGGCACATGCCTGTAATCCCAGCTACTCAGGTGGCTGAGGCAGGAGAATTGCTTGAACTCAGGAGGCGGAGGCTGAAGTAAGCCAAGATCGCACCACTGCACTCCAGCCTGGGAAACAGAGTGAGACTCTGTCAAGAAGGAAGGAAGGAAAGAAGGAAGGAAGGAAGGGAGGGAGAGAGGAAGGAAGGAAGGAAATTACATCACAAAGGATACAGATGAATAACCAGGTGGATGAGTTGTTTCCAGCAAGGTTTGCGGGAGGGGTATGGAGCTTCCGTGCCCTCTCTGGGCGTGACATCCTCCCAGCGCCTCCAAACCTTCTCCAACCTGGAAGCTCTCTGAACTCCATTGTTTGGGGTTTTTATAGAGGCTCCATTATGTAGAATGATTGATTAAATCATTGGCCTTGGTAATTGAATTCCTTCTTCAGCTCCTCCCCGCTACGTGGAGGCTGGGGACGGGGGTTGAAAGTTCCAACCCTCTAATCACGTGGTTGGTTCCTCTGGCAACCAGCCCCCATCCTCCAAGAGTCACCCCACCAGCATCAGCTCAGGTATGGTTGAAAGGGGCTTATGAATAACAACAGATGCTCCTGGCACCACTGTCACTCGGGAAATTCCAAGGGTTACAGGAGCTCTGTGCCAGAGACCGGGGTAAAGATCAAATATATATTTCTTATTATATCACAGCATCACAGATGGAGGGGAGGCCGAGGAGACGGGGCACTGTGGGTTGGACTCCAGGCTCAGGTCCTCTTCACCCTATCTTGCCCCAGCAAGAAACCGGAGGCAGAGACTCAAGCCTGCTTTTAGTTTGGGCTTGGGGAAAAAAATCCAGGGAATTAGAAGCCTTTTTTTTTTTTTTTTTTTTTGAGATGGAGTCTCGCTCCTGTTGCGCCCGGCTCACTGCAACCTCCACCTCCTGGGTCCAAGAGATTCTCCTTCCTCAGCCTCTCGAGTAGCTGAGATTATAGGCACTGCACCATCGTACCTGGCTAATGTTTTTTGTATTTTTAGTAGAGACAAGGTTTCGCCATGTTGGCCAGGCTGGTCTTGAACTACTAACCTCAGGTAATCCACCTGCCTCGGCCTCCCAAAGTGCTAGGATTACAGGCGTGAGCCACTGTGCCTGGCCTAGAAGCCTTTTTATTTCTCCCCTTTTTCCTATTTATTTCTTACTTTTTTTTTTTTTTAAATGGAGTCTCGCTCTGTCGCCCAGGCTGGAGTACAGTGGCACAATCTCAGCTCACTGCAACCTCTACCTCTCAGGTTCAAGTGATTCTCCTGCCTCAGCCTCCCAAGTAGCTCGGACTACAGGCACCTGCCACCACGCCAGACTAATTTTTGTATTTTTAGTAGAGACAGGGTTTCACCATGTTAGCCAGGCTGGTTTCGAACTCTTGACCTCACCTGCCTCAGCCTCCCAAAGTGTTGGGATTACAGGCATGAGCCACCGCGCCAGCCTATTTTTTACTTTTGGATTTAAGTTTCTCCCATCCCCACCTTTGCCCATAAAGAGAGTGGGATGTGGGGGAAGCACAGCCCGGCCATCCTAATCGCTGTTAGGGAGCATCTCCTTCAGGCTGGGATGCAGCACCCATTAACACTTAAACCTGGAGACCCAGATGGGGCACCGCCCACTCCAACTGCCCTTCCCTAACCTCTGCCTTGCCCCGCAGGCTCTGCGTCTGGGAATGAGGACCACATTCACAGCAGCAGGGCCAATTCTTCCCCCACAGGGGAAGATAAGCAGAGAGGCTACTCAGCTGCCTGGCTGCCCTCGCCACCCTGGATGGGGGTGGGATGGGAGAAGCACAGGTTGAGTGAGGCCCATTCCTGTGCAGAGGCCTCTCCATGCCAGTGAGGAACCACATTAGTACCTCCTTAGCTTCTCCTTCCCTGCTCTGATCCTGAGATCAACCAGCTCTCCTCCTTCCACCTCCCACAAGCCAGGCTTTCAACAGGGGAAAGCACCTCAGCATCTTGGCTCGCTCTCCCCTGAGCCTCTGCATGGCTGTTCCCTCTACTGGGAAAAGTCTTCCCAATCTGGCCTACTCTTGTCTCACTTGTTAAATGCAAGACACCTATCCCTGGCCGGGGCAGTGGCTCATGCCTGTAATCCCAGCACTTTGGGAAGCTGAGGCAGGTGGATCACCTGAGATCAGGAGTTTGAGACCAGCCTGGCCAACATGGTGAAACCCCATCTCTACTAAAAATACAAAAGTTAGCTGGGCATGATGGCGTGCGCCTGTAATCCCAGCTACTCCGGAGGCTGAAGCAGGAAAATCGCTTAAACCCAGGAGGCAGAGGTTGCAGTGAGCCGAGATCACGCCACTGCACTCCAGCCTGGGTGACAGAGCAAGACTCCGTCTCAAAAAGAAAAAAAAAAATTAGCTGGGCATGGTGGCGGGCGCCTGTAATCCCAGCTACTCAGGAGGCTGAGGCAGGAGAATCACTTGAATCTGGAAGGCAGAAATTGCAGTGAGCCAAGATCGTGCCACTGCAATCCAGCCTGGACAACGGAGTGAGACTCTGTCTCAAAAAAACAAAACAAAACAAAAAAAACACCTATCCCTGACTGCTCTGGTGTCTTCCTCTGCACCTCAAGTCCCTCGTGCTTTCCCATCATTGCACTCATCACTCTGGTAGAATTTGCCAGTAACTTGTCTCCCCTGCTAGACTCTAAGCTCCGGGTAGCCAAGGACCTTATCTTGCCCGGCCATTACTATGTCTCCCCTGTTCAGTCTATCGCCTGACTTACATGCTACGTGCTCAGTGACATTTGCTGAACGAATGGATGAGACAGAGTTATCTGAATTGAGTGAAGCAAAGGAGAGGTTTGTAATTAAGAGCTCCTGTGCCGGAAGTGATGGGAATGGCAATCTCCGAATCTCACCAATAAGCATTCTTCTTCTGAACCCATCCATGAGGCCCTCCCACTTTGGTACTCCCTGGCCCTGCACAGTCAGCTCTTCCCAGACCCTGGGGTACATCCTTCCTGTTTTTTTGTTTTGTTTTGTTTTTTTTTGAGACGGAGTCTCACTCTGTCACCCAGGCTGGAGTGCAGTGGTGCGGTCTCAGCTCACTACAAGCTCTGCCTCCTGGGTTCATGCCATTCTCCTGCCTCAGCCTCCCAAATAGCTGGGACTACAGGCGCCTGCCACCACGCCCGGCTAATTTTTTGTACTTTTAGTAGAGACAGGGTTTCACCGTGTTAGCCAAGATGGTCTCAATCTCCTGATCTCGTGGTCCGCCCGCCTCGGCCTCCCAAAGTGCTGGGATTACAGGTGTGAGCCACTGCGCCCAGCCCACGCTTCCTGTTCTGTCACCCCAACTTCATCTCCTAGGACCCTGAGTTCCCATCCATCCTTCCCAATTTGCATTTGCTTCACTTGTGTTTACAATCATCAGTGCACCCCCTTGTACCTATCTGCTGTTTTGCTTTCCAAAGTGGAAGCTCTCTCGTGCTCACCACGTTCCTTCAGGCTCACGGTGCATCTGAGATGCTTGACAGCACAGTGACTTAGGCCTCAACACTGGATCTGCCTGCCTGTGTTCTATCCAGCTTTACCACTTAAAAGACTGTGAATCTGAACAAGTTACTTCTCATTTCTGTACCTCTGTTTCCTCATCTACAAGATATGTCTATTAGGATCATCTACCTTATGGGGTTATTGGAGAAGTAACCATCCACATGTGCGGTAACCGGCCTCCAAAGTGGCTGCGGCTGCAACGCCCCTCCGGGTATTCCTACTGTTGTATAGTCCCTTCCCACAATGAATGGGGCTCATCAGTGTAACCAGTGGGATCCCCAGAAGGGATGGTGGGTGACTTCTGAGACAAGCCGTATAAGGCAGCATGGCTTCTGCCTGGCTCTCTTGGATCACTCCCTCTGGGGAAGCTGTCATGTCAAGAGGACACTGAAAGCCGGGCGCGGAGGCTCACGCCTGTAATCCCAGCACCTTGGAGGCCAAGGCGGGAGGATCACTTGGGGGTCAGGAGTTCGAGACCAGCCTGGCCAACATGGTGAAACCCCGTCTCTACTAAAAATACAAAAGTTAGCCAGACATGGTGGCAGGTGCCTGTAATCCCAGCTACTCGGGGGCTAAGGCAGAAGAATCGCTTGAACCTGGGAGGTAGAGGTTACAGTAAGCCGAGATTGCACCACTGCACTCCAGCCTGGGCGACAGAGCGAGACTCCATCTCCAAAAAAAAAAAAAAAAAAAAAAAAACTGCTTAGACCGTCTGACACGCTGTCTCCGTACACATTAGTTATCATTAACTCCATTTTGCAGGCAGGAGGACTGAGGCTTAGGTTGCTAAAGTAATGTCCCCCGGTGCACATGGCTAGGATGGACCCAGCCAGCCGTGTCATAAACCCAAGACATTTAGTGCCATGTCCTAGGCTCCTTTTTCTGTCCCACTGTACCAGTTATCTGTTTTGAAGAAATAATACCTAGTGGCATAAAAAACACTGTTTGGGCTGCGCGCGGTGGCTCAAGCCTGTAATCCCAGCACTTTGGGAGACCAAGGTGGGCGGATCACAAGGTCAGGAGATCGACACCTTCCTGGCTAACACGGTGAAACCCCATCTCTACTAAAAATACAAAAAAAAATTAGCCGGTCGTGGTGGTGGGTGCCTGCAGGCCCAGTTACTCGGGAGGCTGAGGCAGGAGAATTGCTTGAACCCGGGAGGCAGAGGTTGCAGTGAGCCAAGATTGTGCTACTGCACTCCAGCCTGGGAGACAGAGCGAGATTCCGTCTCAAAAAAACAAAACAACAACAACAAAAAAACACTGTTTGATCATTGCCCTGGACTTCTTGAGTCAGGAATTCCAGCAGGACACTGTGGGGTTAATCTCTGCTTTACAATATCTGGTGTCTTGGAAAAATAAAAGTCTGGGGGTAACTGGACATCGGGGGGCTGTAATATCACTCATATGTGTGGCAGGAGATGCTGGCATTTGGCTGGGACCCCTCATATGGACTCTTCCTGAAGCCTGGGCTTCCTCAGAGATGGTGACTAGGTTCCAGAGTGAGTCCCCCAAGAGACAGAGAGTGGAAGGTGCCAGTTCCTTAAGGCGTGGGCCCAGAAAGTGGAGCAGTGTCACCTTCTCCCACATTCCACTGGTCAGCCAGACACAGAGCCCAGATTCAAGGGAAGGATCCATAGAATCTGCCTCTCCATGGAAGGCAGGTCAGAGAGGATTTGGGGGCCATTTAAAAATGTTTCTGTACCCACAGCAGCCTCCCTTGTTTGGGAGGTGCTCAGAAATACCAGCCCTGTAGACCATACTCCAGTGGGCTGGCCTTATGTGCACAGAAAGAAACACAGGCCCAGTGCGGTGACTCACGCCTGTAATCCCAACACTTTGGGAGGCCGAGGTGGGCGGATCACTTGAGCTCAGGAGTTCAAGACCAGAATGAGCAACAGAGTGAGAGAGTCTCTACAAAAAAATTTCAAAATAGCTGGGTGTGGTGACATGTGCCCATAGTCCAGCTACTTGGGAGACTAAAGTAGGAGGATTGCTTGAACTGGGGAAGCCAAGGCTGCAGTGAGCTGTGATTGCACCAGTGCACTCCAGCCTGGGCTACAGAGTGAGGCCCTATCTCAATAAATAAATAAATAAAATGCTTGAGACTGTGTCCCACATATACTGGCACTCACTCAGCATTAGCTATTATAATCTCTTGTTTAAAGATATGCCTGGCCAGGCGCACTGGTTCACACCTATAATCCCAGCACTTTGGGAGGCCGAGGTGGGAGGATCACCTGAGTTCAGGAGTTCGAGACTAGCCTGGCCAAAATGGTGCAACTCTGTCTCTACTGAAAATATAAAAATTAGCCGGGTATGGTGGTGCACACCTGCAGTCCCTGATACTTGGGGGGCTGAGGCAGGAGAATCGCTTGAACCCCGGGGGACAGAGGTGGCAGTAAGCCGAGATCACGCCATTGCACTCCAGCCTGGGCAACAAAGTGAGACTCTGTCTCAAAAACAAAACAAAACAAAACAAAAGACATGCCCTAGCTCTCTTCCTTGCCTGCAGTTTACAGACCTGGCTTTTTTTTTTTTTTGAGACGAAGTCTAGCTCTGTCTTCAGGCTGGAGTGCAGTGGTGCCATCTCAGCTCACTGAAACCTCCACCTCCTGGGTTCAAGCGATTCCCCTGCCTCAGCCTCCTGAGTAGCTGGGACTACAGGCACGTGCCACCACGCCCGGCTAATTTTTTGTATTTTAGTAGTAGAGACGGGGTTTCACCGTGTTAGCCAGGATGGTCTTGATCTCCTGACCTGGTGATCACCCGCCTCAGCCTCCCAAAGTGCTGGGATTACGGACGTAAGCCACCGTGCCCGGCCTGGCCTCTATTTACCCTGACATTCCAGGCTCTCCATCAGCAGCTCCCACTTGTTATATCTGCTCCTCAGGCCAGAGCTGTTCAAAGGTAGCACTGCCTGGAATCTCCACTTGAATGTCCCCACCCGGGCATCTCAGATTCCGCATGTTCAAGCTCACCTTCCTCCCTGAACCCATCACTTCTCTGTGACCTCTCTGGAGCTTCATGGCAGTGCCAACTGTACCCTGGACATTCTCTTCCTTCTTCGCTTCCTGCCATGCCCACATGCCCACTTCTCATCAGTAAGCGAGTGATCTACCTGTGTAATACTTCCTGGAACCTGGCCCCCACACGTCCTTGTGGCTTTATCTCTCAGCACTGCCCACCCAACGCACCCCCCACGGCCATACTGAATCACCTGTAGCTGCCCAAACACCTCCTGCTTTTTCATCTCTCGTTGCCCAGGCTTGTCCTTATACCTGGGATGTCTTTCTCCTTTGGCTCAGGCACAACCTCTTCTGAGAATCCTTCTCTGAGCCCCTGGGGGTGTCCCTTCTCTAGACATCCCTCAGCTGTGTCACATCAAGGTGGTGGTGTTTCTTTGCCAATCCATCTTCCCTCCGAACCATGCCCTGCCCTATTAAACCACCAGCTAACAGGTTTTTTGTTTGTTTGTTTTCAAGACCGAGTCTCACTCCATCACCCAGGCTGGAGTGCAGTGGCACAATTTTGGCTCACTGCAACCTCCTCCTCCTGCTTTCAATCGATTCTACTGCCCCAGCCTCCCGAGTAGCTGGGATTACAGGCACCTGCCACCACACCTGGCTAATTTTTGTATTTTTAGTAGAGACGTGGTTTCACCATGTTGGCCAGGCTGGTCTCGAACTCCTGAGTGACCTCATGTGATCCAACCGCCCTGGCCTCCCAAAGTCTGGGATTACAGGCATGAGCCACCGTGCCCGGCCACCTAATAGTTTTTTATCTTTGTTTCCACAGTGTTTGGCACATGGCAGACTCCAAGTTATGTACCTGACAACCCCAGCCCCTTCTCTGAACCCTTGTGATATAAATTCCCCTAGTAAGCTCTTCATGAGCATGTGGCACGAGAGGTTGGTGGAGTTTGTGTTTCTTTCTTTTTTTTTTTTTAAGACAGGGTCTCACTCTGTCACCCAAGCTGGAGTGCAGTGGTGTGATCTCAGCTCACTTCAGCTTCGACCTCCTGGGTTCAAGCGATCTTCCCACCTCAGCCTCCTGAGTAGCTGGGACCACAGGCACGCGCCATCACACCCAGCTAGGTTTTTTTGTTTTTTTGTTTTTTTTGTTTTTTTTTTGTGAGATGGAGTCTTGCTCTATCCCCCAGGCAGGAGTGCAGTGGCTCAATCTTGGCTCACTGCAACCTCCGCCTCCCGGGTTCAAGCAGTTCTCCTGCCTCAGCCTCCCAAGTAGCTGGGATTACAGGCATATGCCACCATGCCCAGTTAATTTTTGTATTGTTAGTAGAGACAGGATTTCACCATGTTGATCAGGCTAGTCTTGAACTCCCGACTTCATGATCCACCCGTCTTGGCCTCCCAAAGTGCTGAGATTACAGGCATGAGCCACTGTGCCCAGCCAACACACCCAGCTAATTTTTAATTTTTTTTTTGTAGAGATGGTGTCTCACTATGTTGCCTAGGCTGGTCTCAAACCCCTGGGCTCAAGCGATCCTCCTGCCTCCGCCTCCCAACATGCTGGGGTTACAAGTATGAGCCACTGTGCCTGGCCTCAAGCATTTTATATTAGCTTATTTAGACTTCACAGCAATCCCATAAGGTAACTACTACTGCATTTCATTGAATTTATCATGAATTGTAATATATCAATTGTAATATATACTATTATTTTATTTAATTTTTAAATATTTAAACTTCTTCTTATTATTATTATTTTGAAACGGAATCTCGCTCTACTGCCCAGGCTGGAGTACAGTGGCGTGATCTCAGCTCACTGCAACCTCTGCCTCTCGGGTTCAAGCGATTCCTCTGCCTCAGCCTCCTGAGTAGCTGGGATTACAGGCACCTGCTACCACGCCTGGCTAATTTTTGTATTGTTAGTAGAGATGGAGTTTCACCATGTTTTTCAGGCTGGTGTTGAACTCCTGACCTCAAGCAATCCACCCGCCTTGGCCTCCCAAAGTGCTGGTTTTACAGGTGTGAGCCACCGCGCCCTGCTGATATACCATTATTTTATATACTGCTAAGAAAAAAAATACTACGTACTAAGCCATGGCATGCCTTCAGTTTAACATGCATTCTGCCTTCAGAGATGCTCAAATGTAAACAGATTAAAAACGTTATATAGAGTCAATAAAATACATTTACTGCATTTAAAAGATGAGGAGGCAAGGTGTGGTGGCTCACACCTGTAATCCCAGCACTTTGGGAGGCCCAGGCGGGAGGATCACCTGAGGTCAGGAGTTCGAGACCATGCCGGCTAACACGGTGAAACCCCGTCTCTACTAAAAATATAAAAAATTAGCCCGGCGTGGTGCTGGGAGCCTGTAGTCCCAGCTACTCGGGAGGCTGAGGCAGGAGAATCGCTTTAACTGGGGAGGCAGAGGTTGCGATGAGTGGAGATCGCGCCACTGCACTCCAGACTGGGCAACAGAGCGACACTCCATCTCAATAAATAAATAAATAAATGAAATATGAGAAAACAGGCATAGAAAGGTTAAATAACTTGCCCACGGTCCAGTAAGAGACAAAGCCAGGATTTGATTGAAACCAGGCAGCCCAACTCCAAAGCCCAAATTCTTAATCATCATTTGATGTGGGGCTTGGGGTTGTGAGCAGTGTGGTGTTTTTAGGGAGGCCAGCATTGCTGCTGAGGGTGAAGTGCATTCCAGGAGAGCAGGCAGTCTGGTGGCGCCTCTGGGAGACTGGGGTCCACTGTGAGAGGGTTCTGGGTGGGCTGGGGTTATGGAAGGATGGGACAGACAGGATAGAGATCCTTGAAAAATGGGCAGGACTGGCTGGGCATGGTGGCTCATCACTTTGGGAGGCTGAGGCGGGCGGATCACTCGAGGTCAGGAGTTCCTGACCAGCCTGGCCAACATGGTGAAACCCCATCTCTACTAAAAGTACTAAAAAAATTAGCCAGGCATGATGGCGTTGCCTGTAATCTCAGCTACTTGGGAGGCTGAGGCAGAACTGCTTGAACCTGTGAGGTGGAGGTTGAAATGAGCTGAGATCGTGCCATTGCACTCCAGCCTGGGCATCGCAGCGAGACTCTGTCCCCCCCACAAAAAAAAAAAAAGAAAGGAAAGGAAGGAAGGAAGGAAGGAAGGAAGGAAGAAATGGGCAGGACTGGTTGGCCTCCTGAATATTGACTGTAAAAACAAGGATGGCTCCAAAATGTTGAACCTGGAAAGAGAGGACAGCATGGGAGGGTACGGGCACCTACTGCCATCCAGAGCAGGCAGCAAATGTGGCTTCCCATCCCTTCTTGATGGGTGGATACTCACTAAGTCTTTGTCGAATGAATGAATGAATGAGTTGTATGATCTTGGACAAGTTATATGATCTTACATGATCTCTGGGTCTCATTTTTTTCATGTGTTATATGAAGGGATTGGAATTGAACGTGTAAAACAAAAAGAGAGATACTTGGCTGAATGCAGTGGCTCATGTCTGTAATCCCAACAACTTAGAAGACTGAGGCAAGAGGACTGCTTGAGGCCAAGAGTTTGAGGCCAGCCTGGTCAACATAGTGAAACCTTGTGTCTTAAAATATATATATTTTTAATTTTAAAAATAGGCTGGGTGTGGTGGCTCATGCCTATAATCCCAGCACTTTGGGAGGCCGAGGCAGGCAGATCATCTGAGGTCAGGAGTTTGAGACCAACCTGGCCAACATAGGGAAACCCCATCTCTACTAAAATACAAAAATTAGCCGGGCATGGTGGCGGGCGCCTGTAATCCCAGCTACTCAGGAGGCTGAGGCAGGAGAATCACTTGAACCCAGGAGGCAGAGGTTGCAGTGAGCTGAGATCATGCCACTGCACTCCAGCCTGGGCAACAGAATGAGACTCTGTCTCAAAATAATAATAATAATAATAATAATAATTTTTAAATTTTTAAAAAATATATTGAAAAAAAAGGAGAGGTATGGTCGGGTGCAGTGGCTCACGCCTTAATTCTAGCACTTTAGGAGGCTGAGGTGGGTGGATCACATGAGGTCAGGAGTTCACCACCAGCCTGGCCAACATAGTGAAACCCCGTCTCTACTAAAAATACAAAAATTAGCCGGGCGTGGTAGCGGGTGCCTGTAATCCCAGCTACTTGGGAGGCTGAGGCAGGAGAATCGTTTGAACCCGGGAGGTGGAGGTGGCAGTGAGCCAAGATCGCGCCATTGCACTCCAGCCTGGGCAACAAGAGCAAAACTCTGTCTCCAAAAAAAAAAAAAAAAAGAGAGAGAGAGTACTACCATGGAAGACGTAGGAGTTCTTCTCTCCATCCTTAGGACCTCTCTGGGTACCCCAGAACAATGATTCTAACCCTGGCTGTGGGTTACACTAACCAAGGCCCCATATAGGACCACTTATTCCAGGATCTCTGGAGCTGGGGCCAAAGCACAGCTAGTTTTAAGGCTGCCCAGGTGGCTCTGATATGCAGCTGGCTGAGAACGCTTACCCTGGAGCCTCGAGGTACCCAGTTTGAAAACCCCTGGGCTAGGTAAGGGCTGGAATCCCTGCCAGGCCTAGGAACTCAGACTGTGCCTTGTGGTTGGCAACAGGCCTCTCTTCTCATGTTCCATGTCCCACGTTCCATTCCCAAACCAAAAACTCCTGATAGGCAGGAGACAAAACACCAGGGTTTCTCAACCATGCTCTGACATTTCGTGTCTTTCTTTTCTTTCTTTCTTCTTCTTCTTCTTCTTTTTTTTTTTTTCTCCTATCTCCCTTTCCTGGTAAACACTGACATTTTGGATGGGATAATTCTTTGCTGTGGGGACTTTCCTGTGTGTTGTGGGATGTTTAGCAGCATCTCTAGTCTCTACCCACCAGAGGCCAGCAGCACATTCCCCCAGTTAAAACAATCCAAAACGACTCCAGATGTTGCAAAATGTCTACTGGGGTGCAAAATCACCCCCAACTGAGAAGCACTGTGCTACTCTGAGAGTGTCCCATCCTTCCTTTGCCCTCCCCAGTTGCAGACAGAGGCTAGGCAGGGGCAGAGGCCATGAACAGCAAGTTTACTTAGGCCTGGCAGGACGGAGGCCTCTGAGGGAGGCCAGGGTTTCAAACTGTTAACACAATGGAGGGAGGGGATGCCCGCGAACCCACTGATGTGATCTCACTCTAGTGGGGTGAGTTTTCCAGAACATGCATTCCCGGATTCCCAATCAGTCACAGGAGGGCCTGGAATAGCTTCTGGGGCAGATGCCCCCGCTTTCCCGGAACAGGCAGAAGGGGGTGTGGGTGTGGTGGGAGTGGCGTAGGGGATTCTTTCCTTCTGTAGATATTTTCCTGGCATTGTTGACAGCCATGTGATCGGTTGAGGGCTGGAGGGGAGGAACTTTCCAGCTGTGGGTGCCTGGGTTCCCGGGAGGCCGTCTGACACTGGGATTGTGGGGGGTCTGGGTTTTTGGGGATTTTCTTGTTTTTCATGATCTTACCAACCAGAAACAGGGATGCCTGGGTTTTAGGGTCTGGAGACTGTCTTTGGAGCTGGGACTAAGAGGCTGGCTGGTTCCCCTCCAAGGGATGTGGAAGTTGTGACTGCATACTCCTTAGAGCTGGAGGCTGGGAGGTTTTCAGCGTCTTCACAAGCCACTTTTTGCTTGGAGGTGGTGGGACCTGAGGGAAGACGAGGATGGGAAGCCTACGATGGGAAGCCTACGGGAGGGGCCTGGGAGGGACAGAGGGAGGGAGGGTGGGCGGTGGAAGACACTGGGTGGGGTAGGATTCGTGTCTTTATCCCAAAACTCACTCCACCAGGAGGCTCAGAACACCCAGAAGCAGGACAGCTCCGAAGATGGAGAGGAGCAGAATCTTGGCTTCCCAAAGATCCTGACTTCCTGCAGGGAACCCAGGAGGCAGTGAATGATTCTGGGACCCACACGTACTGATGGGGGAGCCCAAGGGCTCAGGGTCTGGGCAAGGTGGGGTGGGGCCAGGGTGGGTGTGAGGACCTGGGAAGCAGCGCTTTCGGGGCCAGCAGGACACCTCCGTCCCCTTGCAGGTGGAGCAGTTGTACAGCGTGGTGCTGCCCCCTGCAGGAGACAGCAGAGGCAACGCTGGGGAGGGGAGGCCGGGCCTCCACCCTGCCTGGTACCCAGCTTCCTCCTGCAGCTGCCAGGCCCTCCTCTGACATCCTGCAGGCCCCAGGTCCTTGCTACCCCTTTCCTTTCCTACTCACGGCAGGCGGGGGGACAGAGAGCTGAAATGAAAGACAAGGAAGGGGTGGGGGTGTGAATGGATGAGCTGCTCACGACACATTCCTTTGGCTAAGACCCTAGGCTCCCCTTGAGGCCCATCCCGCATTGGTACCTTCCCTGGTGTACTCAGGGAGCTTGGTCTTTCGAAGCCAACTCCAATATGAAGGGAGTGAGGAGACAGCCTCTTTGATCTCTGGGGAGGCAGAGAGCAGCTCTGTTGCTCTGGGCCTCGACAGGGCCAGTTCCCCCTCTCTTCACCCAGCCCCCTCCCTGATCAGCCCTCCTGTCTTTGCCCCTCCACCCTTCCTTCCCCACCCCAACCCCTGTCACCAACCCCTCTCCTTGGTGTCCTCCCAAGCCCCTAGGTCACTCTTTCCCCTTGACCTCACCCATGACCCTCAGGACTCTGTGAGTCTTCTCTGTGACTTTGTTCACGGACACCTCATCTGTGGAGATGGGCAAGGACCAGCGCCTCCCTCACCAGCCCAGGTTCTGGGGTCTCTCCTGACTTTCCCGGATATGGAGCTCTCTCAGAGGGAAAGGCCAGCATGTCCAGAAAGGGCCACAGATGGAGGGCACAGCTGGAAGGTCACATGCCACCCTCTGGGGGTAGGGGGGTGAGGGCTTGCTGGGCCCATCCCTGGATGTCTGGTCCTACCTAAGGCAAAGGCCGAGAAGTCCGGGGAGGCCCCACATTCCTTCTGCCCGGCCTCCATCTGGCTGCAGAGCCGAGCCAGGCGGCCTGACAAATCGTGGGCTGGGAGGCGACAGAAGACACAAGCCTGGGCGGCTGCCAGGAAAACCCCGCCTAGTGCCAGCCTCCACATGAGGACCACTGGGGGATGGGGCGGCGCTGCCCCAGCTGGGCCGAGGAATGCTCTGCAGCCCTTGCCTGGAGGTTCTAGAGTGTTCCAGAACAATAGAACAATGGCACTGCCCATCCTCAGCTGGGGTAAAACTGGGGCTCAAGGAACTGGGGTCCAGAAGGCATCTCCAGCAGGCGATGGGCAGAGAAAGCAGGGCTTCTGTTGTGAGGGGACAGCACCCCCAACCTGGCCCTCAACAGCCTTCACAAGTTTGTAGTTCCAAAAGCAGTTTTATTTTTCTTCTTGTAAATCATGACCAGTGAGAAATAATGCGTGCCCCCCCCCAGTGAAGAAGCTGTGCATAAGTATCCCACCCGCTCCGGGGCCCAGAAATCCCATCTCTTCCCATCTCCTCCCCCACTGTCCCAAACTCTTCATCTCCTCTCTCTGCCCTGGGCAGCCTTGGGCCTTCCCCAGCTATCTCCTAGCAACAGGCCCATGGTTGCCTCAGCAACCAAGAGTTCCATACAGGCCTCAGAGGCCCAGCTAAGCCCAGTGACTTCTCTTACCTCTCACCGGGAAGATCCCAGTGACTCAAACCCCAACAGGCCCCTCCTGGCTACGTGGTGATGCATATACATGCGTGCACATAAACACACACACACACACACACACACACCCTGTGATTAAACTACTAATTGTCAACCACCTCACAGGTATACCATAGACACACCCTGTGCCAGAAGAGTCACTAGGCAACCCCAAACAGGCCTGGACATGCGGACATCACAGACACTGTAGTCAGCAACACAGATATGAACCAGGATGCCAGGGACCTATACATCAGTCAGACACACGGGCTGATATGCACGCACACATGAAGAAAGGCCAGGACCCACAGATACTATCCTCTTCCCCCTGGCCAGCCCCACCACCAATATGGGATTCTTCCAGATGAGGGATGCTCCAGCCCCATTGCCATGGGGACTGTCCTAGCTCCCATACATCAACCTAGGGTGGGTTGTGGCCTTTCTGCCTCCCTCAGTAGATGGTTTGGAACATAGCAAAGAACTCCTCTTCTGATGTTCCAGAGTGTTCTGGCCTCTCATTGGTCAGGCCAGGCCAGGCCACCCAGCTTCAGGAGGAGAAGCCATGGTCCAAGAGACCGCACTGGGAAAATGCAAAGTCCTCCCTTTTCCCCAGACCTCAATATCCTTCCAGGGTTTTGCTAGGTCTAGTCTGGGTAAAGAGATGTTCCCCTCTTTTCCAGGCCCTTAAACACTGAGCTCCAAATCAAGGAGAGACTGGAGGTGCCCAGCCTTAGGCGAGAACAAGCCGAGAGAACCTTCCCTACCCCTCCCAGGGTCAGCACAGGTCGAGACCTTCTGGACCACTTGTGAGTCCTTGGTGGGCCCAGGTTTGGGAATTCCTGCCCACATCTGAGCTCCAGTCAGGTGCAGGAGAGTCCCGACTCTCATAGCTCCTGAAGCAGAGCTGGAAAGAGGCTTCAGGGGTGCCAGTACCCCATTCTCTCTCCTCCCCACAGTCAAACTGAGAACAGCGTCCTCAGTGCCGGACAAAGCGCAGAGACCGGGAGTTGAGCAGGTCTTCGGGGTCGGGGAAGACAGAGTCTAGGCGGAAGCCGTGCTCGAGAGCCACCCGCAGCACCTCCTCCAGGAAGCTTGGGGTGCCCACCACCTCCCGCCGCTCTCCTGGCCCCCCAGTCCACAGCGGCTGCAGCCCCAGTCTCCCATACTCCACCTCGGGGAGTTCCACGGGGCGGGGGGCCCACTCCAGATGAAAGTGTGGGCTCCCCTCTGCCCTATCCCCACTGGCCACACCAAATCTGGCCCGCAAAGCACCTAGACACTCAGAGTCGGTGCAGAAGAGGTTGGCTCGGAAGGTGTCCACCTGGACGGAGCTCAGCTCATAGTGATGGGGTCCCCGGCGAGCAGAGAAGTGCACCAGGCGGGGGCTCACATCTACATCTGCGTGGAGCAGGGCAGCTGTGGGTGCAGGGGTCCCCCGAGAGGCCTCCAGTTCCCGCAGCGCGTCCAGGAGGGGCCGGATCTGGTAGAAGTCAGCCTCTGCCCTGAGCAGCGCTGTCTCTCCGTACCCGCGGGGCAGGTCCAGGCGGCCCAGCCTCAGGAAATTGAGGATGTGCCGGAAGGCCTTGCCATCCCGGTCGATGAAGTAGTGGCCGCCTCCTTGGGGATTGAGGTTGGGGGGCATGGGGGTGCCGGCCCTAAACATGGCCCCCAGCATGGAGTCTGGGAAGCGGGTCAGGGTCTCCAAAGTGGTGGAATATAGTGTGCCCCCCACATTCAGGGTCACGGGGCCCCCAAAGGAGGGGGGCGAAGAGGGCACAGGAGGAGGAGAAATTTTGGGAAGTACAGGAGACACCGAAAGAAAAGAAAAGGCACAACTTCCTGGGTGTGTGCAGAATTGGGTCGAAGCTGTCAGATTCGCTGGGTTGGAGGCACAAGTGGAGCACACGCAGTAAGGTTTGGGGCTCACTCCGGATACTTTGGTGGTGGATGGGGAGCTGGTGTCAGGACACAGAAATCCCCAAAAGGTTGAGAGAAGAGATGAAAAGAGCAGAGGGCAGCCAGAGAGGGGAAGGGAGCTTGAGGTCTGGACGTATCCGATTTGGGGTGGTCAGCGACACCCCTCTGTGGTCTTCAGACAGTGGGTTTCCGGAATCCAACCAGCAGGTGACGGTGGCGAGCACAGGGCCGACTCTGAAGGGATGGCTGCAGAGACCCCGGGCAGATCGCTGCCGCCGTGGACGAGTCCAGCCAGGGCTCTGGGGCCACTCAGAGGCCTGGCCTGGCTGCCGGCGCGGGTCCCAGGAGATGGAGGCGGAACCGACGGGAGCGGATGGCGGAGCCCCCTTGTATCCGCCAGGGAGCGACGATGCGTGCTCAGCCCGGGCTGGGAGTGTCCGAGGGCTCTGATGGAAACAGCCAGGAGTTTCGGGACCCGGCCGCGCCGCCTTCCTTGGGTGTCGCCGCAGCTGCTGAGGTCCTCTCCGCCCCCAGGAAGTGGCCTAAGGGCAGCGGCCCGGGGCCCTTTAAGAGACAGCCCCGCCCCTTGGCGCCCCGCCCCCGCCCCCGCGAGGCTCGCGCGGCTCGGGCGGAGGTGGGAGGCTGGAGGCGAGTCTCGGACGCGAGAGACTGGGCGGACTGGCAGGACTGGCAGACGCTGGCGGGACGGGGTGACTCAGGCACGTCGCCCCGGATGTGGCCGCGACCGCCCCGCCGCCGCTCAGGTGTGCCCGACCTCACGTCTGCAACTCGGCGGGGCTGGAGCCTCTAATCCCACCGCTCAGAGCCCGAGGCCCGGCCGGCCCGGCCCGGGAGCCGAGTCCCTCCCAGCGGCTCCCCCGGGGAATTCCCGAGGGGGCGGGTGCTGAGCCGCCGCATTCCGGGGATGCCTTCCAGCCGGGGTGGCCCGGGCGCGCGCTCTCCGCGGCGGCGCGGGGCCAGCGAGCCCCAGGGCCAGCCCCACCCCTCGGCAGGACTGGGCTGGCCACGTCGCCCTAGCCCTAGAGCCCCCGCCCCGCAGCGCCCGGCGTTCAGGCCGCGGCCGAAGCTGCAGCCTCGCTCCCCGGAGTCGCCCCTTGCTGGACTGGAGCTCCCAAACCCCCAGTCGCTCCCCGCACCTCGGGAGCCGCAGCGCCCAACACCCTACGGGCCCGAAGGTGGCGCCCAAGAAGTGAACCAGAAGTGAGAGCGAAGCACGGAGGCTTTAATGGCAGAGGGCCCGGTGGCGGGGAAGGGAGGGAGGCGCGGGCCCCGAGGGCCTGGGGTCACAGCGTGTGGAGGTCATGACTGCGCCGGCTCAGCTTCTCCGGGTCGTCTGACGCCATGAGGGAGAAGTCGCGGAAGATGTCAAGATACGTCTCATCTCCTGGGGGAGGGAGGAAAGGCCGGGAGGCGGCTGGGCCCCAGTGCAGAAGGGCAGGATCCGGCGGTTGGGGCCCACCTGGGGACCTCGCGCTCCGAGCCCGGGTGGGAACGTGCGCGCCGCGGGCACTGCGCCAGCACCTATGCCTTGCCAGGGCCTGGCACGTCACATGCGCCCAATACGCATTTGTTAAATAACGGAATGAATGCAGTTGGGCACTAGGGAGAGAGGTCACCGTGGACCAGAAGCCCAGAGTTCAGGTGTTGGGCCTGGGGGGTGGGGTGGGTGTATTCTTTACCTGCCTGCCCCTGGGCCGCTTCAGCCTCCCTCATCTTTGCCAGTCGTAGCCTGAAGGGGAGGGAATTAAGAAATGAACGACACTATCTTTGGCTGGGCGCGGTGGCTCACGCCTGTAATCCCAACACTTTGGGAGGCCGAGGCAGGCGGATCACGAGGTCAGGAGCTCGAGACCGTCCTGGCCAACATGGTGAAACCCCGTCTCTACTAAAAATACAAAAAATTAGCCGGGGTTGGTGGCGCACACCTGTAGTCCCAGCTACTCGGGGGAGGCTGAGACAGGAGAATCGCTTGAACCCGGGAGGCGGGGGTTGCAGTGAGCCAAGATCGCGCCACTGCACTCTAGCCTGGGCGACAGAGTGAGATTCCGTCTCAAAAACAAACAAACAAAAAAAAAACGACACTATCCTCACCTCCCCCACAACTTCCCATCCTTTGAGCTGGGTTGCGTTCCGTTCATCTGCCCCCACCCCCGGGGTCATGTCTAGTGCTAAAAAGATGCCTAACAGCAATGATGATGGGCGAATGACGCCTCTCAGGGTGGGCCAAGCATCCTTGCACCCTGCCCGCCCTCCCGCCCGCCTTCTACTCCACGTCCCAGTGCACACTTGGCGCAGCCTTTCTCGAGCCTGGCCCCGGCGCTGGCCCAGCCCTTCCCCAGGCCCCACCGGGCAGGCTTCTGTTTCGGCGTCAGCCCCGCCCGCCCGAAGGTGGGCGGGCGGGGGTAGGAAGAGTCCCAGCGCCAGCGCCAGCCCCGCCCCTTCAGGCATTCTTACAGAGTGACGATGTCAGCGTTGGCTGTTTCCATGGCGATGGTCAGAGGGTCCCTGCCTTCAGAGTCTCGAGCTCCCAGATCAGCTCCCCGTTTCAGGAACAGGCAGGCGAGCCTGGAGAGAAAAGCCAGGGTCAGCCGGCCGGCCAACTTCTCCCAGCCTTCCTCCCCATGGCCATCATCCCTACCCCGTGTGGCCAAGAATGGTTGCGTGGTGCAGCGGGCCCCGGCCCGCACTGTCCGCTTGGTTCACGTTCGCCCCGTTCTGGAGGAGAAACTCACAGGCCAGAAGAGAATTCTGCATGGAGAAGTCGAGAAGGGGGGTTGAGGGTGGCATCCCTAGTGGTGGATTTCAAGATGTCTTAGGGTGGCGCCAGTTCAGAGAATGGGAGGGTGGAGTGTGGTAATCAGGAATGTGGAAGGGGTTACAGCTGTCAGACTTGGCTCTAGCTCTTTGCATGTATTCATATATAAATCCATAGTACAAGCTTATGAGGTATGTTACTATTTTACAGATGAGGCTGAGAGGTTAATAACTTCTTAAAAGTCTCCTGTAGGCCGGGCGCGGTGGCTCACAAGGTCAGGAGATCGAGACCATCCTGGCTAACACGGTGAAACCCTGTCTCTACTAAAAATACAAAAAATTAGCCGGGCATGCTGGTGGGCGCCTGTAGTCCCAGCTACTCAGGAGGCTGAGGCAGGAGAATGGCCTGAACCCGGGAGGTGGAGCTTGCAGTGAGCCGAGATCACACCACTGCACTCCAGCCTGGAGGACACAGCGAGACTCTGTCTCAAAAAAAAAAAAAAAAAAAAAAAAAATCTCCTGTAAGGGGTGAGAGCCTGGGTTCAAACTCAGCTTCTCTGCCTCCAAATCACACACACTTAGCAACCAGTCTCTATTGCTGATCTCTCCCTGTGGGTGGAGGCCCTAGGGAACAGGTAGTGGGAAAACGAGGTGAGGGCAGGGCCCAGAGTCAGGAGTAGGTGTCAGCCCTAGGGTGGGGTGGGGAGGTGGGCAGGGCTCTTACAGCAGCTGTGGCCTGGATCAGCGGTGTGGCATTATCTTGGCCCCCATTGACCCAGTTGACATCAGCTCCATGGGCAAGCGCGTCGGCCATGGTGGGAAGAGATGGAGGATGCCCAGACGCTCGAAAGAGTAGGGCCCCAGGGTGCAGGCTTCCCAGGTCCTCAGAGGGGGGCTCTGTTCGGGGGATTTGGTTCTGTTAGGGGGAAGCAGCTCTGAGTCTGAGAAGAAAACCCTCAGCACAGTGCCCCAGTGCTATAATGGGACAGGTCTCTTCTAAATGATGGGGAGCTTGGGACTGTGGAGGGAATAGAGTGATGCAGGCGTGTCCAACCACCCCGACTGCTGGGATGACACAGGTGAGCTGACTGCCTGACACTTGGCCTCAGCTCTCAACCCCTGATGCTCCAGCCAAACCCACCCCCTCTCTCTCTCCTTTTCTCATGCTGTTGGCACCCCTTACCCTCCCTGCCCACGCCCAGCCCCACATTCCTTCCCATTCTTAATGTCACACTCCACCGTAACCCCTGAAATTGCAGTCCGGTCCCTCCGACATTCTCCAGGGGAAGGCCTGGGCTTCACACTCTGTGCCTCCCCGCGGTACCTGGCATGGTACCGAGCACACAGCAGGTGCTCAATGAATGCCCAACCAACCCTATACCTGGCTTGGATCTCAAGCTTCCTGGCCGGGGCCTGATGGAAGGTTTTGGGGGCACAGGAGGCTGCCCCCTTGGGGGCCCCCGGCCACCTCTTCGCCCTCGAATCTCAGGCAGCTTGGTCAGGAACTTCTTCTCCACGTATTTAGCATGAATCCAGGCCTCCTTCTCCTGCCTGTGGGAGGGGAGAAGCAGGCAGTCTTCCCTCTTCTTGCTCCAGGGGCCCCCCATTCCCCTGGGAGGCTAAACCCCAAGCTCACCGGGAGCAGCTGGGCCCTGGTTTCTTCACTGCCATTGCCTCCACGCGGGCCTCGTAGATCTGGTTGATGACGACGTTTCCCAGCTCGCACATGAGCTTCGGGAGGCCCAGGCAGAGGCAGAGACAGGGAAGGTGGGGGCGAGTGACTCCTCAGGGATCACGCCCCTGCACCCCCATGTCCTTGCCCCACCCCAAGTTCTTGTGCCCAATCTTCACAATACCCTAAGTTACCTTCACTAGTTCTGGCTCCCATGAGTCAAGGGTCAGAGACCGGACTTTGGAGAAGTGAACACCAAGACTCCTGGAGGGCCAGAGGGGAGGGTCAGGCCCTGTGCAGGGGGGCAGTGGCCTGGGGAGCTGCTGCTGCTCCTGAAGACACTGGGAGGCAAGGCTGGCATGGGGGCCTGTGCAGAGGTGCTGGCCCAGGAGGCAGGGCAGCTGCGGCCATGTAGCCGCCATGTAGCCTTGACCCGGCCCTGACAGGACCCTGCCTCGTCACCATTCCTTGTTCCTTAGGTTTCATTTCAAGGCCCTCATCACTCCAGCCACCTCCCTTCTCTAGTGACACTTTGGCCTGGACAACCTCTCCCATGTCACCTCCCTTCCGCCACACTGAGGTGGGGGGTGAGGGCCTTAGACACTTGCTAAGGCCTCATGACCGTTTCTCTGCCTAGTCTTCATTGGCTGCCCCACCCTCAGCAGCCTGGACCCCACACTTCTTCCAACCAAGCCAACAAATTATGGGTATCCCCCAATTTTGGCCAGACTAGGACACAGAGGGGCTAGGCCCACCTGGGTCCAACTGGCACCCCACAGGCTTGGGCCCAGGCCTGGTACCCAGTGACAAAGCCAGAAGCTAAGAGAGGAAGCCAGGACAGGGAAAGAAGAGGGGCTGGTGTGGTGAGCTCTCTATTGGAGCCTCACTGTGGCCCGAAGGAGTGGGGCTCCCGCATGGGCCTCGTGGAGTAACCTGTGGATGCCGGAACACTGAATGCAGAGGGTGACACCAAGGTTGATGCTGGCCCACTCCGGGGCTGGCTCCCGGCAGTCGCAGCACTGGGCATTGCCATCCACACTCTGGACCTGGGCCACTACGTGCCCGACTCCCCCAGGCTCCCTTCCCCTAGCCATTCCACCACAGCCCAGGGTGGCAGCAGAGCCTATGGCCAGGTGTCCCGAGCCCTGGGGGAGAGAGGGGAAGAAAGGGTGGCCAAGGGGCCTAGGGTAAAGGGTGCCCCATCTCCACGGGCAGCCTGGCTCCGCACCCCCAGATTAAGGTACCTGGCCTGGACCCCGGGGGCTGTCATCAAGGCGAGCCTGACTGAAGGCAGAAGCAATGCTGCTCTGCACAGCACTGACCCACAGCTGCAGGAGGCGCTCTGAGTCAGCCTGGAGGAGGCAGGACCTAGGTAGGAGGGTGAGGGAGATGGCAGAGGGGTCTGAGGCCCGGGAAGCAAAGTGGCAGGATGGGCAGGCTGACATTCAGCCAGTATTCAACCAGTTCTAGTTGCATTGAAAGACTTCTGTACCAGTTGGTAATATTCTCCTAAATATCCCCCATCACCCTGTACCCTCTTCCACAATGGCCCCCCAGTCCAGCTGCCAAAGGATTAAATTAAGGTCTGGAGGTGCATGGGGGGCCTCCATTGTGGTGGGCCCTGCCTTTCAGATTGGCAGCTGTTTAGATATATTAGAATATCACCCCTGGGGATTGCACTCACTTGCTGGTGGACACCACCTCAAAGCAGAACCGCCTTTCTGCGTCAGGGCAGAGTTTCACTGTGCAGAGACGAAGGTCATCCACCACCACAGTCACAGGGTCCTGGCAGGATAAGGTGATAAGGGGCCAGATGTCCAGCTGCAGGCAAGAGCTGAGTCTCCCTGGGGCCCAGGCATCCAGGACCCAGGCCCACTCACCTTGTACTTCTTCTGGTAAACCAGTTGGTTGCTCTGAATGGTGAACCAGCGTCTGTAAGAGAAGGAAATCATTACAGACATGGGCAGCTTTAGGATGAGGGACGGAAGAGAGGCTGTGCTGTTTGCCCATGAGGATCTAACTGAGAGGAGAGACACCTGGGCTGACTGTTCCACGAGACATTCCAGAGAAGGGTGGACAGTTGTGCAGATTGGAACATCTAAAGGATGCTATTCATATCTTGGACAACCCAGATTTCATATGGTTATGAAGACAACTTTCCAGCAGATGGCAGTAAAATTCTTTTTCTAATAAAATGTCTATTGCTACAATTTAAAAAAATACTGTTTAGGCTAGGGTCACACCTGTAGTCCCAGCACTTTGGGAGGCTGATGGGGGCGGTGGATCACCTGAGGTCAGGAGTTTGAGACCACCCTGACCAATATGGTGAAACTCCGTCTCTACTAAAAATACAAAAATTAGCCGGGCATGGTGGCAGGCACCTATAATCCCACCTACTTGGGAGGCTGAGGCAGGAAAATCGCTTGAACCCAGGAAGCTGAGGTTGCAGTGAGCCAAGATCGCACCACTGCACTCCAGTCTGCACAACAGAACGAGGCTCCGTCAAAAAAAAGAAAAGAAAAGAAAGAATCTTAGGGGCCAGGTACAGTGGCTCACGCCTGTAATCCCAGCAATTTGGGAGGCCGAGGCGGGCGGATTGCTTGATGTCAGGAGTTTGTGACAAGCCTGGGTTACATGGTGAAACCCTGTCTCTACCAAAAATACAAAAATTAGCCGAGCGTGGTGGCACACGCCTGTGGTCCCAGCTATTTAGGACTCTGAAGAGGGAGGATCACTTGAACTCAGGGGACAGAGGTTGCAGTGAGCCAAGACTGCGCCACTGCACTCCAGGCTGGGCAACAGAGTGACACCCCATCTCAAAAAACAGAAAAAAAAAAGAAAAAAAGAAAAGAAAAAGAAAAAAAAAAGGTATCTTGGGGAAGTGGCTCCATTTTCTAATTTGCACAGAGATCCCATGTGGGCTAGCAGTGGCGCTAGAAGGGAAAGGAGTCAAGTCACAGCATGACTTGTTCCAAACCCTATAGTGGCTCCCAATTGCCCTCAGAGTAGACCCCAAATCCCTACAAAAATCTATAGGGCCCTATAATGACTCATGCCCCCATTAGCTCCGATTTCATCTCCTGCACATCCTCCTCCCTCACTCTGTCCAGACCCAGGGCTGCCACGCTGCTCTTCCAACTCCCCAGCTATCTCAGGGCCTTGGCACTGGCTCTTTCTTCTGTCTAGAACTTTCTTCCTCCAGATATCCTTCAAGTCTTTGTTCAAAAGTTACCTTCTCATGAAGCCCACACTTCCCAACTATTTAGAACTGTAACCCCTACCCAGCTCCCCACATCCCTTGCTTTATCATCTTTCTCCTATAGCACTATCACCTTCTAACATAGCACGTAATTTACTTACTAGGTTTATCCTCTGTCTTTGCTGATGGAATGTAAACTCTACTGAGGCAGGGGGGTTCATCCGTTTTTCCTTGCAGTGCTTAGCGTGCTATTACCACTCGAAAATACATCATTGGGTGGGGTGGGCTGATTGGGGGTGTCCTCTCCTCACCTGCTCCAGGTCTTAAATGCATTGCTGGCCCGTTTGAAGAGATGTCCTTCCATCACCAGGCCACCAGCCCCCTCTCTTAAGCTTGGTTCTGGCTCCTCCCCACCCAGCTCCTGGAGGCATAAAAGGATCAAAGGGCAACTGAGATGGGCAGAGACCAAGGCCATAGGCATCTGCCTCCTGCCCACAGCCCTAGCCCTCACTTTCTGCTTTTTGAAATATTTTTTAAAATTTGTTTTTAGAGACAGGGTCTTGTTCTTTCACCCAGGCTTAAGTGCAGTTGTGTGATCATAGCTCACTGCAGTCTTGAACTCCAGGCCTCAAGCAATCTTCCCACCTCAGCCTCCTGAGTAGCTAGAACTACAGGTGCATGCCACCACACCAGCTAATTTTAAAATTTTCTGTAGAGATGGAGTTTCACTACGATGCCTAGGCTAATCTTGAACTCCAGGCCTCAAGCAATCTTCCCACCTCAGCCTCCCAACATGTTGGGATGACGGTCGTGGGCCACCGCACCTGGCCCCTCACCTTCTGTTTCAGCAGCACGTGTCTCTGCTCCATGTCCCTCTTCTCTCGTGCTGAATTCAAGACCAGCTGGTGCAACTGGGCACAGGAAGGGCATCTCAGATGTCCAAGGCCCCCCAGTTAGGAGTCCCTAACCTCCCTCCACCACCTGCTGTGCCCTGGGGCCCCACCTGGGCGCCCAGCTCCTTTCGATACTGGGACAGCCGGCTCAGCTCCTCATGGCCCTGCTGGAAATGGGTAGCCTGGGCCTCCACCAAACGCAGCACCTAGGGGACAAGGCGGGCAGTGGGCGGGCTGAGGAAGAACCCCTCTCCCCCTTCCCCTGTGCTGGCAGCAGGCTCCTCTCCACCCTTCCCTCACCCCCGCCACAACTCACAAACTCCATGATGTCAAACTTCCTCTTGTCCTCAATCACATTGATCTGAGGATGTAAAAAAAACCCCAGGTCAGTCTTGAAAACACAGCACCCCTTCCCACTGCACACTGGGGACCCCTCAGCCTCGAGGTGACACCTGAGGCTCTGGTACCCCAGGAAGACAGATTGGGGCAGGCACCTGCAGGGCATAATCCAGTGCCCGTCCCCGGTACCCAGCTCGAGCCGTCCTCAAAGCAGCTCCTGCCTCTTCTGCCTCCTGGGCCCGGCGCCTGGGAACCTCTGCGTTGTGGTTCAGGGCAGCCTCCAGGCTCTCAGCCCCCCGCCAGAAATCCCGGCGAGCCTCTCGGAAACCCCGCAGACCTCTGAGGATGGGAAGATAACACAGAATCGCAGCTAACACCCACCTGCCCCAGCAGAGCATTCCCAGGGTAAAGCCCTCATGTCCTTTCAGTTAGTCTCTGCAACGTGGGAAACCCAAGGAGATCCCTGGGACAGAAGTCAGGACACCAGAAACCCCCAATCTCACAACTCCGTCACAGGGGAGGCTCCTGTGGTCATGGGAAGAGGGTGGCAGGGCTGGTTTCCGAGAAATAAGGCTCCCTTCTCTCCCATCTCACTCCCCCTTAAAAAAATTTTGTTGTTGTTGTTTTTGTTTTTGAGACCGGGTCTTGCTCTGTTACCCAGGCTGGAGTACAGTGGCACAACCATGGCTCACTGCAGCCTTGACCTCCAGGCTCAAGCAATTCTCCTGCCTCAGCCTCCCAAGAAGCTGGGACAACAGACATGTGCCGCCACGCCCGGCTTTTTTTTTTTTTTTGAGGCGGAGTCTCGCTCTGTTGCCCAGGCTGAAGTGAAGTAGCGCGATCTTGGCTCACTGCAACCTCCACCTCCTGGGTTCAAATGATTCTCCTGCCTCGGCCTCCTGAGTGGCTGGGATTACAGGCACCTGCCACCATGCCCGGCTAATTTTTTTTTTTTCGTATTTTTTAGTAGAGCTGGGGTTTTGCCACGTTAGACAGGCTGGTCTCAACTCCCAACCTCAGGTGATCCTCCCGCCTTGGCCTCCCAAAATGCCGGAATCATAGGCATGAGCCACCGTGCCCGGCCTAATTTTTGTATTTTTTGTGCAGACAGTTTCGCCATGTTGGCTAGGTTGGTGTCGAACTCCTGGGCTCAAGCAGTCCTCCCGCCTTGGCCTCCCAAAGTGTTGGGATTACAGGCATGAGCCACTGCGCCCGGCCCCATCTCACTCCTTGACCAGGGTCTGGATCTGCTGCTGCAGTGTGTGTTGGGTGGCATCTAGAAGCTCCTGAGGGAAGGAGAAGTTGGTAGACTGGGGTCAGGACCACAGGCGACCTGGCCACCACCCCCACAATCCCTACTTTCCCCTACTTACCGCATGGCTGTCCAGCTTGTGGTTCAGGCTCACGGTGAATTTTTCCAGACACTCCTAGGCAAGAAGAGGCACAGAAAGAGTACCAGGCATGGGGTGGCAGCACCCTCCCGACTCGAGACCCAGCCTGCTATGGCTATCACGGACAGCAGCCCAGCCCTGCTGTGGCCTGGAAGCTGCAGACCCCAGGCCAGCCCTCCTCTTCCACAGCATCACCTCCTCATCCCAGACCCCTTCCCTCCCAGATGCAGACCCTCCGCATACCGCCATCATGGGCTCTGGTGGACCCAGGCGGGCCAGGTCACAAATGCCAACAACGAAGGCGCGGCTGGCAGCAAGGTAATGACGCCCGCTTTCCAGGAGACCAGTGCCCAGTTTCAGGAGCTGGGAAAGAAGGAGGGTAACAGGGAGCTGTGCTGTCATCCTCACACCCGGCGATGCCCCCACATCTGCCCCACTTCCTTCCCCTTGCCCAGGGCGGCGCTCCCCCATTCCTGCCTGGCCTCACTGCCCTGCGGGCTCATCCAGCTCTCCCTGTATCTAACACACACCTGCTGTGTTCTCATCACTGCGTCTTTGCTCCCACTGCCTTGGGCCTGAAACCCAATTCCTGCCCATTCCTCTCAGCCTGTCGCCAACACCTCTGTCAGCCTTACCTCCAAAACATCTTTCCCTGTCCACTCGCACATATCTCTTCCTTCCCTGCCTACCTGCTTAGATCCAGAGCTCCGTGGAGATTCCAGCCTCCTGCACGGTCTGGATGCTCTACCTGGTTGCTATTAAATTCTACAGTATTGGCTGGGCGCGGTGGCTCACACCTGTAATCCCAGCCCTTTGGGAGACCAAGGCGGGCCAGTCGCTTGAGCTCAGGAATTCAAGACCAGCCTGGGCAACATGGTGAAACCCCATCTCTACTAAAAATTCAAATATTAGCCAGGCGTGGTGGCACATGCCTGTAATCCCAGCTACTTGGGAGGCTAAGGCAGGAGGACTGCTTGAACCCGGGAGGCTGAGCTGAGATGGCACCACGTGACTGTAATCCCAGTTACCTGGGGGGCTAAGGCAGGAGGACTGCCTGAATCCGGGAGGTCAAGGCTGCAGTGAGCCAAGATGGCGCTACTGCACTCCAGCCTGGGTGACAGACCGAGACTCTGTCTCAAAAACTAACTAAATAAATAAAATCTCTAGTATTTACTGCTAGGAGTCGTCCCATTCTGTGCTCACTGCACGTTCCCTCATAAATATTAATCCATCATCTAGACCATGGGTCAGGGCCAAGAGGAAATGCTGGGGTACTCCTGGGGCCCATCCTATCTGGCCCTTTTGACTGACAAAGAGACTTGATAGGCCAGGTAAGGTGGCTCAGACCTGTAATCTCAACACTTTGGGAGGCTGAGGTGGGTGGATCACCTGAGGTCAGGAGTTGGATATCAGCCTGACCAACATAGTGAAACCCCATCTCTTTTTATTTTTCTATTTTTGAGATGGAGTTTCGCTCTTGTTGCCCAAGCTGGAGTGCAACGGCGTGATCTTGGCTCACCGCAACCTGCGCCTCCCAGGTTCAAGCGATCCTCCTGCCTCAGCCTCCCGAGTAGCTGGGATTACAGGCACCCGCCACCACACCCGGCTAATTTTTTGTATTTTTAGTAGAGACAGGATTTCACCATGTTGACCAGGCTGGTCTTGAACTCCTGACTTTAGGTGATCCACCTGCTTCGGCCTCCCGAAGTGCTGAGATTATAGGCATGAGCCACAGCACCTGGCCTGACCAAGATCAGATCTTATCAGACATCACCATGGGTTGTCTGTGACAAGGTACAAGGATGTTCACAAATCACTGTGTGAATCTGAGGACTCTGTGTCTAGTTTTTTCCTTACCATCTCAGCCCCTCCCCCTTAGATGAGTAAGAAACTTTCATAACACTGGACTAGTGACAGACTGGGACATCTGTTCAATAGAACAGTACTCAGCAATAAAAGGGAACAAACTGTTGATATGTGCAACAACTTGGATAAACTTCAAGAGCATTAATCTTTTAAAAAATAATTATTATTTTTAGAGTTGAGGTCTCTGTCGCCCAAGCTGGAGTGCAGTGGTGGGATCATAGCTCACTGCAGCCTTGAACTCCTGGGTTCAAGGGATCCTCCAATCTTGGCTTCCTGAGTAGCTGAGACTACAGGCACACACCACCACACCTGGCTAATTTAAAAACAAAACAAAACATTATTTAGAGACAAGGGTCTTGCTATGTTGCCCAGGCTGGTCTCGAGCTTCTGGCCTCAAGCAACCCTCCTATCTTGACCTCCTGAGTAGTTGGGATGGCAGGCATGAGCCACCACACCCGGCAGCAGCATTATTCTGAGTGAGGGGGGAGGGGGAAGCCAAATCTCAAAGGGTCACATAGTGTATGATTCTATTTATGGAACATTCTGGAAATGACAAAAGTAGAGAGATGGAGAACAAATCAGTGGTTACCACGGATTAAAGAAGTGCGGGAAGGGTGTCGGGTACCACTGTAAAGGAATTCCTTGTGTCCATTGGTGTGTGGTGATGGTTAAAGGAATCCATACACGTGATAAAGTACCCTAGAATTATACACAAAAACACCAAAAAAGAGTATATGCAAAATGTAAAATCGAAGTAGGATCTATAGAGTTTATTTATTTATTTATGTATTTAGAGACAGAGTCTCGGTCTGTCGCCCAGGCCGGAGTGCAGTGGCACGATCTCGGCTCATTGCGACCTCCGCAGGCTGGAGTGTGGTGGCGTGATCTCGGCTCACTGCAACCTCAGCCTCCTGGGTTCAAGCAATTCTCCTGCCTCAGCCTCCTGAGTAGCTGGGATTACAGGTGTGTGCCACCACGCCTGGCTAATTTCTGCATTTTTAGTAGAGACGGGGGTTTCATCATGTTGGTCAGGCTGTTCTTGAAGTCCCGACCTCGTGATCCACCTGCTGCAGCCTACCAAAGTGCTGGGATTACACGCGTGAGCCACTGAGCCTGGCTAGAGTTTATTGGGTTTTTTTGTTTGTTTGTTTTTGTTTTTTGAGACAGTCTCACTCTGTCACCCAGGCTGGAGTGAAGTGGCACGATCTCCACTCACTGCAAGCTCTGCCTCCTGGGTTCGCGCCATTCTCCTGCCTCAGCCTCCTGAGTAGCTGGGACTACAGGTGCCCGCCGCCACACCCGGATAATTTTTTTGTATTTTTAGTAGAGACGGGGTTTCACAGTGTTAGCCAGGATGGTCTCGATCTCCTGACCTTGTGATCCGCCCACCTTGGCCTCCCAAAGTGCTGGGATTACACGCGTGAGCCACCGCACCCAGCCGAGTTTATTGTTAATTGTAATGTGACAATATTAATTTCCTGGTTTTAATAATGTAGTAGTGTTGTATAAGATGTCACCACTGGGGGAAGCTGGGTGATGGGTACATGAGACCTCTCCTTACTAGTCTCCTGAGTCAGTAATTTACTCAAAATAAAAAATTCAGGCCAGGTGTAGTGGCTCACACCTGTAATTCCAGCACTTTGGGAGGCTGAGGTGGGAGGATTACTTGAGCCCAGGAGTTCCAGACCAGCCTAGGTAACATAGGGAGACCCCATCTCTACAAAAAATAAAATTAAATTTAAAAAAGCCAGGCGTGGTGGCATGTGCCTGTAGCACAGCTACTGGGGATGTTGAGGAGGGAGGATCACTTGAGCCCAGTAGTTCAAGCATCTGGGATCACAGTGGTGGCCACCCCATCCAGTCCATTGTTTAAAAATTATTATTTGTAGGCCGGGCGCAGTGGCTCACGCCTGTAATCCCAGCACTTTGGGAGGCTGCGGCAGGTAGATCATTTGAGGTCAGGAGTTCAAGACCAGCTTAGCCAACATGGTGAGACCCTGTCTTTACTAAAAATACAAAAAAAAAGAAAAAAGAAAAATTAGCCAGGTGTGGTGGTGCACGCCTGTAATCCCAGCTACTTGGGAGGCTGAGGTAGGAGAATAGCTTGAACCTGGGAGGCGGAGGTTCCAGTAAGCCAAGATCACACCACTGCACTCCAGCCTGGGCGACAGAGCAAGACTCCATCTCAAATAAATAAAAATAAAAATAAAATTATTATTTGTAGAGATGAGCTCTCACCATGTTGCCCATAAAACAATGTTGCCCACTAAATTTGTGACAATTTGTTACACAGCAATAGAGAACTAATATATAGCATGCAAATACATAATGTGTCAGAGGTAAATGTTGCAGAGAAAAGTAAAGCGAAGTAAGGGGAATGAGAGAGCATTTGAGTGTGTATTTGTGTGAACATGCTGTTTGATAGAGTGCTCAGGGGACACCTTACCATCTTGAATTGAAACATTTCACTGGTTTGTCTCCCAGTCAGCCTTTGGGCTCTGTGGGAGCAGAAATGATCTTGCCCTCTCTGAATGCTCAGGGCCTGGCACAATGCAAGAGGAGCTCAAGAGCTGAACAAGGAAGTCCAAAATTAAGTCTTTTTTTTTTTGAGACAGAGTCTCGCTCTGTCGCCTAGCCTGGAGTGCAGTGGTGCGATCTTGGCTCACTGCAACCTCCGCCTCCCAGGTTCAAGAGATTCCTCTGCCTCAGCTTCTTGAGTAGCTGGAACTACAGATGGGTGCCACCAAGCCTGGCTGATTTTTGCATTTTTAGTAGAGATGGGGTTTCGCCATGTTGGCCAGGCTGGTCTAGAACTCCTGACCTCAGGTGATCCATTCACCTTGGCCTCCCAAAGTGCTGGGATTACAGGCGTGAGCTACCATGCCTGGCCCAAAAGTCAGTCTTGTTTTCCAAGATCCTGAGCTTCTTGTCGGTACAGAACCACCTTTTTTGCGTCTCTGCAGTCTCCAAAATATCTGCCCTACACAGTATTCAACAATCCCTGGAACGGATTCTGTGTCTCCAGCTTTCTCCCTGGCCCTACCCCTCTCAACCTAATCCACTCCTGGGTCACCTCTCCATGTTAGGGTCACCTTTTCCAGACGGGTCTCCAGTTCTGACACTTCGGCTTCCACCAGCTCAATAGAGGCTCTGGGAAAGAGGGGGTCATGGGAACAGAGCTTGGGTCCATCTGGTCTGTCTGCCTCATCAGGCAGGATGGGGTCGCAGGGTGGTGGGTATGGAGGAGAAAGCTGCAGATTTGAGAGGCTCGCCCCCCACCCACCCGCCCACTTGCGCTCTGCCCGCTCTGCAGTCTGGGAGCTACCACAGCCCAGGCCAGAGCAGGAAGGGTAGACGGAGGGTGGATGTGGCCAGGGCAGGAAGTTGCTAACCGCCCCAGAGCAGGTGCTGGGGGAGGGGCAGGGGTCCCACTGAGAGGCCAGAGGGAATGCCAGCTCTAGGGGTGAGGGAAACTGCAGAGGCCAGGAGGAGCGTGCAGGGGCAGAGAGCATTGGAGTACCCTGCTTTCATAGATGGGGTACCACTTTGGCCCACAGGCTCGCTCCTGCCTCTTGGAGGCCTGCTCCCTGGAAGGAGATCTGGCCTGGGGAAAGGTGTGTGTGTGCTGGGGGTGTTAGACTTTCCCCTCCTTAGCCCCCCAGACCAGTTCACACTTACCGGAAACGGGGTGAGTCCTTGAGACACTCCTCGAAATCCAGCTTGACCGTCATCTCAGCTTGCCTGCTGTGGGGCCAGCGGGCCCTGGAGGCCGGGCACCTGGAGATGCAGGTGGAGGTACTTTCTGTCCCAGGAAGGGGAGATGATGGGGAAGGAGAAGAGGGACCTCCGTGGGGAAGGGCCTGGGGGGCACAATTCTTTCCCCAAGGGGAAAGGGATGTCCTAGGAGGAGCTCTCACCCCACACTTCCAGGCAGTGCTGGGAGGGGCAGGGGCGGGGCCTGGGCGGAAGATGGGGGCCTGAGATCAGAGAAGCCACAGCCCCGCCCTCAGAGACGATCTGCCAGCTCCTTCCTCCTAGGGCTCTAGCCTCTGTTTCTTTCTCTCTTCATGGTGAGTCTTGGGGGCCTGGCAGATCTAGGTTCAAATCCTGGCTCTGTCACTTAGAGGTTGTGTGCCCCGGACGAGCTCTCTGATTCCTCAGTTTTCTCATCTGGAAGATGGAATGATAACCCCTTCCTCCAGGGCTGTACGAAGTGAAGAAGGTGATAGCAGTAAATTCGTGGTTCACTAAATTTATTTATTTATTTATGAGACGGAGTCTCCCTCCGTCGCCCAGGCTGGAATGTAGTGGCGCGATCTCGGCTCTCCGCAACCTCCGCCTCCTGGGTTCAAGCAATTCTCCTGTCTCAGCCTCCCGAGTAGCTGTGACTACAGGCTCCTGCCACCACGCCCAGCTTTTTGTATTTTTAGTAGAGACGGGGTTTCACCTTGTTGGTCAGCCTGGTCTCCAACTCTTGACCTCAGGTGATCCGCCCACCTCGGCCTCCCAAAGTGCTAGGATTACAGGCATGAGCCACTGTGCCCAGCCGGTTCACTATATTAATTGCATCAGTCATTGTCATCCTGCTACAGCTTGGGCCTTCTCGTGATTCTAGGCTCCTGAGGAGTCCAGTACCCCGGACTGCTCCCAGCTTTCTTCGCTTTGCCGTCATATTCATGGTTCCTGTGTGTGAACTCCCCTTCCTCCTCCCCTCTCCTCAACGACTGAGCAGGCCCAGCCTGAGTACCCGATTCACAGCTCCCACACTGTTGCTCTTCTGCTCTTTATTTCTATTCATAGGGTGGCCATGAAGGGAAGGTTGCCCCCACTCCGCCCCCAACCAGCCCCATTTTCCATTGTTTGCTTTCCTTTTCTTGAGTCCATCAAAGTCCCAGGGTTTCATCTGGAGAGAAGAGTTTGAGTTCACGGCTTTCTCGTAGCAGGCATGAGATCTTGTCCATGTGATTCTGGATCCCCTAGAACCTCCCCACTCAGCTCCTCTACCTCCCTGGCCAGTGTAAGCATCCCCTTGCCTCTGCCCAGGCTCAGTGTGCCAGGCTGTGCTTGTTCTGGCTTGAGGAGTTGGCGTTGATTCCACTCTCCCTCTCTGAACTCCTTGGGCTTTGCCAGCTCAGCCCCCCAGCCACCAGCTGGACACCACTTGAGACTCACTGTCTTTGGAGGACAGAGAAATACCTGGAGTGGGGTGGCGTGGCAGAGAGGAGTTAAAGAGCAGGCGTGGAGCCAGTGGGTGGTGCCAAGCTGGAGGGGGTCCCAACCGCTTCTCAGTCTCCCTGGTTCCTCTCCTGTCCAATGTGGACCTTGCACTTGAGGCTGTTCAGGGCCTGTCCTTCCACCTGTCGCTGATGTACTGGCCTGAAAGAATTGGAGGGCTGGGAGATGGGAGCTTGCCAAGAGACAGCCCCAGGGAGATGGTGGCCTGGTGCCCTCAACAGGCTGCAATGGTGTCATTGTCACCATCAGGGAGCTCTCTGTGGCCTTGTGATCCCTAAAGGGGCCTCCCATGTGGTCCAGTAGGTGGACCTCAGTGCTTACGGGGTTCTCAATCACCGAGGTCAAGCTTGTGGAGCCTAGAATCAGGGATCAGGGCTGGGGTACCCATCAGGCTGTGGGTTCCCAGCCCTCCTGCCCCCTAGGCTGGCCTGCTCAGGCTCTCACCATCTTGATGCTCATCTTCCATATCCTCTACAAGCTCTGGATGAGAGCAGGACCTCAGGTATAGTCCTTTGCCACCATATTCCTTGTGCTGCAGAGCAACCTCCTGCCCCAATATGATAGTGGCCACAGCTGGGGGGACTGATTTCTGTAGGTGGAGGAATCTGAGGAATCAATCAAATGCATCCAAGTCTTCTGGCCATCTGGTGTATCCATGCCTCCCAGGTGTCTGTTGTGGGCCCTCATCAGAGGGGAGAAGCTCAGGCCCCAGATCCTCATCTCACTGACTTCTCTTACCCTTCCCATTTGAGAAAAACTTCAGCGACCACTCCACATCCCCCCATGGTTGTCTCGGACTTTTGTTTATTTTTTATTTATTTTTTGAGACAAGATCTTGCTATGTTACCCAGGCTGGAATGTGGTAGTGCCATCATCGCTCACGGCAGCCTCAAACTCCTGGGCTCAAGCTATCCTCCCACCTTAGCCTCCCCAGTAGCCTGGACTGCAGGTGCACGCCACCACACCTGGCTAATTAAAAACAATTTTTTTTCTTTCTCTTTTTCTTTTTTTGAAGAGATGAGGTCTCCCTATGTTGCCCAGGCTGGTTTTGAACTCCTGGCCTCAAGCAATCCTCCCAAAGTGCTGGGATTACAGAAGTGAGCCACTGGGCCTGGCCAGCAAATCAGCCCCCAATCAGACTTTCTGTTCCTCAACAGCCAATAATCTCCGGGGACTATCCTGAGTGGGGTCCTTCCTCCAGCTGCCCTCTTTCTTCCCTGGGGTTACTTCCCAGCATTACCTCCCTGTCAGGCAGCAACGTCTTGGGCTGATAGCCACTGAGAAAGACAGACTGTGGTAGAGAAGTGAGGAACGGGCTCTGGAATACAACCCCCTCTAGTCCCTGGAGCCCTGCCATCGCTAACCCTGGGCTTCAAGGATGTGCCTCTGGGTGACCAGGCCTGGCTCATCTTTGGCTCCTCTGGCTAGTTCTCCTGCCCAGCCTCTCTGCACAGGCCTGGGCTCTGGGTCCAGCGTCATGCCTTGACTGCCACCACTGATACTGACAATACCACCATTGTCATCCTCATCCTCTTCATCCTCCAAGGGCCGGTTTTTCTGAGCCTTGAGAAACTTCCCTTTATCATAGTGTGACTTGCGGCGCTTGTCAAAGTCGGTGAAGTCTGTGACCGTGGTGAGAGCTTGGCTTTCGCACCGTACTCTTGCCAAAGGCTCGCTCCACCTCCCCCTTTCCATTCAATCCACAACCTTCATCTCATGTTGCAGGCAAAAGATTACCTAGGTGTCAAGGCAAGAGACTGAAGGCACAAAGGAGTATTGTGGCAAGAAATAGTTAGAATAAGAATAGTCATAATACAAATTAGATACAGAGATGATCATGGACAATTATCAATCATTATTATAAACATTATTAATCATTAGCTTTTAATATTACTGCTTGTTGCATTACTAATATAACTTAGGAATAACCGGCAGGTATAGGGTCAGGTACTGAAGAGACATTGTGAGAAGTGAGCTAGAAGGCAAGAGGTGAACCTTCTGTCATGCTCGCATAAGGGCTGCTTGAGGGCTCCTTGGTCAAGCGGTAACGCCAGTGCCTGGGAAGACACCCATTACTTAGCAGATCGCGAAAGGGAGTCTCCTTTCCTTGGAGGAGTCAGGGAACACTCTGCTCCAGCAGCTTCTTGTGGAAGGCTGGATATTATCCAGGCCTGCCCGCAGTCATCCGGAGGCCTAAACCCCTCCCTGTGGTGCTGTGCTTCAATGCTCACACACCTTGTCCACTTTCATGCTCCTCCCGTACTCCTGGTTCCTCTTTGAAGTTCGTAGTAGAGAGCAGTAGAAGAAATAGTGAAAGTCTTAATGTCTTTGATCTTTCTTGTAAGTGCATAGAAGAAAATGCTGATGTGTGCTGCCTTCTCTCTCTACTTCGGTTACCTAAAAGGGAAGGGCCCCCTGTCCTGTGATCACGACTTGCTGCACCTTATCAATCACTTAGAAGATTCACCCTCCTTACCCTGCCCCCTTGTCTTGTATGCAGTAAATATCAGCACAACCAGCCGTTCGGGGCCACTACTGGTCTCTGCGTCTTGGTAGTCGTGCCCCAGGCCCAGCTGCTTTCTCTTTATCTCTTTGTCTTGTGTCTTAATTTATTACAATCTCTCCTCTCTGCACACGGGGGGAACACCTGCTAAGCCCCATAGGGCTGGACCCTACATCATGTATCTTGGAAAAGTTGTCTGCAGGCCCTGAGCTCCTGTCAGCACAGTCCTGGCGGAACCTGGGGCAGATACTGTCCATCATGGCAATCCTGAAGGGGCAGGAGACTAGTTGGGGGCATCAAGAGAAGAAAATAGCAATGGGGACAGGTGGTAAACGAGGCCAAATTGGCGGACCCCCACCCCCATCCAGGCCTGATGGAAATTGTAGCACCTCCCATTGCAAGTGTCAGAAAGCAGACCCGCTGCAGACCTGAATTCAGGGCAGAGGGAAGGAAGAGGCCCCACACCCCGGCTGATCTCTGGCAGGACTCTTACCTCTCTGCCAGCACTCCGGGATTCACTGAGCAGGAGGAGCCAGCAGAGAGGTCCTCAAAACTGTCCTGCAGCCTGCAGAGGAGGGGGAAGCAGCGCCGGGAGGTGGGGGTCAGGCAGTATCCAGTCCCTGAGGCTCTCTGCCTCCTCCACCTGTCCCCTCCTTTAAATAGAGAAGAATCTCTGGACTGAAGGGTTGGGGCTGAGGGCTCAGCACCTGTGGTAGGGAGTGTTGGGCTCATCCACCATCATAAATCCATAGTTCTTGTCAGCAGGTGGCCAGGATATTCATCTCGTCCCAGTGCTGAGACTTCCTTCTGGGGCTGGGAGAGGAGACCT
This sequence comes from Pongo pygmaeus, assembly GCF_028885625.2. NCBI lineage: Eukaryota > Metazoa > Chordata > Mammalia > Primates > Hominidae > Pongo > Pongo pygmaeus. Next base: position 7,205,298 of record NC_072392.2, on the reverse strand, counting down.
TCTAGTGACCCTCCCACAGGCCTCCCTCATTTTCCCAGTCATTCAAAACAGGGTTTTTTTGTTTTTTGTTTTTGTTTTGAGATGGAGTCTCTCTCTGTTGACCAAGCTGGACTGCAGTGGCACGATCACAGCTCACTGCAACCTCTGCCTCCCGGGTTCAAGTGATTCTCCTGCCTCAGCCTCCTGAGTAGCTGGGATTACAGGCGTGCGCCACCACACCCGGCTAATCTTTGTATTTTTAGCAGAGATGGCGTTTCACCATGTTGGTCAGGCTGGTCTTGAACTCCTGACCTCGTGATCTGCCTGCCTCGGACTCCCAAAGTACTGGGATTACAGGCGTGAGCTACTCTGCGTGGCATTCAAAACAGTTTTTGTTGTTGTTTGTTTTTTGAGATGGAGTCTTGCTCTGTTTCCCAGGCTGGAGTGCAATGGTGTGATCTCAGCTCATTGCAACCTCTGCCTCCCCGGTTCAAGCCATTCTCCTGCCTTAGCCTCCCGAGTAGCTGAGATTACAGGTGCCTGCCACCACGACCGGCTCATTTTTGTATTCTTAGTAGAGATGGGGTTTCACCATGTTGGCCAGGCTGGTCTCGAACTCCTGATCTCAGGTGATCTGCCCATCTCGGCCTCCCAAAGTGCTAGGATTACAGGCATGAGTCACCACTCGGACTCAAAACAGGTTTCTTATACTCCCTTGTTGAGGCTGGGGATGGGGTCAGACTTAATGATAATCACAGTCCTGTGCAGCCACGGTTTATGGGGCACCTGCTCTTCTCCCGAAGGCCTGGAACCTCGGACTTCCCACTCAATTGCTCTCACCTACTCTAACTCTTCATTCTTAAGGCTCTGCCCCTTTCCTTCTGGCTCCGACCTTCCGGTGTCCCGAACCCTCCCGACTCTGGGCTGCCTGCCCGCAGAGCTGGGCTCCTTACTTCTCCACATTGGGGGATTTCTGCATCAAGTTGGAGCTGTTCTTTCGTAGGATGCTCCGGGGCCGGTCCTGTTGGGAGTTTTGGGGGTTCAAGCAAGTTGGCCCTGAGTGCGGACTGCACCCGGGGCTGTTTACCTCTTGCCCTGCAGGTCCCCCAGGCCCGGGGCTGGAAGCCCTGGATACACTGGTTCGAGATCCGAGGATGTTGAATCCACCAGGGTTCGTGCCAGACCCAAGGCTGTGGTTCGCAGCCTCCCTTGGGTGCTGACTGGGCCCGGAACCAAGGACCACTATCCCCCCGGAGGGACAGCTTGAACCAGTACTGCGAGTTACGGAGCCCCTGAGTGCACGTGAGGCCCAGAACCGTGAAACAAGACTACTCCGGAGGGCTGCCCAGCGCCTGCCTCGACTCCTGTGACCGCTGCGGGCACTCCTCTGGCTGCCCCTCTAGGGGAAATCCCGGTTGAGGCCGCCAGCAGCCCCTAGGCACTCCACCTTCTCCATGGCCCCACTGAAGGGCCGCTCTCAGCGATCCTGCCCCGCCTCCCGGCTCCACGTAGCCCCGCCCCTGGCCCCGCCCCCACCGCTGCCGGCGGGGGATGCTCGGGCTCAGTCCCGGGTCCACTTCTCCCCTGCTCCGGAGCTGCGGCGGGCGGAATCAAGGCTATATAGAGACTCGGGCTGGGGGTCCCTCCGCTCGCCCCTTTCCTTTGTGTCCCACCCAAAGATTTTCTTTGTCTGGGCAATTTGTTCCCGCCCTTCTCCATCACCACCCTCATCCAAACCAGCCAATCCCAGTCAGGGGGCCAGGCCAGGAGCCTCGATTGTGACGTCACGGTCCTCCAGCCTGAGAGTGAGCTTCGGGGAGTTGGGCTGGGGGCTTGTTAATAGCTCTAAAGGAGATCTTTTGGGGTCATCAACGCTGTCGCTTGAAACTGCCTGTCGGGACTTCTTTAGACTCTTTGTGCCCTTAACGTGGCATAGTTTGATTGAGTTGGAGTTGAGGCTGGGCTTGACTTGAAATATCAGCGAGCTTCCCCACCCCCGCCAGTCGGCTCGCTCAGCCAATCAGGAGAGGTGTGAGGCAAAGTGGAAGGATTGCGGCACTGTCGCAAGACACTTCGGTCTCAGTCGGGTGGCGGGAAGAGACTTTCACTTAGACTTTCACTACCGCTTCTCTGGGTCCTCCAGACTCGGCTCACGCTGCTTTGGAGCGTGCATCCCGAGGGGAGACACCCCCCTCCTGCCGTAAAGCGAGTGCTTCAAGGTGTCACCTCCTCCTACCGAGGGCGGGGTCGTCGGTGCCGCTGTCGCAAAGCAGAAAGAGTTTGGGCTCCAGTACCCCACCGTCGTAAAGATGCCTGCGGTGGGCGTGTCTTTCTCCCACTGTCGCAAAAGCTCCCTGCCCAGGTCTTCGTCCCCCTCGGAGCCACTCCGTCACCTCGCTATGCCGTAAAGCGAGGCTCCCGACCCCGTGTCCTTCTGTTCTCACCGTGGTCGTCCCCAGCTCCTAGCACGGGCTGCTTCATTGCCCGGCAGTGCCGTAAAGCATACCTGGCCTCAGCCCCCGGTCATATTCCTCGGACTGTCTGCCCGCCGCGGTTGCCACGGTGCCGCCAAGCGCGGCTGTCGCGCTGCCCCGGTGTCAGCGGAGATGGCGGCGGGGTCGGGTGGGAGTGGGGGCTCTGGGGGAGGCCCTGGACCGGGGCCGGGCGGGGGTGGGGGCCCCAGCGGGAGCGGCTCAGGACCGGGGTCCAACGGGGGTCTGGGCAGCGGCGGGGAACTGCACCCGCGCACTGGGCGCTTGGTGAGCCTGTCGGCCTGTGGGCGTACAGCGCGGCGGCAGCAGCCGGGCCAGGAGTTTAACCACGGGCTGGTGTTGAGCCGAGAACCCTTGCGCGATGGACGCGTCTTCACCGTCCGCATCGACCGCAAGGTGCAGCGCTGGTACCGCGGAACCGAGATGTGGAGGGTGGTGGGAGGCGTCTAGAGGGAGACTGGGTAGGACAACCAGGGTAGCCCACATCGCCGGGCACCGAGAGGGAACAGAACGACCATAGAGCACCAGGGGGCGGTCAGGAAGCCAGCATGAAGCAGAAACATTGAGTTTGAAGAAGACATTAAGAGCTTGAGTTTTCTCAAGATCCAGAACCAGGGAAGGGACACGAGGGCTAACCCACTAGAATGGCTGGGAACAGACCTCCTGGTACAATTTCTTGGGCATAGAGGATGGAGAGATGTCAGAGATGTGATGGCAAGTGAAGAAAGATGCCAAGGAACGAACAAACCTAATCCCAGCCCTTTGGGAGTCCGAGGCGGGCGGATCACTAGAGTCAGGGGTTCGAGACCAGCCTGGCGAACGTGGTGAAACCCCGTCTTTACTAAAAATACAAAAATTAGCCAGGCATGGTGGCGCGCGCCTGTAATCCCAGCTACTCTGGAGGCTGAGGCAGGAGAATGGCTTGAACTCGGGAGGCAGAGGTTGCAGTCAGCCGAGATCATGCCACTGCACTCCAGCCTGGGCAACAGAGTGAGTGAGACTCCGTCTCAAAAAAAAGAACAAACCATTGAAGGACACACAGGCTGTGCCAGAAAGATAGGTGAGGAGAAAGATCCAGGGTGAGGGAGGTGTGTGTGATTCAGTGAAGAGGCCAGGCTCACAGAAAAAGAACTTGGAAGGAGATTGAATCTGGGTAGAGCCTGATCTTTGGAGAGAATTAGGCCAGGGGAAGGGAATGAATGATACACAAAAGCAAGAGGTGTGGGTATAGGAAGTAGGTGAATTTGGATGGTTGGAGAGCCATGGAGACTGGGAAAGTTAGAGGAGGCAGGAGGTTGGAACCAAGAAATTTGTGCTTGGCTTGGAAAGGAGTGGTGTAGTAAACACTGAGTAGAGAGCAGAGTTGCTAAAGGAAAGCCCAAATAATTACTGAGACGGAGTCCAGAAAATCACTGTCTGCATCTCTGGATTAGTGTTCCAAGAGACAGAAAGCCAGCTAGCTGTCTGAGAGGTGGGAAGATATGGTGGCCTGTGGAATGGGGGGTGGCCCATTCTAAGCCTCTGTCCAATACCCCTATCCCAGGTCAACTCCTGGAGTGGCTCCATTGAGATTGGGGTGACAGCGCTGGACCCCAGTGTGCTGGACTTTCCAAGCAGTGCCACGGGGCTGAAGGGGGGCTCATGGGTAGTGTCGGGCTGCTCTGTGCTGAGAGATGGACGCTCTGTGTTGGAGGAGTATGGTCAGGACCTGGACCAGCTTGGTGAAGGGGACCGCGTGGGCGTGGAGCGCACAGTTGCTGGGGAGCTTCGGCTCTGGGTGAATGGGCGGGATTGCGGTGTGGCTGCCACAGGCCTGCCCCCTCGTGTCTGGGCCGTCGTGGACCTTTATGGCAAGTGCACCCAGATCACCGTGCTACCCCCTGAGCCAGGCTTCAGCCCCCCTACTCCCATCCCCACACCTCCCCTCGAGCCCTTGGCCCTCACTGAAGACTCTGCCTTGGCTGAACAGGGGACCTCTGCAGATGAAGGTGAGAACACAGCTAGGGCAGTAGTGGTGAGGTGTGGACGGAACGGGGGAAATACAGTGACAAGACAGGCTGGGTGTGGGCAGGGCCACCCTGATCCCCAAGTCTGTTGAATGGGAGAGCAGGAGCTAGAGGATGGGGGGTTCTCCTGGCTATGGGCCCTGAAGCAGGGACTGAACCCTTATTCCCCTCCCATCCCACCTGGTCCCCAGCCTTCATGGTGTCCCCAGCACAGGCCCGGCCGGAGACGTTTCCTAACAGCCTTGAGTCGCATAACGGTGAGGGCTTTGGGGAGGCCCTGGGAAGGGGAGTGGGAAGTGAGGTGGACAAGGGAGGGCCCTCAGGAGAAGGGGTAGGAGAGAGGCACCAGGTCTGGGGGTGTAGAGCCTCATCCCAACTTCTCAGCTTCCTTCTTCCATCCTGCCGCTGTAGACTTTGCCAGCATGGAGCTGTCTGAGGTGGTGAGCAACACCATCCTGTCTGCCTACAATGGAGGGCTCCTGAATGTGAACCTGAGCTCCCCACCGGCAGGAGAAGGCCTGGGGTCTAGCGGTGCTGCCACCTCGCCCATTCTCACTTCCAACGACGCCCTGCTCTTTCATGAAAAGTGCGGGACCCTCATCAAACTCAGCAACAATAATAAGACAGCTGAGCGCCGGCGGCCCCTGGATGAATTCAACAATGGGGTTGTCATGACTAATCGCCCACTTCGGGACAATGAGATGTTTGAGGTGTGCAAAGTCCTGTGGTCTGGTTGGCGCCTTACCCCTGGGAGTAAAGATGGGGCTCGACCCTTGATGCTAGGAGGGTGGGCCCTGGGGAAGAACCAAGGGCTGAAGGTCCCTTTCTGCATTTACATTCCCTGCTTCTCCCTTCTGTCCCTCAATGCCAGATCCGTATCGACAAGCTTGTTGATAAGTGGTCAGGCTCCATTGAGATTGGGGTCACCACCCACAACCCCAACAGTTTGGAGTACCCAGCCACCATGACCAACCTCCAGTCAGGTACCAGCCCCAGGCAGGGGCGGGGGTGCAGGCCTGGTGTTGCTGAGGGGAAGGAAGCCCCGTACCGGAACCCAAGTGTCCACTATCACCCAGGCACCATCATGATGAGCGGCTGTGGAATCCTGACCAATGGCAAGGGCACCCGCCGGGAGTACTGCGAATTCAGTCTGGATGAGTTGCAGGTGAGAGTGGGGCATAGATCCTTGGGCCACTTTCAGCAGAGCCACAGGTACTCTGTGTCCCTGCCAGGGGCACCAAGCAGGGTCTCGTATGTGACCTAGAGCCAGTCCCTGTATCTTCTACCTAAAGGCTTCCTTCCTAGAAGCCTGAGTTGCCCAAGAGTTCAGCACTCAGACTTTGGAGTCAGATGGTTGAATTCCTCTTACTGTTTTCCCATTTGTAGTGGCGAACCGGGGCAAGCAGCTTATCCTCTTTGATTGCTCCCCCACCCCCTGCAATCTCTAAAATGAGCCTACGAGTAGTACTTATTCCATAGGCTGAGCCTTGTAGAAGCTAATGTCTCAGTGCCTGACTCACGTGGAGCATTGAGGAAATGTGGAAATTGTCATGTCTGGAAAACAAGGACCCAGAACCTGTCCTCCAGGGTGGTCTGAGACTCTGGCGAATACCTTCTGGAGTTGTTCCTGTGTGGAGTGGGGTGCTGAGCAGGCCTCAGGACTCCTCTGAACTGTTTTTCTTCTTTGATTAGGAGGGTGACCACATCGGCCTCACAAGGAAGTCTAACTCTGCGCTACATTTCTTCATTAATGGTATCGATCAGGGTAAGGGCCGCCCAGACAGAGCCCCTGGGCCGGGGCTTTCGGTGGGGCTGGGACTGGGGGCTGTACCTCATCCTCCTGCTTCTCTTTGGTGCTTGGCCTCCCTGTGTTTGACTTTCTCCCCTCATTCTCCCTGCCTACTCCCACACCCCCGTACCTTCCTGCCACAGGAGTGGCGACCCCCTTGACGCCCCCAGTGGTGTATGGTGTGGTGGATTTGTACGGGATGGCAGTGAAGGTGACCATCGTCCACAATAACAACCACAGTGACCGTCTCCGCCGGAACAACGCCATCCTGCGGGCGCTGTCCCCCGAGGGTGCTCTCCGCCGTGCTGCCCCTGCCACCCAGGCAGAACCTGAGCGCCTGCTCTTCCACCCCAACTGTGGGCAGAAGGCAGCCATCACCCACGAGGGACGCACTGCCCTGAGGCCCCAGTATGGCCCATGGGGTGGGGAGAAGCCTGAAGAAGGGATTCTAATGGAAGGGGGGCGGAGCAAGGAAGTAGAAGGCGGAGGGAGCCTGGCGGGGGCAGCTTCCTGGAGGTTGAGCTTTTAGTTCTTTGGCTTGGGGCAGTGAGTGTTGGCAGGCATTGCTGGGCTAAGCCTTGGCACATTGAGAGCGTGTGTTGGGGATCTGACTCCACTTGCTGTGCCCTCAGTGCCACCGATGACTTCAATCACGGCGTGGTGCTGAGCAGCAGAGCCCTGCGGGATGGAGAGGTGTTCCAGGTGCGCATCGACAAGATGGTGGACAAATGGGCTGGCTCCATTGAAATTGGTGTCACCACCCACAACCCTGCCTACCTCCAGTTGCCCTCCACCATGACCAACTTGCGCTCTGGTGAGCTCCCAGGAAGGGCAGGCACAGGATAGGGTTTTGGGGGGAAGCTATCCCCAAAGCCCTGGCACTTGTTCTGCAGCTTCTTTTTCACTTGTCACTCTTGTGACCACTCATTCAGTGGCTAGAGAGTGTCCCATGGGCAGGGCTGTGGCTGTCTTGGGAGCTGCAGAGTTTTCTTGTCCTGCTCAGGGAAGAAATCTAGTCGTCAAAGAAAAGGCAAGGTGGACTGTGGGCTCGGGAGTCCTGTGGGCGCTGCTGCGGAAAGGAGAGGAGCCCGCCCTGCATTTACCCTCATGTCCCCTCCTGCTCCTTGTCCTCCCAGGGACCTGGATGATGACTGGGAATGGGGTGATGCACAATGGGACGACCATCCTGGATGAATACGGGCACAACCTGGACCGCCTCAAGGTGGGAAAGTGGGTGCGCCGCCTGGCGGCCGCAGCAGGCATCACAAACACCGCGGGGCTGATGCAGGACCAGCCCCAGCAGGAACTCTGCCTGACTCCTCACTCCAGCACCCCCTTCTTCCAAGGCAGGGGACACGGTGGGCGTGGTACGGCGGGAGGACGGGACTCTCCACTTCTTTGTCAATGGGATGACTCAGGGCCCTGCTGCCTGGAACGTGCCCCCGGGCGTCTATGCTGTCGTCGATCTCTATGGCCAGGCGGCCCAGGCCACCATTGTGGACGACGTGGGTGAGGGCCGGGCTGGGCTGGGGCCAGGGTTAGGGTGGCCTTGGGAGGTCTGAGAGACACTAGAGACCTGATGGGTGATGTCCACTTTTACAGAGGTGCCTCCAGTTCCTGAACCACTTCCTGAGGGGAACAACCAGGTGTCTCCAAGCTCTCCGTCCTCGGGGGCCGGGGGCTCTGACCTGCGCTTCCATCAGCTGCACGGCAGTAACGCAGTCATCACTAATGGGGGCCGCACCGCCCTCCGCCACAACTGTCGCAGCGAGTTTAATGACGCCATCGTCATCTCCAACCGGTCAGTCTCTCAACTTTCATGTCCCTACCTTCCTCCTGCCCAGCCTCAGCCACACAAGTAGAGCCTCTCTGATCGCCAGTCTCCCGGCAGGGCCCTGCGGGATGGAGAGCTATTTGAAATTGTCATTCAGAAGATGGTGGACCGCTGGTCAGGCTCCATTGAGGCTGGTGAGGGGCGTCTGTGTGTGTTGGGGGCTGTCAGATGTCTGTGCCTTGGGGGATCGGCCTTGACTTACCCCTGCCTCCTCCCAGGAGTGACTGCTATTCGCCCTGAAGACCTGGAATTCCCCAACACCATGACAGACATTGACTATGACACATGGATGCTGAGGTTGGGCTTCCTGCTTTGGGGACCAGCTTGGGGCTGGGTGGAGCTGACTGGGATCAGGGAAGCAAGGTTTGGGCCTATGGTGGCTGTGGGTAGTGACAGACCTAGGGGATCTACCTGTCCCCTCCCCTTGGATTCTGGGAAGCCCTGCTCAGGCCCACAGGGGCTCAGTCCTCCTTCATCTTAGGTAGTTCTTGCTTTTTCCTAAGGGGATCCCAGGGACAGAGGAGATAGGATTGGGCCTTACACCCAGATCAAGACACCAGCCCAAGGCATTGGAGGGTTCTGACAGACAGGGAATGGGCAGAGGCTAATGTGAAGTTGAAGTTGGCAGGCTGACTCACCCCTTCTGCCATCCCCCTAGTGGTACAGCCATCATGCAAGACGGTAACACGATGCGCAACAATTACGGGTGTGACCTGGATGCGCTGGGCACAGGTGCACGCATTGGCATGATGCGAACTGCCAAGGGTGACCTGCACTACTTCATCAATGGCCAGGACCAAGGCGCTGCCTGCTCGGGCCTGCCTCCGGGTAAAGGTGACTATGTGGCTTTCAGCCTGCCACCCTCAGCCCAGACCACCTGGCTGTCAGGCTTCTGACCTTCCCTCTCTTCCCCAGAGGTGTATGCGGTAGTCGATCTCTATGGCCAGTGTGTCCAAGTGTCCATCACCAATGCCACCGGCCCCATGGACAACAGCCTGGCGACCAGCAACACTGCCACCGAGAAGTCCTTCCCACTGCACTCTCCAGGTGCGGCAGCAGGGCGGGGGCTGGACAGGCTCTGCTTGCCTGTTGTGCACCTGAGGAGTAGGGTTTCCAGGTTAGAGAGGCTGTGTAAAGACGGTTGGCTGGGGTAGCTGCCGGCTCCAGGGAAGGGACAGCCCACGGTGGCAAGCAGCCAGTGAGGGGGAGGTTACACCTGGTACTTAGAGCCTGGACACTTCCCTGCCACCAAGGGGCCAGGACACCGTAAGCTGAGCATGCCAGGTTTGGAAATGGGCCTTGCTGTGGTGAAAAGAGGTATCAGGGCCAGGTGCAGTAGCTCACGCCTGTAATCCCAGCACTTTGGGAGTTCAAGGCAGGTGGATCGCTCGAGCACAAGAGTTTGAGACCAGCCTGGGAAACACGGCGAAACCCCGTCTGTACCAAAAATACAAAATGTAGGCAGGTGTGGTGGCATGCACCTGTGGTCCCAGCTACTTGAGAGGCTGAGGTGGGAGGATCGCTGGATCCCAGAAAATCGAGGCTGCAGTGAGCCATGACTGTGCCCCTGCACTCCAGCCTGAGTGACAGAGCGAGACCCTGCCTCAAAAAAAATACAATAAAGAGGTGTCAGAACGCCCTGAGGTGTGATGGCAGATGGCAGATGGGGCATTGGTGTCCCCATTTCGTTTCATCTGAAAACTTTGCTCTGTGTTCTGCCTGAAGCTCGCTGCCCCAATCCTACCCCTTCTTCTGGTGCCATCTTTTCACAGTGGCCGGCGTGGCTCACCGATTCCACAGCACTTGCGGCAAGAATGTCACTCTAGAGGAGGATGGCACGAGGGCAGTGCGTGCCGCTGGCTATGCCCATGGCCTTGTCTTCAGTACCAAGGAGCTGAGGGCTGAGGAAGTCTTTGAGGTAGGCTGTAGCGATGTGACAGAGGGGCTGCGAGGCCCATCACGACAGGGCCAGCTCATGTTTTCTCTGTCTCATAGGTGAAAGTGGAAGAGCTAGATGAGAAGTGGGCAGGTTCCCTGCGGCTGGGGCTGACCACACTAGCACCGGGGGAGATGGGACCCGGGGCAGGTGGTGGTGGCCCAGGGCTGCCTCCTTCCCTGCCAGAGCTCCGGACGAAGACCACTTGGATGGTATCCAGCTGTGAAGTGAGGCGTGATGGGCAGCTCCAGAGGATGAACTATGGCCGGAACCTAGAGAGGCTGGGGGTGAAGTGGCTGGCTCTAGGGACAGGGGAGGGGTTGGGAATGGAGGTGGCAGGAAGAGGTGGGCTGAACATCATCTGTCCTTGTCCTACCTTGGTCCTAGGTGGGGAGCTGTGTGGGTGTTCGTCGGGGGGCAGATGACACAATGCACATCCTGGTGGATGGAGAGGATATGGGGCCTGCAGCCACTGGCATTGCCAAGGTAAACCTGAACACTTCCTTGGGTTCTGGGAGGATGGTTGAGGTCTTCTGCTGATGTCTGATTTCTGGGTCTTGTGTGCCTCCCAGAACGTGTGGGCTGTGTTGGATCTCTACGGGCCAGTCCGCAGTGTGTCAATTGTCAGTTCCACGAGGCTGGAGGAGTCAGAAGGCACCCAGCCTCCTTCCCCCAGTTCAGACACCGGCAGTGAGGGCGAGGAGGATGACGAGGGCGAGGAGCATGGCATGGGAGTAAGAGGCTGCAGCACGGTCTGCCGTGCACATGGATGGGCAGTTGCTGGGCCGTTGGATGCCAGGCCTTCTCTGGGTTCTCTGATCGTTGGGTGGAGGCTCACACTCAGGGTCTGTGCAAACTCCAGTGGGGTGGGTCGGTCCTGACATTGGCAACCCATGCAGCTCAGTCCCTTCTTCCACACCAGGGCCAGAATGAAGTGGGTATTATACCCACCACTCTCGAGTTCCTGGAGAACCATGGGAAGAATATCCTTTTGTCTAATGGGAACCGTACGGCCACACGGGTGGCCAGCTACAATCAGGGCATCGTTGTCATCAACCAACCTCTGGTGCCCCAGCTGCTGGTCCAGGTGGGTTCTCCCTCCCTATCCCCAGCTTCTCTCGCTCCACAGTGACCCATGGCCAACCCTTCTGAAGAAAGGCCTTTTTGGGTGGAGAAAAAGAAAGCAAGCCACTTGGATGAGCTTCCTAGGCTTTTATTCATAGCCTGTAATGGGGGTCATCAGTCAGTTACCACGAAGTCCCTACCTGGTGATTGGTGAGGGAAGCAGTAGGGACAGGCTGGAGGAGTCCAAGGGAAATGCCTGATCCTATATGTGTGAGCAGAGAGGGCTTTCCAGAAGAAGGTGCCTTTTTGCTACAAACTGAAAGATATGTGAAAGTTAGCCAGGTGAGCCCAGGTGCGGTGGCTCATACCTGTAATCCCAGAACTTTTGGAGGCCAAGGCAAGCGGATTGCTTGAGCTCACGAGTTCGCGACCAGCCTGGGCAATATAGCGAAACTCTGTCTCTACAAAAAAATACAAAAATTCGCAAGGCATGGTGGCACAAGCCTGTAATCCCAGCTACTCGGGAGGCTGAGGTGGGAGGATCGCTTGAACATGGGAGGCAGAGGTTACAGTGAGCCAAGATCACGCCACTGCACCCTAGCCTGGGAGACAGAGCAAGACCTTGTCTCTAAAAAAAAAGAAAAAAAGGCCGGGCGTGGTGGCTCATGCCTGTAATCGCAACACTTTGGGAGGCTGAAGCGGGTGGATCACGAGGTCAGGAGATCAAGACCATCCTGGCTAACACAGTGAAACCCCGTCTCTACTAAAAAATACAAAAAATTAGCCGGGCGTGGTGGCTGGTGCCTGTAGTCCCAGCTACTCGGGAGACTGAGGCAGGAGAATGGCTTGAACCCAGGAGGCGGAGCTTGCAGTGAGCCAATATTGCGCCACTGCACTCCAGCCTGGGCAACAGAGCGAGACTCCGTCTCAAAAAAAAAAAAAGAAAAAGAAAACTAGCTAGGTGAAGGAAGTCCTAGGAATAAGAATCCTTACGGATCCTTACAGAGGCAACAGCAAGGTCAAGGCTCAAACAGCGTGTTTTGTTTTTTTTTTGGTTTTTTTTTTTTTTTTTTTGAGACGGAGTTTAGCTCTTGTTGCCCAGGCTGGAGTGCAATGGCACGATCTCAGCTCACCGCAACCTCCACTTCCCGGGTTCAAGCGATTCTCCTACCTCAGCCTCCCAAGTAGCTGGGACTACAGGCATATGACGCTACGCCTGGCTAATTTTGTATTTTTAGTGGAGACGGAGTTTCACCATGTTGGTCAGTCTGGTCTCAAACTCCTGACCTCAGGTAATCCACCCGCCTCAGCCTCCCAAAGTGCTGGGATTACAGTGTGGGTCACCGTGCCCGGCTGACGGTTCTTTTTTTTTTTAAAAAAAAAAGAGGGAAAGAAAGAAACAACTAAATTAGCGTTTTCTGGTCCTTCCAAGCATAAGAAAAGGCAGCATCCCAGGCACATTCTGGGAGGTGCAGTATTCCCTCCTTGGCTGGGGTGGGGAGCCTGGTTCTTCCCAGGAGGCTGTGATTATGGAGTAGTTCTTTCTTCCCCAGGTGCGGATAGATTTCCTAAACCGACAGTGGACATCTTCCCTTGTCCTGGGAGTCATCACCTGCGCGCCTGAGAGGCTCAACTTCCCTGCTTCTGCCTGTGCCCTCAAACGGGCAGCCTGGCTGCTGCGGGGCCGTGGGGTCTTCCACAACGGTCTCAAGGTGAGTAGGAGCCAGAGAGAAGGAACAGGACCAAGCCTGTGAGTAGGGAAGGGCTGGCCAGAAAGGAGAAGTGGGCCCCTAGCCTTGGAGGTAGGACCACAGGTGTAAAAGGGGGACGGTAATGGGCAGGCAAGGGTGAGTGTCATTGCCTGGTCAGTCTTAGGCCTGCTGCTTCCTGCGGTGTCTCTGCCATTGAGAATGTGCCAGTTTTGGGGAAGGGGAGGGGCTCTAGGTAACTGCAGTGAGAGGAGAGCCTCGGCAGTGGGCAAGCGTGGAGGCAAAGCCAAGGCACTGGCAGCAGGAAGCAGAGCAAAGGGCGGGACAGCTGCTGCGGTGGAGTCTGACCTCTGGAAGACAGCCGGTCTCTCCTCCCAGATCTGCGAGAAGTTTGGGCCGAATCTGGACACGTGCCCTGAAGGCACCATCCTGGGACTGCGGCTGGACAGCTCTGGGGGGCTGCATCTCCACGTTAATGGGGTGGACCAGGGGGTAGCTGTGCCAGATGTGCCCCAGCCCTGCCACGCGCTTGTGGACCTCTATGGGCAGTGTGAGCAGGTGAGTGGCAGTGGGGGCAGGGAGGAGGGGTGCCTGAGAGTCTGGGCCGTCCAGGACAGGGGAAATCTCTGTTCCAGGGAGGAATCAGCAGGCCCTGGGGTGTGAGCAAGCTCTGTCTGACCGCCCTCTCCCCTGCAGGTGACAATCGTGAACCCTGAGCCAGGGGCTGCCAATGGGAAAAGTGCTGGAACCCAAGGGGACATGGAGAAAGCAGACATGGTGGACGGTGTGCCAGCCCAAAGGGACCCAGCTCCTGCCCCTACTCCCCCGCCCCCACCCTTCTAGCCCAGCTCCTGTGACCTGTGCCCCTCTGCTCCCTCAGGTATCAAAGAGAGTGTGTGCTGGGGTCCACCACCTGCCGCTAGTCCTCTAAAGAGCTGCGAGTACCATGCCCTTTGCTCTCGCTTCCAAGAACTCCTGCTGCTTCCTGGTGAGTCCCACAGTCCCCCAGAACTGACTTCATTCCCAGGGCCAGGCCTAGAGCCTTGGAGAGCAGCTGGAGGGTGCCAGTGTGGTTGAGATTAAGGGTGGGAGCCACAGCACCAAGCCTGCTACTCACTGTCCCGCAGAAGATTATTTCATGCCTCCACCAAAGCGAAGCCTGTGCTACTGTGAGTCCTGCCGGAAGCTGCGAGGAGACGAGGCCCACAGGCGCAGAGGGGAGCCTCCCCGGGAATACGCACTGCCCTTTGGCTGGTGCAGGTTCAACCTCAGGTACATATGGGCAAGGTCATGCCTTTCCCCTACTGTTCTCCCCCTGGAGAAATGGGGATCCCAAGAGGGAGCATGGAAGAAGTAATAGAACTTCCTGTCTAAGGAAAAGCCAGGAAGTGCCAGGAACTTCCCGTCTAAGGAAGAGCCTCGTGAAGCTCCTCCACTGGGGAGTCAGTGGCCTTCGTTCTATCTGCCCCGCTTGTCCACCTCCTAGAGTGAATCCCCGCCTGGAGGCTGGGACACTAACCAAGAAGTGGCACATGGCATATCATGGGAGCAGTGTTCCAGCTGTACGGAGAGTGCTGGACCGAGGGGAGCTGGGAGCAGGTACTGGCGAGCAGGCCCATGCAAGGTGGGCTGAGCCTGGGGGGCTGTGGAGGAATAAAAAGGGCTATCCTGACCCAGTTCTCCTCCCAGGTACTGCCTCCATCCTGAGCTGCCGTCCTTTGAAGGGAGAGCCTGGGGTAGGGTTCGAGGAGCCTGGCGAGAACTGTGCACCTCCTCGGGAGGAGCAGCCCCCTCCTGTGCTGCTTTCCCCCTCCCTTCAATATGCTGGGGCGGAGACCCTGGCCTCCAAAGTGCAGTGAGTACTGGGAGGGGTGGGGAGAGATCTCCAGGGGCTCGGATGGAGAGGGCCCCAGCGCAGCCACTGGGGTCTTCATGATTTGCCCTCCCTTTTTCTCATCTCGTCTTGCTAGCTGCCAGTCTCCAACTCAGCCCTTTCTTCATTCATTGAACAAATACTACTTACATACTCTTCTAGTGGACAAAAGAAGGAAACTTGCTCTTGTGGAACTTCTGCCTTTTCTCTCTATAATGTTCATACGTAATAAGTATTATTTATTTATTTATTTTTATTTTTATTTTTTTTGAGACGGAGTCCTGCTCTGTCACCCAGGCTGGAGTGCAGTGGCGTGATCTCACTGCAACCTCCACCTCCTGGGTTCAAGCGACTCTCCTGCCTCAGCCTCCTGAGTAGCTGGGACTACAGGCACGTGCCACCAAGGCTGGCTAATTTTTGTATTTTTAGTAGAGACGGGGTTTCGCCATGTTGGCCAGGATGCTCTCGATCTCCTGACCTCGTGATCCGCCCGCCTCGGCCTCCCAAAGGTCTGGGACAGGCGTGAGCCACCGCGCCCCGCCAGTATTTAGTATTTTTAAAGGTAATAAGTAAAGACTATGGAAACAGAGAAAGAGTGGGGCGG
This sequence comes from Pongo pygmaeus, assembly GCF_028885625.2. NCBI lineage: Eukaryota > Metazoa > Chordata > Mammalia > Primates > Hominidae > Pongo > Pongo pygmaeus. The sequence continues at coordinate 7,190,011 of NC_072392.2, read as the reverse complement.
GGACAGCAGTGCGGTTGGTGTGGGCATCGTAAGAAGGTGGGAGAGATTCGAGCAAAGCCTTGAAGAAGGAAGTGAACGGTGTAGCTGAGCAGGCTTTGGGAGGAAGAGCATTTCAGGTAGAACAGCTAGAGCGAAGTTCCCATAAGGTAGGAGTATTTCCTAGGTACAGCAAGGCTTGTGTGGTTGGAACAGACTTTGCAAGGGGGAGGTGATGGGGCGAGAGGCTTCACTCTCCTATTTTTTCTTGTCTGACAGATTCCGGGACCCCAAATCCCAGCGGACGCACCAGGCTCAGGTGGCGTTCCAGGTGTGTGTGCGCCCTGGCTCCTACACCCCGGGACCCCCTTCCGCTGCCCTTGGAGAACCTCCTGACCCTCACTTCAGTCCAGCCGAACTTGAGTGGGTCACTAAGGAGAAGGGGGCCACACTCCTCTATGCCCTGCTGGTACGGGTGGAATGAGGGGTGAGACACCACTACTACAAGCACAGTCGGGCCTCGGGCCCGTGGACTCTGAGTGGTGACTGCCTCCACCTCATTCCCGTGACTCGTGGCATGCGCAGGTGCTGGAGCTTGGCAGCCGCGCAGGAGCATGTAGGCAGGCTCTCAGATGTGGCAAGTGGCACAGCTCCATGTCCGGAGGCCCAGCACTCCGTCTGATGGGAGGAGCCGTGGGAGCCCAGCTCCAGGCCCTGGTACCCCTCTTCATGCACTGATTTGGGGAACATGACTCCCTTTTACTCCCCTACCCCACATCACTTAATTTATTTCCGTTTTTGTTTCTGGTTACTGTGAATCCCAGAGGAGTCTCTCCCTGTGCCCACATGAAGCTGCTTTTTCCGGGGCCACCGGGCGGGAGTGGGGAAGGGTGGGCGCACGGAAGATGGGGGCCTCTGTACAGTTGTTACTGACTCTGATTTCTAAGGAGCCAATAAACACCGTCTCAGAGCCTCCGCCTCGGCCTCTCTCTCGCGCGCCCCTCTGCGGAGCCCGTGTCCCCTGGGGTGCCACCAGGTGGGCCCGCGAAATTAAACAGAGCTGAGGATGCCAAGGCCGGTCTGCAGCGCTCGTCGCTCACGTCCCCGGCGACGGGGTTTGTACGCCGCGGGCACCCGTCGCAGCGCGCTTCCGCCTTCTTTCACCCAACTTGTGAGGGCGGCCGCCGCCGTGACTCCGGAAGGACTCGGCCGGGCCGCCGGATGTGACGCAGGGGCCAGGGCGCGCCGGAGCCGCTGAGAAAGCGCAGAGAAGGCGGGTAGGGAGGGCCGGCGTCCGGGCTGGCTGGGCAGGGAGCGGCGGCACCGAGCCGGGGATCCCGGCGCCGCCCGCGCACGGTGGAGCGGGGGTTGCGGTCCCGGCCGGGTGGCGGGCTCCTGGGACACGTGAACGGGGCGGCGAGCGGGCTGGGCGGACGGGCTTCCGCCTGGGCCGGGCGCGGCCCCCTCTGAGCGCCCGCCCTCCCCGCAGGCCCCGTCTGAGGTCTGGCAGTCAGAGACAGAGCCGGGCGCCCACGGCCCGAGCGCCCACGGCAGCACCATGCCCGCACTCCTGGAGCGCCCCAAGCTTTCCAACGCCATGGCCAGGGCGCTGCACCGGCACATTATGATGGAGCGGGAGCGCAAGCGGCAGGGTGAGCCGGGGCCATAGCGGGGGGACGCACGGCCCAGAATGGCTCCTGTACCTCAAGGCTGGCCTCAACCCACCGGCCAACCAGCGCGCCCGCTGCCGAGCGCAGAGGAGGGAAGTAATAGCCCCGTTGTGGTGGGATTTAAGCGTCCTGTTCCACGCTCCAGAACCCTTGAGATGGGAAGGACCTTGGAGAGCACCTGATAAATCCTCTCCGTTCCCTATTGCCGCGAAGGGGAGCTTGTCCCTTCGAGGCAGAGAGCACACAGGCGTGTTGGGATGACTGGGTTTTGCTGGTCTTCAATCTGTAACGTTGGAATTGTTTTCACTACCCTGCCTCTTCTTCATTCTGCCTGATTCTCCAGAGGAAGAAGAGGTGGATAAGATGATGGAACAGAAGATGAAGGAAGAACAGGAGAGAAGGAAGAAAAAGGAGATGGAAGAGAGAATGTCACTAGAGGAGACCAAGGAACAAGTAAGCAGTCCCTTGAACTCTCCCAGCTTTGATTTCTTCGCTTGACTCTCCCTGCCTTCATCTTCTTTTCCCATCCCATCCCAGATTCTGAAGTTGGAGGAGAAGCTTTTGGCCTTACAGGAAGAGAAGCACCAGCTTTTCCTGCAGCTCAAGAAAGTTTTACATGAGGAAGAAAAACGGAGGCGAAAGGAACAGAGGTGGGATCAGAGTGCTAAAAACTGAAATGGGAGCCAAGTGGAACTGGGATCAGGTAGTAAAAGAACCAGTGTTTAATGGCAAAAGAGAAGGCATCTGTTCTTGACTTTGACCTGTTTTCCTTTCACTCCAGTGACCTGACCACCCTGACATCCGCTGCATACCAGCAGAGCCTGACTGTTCACACAGGAACTCATCTCCTCAGCATGCAGGGTGAGGACTAAAGAAACCACCTGATGGAACCGGCCTTCTTGGAGGTTGCAGCCTCCCATTTCAGCATCATGAAGCCCTTCTCCCTTTCTAGGGAGCCCTGGAGGACACAATCGCCCAGGCACCCTCATGGCAGCTGACAGAGCCAAACAAATGTTTGGACCCCAAGTGCTAACGGTGAGAGTAGGATTGGATGCCTAGCCCCTAGTACTTCCATCCATGCATCCTTGCCACCAGTATTCAAGTTACAAACATATATCAAACACTTAAGTTTAGGGGGGAAACGGGGCATACAGATATACACAAGTCACTGGGTTTCAGCTTTCAAGTTTATAGGTGAGTTCTCATTCTCCGTCCTTAGACCCGGCACTACGTGGGCTCAGCAGCTGCTTTTGCGGGGACACCAGAGCATGGACAATTCCAAGGCAGTCCTGGTGGTGCCTATGGGACTGCTCAGCCCCCACCTCACTATGGGCCCACACAGCCAGCTTATAGTCCTAGTCAGCAGCTCAGAGGTGAGTAATAGGAGGGATGGGGCTTGGCCTTCCTCAAGGTCAAAGGAGGAATGCCATTGAGTAAAAGCTTTTAATGGCTCTGTCTTTTCCTTTCTCAGCTCCTTCGGCGTTCCCTGCAGTGCAGTACCTATCTCAGCCACAGCCACAGCCCTATGCCGTGCACGGCCACTTTCAGCCCACTCAGACAGGTGATAACATTCCTTGCAGGAGCTCTAGCTCTCTGGGTCCTCCCCTCCGTTTCGTTCTCGTCTCACACGCCCCTCTTCCCCACCTAGGTTTCCTCCAGCCTGGTGGTGCCCTGTCCTTGCAAAAGCAGATGGAACATGCTAACCAGCAGACTGGCTTCTCCGACTCAGTGAGTATGGCACCTTGGGAGGTCAGGGTTAGGGATATGTTAAGGGGAGCGTCAGTATGCCTCAGGCCCTGACTCTGTTCTCTGCAGTCCTCCCTGCGCCCCATGCACCCCCAGGCTCTGCATCCAGCCCCTGGACTCCTTGCTTCCCCCCAGCTCCCTGTGCAGATGCAGCCAGCAGGAAAGGTAAGGATGGTAATAAAATTTACCTGTCAGAGTCCCTACACTAGGGATCCAGAAAAGCAGGCTTAGGTAGGACAGGTGGCCCACATCATGTGCTTTTTCCTTCCTCTTTGGGGGTGGTTATCAGTAGGGTATTAAGTGGAAGGGAGAGTACGCCCAGTGACAAAGCCCTCTTTTCATCACCACCGCCAGTCGGGCTTTGCAGCTACCAGCCAACCTGGCCCTCGGCTCCCCTTCATCCAACACAGCCAGAACCCGCGATTCTACCACAAGTGACCATCAGATTATATCTTCAACACCATACCCCCCACCCCATCGTGGGTGATGGTACCCCGCCCCCCGTGTGTCCCAGGCCAATAAAATCTACCTGCCACTGCCCCTGGCTGCTGCTGTTTGTGTTGCCTCCCACCCAACTGTCTGGAATAGGTCAAGGTTGCTTGGAGGGTGGGGGGATGGCTGGCAGGTCCACAGCAAGTCAAAGTGATAGACAGCGGGTTCCAGTGAACTCAGTGGCAGAGTTCAGTCTTTTTGTGGCTTCCAAATATACCCATTTAATTCAAATAAGCAGCTGAGTTGGGGGCTTCATATTAAACTTGTAGTTTTATTCAGGTTTGATTTTAACAAATGTGTCGGGGAGAGAGCCCGCAGGGAAGGGTAAAGCCCATGGGGGCAGGGCCCTCCCAGATGCCTGAGGAGGGGGCAGGTCCCCTCCCCTCTCCTCCTCTTCCCTCCCCATCTAAAGGGGTTTGGGGAGAGACACAGGCAGGCGAGGGGGCTGGTCCCCAGTCTGTTGGGGTGGTGCTCAGGGTAAAGGGCTATGGGCAACGGGACCAGACCAGGGATGAGTGGGGAGGGTACAAGGACCATTTGCCAGAATCCACCGCTTTCTGATTCCAGATTGAATTTAAAAAAAAAAAAAAAAAAAAAAAAAATACTAAACCACAAGCAGCACCCACCCCCTTCTCCCCCACCAGGGCTGTAGTGTGAGGGGAGAAGAGGAGGGCAGCTTCACCAAGGCCACGGCTTCGCTCGCTCCTGGCCAAGGGAGCTAGGTGAAGGGCAGGGGCTCCCCGACAGATTGAGGGGGTGGGGAAAACCAAAATAAAACGTCAAATAAATTGTGTAGGAGGAGTCCAGCCTAGGACCAGGCCAGAGCCAGGCCAGGCTGGGGGAGGGGGCCTCTGCAGGTTCGGAGGATCACTGCTGCCACCACTGCCACCCTAGGTAGGAGAGAGAAATTAGTAAGACAGGATAATACCTTCAACAGGAAGGATAGGGAGGACAGGGCCAGGCTAGGGGCAGAAAGCAAGCCTGGAACAGTTAAGACTAGAGCAGCTCTGCTGAGGACAACAAAATGTGAAGGGGACAGTGAGGGATTTATCACACTCACCTGGGAGCCAGTTATTTTGCCATGGCCTTGATTGCAACAGCTGCCTCCTCTGTCATGGCAGACAGCACCGTGATCTGGAGAAGCAAGAGGGATAGCCAGGAGATGTCTGGGCTCAGGAAGAAACGTACAGAACAAAGCTGAGCACAAAAGCAGGGAGGGAGGCACCATACCAGGATCTCTTCTCCACAGTCGTACTTCTGCTCAATCTCCTTGCCAAGGTCTCCCTCAGGGAGACGAAGGTCCTCTCGTACCTCCCCACTGTCCTGGAGCAGTGATAGGTACCCATCCTGGATGCCAATCAGCTGGGGGCAGATAGGGAAGGAGGCTGAAGACAGTAGGCCCAGGGAGGCTGACATGACAGTAAAGGCTCTGATAGACAAACTGGACTGTGATAGCAAACTAATACCAAACACCCTCTCCTGCCATTTCCCTCCTCTCTCCCAGCACAAGCTCTCCTGGTCAGTCCCTATCCCCCAACCCCTCCTTCCACCATAAACCGCTAACCCATCCTCATCCAGACCATCTACATACCTGGAAGTCATTCCTTTTGATGTTGGGGACATCCATATTATGAGTTGACGGGCAGATATCTTCATATTTCTTCCCAGTAAAGATGTCAATACCAACCAGATGGACCTGTATGTACGCATCACAAAGAGAAACCCAACCAAACTCTAAAACGGAGAAAATAAAGGCTCAAATTGACCTTGCCTGATGAGGGAAGTCAGACTACATTGTTGGGGCAAAGACTGGAGTGTTGGAATTGAACCAGTCAACTCAAGAAACAGTAAAGCCTCTTAAAGAAAAACAACAGAGGCTAAAAAACCACAGTTGAGATTGGGGTTGACAGCACAATAGAAAACTGCATGGCAGCCTTGGAGAAGACAGTTACCTTGATAATAGATAAGCTGCTAAGAGTCTAGGGGAGTGGGAGAAGTCTGAGTAAAAGTTTGGAAGAGTTTTCCAGATACCAGAAGACGCTGAGAAATTGGGGAATAACGAAGGTAGAGAAGGGAAAGGCTAAGAAACTAAGAAATGTGAAAGAGCTGAAGAAAAAAAAGGACTTGCAGGGAGATCAGAAATAACTAGCTAGAAAATAAGGAAGCCAGAAGAGCTCAGAGAAGGATCCAGACACTAGAGAATAACCCAAGATCAATGTCAAGTCAAAAGATGGAAAAACTGATTAAGGAAAAACACCACAAGAAATTCAAGAACGAATCAGGTTGAAATTCTAAAGAGACAGGAAAAGTCTGAGGTGATGAGGGAAGTGCCAGCAAGAATGTTAAAACCCATGAAAGCATGGAGGCTCAAGGAACCCAAGGAGAGTGGGACGGGGCAGGTAGGGGCAGTTTGATCCTGCATCAGAGTTCCAAAGGGAAAGCTAGAACTGGAGAACGAAGCAGCAAGGTGATCTGAAAGCTCAGAATTAACGCAGGAGTCCCTCCAGAGGAAGGCGTAGAATTGGAGAAACCCTGGGCAACGTGATGGAAACAACCACCTACAACGGCTCAAGGGAAGAAAGAAAAAGAGAAAACCAAGAATAAAGGAGGAGCAACTGAATAGCTAGAGCATAAAGGCCTATGAATTGAAGAGACTGGCACAAAGCTGGAGAAACAGAGGGACTGCCAGAGAATGACGCGGGGACAGAAGGGTAACCACAGAAGAAGCTGAAGACTGGGGAGCAGGTGTAGTTGTCTAAATGGGTATGAAGGCTGAGTGCTAAACAAAAACAGACAGTAAAAGGAGAGTTAAAGGAAAGTCAGCACTGTTGGCAGCTTGCTGCTGGGAGCGCCAAGGATAGTGGAGGCATGGGGAAGGCAAGATGCGGAGGTGAAATTCTAACCTTGGCGTGGCCGTGCTTGCCAGTCTTCGAAGTAGACATCTCGACGATCTTACATGGCCGGCCTTTGAGCACCACAAAGCCATTCTTACGTAATGCTGAGCACTGCATTGGGAAGGTGGCTGAGGCCCCTGCATCTCCTGTCTCGAAGTCCAAATCATCTGCCATTTTAAGAGGCTTCGATTCCAACTAGAGCCAAGAAGAGAACTGAAGTGAATAAGCATGGAGGTTAACAGGACCTCCAATCTATCCCATTTCTCTCTAGAAACATTTTCCCAACTCTTTATTCCATTACCCACCTAAAATAAAGTCAAAGTTCCTGAACTTAAAATACTGACTGGGCTCAAATATACTCAAGAACTGGCGTGTGTATGGGAGGGTGGAATAGCCGGTTTCTCCCCCATAAATCAAAGCTAAAGTGGTGGCTTGGGAAAGGAAGGCTCTAGGGAGCTGGAATGTCAAATCTCAGAGATGAGAAAAGGCCTACTTCCTGGGAGGGGGTAGGACTCAGGTGTTACTTGCCACTGAAACCAACCACCCCTCTTCCCCACATATAGCCAGGGCTATAATTAGGTGAGCAGCTATGATCCAGCAAAAGGGCAGGGCTAATGGGGGGGGGAGGGTGGAGACCGGAGGACAAGGCCCCACCCATCTGTTACACCGCACCCCCCCGCCCATCCACACACAAACCAGTCACTGCTACAGGAAACCACAAGGCCTCTTTGGGGGATTCCCGCCTCGCCAACATGCACTTGCAACAAGCCAAGGGGGAGAAAGCAAAGTTGTTTCCGAAATGATCCCCCTGCCAAACACCTCGATCTTGGTTCCCAAAGAGAACCCAGGAACCCAGCCTCTCCTGGAAGGCCCTCCCACTTTTCCCAGGATGCATCTGTCCTGTCGGCTTTTCAGGCCGGGCCAGCACAGTCAGTAGAAAGTGGGAGAGGTGGGGGGTGGTGAATGACAATAAAATGAAAGCAAAAGGTTGGTAGTAGTGAGTAGTAGAAAATCATACTAGGCTAGTAGAGTTAAGGACTTCGAAACCGTGGAACTCCCAAACCAGTTACAACGGGAAGACAGTGACAAGGTGAAGAACGCCTATCACGGTGGGAAACTCATCTGCCTGAGGCTTTTAGGCGCTGTCCACCCGGGCCGACAGAAGAGCTGGGCTCCTGTCCAAACGCCCTCAGTTTCCCCATTTCTCCGGCCTCCCAGCTCGAAGGAGTGCCACTTACACCTGGCTGGCCGCCACACTTCACAGGAGGGTTTTGCAGGAAAGGTCCTGGGGCCCTTAACGTTGGGAAGCGCTAACATATGCCTGCAGCAGGCCCTCCGGGGTGATCAGGACCCGAGCCTCCGGCTTCTCCCACTCCTCAAAATCCCAGGCCCCCTCGGACCCCCCGCGAGGACTAGCTCTCCCCGCGCTAGGGGCTGCCGGCTCCTGCCGACCATGTGGCCGTTCGGGGCTTCCGGTGGCCGGGACCTGGGGGGAGGGGTCCCCGCGCTGCCATGCGGCCCCGGTCCACGCTTGGCCATGCGGCCTGCGACCCCGAGGGCAGCCTCCCGTGAGGGGCACTTCCGGTGCCGCGGCCGCCCCCTCCTCAGAGACTGCGCCAGGCCGGAGCCACGCCGCCTCCCCTCCCCCCGGCCGGCCGCCAACCCCCCCCCCATCATGCCCTCTCACCGAATAGCCCCCTCCCCCACCTCACGTGGCCGCGCTGCGCCGGGTCCTCAACGGCCCAGGTACCCTTGCCCCGGTGGGCCGATCTGGCCCCTGGCCCTCGCCCCGGCGTGGCCGCCTGGCGGCCTCTCCCGCGTGGCTGCCTCGCGGCTCGCCGTCCCCCGCCCTGCGTCGCTCCAACGTCACCGGGCCAGCCCCAACCGTCACCCCGCGCGCCAACCGGGGCGCGCACCCGCGCCTCTCCTCACTTCGCGCCGCTCTCTGGCCGAACCCGTGCGGCGGCGGCCGCCGCTCCCCTCTGCCCCCTCCCCGACCCCCGCGCAGTTCCATCTTCTCCCGGACCCAAGTCAAGGTACCGCGCACGCGCGCCCTGCCCGCTCTCACCTCGCGCGAACGCACTGACTCGACCCCGTCCGCTCGCCGCGAGCCCAACCGCTGCCTCCGAGCCCGCTGCCGCCGCCGCCGCCGCCGCCGCCTCTACCGCCGTCGCCGCTGCTGCACACGGGTCTTAGTACGCAGGCGCCGACTCCCCACTGACCAACCAAGCAGCCCTATGACAGCCGCGCAAGCGTGCTATCTATCTCCTCCGCCCTCCACCCCCGCACTGCGCAAGCGCACACACCCTCCCCATCTCCACCCTCCCTCCCACCTACCCGTCCAATGACGCGCATACGCGACCCCGCCCCTCACAAACCCTGAGCGTTTTCAACTAATCTGCAACGCGCAGGCGCACCCGGTTTTTTAATCTCTTCAACCTCATCTTCCCTCCCCTTGATAGACCGCTCGTCCTACCGGGCAGTCCTTGCGCCTGCGCAATAAGGAGCCCTGCACTCCACACCCTCTAAAGGAAACGCCTGGGTCTCAGAACGCATGCGTGTTCGGAATCCTAAACGCCCCTTCCACCTCAGTCGTCGTCTGTACGCCGGGCGTTGAAAAGACCACGCTGCTAGATCACTTGTCTCGTCTAGAACGCATGCGTCTCAGGATACGCCCCACCTCGGCTTTAACTGGACTTAAACGACTCACACGTTTCAGAAAACTTGCTCTGTGGGGTGGGCGCCTTGTCTTGGAATCAGTCCCCCCAGTTCCACACATGCGCGGGAGATGTCTTTCCGCCCCACTCTTCTAGCGCGCTAGTGTGGTCGGGTTCCCACCCATCTCGGCTTCACTTCTCTAAATCGAACGCCTATGCTCTGCCATAGAGTTCACCCAGGAAGATAGAGCGGTCCTGCGGCGGACACCATCTTGTTTAAACCCTTAGTCCGTATTGGTCTCTATGGCATCCATAGAGGCCATTCCGCTCTGAGGTCCTCACTAAAGAAACTTAGATAGTATTATTGCGTTTTCCCCAACTGTGCTCTGCGGTTCCCAAAAGTACTGTCTACGAGGTCCCTTAGAAAAAATTGTCTATAAAAAAGAGTGGTGGGCCGGGCGCGGTGACTGACACCTGTAATCCCAGCACTTTGGGAGGCCGAGGCGGGCGGATCACCTGAGGTCGGGAGTTCGAGACCAGCCTGACCAACATGGAGAAATCCCGTCTCTACTAAAAATTCAAAATTAGCCGGGCGTGACGGCGCATGCCTGTAATCCCAGCTACTCGGGAGGCTGGGACAGGAGAATCGCTTCTCCTGTGGAGGTTGCCGTGAGCCGAGATTGCTCCATTGCACTCCAGCCTGGGCAACAAGAGCGAAACTCAGTCTCAAAAACATAAATAAATAATACATAAATAAAATAAAATAGTGGTAGGCTGGCCGCGGTGGCTCACGCCTGTAATCCCAGCACTTTGGGAGGCCAAGGCGGGCAGATCACAATGTCAGGAGTTCAAGACCAGCCTGGCCAACGTAGTGAAACCCCCGTCTCTACTGAAAATACAAAAAAATTAGCCGGGCGTGGTGGCGGGCGCCTGTAATCCCAGCTACTGGGGAGGCAGAGGCAGGAGAATCGCTTGAACCCAGGAGGCGGAGGTTGCAGTGAGCTGACATCGCACCACTGCACTCCAGCCTAGGCGACACAGCGAGAGACTCTGTCTCAAAAAAAAAAAAGTGGTATGTTAGATTACATTGACATTGTCTTAATCGTAGGAGACCGTGAAGCTGGAGACGAGCTATCTTCCGAACTTTATTTTCTTTGCCCTCTCTCCGCCCCCCATTTCGCTTTTCCCGAAACTTCTTCCAATTCCTGGGTTTCTTGCACTACCTTCATGGCTGCCTTGTTGGATAACAAGACCGAAACAAGTGGCCAGGCGCGGTGGCTCACACCTGTAATCCCAGCACTTTGGGAGGCCAAAGCGGACAGATCACTTGAGGTCAGGAGTTCCAGACCAACCTGGCCAACATGGTGAAACCCCGTCCCTACTAAAAATACAAAAATCAGCCGTGCGTGGTGGAGCGTGCCTGTAATCCCAGCTACTCGGGAGGCTGGGGCAGGAGAATCGCTTGAACCCAGAAGGTGGATATTGCAGTGAGCCGAGATCTGGCCAATGCACTCCAGCCTGGACGCCTGAGCGATACGCCATCTCAAAAAAAAAAAAAAAAAGACAGAAACAAGCGACCAAAGATCTTGGGATCTCATCCTTCTTTTATGTCTTTAAGGAATTACTTCAGATAGCTCTGCCTTAATTTTCTTCCCATAAAATGAGAATAATAATGATGCCTGAACTTCCCAATTTTTCAGGACGTTGCAGAAATTCTGCAACATGGGCTGGGCATAGTGGCTCATACCTGTAGTCTTAGCTTTTTGGGAGGCCAAGGTGGGAGGCTCCCGTGAGGCTAGCAGTTACAGACCAGACTGGGCAACATAACAAGGGCCCATCTCTACAAATAAAAAATTAAAAAAACAAAAACAAGAAAAGCTCAGCTCAGTGGCTGGTGCCTGTAGACCTAGCTACTCTTTCTTGGGAGGCTGAGGTGGAGGGATATCTTGAGTCTAGGAGTTCGAGGCTTCAGTGAGCTATAATCCCCACCACTGCACTTGAGCCTGGGCAACAGAGAACCTGTTGCTTAAAAAAAAAAAAAAAAAAGTCTTGTGACACGATACATGTGAACTGCAAACACTAGATTGAATTATTACATTTCTGTAGCCTGTTATGCCAACCCCCAGCTACTTCCTCTCAATTTTCTGAAATTCATGCCCTTTGCTTTGTAAAACAAAAACAAAAACAAAACAGAAAAAAAAAACTTTGTGAGTACATTGTTCAAAAGTCCAACACCTGCTTTTCTCAAAGCAAAGTATTTATTGTTCATGTGACCCAGCAATTCCACTCCAATGTATATATACTTCCAATGAATTAAAAACAGGTACTCAAAATCCGGGCTGGGTGCAGTGGCTCACGCCTGTAATCCCAGCACTTTGGGAGGCCGAGGCGGGTGGATCACGAGGTCAGGAGATGGAGACCATCCTGGCTAACACGGTGACGCTCCGCCTCTACTAAAAATAAAAAAATTGGCCGGGCCTGGTGGTGGGCGCCTGTAATCCCAGCTATTTGGGAGGCTGAGGCAGGAGAATGACAAACCTGGGAGGTGGAGCTTGCAGTGAGCCGAGATCTCGCCCCTGCACTCCAGCCTGGGCAACAGAGCAAGACTCCATCTCAAAAAAAAAAAAAGCAAATCCGGGCATGTGAGTGTTCATAGCAGCAGTTATTCACAGTAGCAAAAAAGGTGGAAAGAACCCAAATGTCTGTCAATAGATGAATGGATTTTTTAAATGTGGTATATCTATACAGTGGAATATTATTTAGCCATAAAAAGAGATGAAGTACATGCTATAACTGGATGAATATTGGAAAACATTATGCTAAGTGAAAAAAGTCAAGATGCAAAAGGTCACATATTCTATGATTCCACTCTTAGAAAACATCTAGAATAGCCGGGTGCAGTGGCTCACGCCTGCAATCCCAGCACTTTGGGAGGCGGAGACGGGTGGATCACCTGAGGTCGGGACTTTGAGACCAGCCTGACCAACATGGAGAAACCCCATCTCTACTAAAACTACGAAATTAGCCCGGTGTGGTGGTGCATGCCTGTAATCCCAGCTACTCAGGAGGCTGAGGCAGGAGAATAGCTTGAAGCAGAGGTTGCAATGAGCTGAGATCATGCCATTGTGCTCCAGCCTGGGCAACAAGAGCGAAACTCCACCACAAAAAAAAAAAAAAAAAAAAAAAAAATTAGCCAGGCGTGGTCATATGTACATGTAGTCCCAGCTACTGGGGAGGCTGAAGCAGGAGGATTGCCTGAGCTTAGGAGTTCAAGGCTGTAGTGAGCTGTGATCACACCACTGCACTCCAGCCTGGGTAACAGAGTAAAACCCTGTCCAAAAAAAAAAAAAAAAAAAAAACGAAGAAAAGAAAAAAACAGAAATGTTGTACATAAATGTTCAAAGCAGCATTATTACTTTTTTTTTTTTTGAGACGGATTCTTGCCCTGTCACTTGAGCTGGAGTGCAGTGGTGCTATCTTGGCTCACTGCAACCTCCGCCTCTCGGGTTCAAGCGATTCTCCTGCCTCGGCCTCCCAAGTAGCTGGGATTACAGGCGCCCGCCACCACGCCTGGCTAATTTGTCTATTTGTAGTAGAGACGGGGTTTCATCATCTTGGCTAGGCTGGTCTTGAACTCCTGACCTCGTGATGCACACGCCTCGGCCTCCCAAAGTGCTGGGATTACAGGTGTGAGCCACCACACTTAGCCTGACCTTTTCTAATTTACATATTAAGCATTTCTCTTCTGTTCACATAGAAGTTTCCTTCTTGGGCCGGGCGCGGTGGCTCACGCCTGTAAACCTAGCACTTTGGGAGGCCGAGGTGGGCGAATCATGAGGTCAGGAGATCGAGACAATCCTGGCTAACACGGTGAAACCCCATCTCTACTAAAAATACAAAAAATTAGCCGGGCGTGGTGGCACGTGCCAGTAGTTCCAGCTACTCCGGCAGTAGTTCCAGCTACTCAGGAGGCTGAGGCAGGAGAATCACTTGAACCCAGGAGGTGGAGGTTGCAGTGAGCTGAGATCACACCACTGCACTCCAGCCTGGGCGACTCTGTCTCAAAAAAAAAGAAAGAAGTTTCCTCCTTGAGAAATGATTCGGCTGGGCAAGGTGGCTCACGCCTATAATCCCAGCACTTTGGGAGGCTGAGGCAGGAAGATCATTTGAGGTCAGGAGTTGGAGACCAGCCTGGCCAACATGGTGAAAACCCCGTCTCTACTAAAAATACAAAAATTAGCTGGGCATCGTGGCACATGCCTGTAATCCCAGCTACTCAGGAGGCTGAGGCAGGAGAACTGCTTGAACCCGGGAGGCGGAGGTTGCAGTGAGCTGAGATTGAGCCACTGCACTCCAGCCTGGGCAACAAGAGAGAAACTCTGTCTCAAAAAAAAAAAAAAAAAGAAGAAGAAGAAGAAGATTGGGCGTGGTGGCTCACACCTGTAATCCCAGCACTTTGGGAGGCCGAGGCAGGTGGATCACAAGGTCAGGAGTTCAAAACCAGCCTGGCCAAGATGGTGAAACCTCGTCTCTACTAAAAATACAAAAATTAGCTAGGCGCAGTGGCAGGCGCCTGTAATCCCAGCTACTCAGGAGGCTGAGGCAGGAGAATTGCTTGAACTCGGGCTTCAGAGGTTGCAGTGAGCCAAGATCAAGCCACTGCACTCAGGCCAGCCTGGGCGACAGAGTGAGACTCCATCTCAAAAAAAAAGAAAAAAAAAAAAAGAAAAGAAAACAAACAAAAAAATTAGCCAGGTGTGGCGGCGCATGCCTGTAATCTCAGCTACTTGGGAGACTCAAAAAAAAAACACAAAACAAAACAGAGAGAAATGATTTGGCCAGGCACGGTGGCTCACGCCTGTAATCCCAGCGCTTTGGGAGGTCGAGGCAGGCAGATCACCTGAGGTTGGGAGTTTGAGACCAGCCTGGCCAATGTGGCAAAACCCCGTCTCTACTAAAAATACAAAAATTAGCTGGGCATGGTGGCACATGCCTGTAATCCCAGCTACTCAGGAGGCTGAGGCAGGAGAACTGCTTGAACCCGGGAGGCAGAGGTTGCAGTGAGCTGAGCTTGTGCCATTGCACTCCAGCCTGGGCAACAAGAGAGAAACTCTGTCTCAAAAAAAAAAAGAAAGAAAGAAAGAAGGGAGGGAGGGATGATGGAAGGAGGGAGGGCGGGCTGGGTGCTATGGCTCATGCCTGTAATCCCAGCACTTTGGGAGGCTGAAGCAGGTGGATCATCTGAGGTCAGGAGTTCGAGACCAGCCTGGCCAACATGGAGAAACCCCGTCTCTACTAAAAATACAAAATTAGCTGGGCGTGGTGGCGCATGCCTGTAATCTCAGCTACTTAGGAGGTTGAGGCAGGAGAATCAACCCGGTAGGCGGAGGTTGTGGTGAACCGAGATCGCACCATTGCACTCCAGCCTGGGCAACAAGAGCGAAACTCCATCAAAAAAAAAAAAAAAAAGAAAAGAAAGAAAGAGAGAGAAAAAAAGAAGAGAGAAAGAAAGAAAGAAAGAAAAGAAAAGATTCAAATACAATTGATCAGGTTCTAGCTTGTCTTCATGACATACACATTTATTTCCTACTTCCTTGTGGTTACACCCACTTACCATGATTAGAATTCAGATATTATTGAAAACTGCCAGGCATAGTTGCTCATGCCTATAATCTCAGCTATTCTGGAGGCTGAGGCAGGAGGATTGCTTCAGGCCCGAAGTTCAAGACCAGCCTGGGCAACAGGACTCTCACTCTGTTACCCAGGCTGGAGTGCAGTGGTGCAATCTTGGGTCACTGCAACCTCCGCCTCCCAGGTTCAAACGATTCTCCTGCCTCAGCCTCCTGAGTAGCTGGGATTACAGGCGTGCACCACCATGCCCAGCTAATTTTTGTATTTTTAGTAGAGACAGGGTTTCATCATGTAGATCAGGCTGGTCTCAAACTCCTGACCTCAGATGATCTGCCTGCCTTGGCCTCCCAAAGTGCTGGGATTACAGGCGTGAGCCACTGCACCTGGCCTGCCACAGGGATCTTGTATGTCTAATTCACTACGATACCTTAGCACGTTTTAGCACCTGGCACACAGTAGGTGCTCAATAAATGTTTGTTGAAGAAATAAAGGAATATGCATATTTTATTGTAAACTATGTGAAATATTTTTAGAAGGTGACCCACAGAGTTGCTAACCAGCGCTGAGATTATCATGATAGTTACTTGTCTCCCAGTCCAGATGGTCAGAGGAAAGCACTCAAGAAATCTCAGTGAAATTAATTCAAATAGGAAACTATTTCTGAAACTTTTAGAACAGAAGATTTAGTATCCTGAGTACTGAGATTTACAGAGATGGTTGAAGCCAGGCATGGTGGCTCATGCCTATAATCCTAACACTTTGGGAGGCCAGGGTGGGTGGATCACTTGAGCCCGGAGCTGGACACCAGCCTGGGCAACATGGCGAAACCTGTCTCTACCAAAACTAGAAAAATTAACTGGGGGTAGTGGTGTAAACCTGTAGTCCCAGCTACTCCAGAGGCTGAGGTGGGAGGATCATGTGAGCCTGGGAAGGTCAGGGCTGTAGTGAGCTGTGATTGTGCCACTGCACTCCAGCCTGAGCGACAGAATGAGACCTTGTCTCAAAAAAATAAAAATAAAAAATAGAGTTGGTTGAATAGTAGTGCTGTCTGCTAGACCTTTCTTTGAGGGTGGGAATGTTCTCTATCTGTGCTAATACAGTATCCATGAGCCTCATATGGCTATTGAGCTTTTGAAATGTGGCTGGTGAGACTTAGGAACTGAATTTTAAATTTTATTTTAATTAAACTGAAATAGCCACATGTAGCAATGTCAGGAAGACTGGTCAGGAGGCAGTGTTTGAGACCTGGGTGGGTAGGGTGGCAGTGGGTTAGATCTTGGGCCTTTAGATTTAAGCTAAAGGGCTTGAGCTTCACCTGTGAGTTTTCGGTGGAAAGTCACTGGAGAGTTTTAAGCAGGATAGAACATTTCATTCATTCCTACATTTGCTTGATTTTTTGCTTTTTTACACCCTCAACCCCATTTACTTCTCTGCTCCTCCACAAACAATTACAATGTTGCACATCTTTTGGTTTTGATATACTCTGAGAGACATGGTTTGCTGTTTGTGGGAATGATTCTTTTTATGTATGTCATATCATTGTATATGTTTTTTTGCTTTTTTTTGAGACAGGGTCTGGCTGTGTCACCCAGGCTGGAGTGCAGTGGCAGGATCATAGCTCGCTGTAGCCTTGACCTCCCAGGCCCAAGCAATCTTCCCACCTCAGCCCCTCCCAAGTAGCTGGGACTACAGCTGTGTGCCACCATGCCTGGGTAATTTTTTAAATTATTTGTTGAGACGGAGTTTCCCTATGTTGCCCAGGCTGGTCTCGAACTCCTGGCTGCAAACAATCATCCCACCTCAGCCTCCCAAAGTGCTGGGATTATAGGTGTGAGCCACCACCCCCAGCCTGTTGTATATGTCTCATCCTGTTTTACCCTTTTTCTCTAAGCAATGTGTTTTTAAGATGCATCCTGGCAGCCGGGAGCACTGGCTCACGCCTGTAATCCCAGCAATTTGGGAGGCCGAGGCGGGCGGATCATGAGGTTCGAGACCAGCCTAGGCAACATGATGAAATCTCATCTCTACTAAAAATACCAAAAAAAATTAGCCAGGCGTGGTGGTGGGCGCCTGTAATCCCAGCTACTCTGGAGGCTGAGGCAGGAGAATCACTTGAACCCAGGAGGTGGCGGTTGCAGTGAGCCAAAATCACGCCATTGCACTCTAGCCTGGGCAACAAGAGCAAGACTCTGTCTTAAGAAAAAAAAAATCCATCCATGTTGCACCCCTAACCTGGCACCCCTAACCTGGCACTTCCCATTGCTGTATGACACTCCACAGTGTACACCCACATTTCACCCTCACACTCTCAGGGACGGATGCCCAGGTTGCCTCTAACTTCCCAGCTTCATTCTCATATAGGTCTTCTTTTTTTTTTTTTTTTTTTTGAGACCAAGTCTCGCTCTGTTGACCAAGTTGGAGTGCAGCAGGATGATCTCGGCTCACTGCAACCTCCGCCTCCCAAGTTCAAGCGATTCTCCTGTCTCAGCCTCCCCAGTAGCTGGGATTACAGGCTGCCACCACATCCTGCTATTTTTTTTGTATTTTTAGTAGAGACGGGGTTTCACCATGTTGGCCAGGCTGGCCGCCTTGGCCTCCCAAAGTGCTGGGATTACAGGCATGAGCCACCATGCCCGGCCTCATGTACATCTTCTGTAAAAGAATCCCTTTAGGTCACGTGCCCAGAGGATGAATTGCCTGGTCATAGGGAATGTAAATATTTAACGTGAGGAAGTATTGCTAGAAAAAAAAATGCATTTCAGACAAAGCTTTCTGCCTTCATTCGTTCAGCCATATATTCACTGGTCACTTACTAGGTGTCAGGTACTGTTTTAGGAGCTGATAATACAGCAGTGAACAAGACAGACAAGATTCCAAGCTTACAAATTATAAGCAAGAAAATATGAACAAGAAAATATCAAGTAATAGCTGGGCATAGTGGCATGTGCCTGTAATCCCAGCTGCTTGGGAGGTTGAGATGGGAGGATCACTTGAGCCCAGCCTGGGCAACATAGCAAGACCCTGTCTCTACAAATAAAAAATTAAAAAATTAGGCCAGGCGCGGTGGCTCACACTTGTAATCCCAGCACTTTGGGAGGCCGAGGTGGGCGGATCACGAGGTCAGGAGATTGAGACCATCCTGGCTAACATGGTGAAACTGCATCTCTACTAAAAATACAAAAAATTAGTCGGGCGTGGTGGCGGGCGCCTGTAGTCCCAGCTACTTGGGAGGCTGAGGCAAGAGAATGGCATGAACCTGGGAGGCGGAGCTTGCAGTGAGCGGAGATTGCGCCACTGAACTCCAGCCTGGGTGACAGAGCAAGACTCCATCTCAAAAAAAAAAAAAAAAAAAAAAAAAAAAAAAAAAAAAAAATTAAAAAATTAGCCAGGTGCGGTGGTGGTTCACGCCTGTAATCCCAGCACTTTGGGAAGCCGAGACAGGTGGATTGCTTGAGGTCAGGAGTTTGAGACCAGCCTGGCCAACATGGTAAAACCCTGTCTCTACTAAAAATACAAAAATTTGCCAGGCGTGGTGGCATGCAGCTGTAATCCTAGCTACTCAGGAGGCTAAGGCATGAGAATTGCTTGAACCTGGGAGGTGGAGGTTACAGTGAGCCAAGATCATGCCACTGCACTCCAATCTGGGCAACAGAGCGAGACTCCATTTAAAACAAAAATTAAAAAATTAGTCAGGCGTGGTGGCATGCGCCTGTAGTCGGATCACTTGAGGTCAGGAGGCTGAGGTGAGAGGATCACTTGAGCACAGGGGGTCAAGACTGGAGTGACCCCTGGTCATGCCACTGCACCCCAGCTGGGGTGACAGAGCAAGACCACATCTGGAAAAAAAAAAAAGTTCACTGCCATATTATTTGTTGTGGTTGAGAATTGGAGGTGCCATGGGTGCTCCTCAGTGGAATTGTGAGCAGGTAAAATGTGGCACAACTCATACTGCAGAGCATGGCGCAGCAATAGCTTTGATCATCATAGAGCATGGGTGGATTTTAACAACATAGTACTAACTGCAAATAAGCTCAGAACGAAATCTATAACAAGATGTTATTTAGGGAAATTGAAAATGCACACAAAAACATACAGCAGATAAGACAAGGAGGTAGAGGCTGGAGAAAATGTCAAGGCTTTGACAGAGTGCTAGCCCAGCCTGCAAAGAGGGAAGGACAGTGGAAAGAGCAGCTAAAGAACAAACGTGTGGCCAAGCGCAGTGGCTCACGCCTGTAATCCTAGCATTTTGGGAGGCCGAGGCGGGCGGATCATTTGAGGTCAGGAGTTTAAAGCCAGCGTGGCCAACATGGCAAAACCCCATCTCTACTAAAGATACAAAAATTAGCCAGGCGTGGTGGTGCACGCCTGCAATCCCAGCTACTTGCGAGGCTGAGGCAAGAGAATCACTTGAACCCAGGAGGCAGAGGTTGCAGTGAGCCAAGGTGCACCACTGCACTCCAGCCTGGGCAACAAGAGCAAAACTCTGTCTCAATCAATCAATCAATAAATGTGCCCGCTAGGCGCGGTGGCTGACGCCTGTAATCCCAACACTTTGGGAGGCCGAGGCGGGCAGATCACGAGGTCAGGAGATCAAGACCATCCTGGCTAACACAGTGAAACCCCGTCTCTACTAAAAATACAAAAAATTAGCCGGGCGTGGTGGTGGCGGGTGCCTGTAGTCCCAGCTACTCAGGAGGCTGAGGCAGGAGAATGGCGTGAACCCGGGAGGCAGAGCTTGCAGTGAGCTGAGATCGCGCCACTGCACTCCAGCCTGGGCGACAGAGCGAGACTCTGTCTCAAAAATAAATAAATAAATAAATAATAAATGTAAGAGGATAAGATGGACAGTGTGGGTATGAAACACTGTTGCTGTTGGGAAATAAGAGAGCAGTTATTAGGACAGAGAAGAGGTAAATTCTGATTTGGGCTGCAACAAAAAAGTTGGAGTGAAAAGTTTCTGGGAGTAGATGGCACCAGGGGATAGAGGTGACATCATCTTTTCTTCTGTTTCTTTTCTTCCTTTCTTTTTCTTTTTTTTTTTTTTTGAGACAGGGTCTCACTCTGTTGCCCAGGCTACAGTGCAGTGGTGTGAAGAGGGCCCACCACAGCTTGGACTTCCCAGGCTCAAGTGATCCTCCTAACTCAGCCTCCTGAGTAGCTAGGGTGCACCACCACATCCGGCTAATTTTTTTTTAAGTTTTTGTAGAGACAGGGTCTTGCTATGTTGCCCAGGCTAATCTCAAACTCCTGGGCTCAAGCAGTCCTCTCACCTTGGCCTCCAAAAGTCTTGGGATTACAGGCATGAGCCACCACGCTCAGCCGACACCATTTTTTCAATCGTTCAAATATGATCTCAGTTTGATCACACAAATCTTCACCTTTATTGTGCTAAACCTGGGCCTCTGGGAAGACTGTTCTACACAAAATGACTGTGGATAAGTGGTGATGACCTAAACTCAGTGAGGAGGGAGAACGGAGGGAGGAAAAGGAGGAGCTTAGACTTGGATTCATCAAATTCCAGAAGCCTGAGGGGCTGTTGGCTGGAGACTACCTGACTTGGGCGTCTGGCAGAAGGTGGGAGGGACTCAGGAGTGGAGACACAAGTTTGAGAGCCATCAGAAAGTGGTCACCGAAGCCAGGGAAATGGATAGAACAATCTAAAGAAGGGTTATCCGGGCACGGTGGCTCACGTCTATAATCCCGGCACTTTGGGAGGCCAAGGCGGGTGATCACTTGAGGTCAGGAGTTCGAGACCAGCCTGGCCACCATGGTGAAACTCCATCTCTACTAGAAATACAAAAATTAGCTGGGCGTGCCTGAAATCCCAACTACTCTACCTCAGGAGGCTGAGGCAGGAAATTCACTTGAACCCGGGAGGCAGAGGTTGCAGTGGGCTGAGATCGTGCCACTGCACTCCAGCCTGGGTGACACAGTGAGACTGTATCTCAAAAAAAAAAAAATGGAGATGACAGGAAAACATGGCCTAGGAACAGTGAGGTTGGAGAGAAGGAGAACAAGCGTAACAGGAGAGGTGTGAGGTGACAGGGAAGGTTGGGTTGTGGAAGCTGTGGCAGGAACACTTCATTTGACGGAGTCCAAAGGGAACCAAAGCCATCCACTGCATGTCTCAACTGAGAAGGGACAGTGGGGCACTGCTGAAACTGTCACAGTGGAGTGATGGGGCAGAAACAAGATTTGGGTTGGTGGGTTGTGAAAGAAAGTTGAAGTAAACACAGCAAAGACTGGTTTCAGGAAATTTGGTGTTCAAATAATGGAGAGGTACAAGGCAATAGTCGAGAAAGCAGGATTTTGTTTTGTTTTCTTTTGTTTTTTGAGACGCAATTTCACTGTTATTGCCCAGGCTGGAATGCAATGGCATGATCTCGGCTCACTGCAACCTCCGCCTCCTGGGTTCAAGCAATTCTCCTGCCTCAGCCTCCCGAGTAGCTGGGATTACAGGCATGTGCAACCGTGCCCGGCTAAATTTTTGTATTTTTATTAGAGACGGGGTTTCACCATGTTGGTCAGGCTGGTTTTGAACTCCTGACCTCAAGTGATCCTCCCACCTGGGCCTCCCAAAGTGTTGGGATTACAGGCGTGAGCCACCACGCCCGGCCTGTTTTTTATTTCATTTTTTGAGACAGGGTGTCACTCTGTCACTCAGGCTAAACTTCAGGGGCACAATCACCACTCACTGCAGCCCTGACCTCCTAGGCTCAAGCAATCCTCCCACCTCAGCCTCCCAGGTAGCTGGGACTACAGGTGCATGTCACCACCTTCAGTTAATTTTTGTATTTTTTGAAGAGACGGGTCTCATTTTGTTGCCCAGGCTGGTCTTGAACTCCTGAGCTCAAGCAATCCTCCTGCCTTGGCTTCCCAAAGTGCCGGGATTACAAATATGAGCCACTGCACCCAGCCTGTTTTTGTTTTTAAGTAATGAACAAAACAGACAGGTAAAGACCACTTCAGGTGAGCAGGAACTAATGGAAAGGAAGTGACAGAAAAAGAAGGAAGCCTTTTCACTAGAATTCCTGGAGCCCTTGTTATCTATAGCACTTAAAAATATTTAAATAACCAGAAAATTATGGCCAGGCTTGGTGGCTCACACCTGTAATCCCAGCACTTTGGAAGGCCAAGGTGGGCAATGGCTTGAGCCCAGGAGTTCATCTAGGGTGAAACCACCTCTCTACAAAAAGTTCAAAAAAATTATCCGGGCGTGGTGGCATGTGCCTGTAGTCCCAGCTCAGGAGTGGGCCAGTTAACTACAGGCGGGAGGTTGAGATGGGAGGATCACTTGATCCTTCAAGGTGGAGGCTGCAGTGAGCTGAGATGGTGCCACTGCACTCCAGCCTGAGTGACTGAGTGGGACCCTGTCTCAAAAAAGAAAAAGAAAGGCTGGGCGCAGTGGCTCACGTCTGTAATCCCAGCACTTTGGGAGGCTGAGGCGGTCAGATCACGAGGTCAGGAGATCAAGACCATCCTGGTGGACACTGTGAAACCCCGTCTCTTCTAAAAACACAAAAGAATTAGCCGGGCGTGGTGGTGGGCGCCTGTAGTCCCAGCTACTGGGGAGGCTGAGGCAGGAGGATGGCATGAACCCAGGGGGTGGAGCTTGCAGTGAGCGGAGATAGCACCACTGCATTCCAGCCTGGGCAACAGGGCGAGACTCCGTCTCAGAAAAAAAAAAAAAGAAAAAGGAAAAGAAAATAACATGCACAAATCCTTCAACTGAAGAGGACAATGAGCTGCATCTCTCCGTGGTATCTGCGAATTCTCCTCCATGGGGATGGAGAGCACATAGGTGTTGAGCTGTTGCCAGTGTAGCTGTTGTTTCAACAGCCAGGAGTACATTTCCCTGCAATGCTCCCACCTCTGGTCTCCTCACATCCTCACGTTTTCTCTTTTCTTTTCTTTCTTTCTTTTTTTTTTTTTTTTTTTTTTGAGACGGAGTCTCGCTCTGTCGCCCAGGCTGGAATGCAGTGGCGCTATCTCGGCTCACTGCAAGCTCCGCCTCCCGGGTTCACGCCATTCTCCTGCCTCAGCCTCCCCAGTAGCTGGGACTACAGGCGCCCGCCACAACACCCGGCTAATTTTTTGTTTTTGTTTTTTGTTTGTTTGTTTGTTTTTAGTAAAGACGGGTTTTCACCGTGTTAGTCAGGATAGTCTGGATCTCCTGACACTGTGATCCGCCCGTCTCGGCCTCCCAAAGTGCTGGGATTACAGGCGTGAGCCACCGCACCCGGCCAATTTTCTGTATTTTTTAGTAGAGACGGGGTTTCACCATATTAGCCAGATTGGTCTGGAACTCCTGA
Source organism: Pongo pygmaeus (assembly GCF_028885625.2). Lineage (NCBI taxonomy): Eukaryota > Metazoa > Chordata > Mammalia > Primates > Hominidae > Pongo > Pongo pygmaeus. The sequence continues at coordinate 7,166,633 of NC_072392.2, read as the reverse complement.
CCTTGTGATCCACCCGCCTCGGCCTCCCAAAGTGCTGGTATTACAGGCGTGAGCCACCGCGCCTGGCCAATTATTGTATTTTTAGTAGAGACAGGGGTTTCACCATGTTGGCCAGGCTGGTCTCGAAGTCCTGACCACAGGTGACCCACCGGCCTCCTCATCCCAAAGTGCTGGGATTACAGGAGTGAACCACCACGCCCGGCCCATTTTCTTTTTCTTTTCTTTCTTTTTTTTTTTTTGAGGCGGAGTTTCGCTCTTGTTGCCCAAGCTGGAGTGCAATGGCATGATCTTGGCTCACTGCAGCCTCAGCCTTCTGGGTTCAAGCGATTCTCCTGTTTCAGCCTCGCAGGCAGCTGCGATTACAGGTGCACGCCACCACGCCCGGCTAATTTTTTGTATTTTTAGTAGAAATGGGGTTTCACCATGTTAGCCAGGCTGGTCCCGAACTCCTGACCTCAGGTGATCCACCCACCTCAGCTTCCCAAAGTGCTGGGATTACAGGTGTGAGCCACCACACCCGGCCATTTTCTTAATCTTACTACAAAAAGGTTCAGCTTCCCTTCCTAGGTCCTCTCTTCTCACCCTCCAGCCTGTAGCTAACTGGCCCACTCCTGAGCTCCGCCTTCCATGTAATTCTTTTGCTGCAGCGGTCACACTGTGAGGTTTCTTGTCTGCCTTCCCCAGCCTTGATCTTAGGCTTCAGTTTCTTGAGCTCAGGGCTAGGCACGGGTAAGTCGGTCCTTAACAGCCTAAGGCCAGTGGTCATTCTTGTATGCTTCACGGCCTCGTCTTGCGACTTAGTTGTTTTCTTGTCTCTTCTCTTTTTCTGTCCACTGTGCCCGATGCCCCGGAAATCAGAATCTTCAACTCTGAAAGGGCCGGAGGGGTGCGGCGGGCGATAGCAAGTGGAGGGTCAGCGAGGAAGCGGAATCCGGCGGCCTCCGGGAGCGGCCGGCAGGGGGCGCGCCGGGACCGGGAGAGGCGACTACGGCTGCTGCGGGCAGCTGGCCGCGAAGGGGACGCGGAGGACGCCAGCCCTTGGGAAGCGCACGTGGGGCTTGCCCAGCAGCGCCTGGGGGCACGTGTGCTGCCCCGGGGCGCGCTGCTCTGGCTAAAAATACAACGCGTACCCGCTTCCTCCCTGGTGGGGGAGGCGGCCCTAGGGAGGAGATACTGCTGGAGCCTCGTTTTTCTGGGATTACAGGCGTGAGCCACCGCGCCCGGCCCATTTTCTTAATCTTCCCAGGCTCCCGAGAAACCTGGTACAAGCCTCGCACTGCCCCTCAGTCCTCTCATCTGTGAAATGGGGGCCTTTCATGTATTCGATAAATATTGAACGTATACGTTGTACCAGGCACTGCTGCAGGCGTCCAGCTTAACTACAAGGCTCTTACTGCTGTGGAGTTTACAGCCCACTGTGTGCAGGGAAATAAAATAAGCAAATGCTCAGGATCATGTCATATTTTCAAAAATGCCATTAGAAAAATAAGGAATGGTGTGATCGCGAAGAGTGGTACGTAAGCTGCTACTTGGAGAGCCACCCTGAGACACGAAGGCGCGTTTTCGGCAGAGGAAACTGCATGTGCAAAAGGCCTCGAGTCCACTGGAGCTTGACGCCTGGCCGGAGACCACAGCCCCCGGCATACAGACGTGAGAGACCCCAAAGCCAGTCTAGGGCGGTAGACATCAGAGCTGCAGCGGTGGGTGTGGGCCACATGGGTGGACACATTGATCAAAACTCAGAGAAGGCTGGGCACAGTGGCTTACCCTGTCATCCCAACACTTTGGGAGGCTGAGGCGGGCGGATCACCAGAGGTCAGGAGTTCGAGACCAGCCTGGCCAATATGGTGAAACCCCATCTCTACTAAAAATACAGAAATTAGCCAGGCTGTGGTGGCGCACGCCTGTAATTCCAGGTACTCAGGAGGCTGAGGAGGGAGAATCGCTTGAACCCGGGAGGCGGAGGCTGCAGGGAGCCTAGATCGAGCACTGCGCTCCAGCCTGGGCGACAGAGGGAGACCTTGTGTCAAAACAAACAAACAAAAAAAACCCAACTCAGCGAAGAATTGCGCATTGTACTACTTGTAAACCTTGTTTCCAATACAAACATAGGTAGGGGCAGGCCGGGAGCCACCTTGAGATGGCTCAAGGCAGGAGAATCGCTTGAACCCGGGAGGCGGAGGTTGTAGCGAGCCGAGCTCGCCACTGCACTCTAGTCTGGGCTACAGAGCGAGACCCTGTCTCAAAAAAAAAAAAAAAGAAAGAAAGAAAGAAAGAAAAAAAAAAAGTAAGGGGTCCTGGCTCGTGGGAGCAAGTGTGAGCCGGGAAATCCACTCTGCTGCGCTTTCCAGCCTATCCTGCGGGCGGACCCCGCAGCCCCAGGATGTGCAGGGCCGTCCTGTGGGAAGAGGGTGCCAAGGGCGGTGGTGGCCGGAAGGTGTCTGCACCTGGCAGCATACGGTCAAGGTCGGTCTCGAGGGTGGAGGCGAGCGGTGCTACTCACTGCCAGAACCGAGGCTGCAGACTCCCGCCCCTCGCTTAGGTCGTCAGGGGCAACCTTGGCGCTGCGGCCCCGGCCCCGCCCTTCGCGCAGAGGCCAGGTGGCGGTTGGGGCGAGACCGGCCCGTTTGATTTCCCGCGGCCGGTGGAAAGGGGCGGAGGGGGGAGGGGAAAGGGGCCGTCGGCCAATGGGTTGGGCCGGGGGCGGTCACGTGGCGGCCCGGGGGCGGGGCCCAGGTGTACTTACTGGGCAGCTGGCGGGGGCCGGGGCCGCGGTGCGAAGTCCGGGAGGCGGGGTCGGCGTGCGGGCCGGGGGGCTGCTGGGCTGGGATTGGCCCGTGGTTGGGAGGCGGGGTCTGCGCGAGCGGCGGCAGCGGGCTGTCATTGGCCTCGGCTCCGGGCCCGCTGCCGGCGTGCGGGCGAGGCTCGGGGCGCGAGGACCGAGCAGGGCGGCGGGTTCGCGAGCCGGGGGGAGGGGCCGGGGCGGTGGCGGCGGCGGCGGCGGCGGAGGCGGCGGTGGCGGCGGGGGCCGGTACTGGACCCGGCGGGATGAGCGAGGTGGAGGCGGCAGCGGTGGCTACAGCGGTCCCCGCGGCGACGGTGCCCGCGACGGCGGCAGGGGTGGTAGCGGTGGTGGTACCGGTGCCCGCAGGGGAGCCGCAGAAAGCAGGCGGCGGGGCGGGCGGCGGGGGCGGAGCCGCCTCGGGCCCCGCTGCTGGGACCCCCTCGGCGCCGGGCCCCCGCACCCCTGGCAACCCGGCGACGGCGGCCTCGGGAACCCCCGCCCCCCCGGCCCGGAGTCAGGCGGACAAGCCGGTGCTGGGTGAGGGGCAGGCGCGCACAGGGCGGCTCTGAGGGGTCGGCGGGATGGGGGAGGGGCAGTGTGGAGCCCGGCAGGATCCGGAAAACCAAAGGCGGCCTGGCCCGGAGGCCCAGAGCGCTAACTGGGCTGGGAGCTGCGCACCAAACAAAGTGGATTCCCCTGGTGGGAAATCCTGCCGTGCCTTCCCGGGAGAGAGGGCGGGGCCGGCAGGTTCAGCTAAGGTCTTGGGGTGGAGAATAAAGCCCCGGGGTCCGGCCACGCCCCCGGGCGGGACACAGTGCCTAGTTGACTGGGTTAGAACTAGGCAAACCTCTGAGCCCGGCAAGCAGGTGCACTGGGGACCCTTGCATTGGGAGGGCTAAAAAAACCCTCAGTTATGACCTGGGGGTGGCACTTTGCAGACCAGGTGAGTACCCAGTTCTAGGTGAAGGGGCTGGATTTGTAGGATGTGGGGAACGTGACTTAGAGTTGGAAGGCTTTTCGAAAGCCTCAGTCCCTGTGTGGGTGATTTCATTTGGTGGAATAGGGTAAGAATACCTTGAAGCTACTAGTGAAACCTGGTTGGCTTGAAGGTAAGCTTAATAGGTAATAAGGCAGTAGGCTAGAATTTGTTTCTGTTTTGGAGTGTCTCAAAACTGAGTTCAACTCCGTCTCTTCCCCCCATCTCACTGTCCCCACTGCATCTCTGCCTGGCAGCAATCCAAGTCCTGGGCACTGTCAAATGGTTCAACGTCCGGAATGGTTACGGATTCATCAACAGGTATCCAAGGAACCCAGGGCGGGGGTGGAATGGGTGTCTTCCGAACTGGCCTGTGGGACTGGACACCCGCCCAACCTCATCTCAACCCCTGCGGAGGCACATGGTTGCAATGTCCAGCTGATGCTGGTTGAAAGCCTTTAACCGCAGCACAAATGTGTGCTTAGTGACAAGAGGAAGCCTCCTCCACATCTTCAAGGGCAGCGGAGGATTAATGATTCAGGAACTTGGCAAACCTGGCTCTGACCCTGCCAGCTTCTCATCTCACCTTCTGGAATTGCTTCATTACTTTTACTCTGACATGCCTTTGGGGCAGAATGTATTATAGGGTTCTCTGTGCCTCAGGGCCCCCGGCTGGAATCCTCACCGATTTCCTGTTACGGCAGCACTCACAACTCAACTCCCTTAAAGAGCTGTGGCTCATTCGAGCCCCCCACCTGTTGGGACTGAGGCTGACAGTGGGGGGCAGGAGGAAGGAGCCAGAGGCTGCTGCTTTCCTTCAGTAGGCAGCCCCACCCCTCAGCACTGGGAGAGGCTGTGGCAGTGGATTCTGAGCAGAGCCAGGTCTCCCCCAGTGGGGCCTTCCCCAGCCAAGGCATCCTGCCCGGCCTGGCTCTCCTGGGAGGCCCTAGTTCCCTCTTAGCAGGCTGACCTTTGTGCAGATCCAAGTGCTTTAAAGCTAAAACGTTTGTTCTGGGGAAGGGTCCCTGTCTAATTCTGGAAATGGCAGACTGGGTCGGGGGCAGAGTGCCTCCGGGAAAACTTTTCCTTTCTCCCCTCCCCCCACCCACTGGGGTTCTTGTGATAGAGAATGGGTGAATGTTTTCTTCTCTCTCACCCTTGGTCCCACGTGTGTTGAGAGTGGGCCTGACTCGGATTCACCTCCAGGCTGAGGATGAGAATAAAGTTTGGCAGCTGTTTAGAGCAAGTTCCTGACACGTTGTTCCCTTCTCAAACTTGTTCTGCACCTCTGGCTCCAACTGCACTTTCTGCCTCCTTGACTATAGAAGGAAGAAGACTGGAATTTTCCAACCCTGATGGGGGTTGGGGGAGGGGGTGTTGGCCAGGGACAGTTGCACCCAGCGCTGGCAGGTTGTAAGGCTAGCCTGGGGTGGAAGGTGGAGTCCCGGCAGGGGCAGAGCTGTCTGAGGTCCCTCAAGGTGCCTTTGCCTCCCCAGCCTGCCCTTTCCTTGTGAAGTCCAGGTTTGGCACTGAGGTTTTAGGTGTACCTCTCTTTACACCAGCTTCTGGGGGCCCTGCTGGCTCTCCCTCCCATTCCCCAGGCCCTGTCTACCCCTAACTGGAATGCTGGAGAGGATGGGCCCACTGAGCTTAGACTGGGCAGCTAGGGGGGCCTCAGTAAGGAGCTGAGGGCTTTGTTGAAGTCCCCTCCTTAACGACCCATCCTGTTCTGCAGGAATGACACCAAGGAAGATGTCTTTGTTCACCAGGTAAGAGCTAGGTTGGCTTTCTGAGGGGAAGAACTGGCCCTCTTTGAAGGCCTTTGCCGTAATCCCTAGCAGTGCGCTCTGCCATGTTTCTCTGGCTCTTCTTCACAACGGCCCGTCTGCCAGGGAATAGCTCCCCCCATCCACCTCGGGTGCCTGTGTCAACCACCATTAGCTGCACTTGTGTTGGGTTACTAAATGTCTGTCAGAATTGAACATGTTGCCCCTGGGCATGGCACGCTTACTACCTACTGGGACCTGTTAACACTCCAGGAAGCACTGAGGCAATTTTCAGAGGGAGAAGGTCCTTGGGTGCAGTGGTTCTCAAAGCGTGGCCCCTGCACCAGCGGCAGCAGCATCACCTGACATCCAAATTCTCAGGTCCCACCCCAGACCTGGTGAATCAATCAGAGCTGGGGCTGGGGCTCCGCAATCGGTTTAACGAGCTCTCCAGGTGATTCTGATGCACGCTACAGCTTGAGAACCACTGCTTGGTGGAAAGAGCTCTCACTGGGACTGAGGTAAGAAGCACAGTGCATTTTACCCACTTTGCAACTGAAGGCTGTCCCTGCCTTTTGCTTTGGAGTTCATATTTCTTGCCTCCCTTTTTGAAATCCCTGAGGGGTAAAGCGGGGCGGGAGGGGGGTTGCGGGGAGTGTGTCCTGGGGATGGTGGTAACTGCACAATCTTTGCTGAGGCCCTGAGTTCAGGACTTTTCCCCTGCTAAACTTTGACCACCTCCTTGCTCCACCCTCCAGCTCTAGACCCCAAGTCAAATGTTGAAAGAATGAAATTGGGTGGTGGCCCCAGCAGGGGTGACAGAGACTCCTGTCTTGCTGTCTCACTTTTCACGTGGCCTTTTCCCCAATCAGACAGCTATTAAAAGAAACAACCCCAGGAAGTTTCTGCGCAGCGTTGGAGATGGGGAGACTGTGGAATTTGATGTCGTGGAAGGAGAGAAGGTTTGGGGACTGCTGTGGGGTATAGAGTTGACTAGGCTTATGGGAGGGTGGCCTGGAGGTCATCACAGGCTAAGACCCTCTTGGGGCCAGCTCTGACCCGTTCTGCGGGAATGGGACTGTGTTCTCTCACCCTGATGTCCTCTTCCTTAACGCTAGGGCTAAGGGATGTCCTAAATATGTCCTTGTCATTGGTTGGCAGTGTCTGGGTTTCTTCTCAGTAGTTCACCAAGCACTTCGACATCTGTTCTCCACGTGGGGCCCTGTCCTAGACTTCCCGAGTCCGCCTCTGGAGTAAAAAGGTGGATGCTGGCTGCCAGGCCTTTCTCCACCCAGTCGTATACTCAGGAGGGTGCGGTAGCAATTATTTCATTTCTTATTTTATTTTATCTTATTTATTTATTTATTTATTTATTTTTTTTGAGACGGAGTCTCGCTGTCACCCAGGCTGGAGTGCAGTGGCACGATCTCGGCTCACTGCAGGCTCCGCCCCCCAGGGTTCATGCCATGCTTCTGCCTCAGCCTCCCGAGTAGCTGGGACTACAGGCGCCCGCCTCCTCGCCCGGCTAATTTTTTGTATTTTTAGTAGAGATGGGGTTTCACTGTGTTAGCCAGGATGGTCTTGATCTCCTGACCTTGTGATCCGCCCGCCTCGGCCTCCCAAAGTGCTGGGATTACAGGCGAAGCCTCCGCGCCCGGCCAGTAGCAATTATTTCAAAAGGACATGTTGCTCCTTCCCAGATGGGTGCAAACACATTCCACTGCCTCTCCAGGAGGGTAGAAAGAAGTTAGAGGAGCTAAAGGAAAGCTGAAGAGGGGTCTTCCCCTGGAAGAAGGGGAAGCAAGTTGGGAAATGCACATTGGCTGTTGGAGCAGGTTCTGACTATTCCCTTACCACCTTCCCAGGGCGCAGAAGCCGCTAATGTAACTGGGCCCGGGGGGGTGCCCGTGAAGGGCAGCCGTTATGCCCCCAACCGACGTAGGTTCCGTCGATTCATCCCCCGGCCTCCCTCAGTTGCCCCACCACCCATGGTGGCAGAGATCCCCTCAGGGGGGACAGGACCTTGCAGTGAAGGGGAGCGGGCCGAAGACTCTGGGCAGCGGCCCAGACGACGGCGCCCCCCACCCTTCTTCTACCGACGGCGGTTTGTGCGAGGCCCCCGGCCTCCCAACCAGCAGCAACCTATAGAGGTGAGGGGAAGCTGGAATATGGGAGCCAGTTCCCCAAGTTCAGGAGAGGAGTGGGAGTTAGGATAGAGACCATGGGTCCCCAAAGAAGGAGGAACTGAGCGTTGGGCAGAGCTGTGGATAACCTGGCTCTGGAGCAGCTGCTGTCCCCACAGCTCACCGGGGCCTTTGCATGTTCCCAGGGCACTGACGGGGTAGAACCCAAAGAGACAGCCCCATTGGAGGGGCACCAACAGCAGGGAGATGAGCGGGTCCCCCCGCCCAGATTCCGGCCCAGGTACCGAAGGTAAGACCCCCCTGCTGGGGCTTGGTCTTCCCCTTCCAGTGTTGGTTCCTTGGGGAAAGGGGCAGGAGGATGGAAGGGTGAAGCTCTAGGCAGAGCCTGGGCTCCTGGCAACAGAGGTGCCTTGCGGGGAGGCAGTGCTCGTGGGCTGGAAGCCTGGCTCCTGGAGGTGAGGTGGGGCAGCTGGGTGAGCCCTGGGGAGGGAGTGTTCCCTGGTCCCCTCAGAGCCCTGCTCCTTTCCGTAGGCCTTTCCGCCCCAGGCCACCCCAGCAGCCTACCACAGAAGGTGGGGACGGTGAGACCAAGCCCAGCCAAGGTCCCGCTGATGGTTCCCGGCCTGAGCCCCAGCGCCCACGAAACCGCCCCTACTTCCAGCGGAGACGGCAGCAGGCCCCTGGCCCCCGGCAGCCCGCAGCCCCTGAGGTGAGGACCTCAGACGTGGGATGAAAGAAAAGGCTGAGACCAGCTCCCTCCCCCACCTGCTCGTTTTCTTTTTCTTTCCTACTCTATCCTTTGGCTCTTCCCCTCCCCTGCCCTGGCCCTGCCACCACCCTCTTCCATGCAGCCTGCTGGGTCCACCCCTCGCAGGTGCCCCCTCCCACCAGGAAGCCCCCACAGAGGCAATCAAGCCCATGATTGCCCATGATGGCCGTGCCCCCCCCAACCCGTCCCCCACTTGCTACCTGGAGCCATCCTACCAGCTTGTAGATGTGAACTGAGGGGTGTGATTGAGGTTTTAATGGGAAGGGAAAAAGTGAAAGAAGGTTGAAGTTCGGGGCTCTGAAGAACAAGTCTCAGCCCTGCTCGATGGCTCATGCCTGTAATCCCAGCACTTTGGGAGGCAGAGGCAGGCTGATCACTTGGGGTCAGGAGTTCGAGACCAGCCTGACCAACATGGAGAAACCCCGTCTCTACTAGAGATACAAAAATTAGCCAGGCATGGTAGCACATGCCTGTAATCCCAGCTACTTGGGAGGCTGAGGCAGGAGAATCGCTTGAACCAGGAGGGGGAGTTTGCAGTGAGCCAAGATCATGCCACTGTACTCCATCCAACCTGGAGTGAGACTCTGTCTCAAAAACAAAAACAAGTCTCAATTGGCCACTGCTGTTCTTTAGACCTCAGCCCCTGTCAACAGTGGGGACCCCACCACCACCATCCTGGAGTGATTCCAACTCAAAGGACACCCAGAGCTGCCATCTGGTGAGTGGCTGGTGCAGTTGGGTGGGTGGCCAGGAAGGCGGGGTACTGGGTGGCGATGACAAGTTGCTGTTGTTCACAATCTGTGCATTTCCTTTTCTCTCTCAGGTACCTGCCAGTTTTTCCAACTGACCTGTACCCTACCCAGTACCCTGCTCCCCCTTTCCCATAATTCATGGCATCAAAACACCAGCTTTTCACCTTTTCCTTGAGACTCAGGAGGGCCAAAGCAACAGCTTTTTGCTTTTTCTTTTTTCTTCCCTCCCCTTATCAAGGGTTGAAGGAAGGGAGCCATCCTTACTGTTCAGAAACAGCAACTCCCTCCCGTAACTCAGGCTGAGAAGGAACCAGCCAGCTCTTACCTCCTCCTGGTTGTTTTTCTTCCCCCACCCCAAGTTTATTTTTGTTTTCCTCTGGCCCCCTACCTCTGAAGCCATTTTATGATCTGTCATGTGCCACCTGAGCCTCCAGTAAAAACAAAAACAGGCTTTCCTGTGGTCTTGGTCTCTGTCTCTTCTGTTTTGGAGAATCGCTAGTAACTCACTGTTGAAGGTGGGGAGGAGGGGATGTGGGGCTGTGGGCAGGGCCTGGCATCCTTGCTGCCATGTCTCCAGCCGTGTCCCTGGTGAAGAGTGCCCCTATCAGGGATTTCACTGCCCATCTGTGACATGGGCTGACACCTCCCTTGCAGAGTGAGTATTCTGCAGATGCCAAGAGCAGTGCCCGGCACTGGCAGCTACAATTTATTGAGCATTTACTATTAATAAAGCAATGAGTAGAAATGTGAGTAGGGGCATGAGCAATGGCATCCAGAAGATTCTGAGGCCTTGAGCTGAGGCAGGACAGAGGGAGGAAGAGGGGTGAAGAGTTATGGTCCCTGTCTCAGCCCGTCCTCAAGTGCCTCCACAATAGGATGCTTGTCTTCAGCAGTGACTTTATAGAAGTATCTATATATATACATTTAGTGCAACCGACCTTTGGTTTCTTCTCTCAATCCCCTTTTCAAACGTATATAAAAATATCCAAAGGCTCCTCCCAGCCCAGTGTTTCCAGGCAGCCTTTCAAATCCCCTCTTTACCTTAGTTGGTCAAAAGCCTGTGGGTGCAGCACCCTTCCAGGAAGGGAGAGGAAGAAAGCTAGGGCTCCTCCTTGGCAGCCTTGGGGAACAATCGGGGTAGAGCCCCAAGCCTAGATAGAGGCGGGAGCCTGCCGTCCTTCCGTCTTGCCACACATGGGCACATACTTTCCTGTTCCCTCCTGCCCTGGAAGGCTGAGCCTGCAGTGAGGGAGGTGAGTCCTTTTCCCTGCAGGGGTCAAGAGAGAACCCCCTTTGCCAGGCGCGGTGGCTCACGCCTGTAATCCCAGCACTTTGGGAGGCTGAGGCAGGCAGATCACGAGGTGAGGAGATCGAGACCATCCTGGCTAACATGGTGAAACCCCGTATCTACTAAAAATACAAAATAAATTAGCCGGGTGTGGTGGCAAGCGCCTGTAGTCCCAGCTACTCCGGAGGCTGAGGCAGGAGAATGGTATGAACCCGGGAGACAGAGCTTGCAGTGAACCGAGATCGTGCCACTGCACTCGAGCCTGGGCGACAGAGCGAGACTCTGTCTCAAAAAAAAAAAAGAACCCCCTTCGCCCAGAGTCTGTGTGGCAAGAATTCAGTGAAAGTCCCAGATTGTGGGAGGAGTCCAAGGTGGTGAGAAACTGGATTTCTTGTCTCCTGTCCTGCTCTCTGCTCTGGTTTGTCCCACTGAGAAAGTCTAGACCTGTCTTCCCTCCAATCCCCCTTCTCTAGCAGGGAAGAAGGTATTCTGGAGCTGAGTCTGGGGGGAGGTGGGGAGAAAAGGGGATGGGGGAAGGAAGAGGGAGGGGAGAGTGGCCCACCCTGATGGCCACGGCCAAGCCACAACACATAAATAATCCAAGAGAGTCACACGAGGGGAATGAGGGGGTGCTCAGACCACCCTTCCCCCAGCTTCCCAATTCTACCAGGCTGCAGGGATTCTTTTCCACCCGGAAGTAATAGGGAAGAGAGGGTTAAAGTGCTGCAGAGGAAAGGAAGGGGTCTCTGGGGCAGGTAGAGAGAGCTGGCTCTCCCACCCCTGCTTGGCCCCTCAGTCGTTCTCATCTGGCCCTAAATACTCAAGTTCTGTGCTGGGTTTCACCTCCTGCTCTAAAAGAGAGGGTGTTCGGTGGAAGGCAGCTGAGATCTGGTCAAACGTCCGGCCTCGAGTTTCAGGTACTCTTAAGAAGGTGAAGATGAAGAAGCCCAGCAGGAGGACCGCAAATAGAAGGAAGACGTAGGGCCCCATAGCCTCCTGGGACAGGTGGAGAAAGAGGTGTTGACGGAGTGAGGTGGGGAGGGAAGGGGTAGTTTCAGGCAACCAGGAGCTAAAGGCCTTCATAGGGAGCCGGGGGGACGGCAGACAGCAGCTGCCTCCTCCAGGGACAAGGGAAATGAGCAGGAATGAGAATTTACACTGAAAAGAGGATTCTCTGAACCCCAAACACTCTTAGTTTTCGCCCTCTTCACCATCCTCAGTTACTGCACTCAGAGGAGAGTCCCAGCTGTTTGTAGTATTAATGGAAAGTGTATTATTTTCTTCTCGGACTAAGGTAAGTTATGCCACTGGTGCGTTTCAGACACCTCAGTTACTATCCAATCTAGGTCAGCTCCCTTCCTTGCTTTGATTCAGTGGAGCAGGTGGTCCACCAAAGTGACCCAAAGACCCATGTTCTGTGGCTGGAGGAGTCCCTGATGGGGAAGCAGGTGGGCTAGCTGTGTGATGCCCACCTCTGGCCTACAGTGTGGGAGGCTGGGCTGGAGGGACCTACCGCAACATACTGGAAACCCATGCCAATGATGAAGTTGCTCGTCCAGTTGGAGAAACCAGCCACAGCCATGGCTGCCGGGCGGGGTCCCTGGCTGAAGAGCTCGGCCACGATGAACCAAGGAATGGGGCCAGGGCCAATCTCAAAAAATGCCACAAAGCCAAAGATGGCCACAATGGAGACGTAGCTCATGGCTGGAACTCGCTCCTAGGGGCCAGACAGGGAGGGTGGAGAATCCAGTTGAGGCCTTTCTGGATCTTCCTTTGCCCTCAACTCAGAGAAGTGAAATCTAACCCCCTCCCCAGCAGCTTGCGGGGGGCCTGCTGTCCCGGGTTAGAGCAGGCCCTTGAGCCTTTCTGAGCACCGGCATTCTGCTGGCTATCCCAAGTGGGTTCAAGGAGGAAATGTTCAGGAGGAAATGTTACGGCCTCTCAGTTCTTATGACGGTCAGCTCTCCCTGGGCTCTAAAGCTGGGTCCTTAGGAATGATTGTTCCTGAGGCTTGACAGGGGCTCTCCCTCCTGGCTCTCAGAGTTGTGCCACAGCTGCCTCCCAGTGCAGCCCAAATCCCTCAGGAGCAGACCACAGTCCCAGCAGATTCTGGAGCCAGTCACCCCCAGTCCCAGTCCAGAGCTGGCGCCAGGATTGAAAGCATGTGTGTTAAGAAGGGGCCCTGGCTGGTCACAGAGACTCTCAGGACCATTCCCATGGGCTGGGCTGCTAGCCCCTCCTAGCTTCCAGGCCTTACCAGCAGGAGCAGAGCCACAGTCATCAGGATGGCACAGCCACACATGCCCGCCAGGCCCAGGAGATGGAGCGTCCGGCGCCCCGCCCGCTCCACCAACAACACCTGTGGGGAGAGTCAGAGCTTGGCCCGAGCTTTTCAGGCACAGGAAGTAGGAGGGGCTGCGTGGGTGAGGGCAACCGAGAGCAGGACCTCCGGGACACCCAGGGATGTGAAGCCAGTGGCTCGGGCCATTCCAGAGGTGAGCAGTTACCGAGAGCAAGGTGAAGACTGTGTTGACCACACCCGCTCCTATGGTGGCATAGGCAGGCTGGCCTACCCCTGCTGTCTCGAAGATGCTGGTCGAATAATAGAAAACCTAGAGGTGGGGGAGAAGAAGAAGTGATGGCAGGAGTGTCCTTTCCTCTACTCCAGCCACAACAGGCTGGCCCTACCCTGAATGTTGGTGGAGGGGGTTTGCTCCCCACTCTCATCTACCCTCCCGGGGCTGTGCCCTGCCTGGAGGCTGCTCCACACATACAGCATTGATGCCAGAGAGCTGCTGGCTCAGCTGCAGCACGACCGCAATGATCAGGGGCTGCCGGTGGGTACGGCTGCCCAGGAGCTGGAGCAGGGACAGTGGCCGCTCACGCTCCAGCTTCCGCTTCTCATCCTTCAGCTCAGCCAGCACTCCAGAAACATCGGCCCAGCCTGTCAGGCGCTTCAGACCTGGAGAAGGGAAGGTCAGGCCTGAGGGGACCTGAGAGGAAGCCAGGTGCTAGCAAGACGAGGTGGAGGCATAGGCATGGGCCTGGGCCAGGCTGCAGCGGGAGAGCTTACTCTTTCTGGCAGGCCCCTCGAGATTCCGGATGATGTAGAGGTAGCGGGGGCTCTCGGGACAGAAGGGCAGCAGGACCAGCTGCAGGAGGGCAGGTAGCACTGTGAGGCCCAGGAGCAGTGGCCACAGGCTGGCAGTGCCCAGCAGGGACTCCAAGCCCAGCACCTGTGGGAGAAGTTTGGGAAAGAAGGCAGGTCACTCAGCCCTCCTGCCTTACCTCGGAAGCCCACCATATTCCCAGAGCCCCACTCTAACCACTGCCCAGGCACCCATGAGGCTTGCCCCGGTCACCTGGGCAATCAGAATGCCGATAACGATGGCCAGTTGGTTTAGCGTCCCCAGGGCGCCCCGCAGGTGAGTGGGAGCAATCTCTCCCACGTACATGGGCACCAGCCCTGATGTCAGCCCTGGGCGAGGGAAGAAGAGAGGGCTGACGGCAGGTGTCCGTTCCCATCTGAAAGCCCAGGCATGGTGAAAGAGAACAGGGCTCTAGGCAGGGCTGTGGTGCCCGTGGGTACCTGAGTAGGCGCCAATGAGGAATCGTCCAAGGATGAGCATTTCATAGGAGGCAGCAGCGTTGGCCAGGCCCATGAGGCTGCCCCCCAGCACCGCCAGGACATTGTTGACCAGCATGGCCCTTTTCCTGGCAGGCAGAGTGAGGCTGTGAGGGTGAGGGCACCCAGCAGTGGCTCCCTTCCTGTTTCCCCCACCCCTGCCCTCCAGCTGCGAACCTTCCAAGCCACTGAGAGATGATACCAATGAGGAAGGAGGAAATCATGCCGCCCACAGAAAAGATGGCCACGGAGAGGGCCCAGAGGGTGGTAAGGGTGCCTGGAGGGATGGAGCTGGGACCCTCAGGCCCCTGCCTCGCCAGCCACGTCTCATTGTAGCTCTGTTCAATCACCTGGGGGACAGCAGAGGACAGATTTCCTGCAGACCCCCCGCTTTCCACCATCCCTGAGACACCTGTCCTCCTCGTTTGGGTACCCCCACCCTGCCAGCTGCAGGCCCTCACCTTCTGAGGGGCATTGATGACCCCAATGTTGTACCCAAACTGCAGGGAGCCAAGCACCGCAGAGAACACAGCAAGGACCAGGGTCCAAGTCACTCGCTGCTGAGGGGGTTCCCCATCCTGGACAGGCAGACGCAAAGACACAGCATGTCACATGGAACCATGATTTTTTTCCTTCCGCTAGGGGCCCAGGCCCAGCTGGAGCCTGAAGATACTGGGCTCCATCCAACATGCTGGGTGAGGGAAACTGTGCCATATTAGGAATTGCACAAAGATCTCAATGTAAACAGGAGCTGAACTGCAACCTGGGCATAAAGGAGAAATGGATGTTTGAGTCCATAAGGCAGAGAAGTGTTTGAGAACTTGTCTCAAAATTCTTCTGTGACCTTGAGACAGGCTTGGCCTTAAGAGCTCAGATTTGTGTGACCTTGGCCAAGTCACTTCCCCGCCCCGAACCTGAGCGTCCTCTGTGAGATGGGGGTGATGTTGCCTGCCTTGCCCACCTATCTGTGAGGGTGTTGTGAAAATCAACATCACATGTTAACAGTATCCCTGCCAGTGCTGGTTTCATAAATTAACAAGTGCATTGTTATCATCAGACACTGTCCTCTTCCCTCCCCTCTGGGGGTTCTGTCAGCCAGCTCCAGGAGGCCCCCAACAGGACCAAGAAATGCTGTTCCAGAAAGGACATCCCGGTCATCTAGGGGTGGCCTTCTCTATCTATGTCGCGGCCTGCCCTCCCCCTCTAACCTCCGTGCAGGGAGGGCCGTCCAGGGGTTCTGCCTGGGAGAGCCATGCCCAGGGGAGGAGGGCAGGAAGGTGGTGTGAGGGGCGGTGGCAGTGGTGGCCGCTCGCTGGCGGCACAGACTGTCTCCAAGCGGAAACCTGAGCTGGGGGAGGGGGGGCTGACAGTCCCCTCTGCCCCTCCACCAACCATGGGGCCAAGGGAAAGTTCAGCGTCCTGGAGGGCGGCCAGGAGTGGGGGTGGGGGCCCACGGAGAGCCTCCGGTCCTCGAAACACTGCCCGCGAGCGAAGACGGACGGACAGCTCCCGGAGGGCAAGACCCGCCTGGATCTGCTTTCCCGAGTCGGATCGAGGGCAGGCTGTC
The DNA here is from genome assembly GCF_028885625.2 of Pongo pygmaeus. Classification (NCBI taxonomy): domain Eukaryota; kingdom Metazoa; phylum Chordata; class Mammalia; order Primates; family Hominidae; genus Pongo; species Pongo pygmaeus. The sequence goes on along the minus strand of NC_072392.2, from coordinate 7,150,961 downwards.
TCCGATTCCGGAGTGCCGCGCCGCCTACTAGGCAAGGGGGTGAACCCTGGCTCGCAGAATCCACTTGCTGCCTGTGCCCCGAAAGGCCCTCCAGACCCACTCTGCCTTTTGGTAGGATTGGAATCTCACAGTCACGGGTTGTCCAGGCCGGGTATAAATAGCCAGCCCCCCACCTTCACCCCCTGCGCCTGCGCAGGAACCACCCCCAGCTGATCCCAGCCGCGACCCCAGCCCAAGAAAAGCGGGACCTGTGCCCCCCCGCCCCGCCCCCTCATGATGAATCCTACTTCAGAGCCTATCTGTTGGAAGCCCGACGGCATCTCGTCTTAGAAGAGCTGGACGCGCAGGGGCGGCGAAGATGAAAGAACCGATCCGGGAGTCTCTCGCCCCGGCCTGGCGCGCAGAAACTGCGGAGGCCGCGGGGGTCCCGGAGTGACGTGCAAGGGCGGGCCCGATGGGACCCACAGCCACAAGCCAAGGAGCCAGAGAGCAGTGGGGCTTCCGCGGATCTGGCGGAGAAAGACGCGAGGAGCCCCCGCCACCTCGCTCCTGCCCCCGCGGGCCACGCCCTTCACAGCACCCATTGGCCAGGAGCCCGCACACCCCAGAAGGCCACGCCCCCTCCGCCCGGGGTTTAGAGTTTGGCTGGAGTTGGTGGGGCCGGCCAGTGAGGCCACGCCCCTCCGCGTGGCTGGCGAGACACGCCTCTCGGGTTCCCGCCAGCCTCCAACTGGGAAGTTTTGAGAAAAGAGTCCCTGGAACAAAAGGCCCCGCCCACCCACGTGTTAGGACTCCGCCCACCAGCTAGGGTCCTGGGCTGCAGAAGCATCTTAAACTCTGCGGGTCTGGACAGTGGGGTCTGAGAGGAGAGGACGGGCCAGGTGTACTTGCCCCGGGGAAACTCCAGCGGCCTGAGACGGCTCGCGAGCCGGCGCGCAGGTTGGGAGAGGAGCAATGCCCCAAAGTAACCCGGGGCTGCTATTTTTAGCTCCCACGTTGGGAGCTTCCAAATGTCAGGTCCCGGGAGTCCCGGCCTGTCCCAGGCGGGGGCGGAGAGATAGGGAGATGAAGCCTTAAAGGGTCCGCGACATGCTTCCCACGCGAGTGTAGCCCTGGGGGCCAGGAAATTCCGTTCCCAGAACGGGTGTGGTGGTCGGGCTGCTTGGTCCTGTCTTTCAGTGCCTCCCCGCTCCGGGCACTGTCTATCCCGCCCTTCCCCTACACACATTCCCCAGGTTGGTTCCTGGAGCCGGTCCGAGGGACAAGTGGTCACACCGACCACACCACCAGCCCTGAGGTCTCTGAGCCTCTGAGGTCTCTGAGCATATGCTGGCCGCGTGAACGACACGCTCTCTGGAGGCTGCTCCGGGTTTGGATCCTCGGCCAAATTCTGCCAGGCAGAAAGTGCGCGACCTAGGGTCGGCGCGTGGGGAGAGAGAAGCGAAATACCCAGAGCGTGGAGAGCGTCTGGCTCAGAAAACGGGCTTCGGAAGCGCAGGGTTGTGGTGCCACCTGGAGGGCAAGCGAGGAGCCGCAGTGGATTGCACTTGGAATCTCAACCCACTATCTCTCGGCTTTCCGCCACCCTAAGGCTTCAGTGACATCTAACCCAGGCCCTTCTCTGGAGCTGCAGATCCAGGTGTTCGTTACCGCCCGGATGTGGCAGCTCTAGTGATCAGCATGTCCAAACCTGCTCCTCCTCCTAACTTCCTTATTTCAATGAATTACCCGCCCAGTCACCCCTATGGTAGAAGTCATGCTCGATTCCTCCTGTCCTGCGCCGCTCTCCCCGTTTATCCAGTTAGTGTCCAACATTGGTACTTTGACCTCCAAAACTCTCTCACATTCATCCGATATTCTCCGTGGCGGCTGCCACTTCAGTCCAGATCACCATCACCGTCACTGGTCTTCCTGCTCCTCTTATTTCCTTTATGATGAGGGCAGAGAACAATTTTCGAAGGTCCAATCTCATCTCTCAAGCAAGAAGTCACTGTCTCTGTTGCCCCAATTGTCAAGTTCAAATCCCTTTTCAGAGTGAAGAAAACCTCCTGCCTCTCTTATCCGATCTCTGGCCTTACCTATCTCTCCTGCCTCTCCTTCTATCTCCTTCGCCTCCTGTTCTGGGCAATTCCTAAGTCCTTATTGTACCCAGAACACGCTGTGCCTTTACACCCTTCTTGATCCCTTTGCTGCACTAATCCCCTGCAAAATCTGGAATGCCGGCCAGGCGTGGTGGCTCATGCCTGTAATCCCAGCACTTTAGGAGGCCAAGGCAGGTGGATCGACTGAGGTCAGGAGTTTGAAACCAGCCTGGCCAACATAGAGAAACCCCATGTCTGCTAAAGATACAAAAATTAGCCAGGCGTGGTTATGCACACCTGTAATCCCAGCTACTCGGGAGGCTGAGGCAGGAGAATGGCTTGAACCCGGGAGGTGGAGGTTGCAGTGAGATCATGCCCTTGCACTCCAGCCAGGCGACAGAGTGACTCCGTCTCAAGAAGAAAAAAAAAAATCCGGAATGCCAAAGGACTCCTCTTCATCCTTCAAAGAAAGCTTCCTCACCCAGCTCCTGCTGCACAGGTTCACTTTGCTTCCGGCTTCTGGGGACCTTGATCCCTGAGTTCCAGCACAGAAGATTGAACGAATGACACAGTTTTTAGCACACTGTCTTCACTGATCTATGTCTCATTTTTATTTTTGTTTTTGTTTGTTTTGAGACAGAGTTTCGCTCTTGTTACCCACGCTGGAGTGCAATGGCACAACCTTGGCTCACTGTAATCTCCACCTTCCAGGTTTAAGCCATTCTCCCGCCTCAGCCTCCCGAGTAGCTGAGATTATAGGCATGCGCCACCAGGCCCGGCTAATTTTGTATTTTTAGTAGAGATGGGGGATTTCACCATGTTGGTCAGGTTTGTCTCCAATTCTTGGCCTCAGGTGATCCACCTGCCTCGGCCTCCCAAAGTGCTGGGATTACTGGCGTGAGCCACCGTGCCCAGCGATTTTATTGGTTTTGAGTTGAGGCCTCTGTTGCTCAGGCTCGAGTGAGAGGCACAGTCACCGATCACTGCAGCCTAGCCTTCCTGGGCTCAAGCGGTCCTCTCACCTCAGCCTCCCAAGTAGCTAAGACTACAGGTTTGAGTCACCACACCCAAATGCTTACTTTTATTTTTAAAATTATCTATTTCCATACCTATTTCTCATTTTTCCTCCTTCAAAAGTCAATTATTCCAGGCTGGGTATGGTGGCTTACGGCTGTAATCCCACTGTAATCCTAGCAATTTGGGAGGCTGAGACAGGAGGATCACTTGCGTGAGACCCTGTCTCACAAGAAAAAAAAAGTCAATTATTCCAATGCATTAAATGTTCATTTTTTTCTTTGTGCTCTTACAAAATGTAAATCATTTTGTGTGCAAAGTTTTTTTTTCTTTTTATGAGACAGTGTCTCACTCTGTCACCCAGGCTGGAGTGCAGTGGGGCGATCTCCACTCATTGCAGCCTCTGCTTCCCAGGTTCAAGTGATTCTCCTGCCTCAGCCTCCGGAGTAGCTGGGATTACAGTCTTGCGCCACTGAGCCTGGCTAATTTTTGTATTTTAAGTAGAGACAGGGTTTCACCATGTTGGCCACGCTGGTCTTCAACACCTGACCTCAAGTGATCTGCCCACCTCAGCCTCCCAAAGTGCTAGGATTACAGGTGTGAGTCACCACGCCCGGCCCAAACATTTTAAATTTCCATAAATAGCATCTTGTTATATATTTCACTCTGATCTTATTTTCCGTAACCACGATGTTTTTAAAATCCACTCGTGGCCAGGCGCAGTGGCTCACGCCTGTAATCCCAGCACTTTGGGAGGCCAAGGCGGACGGATCACGAGGTTAGGAGATCGAGACCATCCTGGCTAACACGGTGAAACCCCGTCTCTACTAAAAATACAAAAAATTAGCCAGACGTGGTGGCGGGCGCCTGTAGTCCCAGCTACTCAGGAGGCTGAGGCAGTAGAATGGCGTGAACCCGGGAGGCGGAGCTTGCAGTGAGCCGAGATCGCGCCACTGCACTCTAGCCTGGGTGACAGAGCAAGACTCCGTCTCAAAAAAAAAACAAAAAAACAAAAAAAAATCCACTTGTGTTGTATGATGATCAAAGCTACTGCTGCACAATACTTGACAGTATGAGTTGCATCACACTTTAGCTGCTCACAATCCCGCTGCTCACAATCCCACTGAGGAGCACCGATTACACCTCCAGTTCTCAACCGCAACAAATAATATGGCATTGGTCGGGCGCGGTGGCTCATGCCTGTAATCCCAGCATTTTGGGAGGCTGAGGCTGGCAGATCACCTGAAGTCAGGGGTTCAAGACCAGCCTGGCCAACATAGTGAAACCCCATCTCTACTAAGAATACAAAAATTAGCTGGGCACAGTGGCGAGTGTCTGTAATTCCAGCTACTCGGGAGGCTGATGCAAGAGAACCACTTGAACCTGGGTGGCGGAGGTTGCGGTGAGCCGATATCATGCCACTGCACTCCAGCCTGGGTGACTGAGCGAGGGTCCATCTCAAACAAGCAAACAAAAAAAATGAGATCAGTCTGGGTGGCTCACGCCTATAATCCCAGCACTTTGGGAGGCCGAGGCTGGCAGATCACCTGAGGTCAGGGGTTTGAGACCAGCCTGGCCGACATAGTGAAACCCCATCTCTACTAAAATACAAAAATTAGCTGGGCGCAATGGTGGGTGCCTGTAATTCCAGCTACTAGGGAGGCTGAGGCAAGAGAACCACTTGAACCTGGGTGGTGGAGGTTGAGGTGAGCCGATATCATGCCACTGCACTCCAGCCTAGGTGACAGAGCGAGGGTCCATCTCAAACAAACAAACAAAATGAGAGCAGGCTGGGTGCGGTGGCTCATGCCTGTAATCCCAGCATTTTGGGAGGCCAAGGCCAGCCAAACACCTGAGGTCAGGAGTTTGAGACCAGCCTGACCAACGTGGAGAAACCCCGTCTCTACTAAAAATACAAAGTTAACCGGGCGTGGCGGTGCATGCCTGTAATCCCAGCTACTCAGGAGGCTGAGGCAGGAGAATCACTTGAACCCGGGAGGCAGAAGTTGTGGTGAGTTGAGATTGCGCTATTGCACTCCAGCCTGGGCAACAAGAGTGAAACTTCATCTCAAAAAAAAAAAAAAAGAGATATCAGTTACTTTGTCAGATTTAGGCATTGCAAATACCTTCTCCCATTCTATCATCTCTATATTAATTTTTCCCTCGTGAACTTCATGAAATAGATTTTTTTTCTTTTTTTCATATGGAGTCTGGCTCTGTCACCCAGGCTGGAGTACAGTGGTGCAATCTTGGCTCACTGCAAACTCTGCCCACCGGGTTCAAGTGATTTTCTTGCCTTAGCCTCCTGAGTAGCTGGGATTACAGGTGTGAGCTACCACACGCAGCTAATTTTTGTATTTTTAGTAGAGACGGTGTTTCACCATGTTGGTGAGGCTGGCCTGGAGCTCCTGACCTCAGGTGACCCACCCACCTCGGCCTCCCAAAGTGCTAGGATTATAGGTGTGAGCCACTACTCCTGGTCAGAATAGAAATTCTTAATTTAAGTGTAATGAAAATGACCATTTTTTCCCCTTATGGTTTGCAATTTTTGATAATTTGTATATATTCTTTCCCAACTCTGCACCACAAATGTATTCTTCTACATTTTCTTCCAGTAACTTTATAGTTTTACTTTTCACATTTAAGTCTTCTTGATTCCTCTAGAATTCATCCTTGTTTTAGGTGTCAGGGATCCAGTTTATTTTTCTCTTTAGTGAACCACTTTTATCATATATCAAATTCTAATGTATGATGTAAGGGTCTGTCTCTGAATTTGTATTCTGTTCCATTGATGTATTTGTCTGTTCTTGCACAAGTTGATTTTTATGATACTTTGTAGCAAGTTTAAATTTCCTGGAAGGGCAAGAGACTTCTTGTTACTCTTTCTTTTTTTTTTTTTTTTTGAGACAGAGTTTTGCCCTTGTTGCCCAGGCTGGATTGCAATGGCCCGATCTCGACTCACTGCAACCTCTGTCTCCTGGGTTTGAGCGATTCTCCTGCCTCAGCCTCCTGAGTAGGTGGGATTACAGGCACCCACCACCATGCCGGGCTAATTGTTTTGTATTTTTAGTAGAGACGGGGTTTCACCATGTTGGCCAGGCTGGTCTTGAACTCCTGTCCTCAAGTGATCCACCCGCCTCAGCCTCCCAAAGTGCTGGATTACAAGTGTGAGCCACCGTGCCCGGCCGTTACTCTTTCTTTTCACTGTAGACTTAATATTTGTTGTTTTTTATTGCTCTATACAAATTTGGGGATACACTTAACAAGATCCGTTTTTTAAAAAAACTTGCTTACATAAATTTAACATTTAAAGAAAAGCCTAAAACAACAGTTGGATTTTTTTTGTTTTTTGAGACGGAATTTCGATCTTGTCACCCAGGCTGGAGCGCAATGGCACGATCTCAGCTCACTGCAACCTCTGCCTCCTGGGTTCAAAATATTCTCCTGCCTTGGCCTCCCAAGTAGCTGGGATTACAGGCGTGAGACACCACTATGGGCTAATTTTTGTATTTTTAGTAGAGATGGGGGTTTCACCATGTTGGTCAGGCTGGTCTCGAACTCCTGACCTCAGGTGATCCACCTGCTTCGGCCTCCCAAAGTGCTGGAATTACCGGCATGAGCCACCACACCTAGCTGCCAGTTGGATTTTTATTGGTAACACTGAATTATAAATTATTCTAGGGACAATTGATATCATTATAATATTAAGCCATCCCGTTTGAGAGCATGGACTATTGATTTATATATTCAGGCTGTCATCTATGTATTTTATGAGAATTAAAAAACATTTTTCCACTAAAGTTTTAGGAATTCTTGGTTAATTCCTAGATGCCTTATAACTTTGTCACTGATGTAAATTGCATGTTATTTATTTATTTATTTTTGAGACATAGTCTCACCCTGTTGCCCAGGCTGGAGTGCAATGGTGAGATCTCAGCTCACTGCAACCTCCGCCTCCCGGGTTCAAGTGATTCTTCTGCCTCACTGTCCTGAGTATCTGGGACTACAGGCATGTGCCACCACACCCGGCTAATTTTTTGTATTTTTAGCAGAAATGGGCTTTCACCATGTTGGACAGGCTTGTCTCTGACTCCTGACCTCGTGATCCACCCGCCTCGGCCTCCCAAAGTGCTGGGATTACAAGCCTGAGCCATCGCGCTCGGCCATTGAATGTTATTTTTATTATTCTTTTTCTTTTTTCTTCTTCTTCTTTTTTTTTTGAGACAGAGTGCCACTCTGTTGTCCTGGCTGGAGTAGAGTGGTGCAATCATGGCTCACTGCAGCCTTGATTTCCTGGGCTCAAGAAATCCTCCCACTTCAGCCTCTCAAGTAGCTGGGACTACAGGCGCACACCACCATGCCCAGCAAATTTTTGTATTTTTTTTGTAGAGACAGGGCTTCCCTATGTTGCCCAGGCTGGCATGAAACTCTTGGGCTCAAGTGCCCACCTACCTTGGCCTCCCAGATTGCTGAGATTACAGGCGTGAGCCACTGTCCCTGGCCTTTTTTTTTCTTTTTCTTTTTTCTTTTTTTTTTTTTTACATTTTCTGATTGGTTATTTCTGGTACAGTAAAATACTAGTAGTTTCTGTTTGTTTGTTTGTTTTATAGGTTAATTTTGTACACAACAACCTTTATGAATACCCTTGCTGGTTCTACTAGTCTTTCTGCTGATTTTATTTTATTTATTTGTTTATTTTAAGACGGAGTTTCGATCGTTACCCAGGCTGGAGTGCAATGGCGCGATCTCAGCTCACTGCAACCTCCGCCTCCGGGCTTCATGCAATTCTCCTGTCTCAGCCTCCCGAGTAGCTGGGATTACAGGCATGCACCACCATTCCTGGCTAATTTTGTATTTTTAGTAGAGGCGGGGTTTCTCTATGTTGGTTAGGCTGGTCTCGAACTCCTCACCTGTTGATCCACCCACCTCGGCCTCCCAAAGTGCTGGGATTACAGCCGTGAGCTACTGCGCCCGGCAAATAATCAGTTTTATTTTTTCCTTTCCTATCTTTGCACTACTTGTTTCTTTTATTTCCTTGTAGTATTGCTCAAGACCTCTAGGATTTTGTAAAATAAGTGTGGTAACAGTGGACATCTTTGTTTTTTTCCCCAATAATAAAAGAGATGAGTCCAACATTATTCATTAAGTATAAGAATTTCCTATCTAACCTTTGTTTGCTAAAGGTTTTTATGATAAGCAGGTATTGAACCTCATCAAATGCCCTTTAAAATTCTCATTTGAGATAGCCATATGATTGTTTTTCTTTTTTTTTTTTTTTTTTTTTCTTTTGAGACGGAATTTTGCTCTTGTTGCCCAGGCTGGAGTGCAATGGCACAATCTCGGCTCACCACAACCTCCGCCTCCCAGGTTCAAGCGATTCTCCTGCCTCAGCCTTGCGAGTAGCTGGGATTACAGGTGCCCGCCACCACGCCCGGCTAATTTTGTATTTTAAGTAGAGACGGGGTTTCTCCATGTTGGTCAGGGTAGTCTCGAACTCACGACCTCAGGTGATCCACCCGCCTCAGCCTCCCAAAGTGCTGGGATTACAGTCTTGAGCCACTGCGCCCGGCCTCTATTTATTTATTTATTTATTTTTTTTTTTTGAGATGAAGTCTCGCTCTGTCACCCAGGCTGGAGTGCATTGGTGCCATCTCGACTCACTGCAACCTCCACCTCCTGGGTTCAAGTGATTCTCCTGCCTCAGCCTCCCAAGTAGCTGGAACTACTGGTGCGTGCCAACATGCCTGGCTAATTTTTTGTATTTTTAGTAGAGACGGGGTTTCACTGTGTTAGCCAGGATGGTCTTGATCTCCTGACCTCGTGATTCACCCACCTCGGCCTCCTAAAGTGCTGGGATTACAGGCAAGAGCCACCGCATCCTGCTGATTTTTTTCCTTTAGTCTATTATTGTGATAAACCACATTGATGGATTTTGTAATTTTTTTTTTTTTGGAGACAGAATCTTGCTGTGTCACCCAGGCTGGAGTGCAGTGGCATGATCTAGCCTCACTGCAACCTCTGCCTCCCAGGTTCAAGCAATTCTCCCGCCTCAGCCTCCCAAGTAGCTGGGACTACAGGTGCCTGCCACCGTGCCCGGCTAATTTTTTGTATTTTTAGTAGAGACGGGTTTTCACCGTGTTAGCCAGGATGGTCTCGATCTCCTGACCTCGTGATCCACCCGCCTCAGCCTCTCAAAGATTTTTTTGTAATTTTAGTAGAGATGGGGTTTCACCATGTTGGTCAGGCTGGTTTTGAACTCCTGGCCTCATGTGTTCTGCCCATCTCAGCTTCCCAAAGTGCTGGGATTACAGGCGTAAGCCACCGCTTCCAGCCTAGTTAAGTAATATTTTATTAAAGATTTTGTGTCTATATTCATAGATTAAATGGGCCTAAAATTCTTTTCTTATATTATTACTAACTGATTTCAGAGGCAAGATTACCCTAGCCTCATAAATGAGTTGGTCACTTTTTCATTTCTTTTCCAAATCTGTATCTCAAATATTTACTCCAGAATGAACCACAGTAGACCACTTAGCCCAGCCTCTTGTTTCCCAAGTAGGCAAAAACATTATCACTCCTATTTTAAAGATGAGGTAGTCGAAGCCCAAGAATGAAGTCCTGAAGGAAGCAGAATTAGAACCTGGAATATCATTTGCCTTAAAATAATCAGTGACCAATTACTTTATAAATAATGCTGCAAGTTTCCAAAGTTAATTTATGTATCAGTTTTCAGAACTGAGAACATTTTCCTGTAGAAACAAACAAGTTGGTTGGGTTTTCATACGAGGTTGTTTAACTCGTAATGTCATCATCCACCACCCCATACTGTAGTGTATATCCCCTAATATCACCCAATCTTCCAACCAGGCTTGACCTTTCAAATTTTTCCACTGTTACCTCTGGACTCAATGTCTGTCATCATCCTTGTAAGCCCATCCTCTTCTCTGAACCTCCCTTTCCTAGACCTTACTGAAACTTGGCGTCTGGAGGGCACACTTCCCTGGCAGCCCTCTTTACAGAGGCTTGTTCATCGGTCTTTGCATACTGCAGAGTAGAGCTGGGTGTATTGCTCCCTAGCGCTGCGTCTAGACTCTTTTTTTTTTTTTTTTGAGACGGAGTGTTGCTCTGTCGCCCAGGCTGGAGTGCAGTGGTGCGATCTCCGCTCACTGCAACCTCCGCCTCCCGGGCTCACGCCATTCTCCTGCCTCAGCCTTCTGAGTAGCTGGGACTATAGGCGCCTGCCACTACGCCCGGCTAATTTTTTTTGTATTTTAGTAGAGACGGGGTTTCACCATGTTAGCCAGGATGGTCTCGATCTCCTGACCTCGTGATCCACCCGCCTCGGCCTCTCAAAATGCTGGGAGGGATTACAGGCGTGAGCCACCGCGCCCGGCCTTTTTTTTTTTTTTCTTTTTTTAGATGGAGTCTCACTCTGTCACCCTGGCTGGAGTGCAGTGGCGCGATCTTGGCTCACTGCAACCTCCGCCTCCCGGGTTCAAACGATTCTCCTGCCTCACCTTCCTGAGTAGCTGGGATTACAGGCGTGCACGACCACGACCGCCTAATTTTTGTATTTTTAGTAGAGAAGTGGTTTCACCATGTAGGTCAGGCTGCTCTTGAACTCCTGAACTCGTGATCTGCCCCCCCTTGGCCTCCCAAAGTGCTGGGATTATAGGCGTGAGCCACCGCACCCGGCCTTAGACCCTTATTCTTTCTTCATCTTTCAAAATCCTCTGCTCTTTGAAATTAATGTCTCAAACTATATGATCTGCTGCCTCTACTTGTTGCGAGGGTCTTCAAACCTGGTTGTTCACCCACATTCACTGATAATGTTAGCACCTGGCTCATCTTCTTCCTCTTTTCACCTATTTTTTCCTAATATCATCGTTGATAACTTCATAATCCATCAGGGCAATCCATTGTGGGCTCTCCGCTCCTCAGTCTCTTCTGCAGTGATCCTCCTCTTCAGCCCATCCTCAGACCTCTACCCTAGGCTTTGTCATCTCCAAAAACAAACTCTTCCAACTTCTTTTTTTTTTTTGAAACGGAGTCTCGCTCTGTTGCCCAGGCTGGAGTGCAATGGCGCCGTCTTGGCTCACTGCAACCTCTGCCTCCCGGGTTCAAGCGATTCTCAGCCTCCTGAGTAGTGGAGATTACAGGCACCCACCACCATGCCTGGCTAATTTTTGTATTTTTGGCAGAGATGGGGTTTCACCATGTTGCCCAGGCTGTTCTCGAATTCCTGACCTCAAGCTATCTGTCGGCCTTGGCCTCCAAAAAGGCTGGGATTACAGGCATGAGCTGCCATACCTAGCAACAATTTTTTTTTTTTTTTGAGACAGAGTCTTGCTGTGTTGCCCAGGCAGGAGTGCAGTGGTGTGACCTCGGCTCATTGCAATTTCTGCTTCCTGGGTTCAAGCAGTTCTCATGACTCAACCTCCCAAGAAGCTGGGATTATGCCTGGCTATTTTTCTTTTTCTTTTTTTTTTTTTTTTGAGACTGAATCTTGCTCTGTCTCCCAAGCTGGAGTGCAGTGGCGTGATCTCGGCTCTCTGCAGGCCTCCGAGGCCTGGCCAATTTTTGTATTTTTAGTAGAGACGGGGTTTTGCCTTGTTAACCGGTCAGGCTGGTCTCAAGCCTCAAGCAATCTGCTTGGCCTCAAGTGATCTGCTTGCTTCAGCCTCCCAATGTGCTAAGATTATAGATGTGAGCCTCTGTGCCTGGCCTTCTTCCAATTTTTTGAATTCAAGCCAGGAATGTTTCATAATCACCTCTAGCCTTCTAGTTCATTTACTCACATATCCTCACTTCTTTTTTTAAATTTTATTTATTTATTTTTTGAGACAGAGTTTCACTCTGTTGCCCAGTGGCACAATCTCGGCTCATTGCAAGCTCCGCCTCCCGGGTTCACCCCATTCTCCTACCTCAGCCTCCTGAGTAGCTGGGACTACAGGAGTGTGTCACCACGCCTGGCTAATTTTTGTATTTTTAGTAGAGACGGGGTTTCACCATGTTACCCAGGATGGACCTTCCAGGCTTAAGTAATCCTCCCACCGCAGCCTCTCGAGCGAGTAGCTAGGACTACAGGTGCCAACCACCATGACTGCCTAACTTTTTGCTGTTGTATTTTTTTTGTAGAGATGAGGTTTTGCCATGTTGCCCAGGCTGGTCTCCAACTCCTGAGCTCAAGTGATCCACTTACCTCAGCCTCCCAAAGTTTTGGGATTACAGACATGAGCCACCATGTCCAGCCTCATGTATCCTCACTTCTTTCACCTCATGGGGACCTCTAAACCATTGACCCTACCAGTTTTTCACTATCCACCAACTCTTTTGTGTTTGCTCTCCCTCTTACCCAATTTATATCTATAATCTAACAGAATCACTCTCGTGAAAATATTATAAAATTCCTTCTTCCTCTTTTCAGTAACACCCAACCCTAGTTAATTTCAACTATTTTCAACTATTCATGTACTTGGATCCCTTTTTTTTTTTTTTGAAGGAGTTTCAGTCTTGTTGCCCAGGCTGGAATGCAATGGTGCGACCTCGGCTCACTGCAACCTCTGCCTCTTAGGTTCAAGCGATTCTCCTGCTTCAGCCTCCCGAGTAGCTGGGATTACAGGCACAAGCCACCACACCCGGTTAGTTTTGTATTTTTAGTACAGACAGGGTTTCTCCATGTTGGTCAGGCTGGTCTCGAATTCCTGACCTCAGGTGATCCACCCGCCCCTGTAGGGACCAGCCCCACAGGGTCAGTGGTTCTCTCCCTGTGTGCGGCGACGAGAGAGTGTAGAAATAAAGACACAAGACAAAGAGATAAAAGAAAAGACAGCTGCGCCTGGGGGACCACTACCACCAATGCGCGGAGACCGGTAGTGGCCCCGAATGTCTGGCTGTGCTGTTATTTATTGGATACAAAGCAAAAGGGGCAGGGTAAAGAGTGTGAGTCATTTCCAATGATAGGTAAGGTCACGTGGGTCACGTGTCCACTGGACAGGGAAGGGGCCCTTCCCTGCCTGGCAGCCCAGGCAGAGAGGGAGAGGAGACAGAGAGAAAGACAGCTTTCACCATTATTTCTGCATATCAGAGACTTTTAGTACTTTCACTAATTGACTACTGCTATCTAGAAGGCAGAGTCAGGCGTACAGGATGGAACACGAAGGCGGACTAGGAGCGTGACCACTGAAGCACAGCATCACAGGGAGACGGTTAGGCCTCCAGATAACTGCAGGCGAGCCTGACTGATGTCAGGCCCTCCACAAGAGGTGGAGGAGCAGAGTCTTCTCTAAACTCCCCTGGGGAAAGGGAGCCTCCCTTTCCCGGTCTGCTAAGTAGCAGGTGTTGTTCCTTGACACTTTTCGCTACCGCTAGACCACCGTCCGCTCGGCAACGGGCATCTTCCCAGATGCTGGCGTTACCGCTAGACCAAGGAGCCCTTCTGGTGGCCCTGTCTGGGCATAACAAAAGGCTCGCACTCTTGTCTTCTGGTCACACCTCACTATGTCCCCTCAGCTCCTATCTCTGTATGGCCTGGCTTTTCCTAGGTTATGATTGTAGAGCGAGGATTATTATAATATTGGAATAAAGAGTAATTACTGTAAACTAATGATTAATGATATTCATATATCTCTAAGATCTATATCTGGTATAACTATTCTTGTTTTATATTTTATTATGCTGGAACATCTCGTGTCCTCGGTCTCTTGCCTCGGCGCCTGGGTGGCTTGCCACCCACACCCCTCAGCCTCCCAAAGTGCTGGGATTACAGGCATGAACCACCACGCCTGGCCCCTACTTGGATCCTTTTATCCAACTAGTTACTTCAAGGCTATTAGAGGAAAAAAATCCATGATGATGCTCACCAGTCACGCTTTACTGGGACCCATTTTACTCCTGTCCTCCCTGGGACATTTGGCAATGTCTGGAGACATTTTTGTCACACTTAGGTGCAGGGGAGGGTGCATCTAATTGATAGAAGTCAGAGATGCTCCTAAATATCCTATAATGCATGGGACAACAAAAAATTATCTAGCCCAAAATGGCAATAGAGATAGCAGGAGAAAAAATGTCAACAGCGTCAAGGTTGAGAAATTCTGCTTTAGCCGGGCGCGGTGGCTCACGCCTGTAATCCCAGAACTTTGGGAGGCCGAGGCGGGCGGATCACCTGAAGTCGGGAGTTCGAGACCAGCCTGACCAACATGGAGAAACCCCGTCTCTACTAAAAATACAAAAAAATTAGCTGGGCATGGTGGCGCATGCCTGTAATCTCAGCTACTCGGGAGGCTGAGGCAGGAGAATCGCTTGAATGCGGGAGGCGGAGGTTGCGGTGAGCCAAGGTCGCACCATTGCACTCCAGCCTGGGCAACAAGAGCAAAACTCTGTCTAAAAAAAAAAAGAGAAATTCTGCTTTAAATTAATTACTAGAAGTCTCAAAGGGGCAATCAACACAAGGCCTTTGCCCTTGCTGTTCCTTCTGCCTATAATATAGTTCCCTTGTGGCTTACTATTATTATTTTTTGTTTGTTTGAGATGGAGTTTTGCTCTTGTCGCCCAGGCTGGAGTGCAGTGGCACGATCTTGGCACACTGCAATCTCTGCCTCCCAGTTTCAAGCAATTATCCTGTCTCAGCCTCCTGAGTAGCTGGGATTACAGGCACATACCATCAAGCTCGGCTAATTTTTAAAAATATTTTTAGTAGAGATGGGTTTTCACCATGTTAGCCAGGCTGGTTTTGAACTCCTGACCTCAGGTGACCCACCTGCCTCGGCCTCCCAAAGTGCTGGGATTACAGGCATGAGCCATTGTGCGGGGCCACTGGCATATTATTTAACAGTCATTTCCTCAAAAAGTTCTCCCTGACCTCATCCTAGAGTAGATTCGACCTCATCAGATTACACTGCTTTATTGCTTTCAAAACATGTACCATTTTCTTTATGTCTTTATTGTCTGCTGCTTCCTTCTAGAAAATAAGTTGCATGAGTTCAGTATCCTTATCTGTTTTGTTTCCTGCTGTATCTCCAGGGTCAACTATAGTGCCTGGTCCTTTTTTTTTTTTTCAGACGAAGACTCGCTCTTATCCCTCAGGCTGGAGCGCAATAGCACGATCTCGGCTCGCTGCAACCTCCGCCTCCCGGGTTCAAGCAATTCTCCTGCCTCAGCCTCCCGAGTAGCTGGGATTACAGGCACCTGCCACCACACCCAGCTAATTTTTGTATTTTAAGTAGAGATGGGGTTTCACCATGTTGGCCAGGCTGGTCTCGAAATCCTGACCTCAGGCGATCCGCCCACCTCGGCCTCCCAAAGTGCTGGAATTACAGGCGTGAGCCACTGCGCCCAGCCTTTTTTTTTTTTTTTTTTTTAATTATTATTGAGACAGCCTGTTGCCCAGGCTGGAGTGCAATGGCGCGGTCTTGGCTCACTGCAACCGCACAACCTCCGCCTCCCGGGTTCAAGGGATTCTCTTGCCTCAGTCTCCGGAGTTGCTGGGACTACAGGCGCGTGCCACCACGCCCAGCTAATTTTTTGTGTCTTTAGTAGAGACGGGGTTTCACCATGTTGGCCAGGCTGGTCTCAAACTCCTGACCTCGTGATCCCCCCGCCTCAGCCTCCCAAAGTGCTGGGATTACAGGCATGAGCCAACATGCTTGGTCTCCCCCTTTTTTTTTTTTGAGACGGAGTCTTGCTCTGTTGCCCAGGCTGAAGTACAGTGATGCGGTCTCGGCTCACTGCAACCTCTGCCTCCCAGCTTAAAGCGATTCTCCTGCTTCAGCCTCCCGAGTAGCTGGGATTACAGGCCCCTGCCACCACACCCAGCTAATTTTTTGTATTTCTAGTAGAGATGGGGTTTCACCATGTTGGCCAGGCTGGTCTCGAACTCCTGACCTCGTGATCCTCCTGCCTCTGCCTCCCAAAGCGCTGCAATTACAGGCATGAGCCACCACACCTGGCCACACCATTTTTTTTTTAAGAGACAGGATCTCCCTCTGTTGCCCAGGCTGGAGTGCAGTGGCATGATCATAGCTCACTGCAGCCTTGAACTTATGGGCTTAAGTGATCTTCTCACCTCAGCTTCCTGAGTAGCTGGGACTACAGACATAACCACTGTGCCTGGCCATGTCTGGCACATTATAGACACTTAGAAAATATTTGTTGAGGGCTGGGTACGGTGGCTCGCACCTGTAATCCTAGAATTTTGGGAGGCCAAGGTGGGTGGATCACCTGAGATCAGGAGTTCAAGACCAGTGTGGCCAACATGGTGAAACCCCGTCTCTACTAAAAATATTTTAAAAATTAGCTGGGCATGGTGGTCTGTGCCTGTAACCCCAGCTACCTGGGAAGCTGAGGCACAAGAATCGCTTGAACCTGAGAGGCAGAGGTTGTGATGAGCCAAAATCGCGCCACTGCCTTCCAGCCTGGGTGACAGAGCAAGACTCCGTCTCAAAAAAAAGAAAAAAGAAAATATTCGTTGAACGGTGAATGAAAATATTGTTTATTTGCAATTTATTCATTCATTCCTCAAATATTTATTGATGATAAAATCCAGACACATCTCTACCCTCTTGGAGCATACAGTACAGTGGGGATACTGACATTGAATAAATAAGTACATAAAGTAAATACAGTATTTTCAAACTGTGATAAGAGCTTTGAAAGCAAAGTACTGGTAGCCACGAGGGTACTATGCAGATGATCTGACTCAGTTTGGGGTGGGGTGGTCAGGCCAGGCTTTCTAAAAGAAGTGCTATTTGAGGGATAGCTGAAGGATTAGTTGGTTAGCTGGATAGAGGAAGGTGGGTGGGAGTGGATGGAGAAGAGCTTCCAGACCCAGAGAACAGACTGTACAAAGGCAATTCAGTGGGCGAACAGAGGGAAGGCCAGTGTGGCTGAGGCAGTCAGGTCAGCCGTGGTGTGGCACTTACTGGCAAGAACACGAGTGTCACTGAAAGATTTTATTTTATTTTATTTTATTTATTTTCTTTTTTCTTTTTTTTTTTTTTGAGACGGAGGTTTGCTCTGTCGCCCAGGCTGCAGTGCAGTGGCGCGATCTCGGCTCACTGCAAGCTCCACCTCCCGGGTTCACGCCATTCTCCTGCCTCAGCCTCCCAAGTAGCTGGGACTACAGGCGCCCGCCACCTCGCCCGGCTAATTTTTTTTTTTTTTTTTTTGTATTTTTAGTAGAGACGGGGTTTCACCATGGTCTTGATCTCCTGACCTCGTGATCCGCCCACCTTGGCCTCCCAAAGTGCTGGGATTACAGGTGTGAGCCACCGCGCCCGGCCGACTGAAAGATTTCAAACAGGAAATGACAAAGTTCAGAGTGGGTAAGAAGTGGTCACTCCAGAGAATAGAGTTTAAAAGGACCAGTGTGGAAGGGAGATTGGTTTGGAGGCAGTTGTTGTGTCCAGCCTTGGGCTGGTGTGGGGTGGCGGCAGTGAGTTTGGAGAGAAGCTGGATATAGTTAAGTGATGACAAACATTTTCCTTTAGAGCTAAAGGAAAGTTTTCAAGAAAATCTCAGCTGGTCTGAAGGCAGTGAATTATTTCAATTGATTGTTCACAGTCAGTTACAGACGGAACTTCTTTTTCTACTCTCGCCCCCTTCTCACTACTGCATCTGACTAGTCTTTTAACATAAAAAAAAAAGGTCGGGGGTGGTGGCTCATGCCTGTAATCCCAGCACTTTGGGAGGCCGAGGCAGGCGGATCACGATGTCAGGAGTTTGAGACCAGTCTGACCAACATGGTGAAACCCCGTCTCTACTAAAAATACAAAAATTAGCTGGGCGTGGTGGTGTGTGCCTGTAATCCCAGCTATTTAAGAGACTGAGGCAGGAGAATTGCTTGAACCCAGGAGGTGGAGGTTGCAGTGAGCTGAGATCGCACCACTGCACTCCAGCCTGGGCAATAGAGCAAGATTACGTCTCAAAATAAAATAAAATTAAAAAAAAAAAAAAGGTCGGGGCCGGGCGCCGTGGCTCACACCTGTAATCCCAGCACTTTGGGAGGCCGAAGCAGGTGGATCACCTGAGGTCGAGTTCGAGACTGACCTGACCAACATGGTGAAACCCCATCTCTACTAAATACAAAAAGTTAGCCGGGTGTGGTGGTGCATGCCTGTAATCCCAGCTACTTGGGAGGTTGAGGTAGAATTGCTTGAACCTGGGAGGCAGAGGTTGCAGTGAGCCGAGATTGTGCCACTGCTCTCCAGCCTGGGCACAGTGGCTCATGCCTGTAATCCCAGCACTTTGGAAGGCCGAGGCAGGCGGATCACAAGGTCAGGAGATTGAGACCATCCTGGCTAACACAGTGAAAACCCGTCTCTACTAAAAAAATACAAAAAAATTTAGCCAGGCGTGGTGGCGGGTGCCTGTAGTCTCTACTCAGGAGGCTGAGGCAGGAGAATGGCCTGAACCTGGGAGGCAGAGGTTGCAGTGAGCTGAGATCATGCCATTGCACTCCAGCCTGGGTGACAGAGCAAGACTCCGTCTCAAAAAAAAAAAAAAAGGAAAGTCAGTTGCGGTAGCTCACTCCTGTAATCCCAGCACTTTGGGAGGCTGAGGCAGGGAGATCACTTGAGGTCAGGAATTCGAGCCCAGACTGGCCAACATGGTGAAACTTCGTTTCTACTAAAAATACAAAAAATTAGCTGGGCGTGGTGGTGCGCGCTTGTAATCCCAGCTACTTGGGAGGGTGAGGCAGGAGAATTGCTTGAACCCAGGAGGCAGAGGTTGCAGTGAGCCGAGATCGTGCCACTGCACTCCAGCTTGGGTGACAGAACGAGACTCTGTTTCAAAAAACAAACAAAGCCAGAACAATGATGACACATGGCTGTAATTGCAGCTATTTGTTGGGGGGGTGGGGGGCATCCTTTGAGCCCAGAAGTTCAAGGCTGCAGTGAGCTATAATTGCACCACTGCACTCTAGCCTGGGCAACAGAGTGAGACCCTGCCTCTAAGAGTACATTAATCCAGAAAAGTACCATTAATCCAAAACTACAACAATAAAAATGAATAACAAAGAGTTCATGGCTGGGAGCGGTGGCTCATGCCTGTAATCCCAGCACTTTGGGAGGTCGAGGTGGGTTGGGATCACCTGAGGTCAGGAATTCGAGATCGGCCTGGCCAACATGGTGAAACCCCATCTCTACTAAAAATACAAAAATTAGCTGGGCGTGGTGGTGGGCACCTACACTCCCAGCTACTTGGGAGGCTGAGGCAGGAGAATCACTTGAATCCAGGAGGTGGAGGTTGCCGTAAGCCGAGATCATGCCATTGCACTCCAGTCTGGGCAACGAGAGCAAAAACTCTGTCTCAAAAAAAAAAAAAAAAAAAAGAGTTCATGAAAGTCTTCATTTTATACAAAAGCAGGTCAATTAGCTTAGCATAAGGGGGCCTTTAATACGTTTAGCGAATAAACGAAGGAAAGACAGAGAAATGTTTGAGAGGGCAAAACAAAGATAAAAAACGTGAGAGAGTTGAGGTAAAAAATGGAGAGAGGAAAATGAAACGAGAGAGAGCCAGAATAAGCAGGGTATGTGAGAATCTGAGAAGTATGAGGAGGTTGGAGGGTAGTAAGAAGATTGGGAGGAAACTGGGCAGGGTGGGTGGGGAAAGTGCAGTGTGCACCTAAGAAGAGGAAAGAAAGATTAATTGCTGATGCTGGGTTCCAAGGAGACTGGAGACAAGGCGCAAAGGTAAACAAAAAGACAAGGAGTGTGCTGGGTGCGGTGGCTCACGCCTGTAATCCTGCACTTTAAGAGGTGGGGGCGGGGGGATTGCTTGAGTTCAAGTGTTCAAGACCAGCCTGAGCAATATGGTGAAAACCCTTCTCTACCAAAAATACAAAAACTTTAGCTGGGCGTGGTGGTGTGCACCCGCGGTCCCAGCTACTGGGGACGCTGAGGCCGGGTGATCGCTTGAGCCCGGGAGGCGAGGCTGCAGTGAGCCGAGATTGCACCTCTGCACTCCAGCCTGGGTAACACAGACCCCCGCTCTCGAACAACAAAAAAAAGACAAGGAGTGAAATAGGAAGCTCCAAAGCAGGAAAGGCAGGAAGGGGAGATGACCAAAGATGAAGGAGGAAGGAGCAAAAGGCTGGAAGGGGTGCCGGGAGGAAGGAGGGAGCAATGCTTTGGGGAGAGACAGCAGGACTGCAGGGTGAGGGACCATGGACGACCACCTTAGAGAGCCAGATTATAGGGAGGACGCAACAGTGAGGGCTTGAGAGCGTGCACAGCAATTGGCAGTCCAAGCCCAGGCCCGGGAGAGAAAGAGAAAAGGGCGAGTGTGGGGGAGGGGTGGGAAAGGTGGAGGATAGGTCTGAAAAGACTCTAAGGGAGGGGAACGATGGGTGTGGCCAAGACTCTGACCTAGCCCTCACCCTGCTCCCCACCCTCGGCCGGCTTTCGGTCCCAGTGGTTTCTTCCTCCAGTTAGGAGCCTTGATGCCGGAGGGGATAGTGGTAGGTGGGGAGGTTGAGTGCAAAGGGTTCAGGCTGTAAGTCATGTTGGGTTGGAATGGGGGCAGAGGAAGGTGGGGCTGTTGGGGAGCCACGCTAAGCCGGGTGTCTGTAGCAGAGCCAGAGAACCGGGACAGTGAAGCGGGTGCTGAAGGGGGCGACTCTCAGGGATCGGGCCAGGGCCCCCGAAGGTGGGATCGACCAGGGTAGGAGCCAGAAAAAAAAAGGAGAGCAGCGGGTGGGGGCGAAAGCAGGGCCAGCGAGAGAGCACTTTGGATAAAACCCGGCGGGGAAAGGGCGGCGCCGAGGCTGGTCAGGGGCGCCCCGCAGCGTCCCAGGCGCACCTGTTGGGAAGAAAGGAAGGGGCTTCCCGGTGTTCGAGGGAAATCCAGTCCGGAGGGGCTGACTCGGAGCTTGGGACTCCCGGGGAGCCACCGCCTCCTCCCCAGCGGCGGTCAAAACCGGGCAAGCGAAGGGGCGTGACCCTGGTGCTCAGGTTTCTTCCTCCTCACCTGGGCAAGGAGGGGTGGGGGCCACGACTTCCGGTTCAGGTGAGTGTCCCTTCGGTGACGTCAGGTCACCCTCGGCCGCCCCTCCGGTCCCGCCTCCCCCTCCCGCGCTCCTGGGGCCCGCGGGCCGCGCCCCCGACGCCCTACATATACTCAGGTGCGCCCCACCTGTCCGCCCGCACCTGCTGGCTCACCTCCGAGCCACCTCTGCTGCGCACCGCAGCCTCGGACCTACAGCCCAGGATACTTTGGGACTTGACGGCGCCCAGAACCGCGCCCAGACGTCCCCTCCACCTTTTGTTTGGCTAGGGTCGCCGAGAGCGCCCGGAGAGAACCGCCTGGCCTTCGGGGACCGCTTTTGTCTGGAACCACCCTCCCGGCGTATCCTATTCCCTCTGCCGCGAGGCCATCGCTTCACTGGAGGGGTCGATTTGTGTGTAGTTTGGTGACAAGATTTGCATTCACCTGGCCTAAACCCTTTTTGTCTCTTTGGGTGACCGGAAAACTCCACCTCAAGTTTTCTTTTGTGGGGCTGCCCCCCAAGTGTCGTTTGTTTTACTGTAGGGTCTCCCGCCCGGCGCCCCCAGTGTTTTCTGAGGGCGGAAATGGCCAACTCGGGCCTGCAGTTGCTGGGCTTCTCCATGGCCCTGTTGGGCTGGGTGGGTCTGGTGGCCTGCACCGCCATCCCGCAGTGGCAGATGAGCTCCTATGCGGGTGACAACATCATCACGGCCCAGGCCATGTACAAGGGGCTGTGGATGGACTGCGTCACGCAGAGCACGGGGATGATGAGCTGCAAAATGTACGACTCGGTGCTCGCCCTGTCCGGTAAGGCCGCAGGACCGACGGGGCGCACGCGCCCTGGACCGAGGTGGCGGGGTGGTGCGCGTGGGAGAGCCGAGGCCCCACGGCTGGGGGTCCTGGGTTGCCAGGGAGCTGCAGGGCGAGGAAGTGGTCGGCTGGGGGCGGCGGGGCTGGGCAGGAGCGGGCCGGGGTTCCGGCGGCTGCACGTGGGCGCTCACCTCGGTCGCCCACGATCCTCTTCCGCCCCCAACCCAGCCTCGTCCCCGACTCGGAGCAGCGGTGCTTAGGCCGGGGCCGTCCCCTCCCCCATCCCCGGGCAGGCCATGGCCTCCGTCATCTCCCGCCCTTTTCTCAGACACAAACGGTCCTGGGGCGCCGGGCGCGGGGCGCGGGGCGCGCCGAGGGCCGAAGGGCGGTGCGGCTGGTCAGAGTGGGCCGCCGCCTGCGGCCTCTAATCTTATCGGCCGATTAGCCGAAGCCACAAACCCGGTGGCCTCGATAGCGGGCTCAGAGCAGGGACGCCGGCTGGCATGTGCGCCGCGCGGGGCTCGGGCCACCGTCTCGGCTTCTCTTCGCTGCCCCCTTTCACCCTTCCCCCTATTCAGGGCAGTTTCACCGAAACCCCGGCGCCCCGGGCGGATCCTTGAGCGGAGAGGGCGGGGCGGGAGCAGGAAGGCCGCGCTGTCGGGAGGGGCGGGGACCTGCCCGCTTGGCCCAGGCCTTGGACACCTGGGCGCCCCTGGCCCGCGGCAGAACACGGCGCCGGACAGACGAGGTCCAGGGGTTAGTGGGCGCGGCCGGCGGCACGAAGGCTGGAGCCGCCTGCATTTCCAGCAATGACGGCGCCCTTTCCCCTCGCCCGCAGCGGCCTTGCAGGCCACTCGAGCCCTAATGGTGGTCTCCCTGGTGCTGGGCTTCCTGGCCATGTTTGTGGCCACGATGGGCATGAAGTGCACGCGCTGTGGAGGAGACGACAAAGTGAAGAAGGCCCGTATAGCCATGGGTGGAGGCATAATTTTCATCGTGGCAGGTGAGCCCCCGGGTTCTCCCGTCTGGGAGGAGCAAGGCTGGGCAAGGCGCCCGTTTGGGGCATCACTATACTGAAACCCTCGTTCTCTCTCCAGGTCTTGCCGCCTTGGTAGCTTGCTCCTGGTATGGCCATCAGATTGTCACAGACTTTTATAACCCTTTGATCCCTACCAACATTAAGTAAGTCTGGGAACCCTGCCTCCTAAGGGGACAGGTCTGGGGTCCTGGAATAGGGAGGAGGGCAGAGGCAGGCCAGGGTTTCTAACCACCCCCTTCTCTTCACAGGTATGAGTTTGGCCCTGCCATCTTTATTGGCTGGGCAGGGTCTGCCCTAGTCATCCTGGGAGGTGCACTGCTCTCCTGTTCCTGTCCTGGGAATGAGAGCAAGGCTGGGTACCGTGCACCCCGCTCTTACCCTAAGTCCAACTCTTCCAAGGAGTATGTGTGACCTGGGATCTCCTCGCCCCAGCCTGACAGGCTATGGGAGTGTCTAGATGCCTGAAAGGGCCTGGGGCTGAGCTCAGCCTGTGGGCAGGGTGCCAGACAAAGGCCTCCTGGTCACTGTCCCTGCACTCCATGTATAGTCTTCTTGGGTTGGAGTGGGGCTGTTGATGGGAGAGACAAAAAGAGGGAGAGTGTGCTTTTTGTACAGTAATAAAAAATAAGTTTTGGGAAGCAGGCTTTTTTCCCTTCAGGGCCTCTGCTTTCCTCCCGTCCGGATCCTTGCAGGGAGCTTGGAACCTTAGTGCACCTACTTCAGTTCAGAACACTTAGCACCCCACTGACTCCACTAACAATTGACTAAAAGATGCAGGTGCTAGTATCTCGACATCCATTCCCACCCCCCTCTTATTTAAATAGCTACCAAAGTACTTCTTTTTTAATAAAAAAATAAAGATTTTTATTAGGTATGGGGGTGTTCTACTCTCTCACATTACCCCATGTCTTCATCCTACCTTCTGTCCTAATGAGACGCTGCTTCCTGGCTCACAAGGCGGGGTTCCACAGACAAGGGGAACCAAGGTGGGGCAGAGACAGGGTAAGGCTAACACAAACAACAGAAAGATGGTTCAGGGCCCAAAGTCTTCCCACGCCCCCTCCAATTACAATCTAATCAAATCTGGCCAGTCAAATATCCAGGTCGTCATCTGGGTCTTCTTGGTCCAGGTCATCATAAGCATCTGGCTCATAAAAGATGTGGCTGGTAGCCTGGTCTGGCCTAGGCCGAAGGAGAGCCTGCTGTCTGAGAAGGAAAGATTTGGTGCTGGTGAGGGTAGCTAACAGGTTGGGTCTGGATACTTTCTTCCAGGTGACTGTGACTCTCATTCAGGCAACCTGTTAGGCCTCCATGTCATCTTATTGGTCCAAGTCCCTTTCTCTGACTTCCATGTTAGAGCTGAAGCACCATTTGGTACTGGGATAGATACCCTTGTACTGCTCTCCTAATAAAACTAAGTTCCTAGCAGCTTGAGGGCAAGGATCTTGTAGTCTTGCTTCATCCACCCACATACTGGGCACAGAACTGCAGGCATGTACTAAGCCTTTGTTAACCAGCCTTTGCCACGCCCGTATAGACTTCTGTCCTGCTAGCACCACTGCCTAGGGATAGGGCCACCTCCCAAGGGTCTGGTCTGGCTCAGCCCAGGCCCAGGCCCAGGGTGCTCTGGGGACAACTGGAGCTGTGACCCAAGGGTCTAAGGGAGAGAAAAGAGACATAAAGGCCCTCTGCCATTATAGGGGGAATGGGTGGATCAAGAACTTGGACTTGTCTCTGGAGGTGGACTTCAGCCCCTATAAAGTCAGGTTAATCAATAACCTGTTGCCCCACCTCTCCACGGCCCAGATGCTGGGCTCTACTCGGGGATCCACATACCCAGGTCCCAACCTTACTTTTCAGAGCTGAACTGGAAGGGCAGGGTCAGGCTATCTCTGGCTTCTCTCTCTTTCTTGGACAGGTGAAGGTTAAAGGTCAAATGAGTTGTGGGATCCACCTGTAGGTACAAAG
The DNA here is from genome assembly GCF_028885625.2 of Pongo pygmaeus. Lineage (NCBI taxonomy): Eukaryota > Metazoa > Chordata > Mammalia > Primates > Hominidae > Pongo > Pongo pygmaeus. The sequence continues at coordinate 7,126,064 of NC_072392.2, read as the reverse complement.
GATGCTGCCACTCTGCCCCATCCCTAGAATCCCTGACCCCACCCCCAACCTCTGCAGCTTTTATTCTCTCTCACCGGGGGTATATGAGGATCAGAGTAGGGCTGGGACTCTACAGAGGGCCCCTGTTGGAGATCCAGGCTGAAGTCCGGAAGGATGGAGAACCACTGAGTCTGGAGAGAAAAAAGAAAAGAGTTTTTTTCATCTTACTGAAGAAACTAGACAGACTCCAGGACCTCACATCCTCAGCCCCCAATCACCTATTTAACTGACTGCTTTCAGCTCCTGCCCTCAACGTTTTTTTTTTTTTGAGACAGGGTCTAGCTTTGTCGCCCAGGCTGGAGTACAGTGGCGTGATCTTGGCTCACTGCAACCTCCGCCTCCCAGGTTCAAGTGATTCTCCTGCCTCAGCCTCCCGAGTAGCTGGGATTACAGGCACATGCTACCACGCCCAGCTAACTGTTGTATTTTTAGTAGGGATGGGGTTTCGCTATGTTGTCCAGGCTGGTCTCAAACCACTAACCTCAGGTGATCTGCCCACTTTGGCCTCCCAAAATGCTGGGATTACAGGTGTAAGCCACTGCGCCCAGCCTCTATTTTATTTTCAAAAGTGAAAGCAAGTTGATTAAGGAAGTAAAGGAATAAAAGGATGGCTATTCCTTAGGCAGAGCCATCTTTTTTTGAGACGGAGTCTCGCTCTGTTGCCCAGGCTGGAGTGTAGTGGCATGATCTCAGCTCACCTCAACCTCCGCCTCCCAGGTTCAAGTGATTCTCCCACCTCAGCCTCCCGAATAGCTGGGACTACAGGCACCCACCACTATGCCCAGCTAATTTTTGTGTTTTTAGTAGAGACGGGGTTTCATCATGTTGGCTAGGTTGGTCTTGAACTCCTGACCTCAGGTGATCTGCCCACCTCTGCTTCCCAAAGTGCTGGGATGACAGGCGTGGGCCACTTTGCCCAGCCCCACTTACTTTTTTTTTTTTTTCTGAGATGGAGTTTCACTCTGTTGCCCAGGCTGGAGTGCAGCAGCATGATGTCAGTTCACTGCAACCTCTGCCTCCCGGGTTCAAGCGATTCTCCTGCCTCAGCCTCCGGAGTAGCTGGGACTACAGGTGTGCGCCACGATGCCTGGCTAATTTTTGTATTTTTAGTAGAGATGAGATTTCACCATGTTAGCCAGGCTGGTCTCGAACTCCTGACCTCACACAATCTGCCCACCTTGGCCCCCCAAAGTGCTGGGATTATGGGCCTGAGCCACCTCGCCTGGGCCCCACTTACACTTTATAACCTTGGTAAGTGACTTAAATTTAAATCTCCTTGGGCCGGGTGCAGTGGATCACACCTGTAATCCCAGCACTTTGGGAGACCAAGGCCAGAGGATGGCTTGGGCCTAGTTATTCAAGACCAGCCTGGGCAACAGGGTGAGATCCCACCTGTATAAAAAACTAAAAAGCTGGCTGGATGTGGTGCTACATGCCTGTGTTCCCACCTCCAGCTACACCAGAGGCTGAGGCAGGAGGATCACTTGAGCATGGGAGGTCAAAGCTGCCGTGAGTTATGATTGCACCACAGCACTCCAGCCTGGGCAACAGTGAGACCTTGTCCAAAAAAAAAAAACAAAAAAAAACCCTCCCTGGACTGGCTTTCCAGCCTGAAAAATGGTGATAATAAAACAATCTACCTTAACCATAGCTGAGAGGATTAAATGAAGTGAGTGATAGAAAACAGAGAAATACCTAAATCAGCTTTTTTTTTTAAAAAAAGGTCTCCCTGAGGGCTGGGCACAGTGGCTCAGTCTGTAATCCTAGCACTTTGGGAGGCTGAGGTGGAAGGATCACTTGAGCCCAGGAGTTTGAGACCACCCTGACCAACACAGTGAAACCCCATCTCTAAAAAAAGTTTGTTTTTAAAGTCTCCTTGAAACATCAGCATTTTCATTGTTCTTCCCATCGTGCCACCCCTTTCTCTGCCCGCCGCTTCCAGTCCTTCCCTGTTGGTTCTTCTGACCTGGTCAGTTGGGCGCTGTCGGGGCCTCCGACACAGGATGTGGGCCAAGGCATGGCCCATGGTACCGCCCAGGGTCACCTCAGTCTGAGCAAGGCTGCTGAGAGCTCCCACAGGGCCTGGTCCATGAAGCTCTTCATGTAGCAAGCCCAGCACACTCACTTTCCCCACCGGGGAGCTGTCACCTAGAGGAGGACAAGAAATGCAGGACAGTAGGGTGCATTCAGGTTGGTGGCCTGGGAGCAAACAGTGAAGAGGAGAGGAGAGAGCCTCACAATTCCATCACAGTGCTGCCAAAATCCTGACGTCCCTTGGCCAATCTCACTACCGTGCTGAGCCTCCTCCAGCCCACACCTTAATCTCCTCTATCATCCCAATGTAAAGCTGATCAAGGCACCGCTCTAACTTCTATCCTTCAGCAGCGCCTCCGCCTTCAGGATGGAATGAACGCTTCCAGCAGGTGGTGTCCACTTACTTTCCAGCCTCATCTCTTACACACGGAAGTACTTATAGTTTCTGGAACTTCCCAAGATCTCAGTCAGTGCCTTCAATTCTCTGCCTCCCTTTTTGGGAGCATTTAGAGAGTGTCAGGCACTATGCTAAACGCTTTAACACAATGTTTGAATCCTTACAAAGGTCAGCGTTTTTAGGTCAAACCATATGAAATCACTGACATTTAACAATTTTTTTTCTTTTCTTTTTTGAGACGGAGTCTTGCTCTGTCACCCAGGCTGGAGTGCAGTGGCGCAATCTTGGCTCACTGCAACCCCTGCCACGGGTTCAACAATACTGCCTCAGTCTCCTGAGTAGCTGGGACTACAGGCACATGCCACCACGCCTGGCTAATTTTTGTATCTTTAGTAGAGACGGAGTTTCAACATCTTGGCCAGGCTGGTCTTGAACTCCTGACCTCGTGATCTACCTGTCTTGGCCTCCCAAAGTGCTGGGATTACAGGCGTGAGCCACTGCGCCCGGACTGTTTTTATTTTTTTATTTTTTTGAAATGAAGTCTTTCTCTGTCACCCAGGCTGCAGTGCAGTGGCGTGATCTCAGCTCACTGCAACCTCTGCCTCCTGGGTTCAAGTGATTCTCTTGCCTCAGCCTCCTGAGTAGCTGGGATTACAGGCGTGCACCACCACACTCAGCTAATTTTTTGTAGTTTTAGTAGAGACAGGGTTTCACCATGTTGGCCAGGCTGGTCTCCAACTCCTGACCTCAGGTGATCCGCCCGCCTTGGCCTCCCCAAGTGCTGGGATTACAGGCGTGAGCCATTGCGCCCAGCCAATATTTAACAACTTTTGATCTAAGAAATGGCAATATAGTGGTTCATCCTAATGTTTCCCTTGTACCTTCCCCCGTATACAGGGGAAAGTGAAGCAATGAGAGATCAAGCACCTTAATACATAGCTGGGCGTCTGACTCCTAAGTCCATTCGAGTACCCACAGTGCACTTCAAGGCTAGTCCCAGTGCCCCTGCCTGGCCAAATTTTCCTGGCTGACCTCTTGCTCTTCAAGAGAGTGCCTTTTTTTTTGAGATGGAGTCTTGCTCTGTCCCCCAGGCTGGAGTGCAGTGGCCCCATCTCGGCTCACTGCAAGCTCCACCTCCCGGGTTCACGCCATTCTCCTGTCTCAGCCTCCCGAGTAGCTGGGACTACAGGTGCCCGCCACCAAGCCTGGCTAATTTTTTTTTGTATTTTTAGTAGAGATGGGGTTTCACCATGTTAGCCAGGATGGTCTCGATCTCCTGTCCTTGTGATCCGCCCACCTCGACCTCCCAAAGTGCTGGGATTACAGGTGTGAGCCACTGCGCCTGGCCGAGAGTGCCCTTCTGTAAGGTACCCTGTGCATGTCCTATATCATCATGGCCTTTATCAGACCATCTCGTAGCTGCCTGTTTACTTATCTCCATCTTTTATGGGACTTCGAGCTCCTGGAAGGCAAGGACCCCGCTACAGTCAGTCTGTATTTTGCCATTATCTAGACTTGTACCTGACACATTGTATGTATTTACTATTGATTTGTTAAATGAATGAATGAGTGAAACAAATGAGTAAAAAAATATCTTGGAGGAAAAAAAAGCAAATGGTAGATGGCATTAAGGAGAAGTTAAAAAAAAACAGACAAAAAGGTCAAAAAAATGAAAAAAGGTCTGACTGGAGAACCCAGATGTTTCTTCTAGGGTAGAAAGGAAAAGGGGCACACTCCTTGGCAGAGGCAGAGGTATGAGGGGAAACAATGAAGGAGGGGTCTCACCAGGACAAGAGTCCTGATGGCTCACAGCATGCAGGGCCTGGCAGAGTGTGGTGCAGGGAAGGCGAAGTAGCAGCCAGCTGAGTGAATCGAGAGCAATGGTGACAGGAGCAGGATCTGTCCTCTTGCACATGGCTCTCAAGGCTCCCAGCGGCCCCCCAGGAAAAGCCTCCTCAGTTTTTGACCAGTTGAGAGGGTCTCTGAAGAAGTCATGGTAAACCAGCCTGCAAAGGGAAAATAAGACACAATATAATATTGCCCCTTCCCCCCAGAGGATCACAAAGTTCATCCTCTGATCTTTTTGGCTCTGTTTTCTCGATTTTCATGAATATCCTAAACATTAGTGAAAGATAATTACTGAGAGATAGCATACAGTGTTTGAGAGCACAGACTTTGGTGTCTGACAGCCTGACCTCCAAGCTTGGCTTTGCTACTTGCCCAAGGTCAGCTAACTGATACATTATCTCTAAGACTCAGTTGCTTCATTGGTGAAATGAGATGCCAACCTCTAAGCATTCAGCACAGTGCTTGACACACAGTATATGCCTGATAAATGTTAGTTATCACCATTATCAAATACTTCCTGTGTGTGGCACCTAAAGTTTATCACCCAGGATGAAAAAAGAGAAAGCAGAGGACGTGAGACTTGGTCCTGCCTGTAGAACAGCTTAAAGAAAGTTAAGAATTAAGTCAAGGAGTAACAACTACAGAAAAAACAGCTCAGGAAAGGGAGACTGGCATAGGTAGCAGAACTTTTTTTTCCCAGATATCTCTTTTCTATCTTCTGGTTCTCTTGTGGAATGCCTTTTTTTTTTTTTTTTTTTGAGACAGAGTTTCACTCTTGTTGCCCAGGCTGGAGTGCAATGGCGCGATCTCCGCTCACTGCAACCTCTGCCTCCTGGGTTCAAGCGATTCTCCTGCCTCAGCCTCCTGAGTAGCTGGAATTACAGGCATGTGCCACCATGCCCAGCTAATTTTTTTGTATTTTTAGTAGAGATGGGATTTCTCCATGTTGGTCAGGCTGGTCTCGAACTCCCGACCTTAGGTGATCCACCCGCCTCAGCCTCCCAAAGTGCTGGGATTACAGGCGTGAGCCACGGCGCCCAGCCATGGAATGGCATCTTAACATACACCACTACCTCTATCACAACAATGGCTGATGCAAAATTAGAGGCTCAACAGATAAGAGGTAAACTACTATTATCATCCACTGAGTTGCCCGGACTAGGAAGTAGAAAGCATCCTACTAATGGTTCTTAATGTCTCCTGATCAGGCACGCAGCTGGGTTTAGGGACTTCCTTATCTCAATACTTTTTTCTCCCCTACATTAGTCAATAAATCCTGGAAATTCTACCCACTAAAGTTCTTTATATGTATTCTAAACTTTCCATCTCTACTGCTACTGCCTTAAACCAGGCCTCTATCACTTCCTACCATTATTCCCTAAAATTCATTAGGCCAGGAACAGGTCTGTCTCACTCACTGCCGTCTCCAGTATCTTGCACAGCACCTGGTTTATAGTTGGTGCTCGGTACATATGCACCTTAAAGAGTGAACCCGGATTAACGGATTACTGCAATACCCTTCCCACATGTTCTCCCTATCTCCAGGCTATTTCTCTCTCAACGTCTATGATCTTTGCTTTGGACTCCCCAAATACTCATCACTCCTCTTACTAATTCTTGCCTCCTGAAAGACCCATATCCAATTCTTCAATGAATATTTAAGGAACTGCTACTACATACCAGGTTCTGCGCTTGTTGTAAACAAATTTCCTTAGCAATATAGGTCTCAAATTTAATCAAATCTCTTCTAACTGGTACTTACCGATTGTTGATATCAGAGTCAAAACCTTCACGAAACTCTTCCTCGCTCACTTCACAGCCCAGGATATGCACTTGCTCCCCACTAAGGCAGAGATGAGAAGGGATTGTCAAAGAATGGGCACAGGCGCCCTATCCAGGATAGGCCGGGGAGACACTGTGGGATACTCACCACAGCGCAGATTTCTTGACAAGCGCCTTCAAGAGACTGCGCCCCTCCCACTCCACGGAATCTGCAAAGCGAGGGACGGATAAAGAGTGTGAGAGCGCTGGGATTACCGCCTTCGCGAACCCGTCGCGATCTCCACACCTAGCCTGTGACCCATGGCCCTTCCTGCCCACTTCCGTCCCCTCAGTCAGGCCCGAACCGCCCCCCACCCCGTGCCTCTGGCTCTCACCCCGAAGCAGCACCAGGCCGCCCAAGGCTAACAGCGAGTCCAACATCTCCAACTCGCGTCCGGTCCCTGCTCTGGCGCCCTCTGATGGCGTCATGACCCAGTGTCCCGCCCCCTCGGGGTGAAACGGGCGGGGCACTCGGGCAACCTCCCACCATTAAGATCTAACATAGTCTGGAATGAGAGGTGATTATGTTCAATATTCCCAGGGGGGCGCTCACGCGGAGGGCATCCCTCCCCGAGCCCTGGCGCACAGTCGTACGGACAACCACCCCGTCTACATTTTCACTGTGACCGGGGCGGGAAGAGCAGTTGGGGCAGTTGTCTGTGGGAGCGGGAGGAGGACCCACGAGCCCCCCGCGAGGGCCCTAAGCCTGGGGCCAAGTGACGTCACTCGCCCCGCCCACGCAGCTTGAGGCGGGGCCTGCTTCGCCTCAGGCCCGGCCCCGCGGCCACCTTCTGCGCGTGCGCAATACTGCAGCCTCGTTTGGAGTGCTTCTGGCTTTCCTTATATCTACCCCCATAGACCGCGCAGGAGAAACTTAGTCCCGGTGAAACGAATAGACGTCACCACCGGAAGTAGTGTCAAAGGGGAAGAGGAGGGGGAAAGACAGGAGGAGGGAGTCCTTTGGGCGGTAAAATGGCGCCTGTCAGAGTGGGAAACCCAGCTGCAGAGGCTGCAGCCCCGCTCCCCAGCGGCTAAAGGACCCCCGAGCTCGGGGAGGGGGAGGCCGCTCCGGCCCAGCACTCCGCGCCCTTCGGCTCCCCCTCCCCCTCCTTCCCTGCGCCTTCGCTCTGCAGGCCCGTTCTCCGCTGCCGCGGCCCTTTGCGCGCCGCTGCCCCCGCCCTCCCCGTTCCTGCGGGTAGCCCCCTAGCGCGCCTGCGCAGCGGGCAACTCTCCGCTTCCCCCCCTTCCCCTTCCCCTCCCCCTCCCTTTTCCCTTCCTCCCTTTTCCCTAGCCCCCTCCCCCACTGCCCCCTCCCCCAATTATCCTTCCCCTTCCCTCCTGGTCTCGGAGGACCCCATCCTAGCCCGACTTGTCTCGGCCCGCAACCTCCCCGAAGCCGTCGGTGCCACTCCCAGCCCATGTGGGCCCCCGCGGGCTGCCCACGCCTGTCCCCCAGCTCCCCGTTCCGCTGGGCTTTCCCCTCGCCAGGGGTGGCTTTCTGAGCCGCCCGCTCCGTGCCCCTCTCTGCAGCCTCTCCTGCCACTCGGGGCCCCCGTTCCCCCTCCCGGCAGCGGGGGGCTGCCCCCGGGGGGCTGGCGGAGCTGGGCCGCGGGGGCCCCGGGGCCGGCGGTGCCGGGGTCATCGGGATGATGCGGACGCAGTGTCTGCTGGGGCTGCGCACGTTCGTGGCCTTCGCCGCCAAGCTCTGGAGCTTCTTCATTTACCTTTTGCGGAGGCAGATCCGCACGGTGAGCCAGGGTGGGCGCTGGCGGTGTTGGGGACGTCTGTCCGTGGTGCTCAGGGGTTTTCGGAGTGTCGGGCCTCTGTTTGGGCCTAGGAAAGGAATCCTGGCTGGGGCTTTTCTCGCCAGAGAATTGGGCATCCTAAGCGGGGCGAGGTGGGAGACCCTTGTAATAGAACCTTGCCCTTGGGGGTTTTGATGGGGCTAGATGGGACAGGATTTGGCAACTCTTGGGGGCTAAGGTGGTGGGTGGGGCGCTCTTTAAGAAAGCTGGAGTTGTTGCTAAAGAAACCGAGAGGCGGGGAACACCTGTTTGATGACAGCCAGATCTGTGGATGTGGGCTTGTGAAAGACCCTATTTGGAACCTCGGTGTGTGTTTGGTCCCATAACAAGGGAGAGACAGACTTGTGTGTCAAGGGTGGTGGTGGGTGGGAGAGCATACGTTACAAACAAGGACTGGAACTTGGGAAAGCCCTGGGTGTGAAGGAGAAACTCCTGCGGTTCCCATTAAGAAAATTCCTCCAAAAAGGCTGTGAAAATTTATTTCATAGTGTGAGTGTAGGTATCTGGATTTATTGAAGACTAAAGCAGATGCTTTTATGATAGGCCTTTTTAATTGTGGGAGGGAGTTCAAGGTGGGTGCTGTGCCCACCATTGAAGTTTGGGTGCCCCTGTCAGAGGACAGCGCTGGGCAGTTGTAGGGCTTGAAAATGAGGACGTTTGCTTCTCCAGGAGAGCCTAGCATTCTGAGGGATAGTGTCTGGATGGACCCAAGCATCTCTGGGTCCCCTCCCCCTTAGCTTTTCTCCAAGGTCAGAGGTCCTTCAGCTAACAGCACTTTAAATGAATGTGCTCTTGTGGTCTCACCACCACTCCTCGGAAGGAGTCTGGGGAGAATTTAGTAAGCGGAGACAGGTTCTGGGTCTGTACTGTGGTCTGTACCCCTTAGCATACCTCAATACAATTTGAAAGAATAAACCCAGGTTGGGGCGACCTGGGGTCCAGGGAATTTCCAGAAAGCCCTCAGTGGTAGCGGTGGTTGATTTAACTGATTTGGGAGAATGGGTCTGGCCTTGGGTTCATTCTGTCCTTTACCAGTCTGCTTCCACTTCCTGATTTAGGGTGTGAACAGTACAGGATGGTTGTGGCTGTAGGCAGCAGCGCTATTCCTCCAAGACGAGCTAGGAGCCAAGAAAAATTTAGGGTCAGAGATGCTGGGATATGTGTGGGGCTATCTCCTGGGGTTTTCTTTTCTTTTCTGAGAGAGTCTCACTTTGTCGCCCAGGCTGGAGTGCAGTGGTGCCATCTCCGCTCAGTGCAACCTCCGCCTCCTGGGTTCAAGCGATTCTCCTGCTTCGGCCTCTTGAATAGCTGGGATTACAGGCACCCGCCACCACACCTGGCTAATTTTTGTAATTTTAGTAGAGACGGGTTTTCACCATGTTGGCCAGGATGGTCTCAAACTCCTGACCTCAAGTGATCTGCCCACCTTGGCCTCCAAAAAGTACTGGGATTGAGCCACTGCACCCGGCCTCCTGGGGTTTTCTTTATGGGTTGACTGCTGTCTTCTCTGATGTTCTCGCTCTAACACATCAGTTTTCTGGGCATAAGGAGTGGTGCTTCAGCTCATCCACAGGTTACTTCCAAAATTGCTCTCCTTTGGGCGGCACTGACACCATAGCCTTTTGTCCTCCCTTCCCTTCCAATCTGGTTTCTTTCCCCACCCCGCTTCTGGCAGATGCTTGGAGCATTCCCTACATGCCCAGCATATGCAACCCGAGATAGCAAGGCTGGACACCGGAGCTGTTTCGGACCTCATCATGGCCCATGGAGAAAAGAAGGGCAGATCTTGACTAGGGGGAGAGAGCCCTGTGGGTTTACAAGGGAGAACCTGGTTCTGGTGTGGCTTGGGGCCTAGGTAAGCACTGAAGAGGGTTTATGCCTTTGAAGAAAAGTGTGGAGGAGGGAATTGCCAGGCTTTGTATGGGGAGATGTGCGTACTAGGAAATAGGAGCCCCTAGAGAAGGCCTGGAGAAGCAGAGCTGGAAGGATGAGGTGGTGACGTCCTTGTCCCTTATTCACCTCTCACTTACGGCCCTGACTTCACTCTGGCCTCCTCCAAACCCCACCAGTCAGCCTGGCAGGGGCTTTCCAGTGTTCTTTGCCTCACCCTGGGTACCAGGATAAGGAGACTGTTCAGAGGGCTGAGGTTTTCTGAACTTGTGACTTGGCTAGAAGGGACAGAAGTGGACAGGTGGCTGGTTAAAATAGGCCTGGTGGCTTCTAGCCAGAGGAACTTAGCTGACCTGACAACCTCTGGATTCCCTCATTCTATATTCCCGTTAAGGACCCAGGGATCTCCTCCCGATTCCTACTCCATGTGCACGAGGGAGTCTGAGGCTCTTAGTTCCCAATGTGAGATGATGGTAGTTGCTACAAATAATTCTTGGGTGAAGGTTGCGTTGTGGGGGTCATTTCTTTGTTCAGTTTAGCAGGATAATATCACAGTTAAGAGGGCAGGTTCGGCCGGGGGTGGTGGCTGACGCCTGTAATCCCAGCACTTTGGGAGGCTGAGGCAGGTGGATCATGAGGTCAGGAGCTCAAGACCAGCCTGGCCAATATGGTGAAACCCCGTCTCTACTAAAAATACAAAAATTAGCTGGGCGTGGTGCGCGCGCCTGTAGTCCCAGCTGCTTAGGAGGCTGAGGCAGGAGAATTGCTTGAACCTGGGAGGTGGAGGTTGCAGTGAGCTGAGATCATGCCACTGCACTCCAGCCTGGGCAATGGAGTGAGACTCTCTTCTCAAAAAAAAAAAAAAGAAAAAGAAAAAAAAAGAGGGCACGTTCTTGGGTTGAACTGCATTGGTACAATCCTGGCTCTATCACTTCATTGATTCTACTTTTTTTTTTTTTTTTTTGAGACGGAGTCTTGCTCTGTCACCAGGCTGGAGTACAGTGGCGTGATCTTGGCTCACTGCAACCTCTGCCTCCTGGGTTCAAGCCACTCTGCTGCCTCAGCCTCCCGAGTAGCTGGGGCTACGGGCACGCACCACCAGGCCCAGCTAATTTTTGTATTTTTAGTAGAGACGGGGTTTCATCATGTTGGCCAGGATGGTCTCCATCTCTTGACCTTGTGATCCGCCTGCCTTGGCCTCCCAAAGTGCTGGGATTACAAGCGTGAGCCACTGTGCCTGGCTGATTCTACTAATATTAACTGACCACCTTTGCTACTGTGTTCTAGGCACTGGGAATACAGCCATGATCTAGACAAAATCACATTCTCATGGAGTTTTCATTTTAATTAGGGAGAGAAACAACTTAAGATAATTCCTAGCTGTGTGGCCTCAGTTTCTTTAACCTTAAAACAGGGATAACAGTAATATTAGGGTTGTTTTGAGGATTAAATGAAAAAGGCCAGCGTGGTGGCTCATTCCTGTAATCCCAGCACTTTGGGAGGCAAAGGCAGGAGGATCACAAGGTCAGGAGTTTGAGACCAGCCAGGCCAATATGATTAAACCCTGCCTCTACTAGAAATACAAAAATGAGCCAAGCGTGGTGGCGCACGCCTGTAGTTCCAGCTACTAGGGAGGCTGAGGCAGGAGAATTGCTTGAACCCAGGAGGCGGAGGTTGCAGTGAGCCGAGATCATGCCACTGCACTCCAGCCTGGGCAACAGAGCAAGACTCCATCTCAAAAAAAAGAAAAAAAAAGAAATAATCCTAAATTACATACACAGTACCTGTGGTAAATGTTCATTATGTGCTCCCTGTTACTGTTACTGGGGAAGGCTTCCTTATCAAGGGTTTCAATCCTCTTTTGTGCTATTTGTAGGTAATTCAGTACCAAACTGTTCGATATGATATCCTCCCCTTATCTCCTGTGTCCCGGAATCGGCTAGGTAAGTATGTGGTGGGAAGCCTCCTTTAGGGTGAAGTAGGGGCCAGCTCTGGGCCAGAGGTTGGTCAATATTATTCCTCCCCACTCTGGTTCAGCCCAGGTGAAGAGGAAGATCCTGGTGCTGGATCTGGATGAGACACTTATTCACTCCCACCATGATGGGGTCCTGAGGCCCACAGTCCGGCCTGGTACGCCTCCTGACTTCATCCTCAAGGTGTGTGGCGGTGGGGAGTGATGAAATGGTTCCATCTGTTCCTCTGCCCAAACCTGGACTCCCTTTCCCAGTCCCAGAGCATCTGTCTCCATCCACTGGCACCAGTGTCAGCCTGGAGGAGGGAAGCAGATGGGTGGGGCATTTTCTAGGCCTGGGTTGTGGTGGTCATGACATCCCCCAGCCCATCTTGTTTCTCTGTAGGTGGTAATAGACAAACATCCTGTCCGGTTTTTTGTACATAAGAGGCCCCATGTGGATTTCTTCCTGGAAGTGGTGAGTTTTGGAAAGCTAAAGGGAGCTCTGTAATGAAGGAATGGTTTTAGGGCTCTGGGAATTGGGAGGATTTGGAGGAAGGGGTGAGGAGAAATGGGTAAGAGCAGTTTTCTAGAGGGGCGGCTGTGGAATGGTAGGGGAGTAGCTTTCAGTACTTGGGGTTCATTTGTTGTGCTGATGTAATTCTTTTCCGCTGGCATCTTTCTCTTTTGTTCTTGCATTTCTGAATCTTAAGAGTGTAGGATGCCTAACACTGAGTTTGGAGGTTTGGGCTGGGGGTTCAGAATTTCGTGTCCTCAGAGACATTTCATGTTGACGGAAGGCCTGAAGGACTATGCTGTTGCCCTTCTGAAAGATAACTGTATGTCTAAAGGAATCATCACCTCGTATGGCATCGCCCTCTCCCCCAATCTATTTCAGGTGAGCCAGTGGTACGAGCTGGTGGTGTTTACAGCAAGCATGGAGATCTATGGCTCTGCTGTGGCAGATAAACTGGACAACAGCAGAAGCATTCTTAAGAGGAGATATTACAGACAGGTAAGCTAGAATCCCAGTCTAAGAGTGTGGCTTGGGAGGGAGGCCACCAGGGAGGGATCTGGGTTTGAGGAGAGTATCCTGGAGAGAGGCCTGCTACATGATCCCCTGCCTTCCAGCACTGCACTTTGGAGTTGGGCAGCTACATCAAGGACCTCTCTGTGGTCCACAGTGATCTCTCCAGCATTGTGATCCTGGATAACTCCCCAGGGGCTTACAGGAGCCATCCAGGTACGGGGGAAGATGTTGAGTCTGGCAGGATCAGAACATGGTTCTGAGAAGGTATTTTTGCAGGAGACCTGGGCTTTGGTCCTTGAGAGCTGGGATTCCCTAGATTATCCCTAGTTTGCTGTAAGTCGAAATGCAAGTTATTTTTGTGTTTCAAATGAGATACCATATATGTCCATTTCATAAGTCATATTTCTTGTATCATTTTTTTCGTTTTTAATATTTATTTTTGGCCGGGCACGGTGACTTATGCTTGTAATCCCAGCACTTTGGGAGGCCAAGGCAGGCAGATCACGAGGTCAGAAGTTCGAGACCAGCCTAACAAACATGGTGAAACCCCATCTCTACTAAAAATAGAAAAAACTAGCCAGGCGTGGTGGCGCACACCTGTAATCCCAGCAACTTGGGAGGCTGAGGCAGGAGAATCACTTGAACCCGGGAGGCGGAGGTTGCAGTGAGCTGAGATTGCACCATTGCACTCCAGCCTGGGTGACAGAGGGGGACGCTGTCTCAAAAAAAATAAATAAATAAAAATAAAATTTATTTTTATTTATTTTTTTGAGATAGGGTCTCACTCTGTTCCCAGGCTGGAGTGCAGTGTCATGATCATAGCTCTCTGCAGCCTCGATCTCCCAGGCTCAAGTGATCCTTCTGCCTCAGCCTCTCAGTAGTTGGGACTACAGACGTGCACCACCATGCCCAGCTAATTTATGTATTTATTTATTTATTTTTGAGACAGATTCTCGCACTGTCACCTGGGCTGGAATGCAGTGGCGTGATCTCGGCTTACTGCAACCTCTGACTTCCAGGTTCAAGCGATTCTCCTGCCTCAGCCTTCCAAGTAGCTGGGATCACAGGCGCCTGCCACCACGCACAACTAATTTTTTGTATTTTTAGTAGCGACAGAGTTTCACCACGTTGGCCAGGCTGGTCTTGAATTCCTGACCTCGTGATTCGCCCGCCTCGGCCTCCCAAAGTGCTGGGATTACAGGTGTAAGCCACTGCCCTTGGCCAATTTTTTGATTTTTAGTAGAGAATGGATCTCGTTATGTTGCCCAGGCTGGACTCAAATTCCTGAGCTCAAGTGATCCTCCCACTTCGGCCTCTCAAAGTGTTGGAATAACAGGTGTGAGCCACTGTGCCTGGCCAAGTGTGTTTCAAGTGAGGCACAATGGCAGTAAGCTTGACTAGAAGCATCAATAGGTATGAGATTTGGTGATTACAACTTAGTTTCGGAGCATACATCAGGAAAGTTTTACTTAGGTTGTTGACTTCCGGTAGTGGGAGGCATATATTTTTAATAATAATTCCTCCTTCCCTCCCAGAAGAGAAAAACACCCAGTCTCTCTTGAATTCTGTTTCTTCTCATCTGCATTTTCACCCACCCTAGACAATGCCATCCCCATCAAATCCTGGTTCAGTGACCCCAGCGACACAGCCCTTCTCAACCTGCTCCCGATGCTGGATGCCCTCAGGTAAGGGAAGTGGGCTCTGGACACTTGGATATCTCAAGAAAGGAAGAGATGGGGGATCCTCAGAGGGAATAAAAAACGTTTGTCCTGTTTTAACTCTGTTCCGTTAAGAATTTAACATTTGGACCCAGGTCTTCTGACTTCAAAGCTCACCACTTTAGCTAGCAGGCTGTGAGCAAATTGAACCTATCTAATCATGAATATGGTGATAATTTAGGCCCCACATCTCCGGTGATGCCGCCTTACGTAAGTGTTGTGAGGGTATCAACTATAAGGTACTCTACCAATGCAAGTTATTGTCACCCCAGGTTCACCGCTGACGTTCGTTCCGTGCTGAGCCGAAACCTTCACCAACATCGGCTCTGGTGACAGCTGCTCCCCCTCCACCTGAGTTGGGGTGGGGGGGAAAGGGAGGGCGAGCCCTTGGGATGCCGTCTGATGCCCTGTCCAATGTGAGGACTGCCTGGGCAGGGTCTGCCTCTCCCACCCCTCTCTGCCCTGGGAGCCCTACACTCCACTTGGAGTCTGGATGGACGCATGGGCCGGGGGCTCTGAAGCAGCCTCACTCTTAACTTGGTGTTCACACTCCATGGAAACCCCAGACTGGAACACAGGCGGAAGCCTAGGAGAGCCGAATCAGTGTTTGTGAAGAGGCAGGACTGGCCAGAGTGACAGACATACGGTGATCCAGGAGGCTCAAAGAGAAGCCAACTCAGCTTTGTTGTGATTTGATTTTTTAAAAAAACTCTTGTACAAAACTGATCTAATTCTTCACTCCTGCTCCAAGGGCTGGGCTGTGGGTGGGATACTGGGATTTTGGGCCACTGGATTTTCCCTAAATTTGTCCCCCCTTTACTCTCCCTCTATTTTTCTCTCCTTAGACTCCCTCAGACCTGTAACCAGCTTTGTGTCTTTTTTCCTTTCCTCTCTTTTAAACCATGCATTATAACTTTGAAACCAAAGCAGCCTTAGTTCCTTCTTTGGGGTTTTGGGAAATGAAGGGAGGGGACTTTGTTCACATTCACCCTGTCCCCCGCGCAGAGGCGGAAGAGACTGCTGTTGGACTCAAGGGGCAGCGGGAAAGGTGGTGTTGAGTATAGGGATACAATAATGCGGACACCAGATGCTTTGGCGGGAAGGGCCGAGTGACAGGATGGGCGCGCTGGTGGGGAGTGGAAGGATACCTTCGGAGCAGCAGACTACAGAAGCACGAAAGAAGAAACCTGGACGACCAAAGGGCGTAGAGCTGGAAAAACTTCGGGCTTCGTCCGGGGCACTGACATGGACAGGTTAAGCGGGCGCTGCCCCCAGGCGGTTGGCGCCCCGACCTCCGCTGTCCGGGAAGGCGTCGGTCCCCCTCCCAGCTGTCGCCCAGCCTCCCCGGCGCCCTCCCAAGCCGGCCCTACTTCGCGCACCCGCCACGTGACGCTCCGCCCTCTTTGAGATCACATGATCTAACTCAGAAGCCCTGCAGTGTTCCTCCGCGCTGGCGTAGTCCCTACCTCTCCAACCTCCTCTCCAGTCCCTATTGGTCTACTCATTCTTGGCACTTAAGCGTTCTGTACATCTCTCCAAACATCTGTTTTCTTTTTGACCTCTTATTTCTGAAGATCATCTCCGCCACTTGGGTACTACTTTGTTTTGGTGTCAACGGCCGCCTTCAGCGTAGCAACACGGTTCGTGAATAGCTAACCTTGTAATTGTCTCTGATGTTCTTCTACGTTGTTAACGAAAGGAACTTGGAGAACCAAGTCTCGTATGATGATTACCATCTTTTACTCCTCTTCACCCCCAGCTTCCTTGAGGGGAAGGTTGGGGAACAGGTTTAGAGCTATTTTCGATGAGCAAAAGCCAACCGTTTTTGCTACGTCGCCTGCGTAGCCCACAAATTGATTCCAAAGCGATTACGCTAATGGCGTGAGGGGCCGGTCAGTGGGTGGTGCTACGCTAGCAGCGTTAGCGCCGCTGAGGTAGTGGCGTAGCTTAGCGGGGGGGGGGCAGTCCCCGATAGTCGGGGGCGGGGTTGGTGAATAGGGAAGTGGCGCAAATTCGTGGATCGCTCCGCTGAATCCGCCCGCGCGTCGCCGCCGTCGCCGCCGCCCCCCGTCCCGGCCCCCCCGGGTTCCCTCAGCCCAGCCCGGTCCAGCCCGGTTCCCGGGAGGATGAAGTTCGTGTACAAAGAAGAGCATCCGTTCGAGAAGCGCCGCTCTGAGGGCGAGAAGATCCGAAAGAAATACCCGGACCGGGTGCCGGTGAGGACAGTAGCCAGGGCCGAGGGCGCGGGACGCTTACGCTGACGCCACAGCCTGGCCTTGGATCTGGGACAGGCAGCGTAGGGATCAGGCTGCTGGCTGTGGTGGGGTTGGGAGCGAGCCTGAAACTGCTGTCCTTGGGACCCAGGATGAAAGGAGTGGGGTAGTGGTGGATGTGGGGTTGAGAGGGATGTGGACAGGAGAGAGAAACCTTAGCATTTGCGTGAGTGGAGGCCTTAGAGAGTTTGACAGCCTGAGCTTCAAATGGTCATCCCCCCAGCTAGCTAAGGTTGCGAGATTGAATCACCAGTCGACCCAGACAAGTCATCTCCGTCTGATTAAGATAGTTGTTTATGGTGACGCCCTATTGGGGGATGGATTCTGGATATTTAAATGAGCTCCAGTCAGTGAGGTCAGGATATCTGGGACCCAGTGCTGCACCGCGTGTACAAAGACAAAGAGATGAGTCTGGGGTAGATTTAGGTACTAGGAATATTGTTTCTTGAGTTCTTGACAGGTGCAGCTTCGGGGCTGCATTCCTTCTGTCTCCTAATTTTCATCTCTTTATCAGGTGATAGTAGAAAAGGCTCCCAAAGCTCGGATAGGAGACCTGGACAAAAAGAAATACCTGGTGCCTTCTGATCTCACAGGTGGGAACCTGACCCAAGACTCAGGCTTGCTTCCTGTGGGTGGGAGTGCAGTCTCTGCGGGAGGAGGCCTCACCTAGCAGCTGTTCTTTTGAGGGCATTTTTGACCTCTGTGACTTTCTTGCACCTTGTATCTTTTGCAGTTGGTCAGTTCTACTTCTTGATCCGGAAGCGAATTCATCTCCGAGCTGAGGATGCCTTGTTTTTCTTTGTCAACAATGTCATTCCACCCACCAGTGCCACAATGGGTCAGCTCTACCAGGTATGGTGACTGGGAAGTGGTGGAGGCTTTGGAGAGGAATCTGGGAAGAGCGTGAGGGGAAGAAAGTGTTGTTACATCAGTAGTTTTGGACTAGCTTCCTGGCTTGCCTTAAAGTTTCATAATAGCCGTGGGTTGGGGGTTTGGACAGAACAGTAGGAGTAGAGAGAAGGAAAGAGAACAGTGAGCTAGAGAAACCGTCTGTTCGGGACTCTTCGCAGTCCCCCTCCCCATTCCAAAGCAGCAGAAAACAGTTTGAGGCCTTTTTGCCCAGGACTGCAGAGATTATACTGCTCGTGTGGTAGGCCTTGGAGTCAGTGAAGGAGTCGGGCAATGGTTTGTGGTTCTAGAAGAACGTGTCTGGGTCATGGTTGGTTTAAGTAACTGGAGCCCAGTTGCTGAACAGTTTTCTGCTTTCATCCCAGGAACACCATGAAGAAGACTTCTTTCTCTACATTGCCTACAGTGACGAAAGTGTCTACGGTCTGTGAAGCTGCTGCCCCTGAGCTGGAGGGGGGTCTCATTCTACAAAGAGAGAGGTGGCCCCCCTTTCTTGACCTCCTCCTCCTTCAAGCTCAAACACCACCTCCCTTATTCAGGACCGGCACTTCTTAATGTTTGAGGCTTTCTCTCCAGCCTCTCTTAGGAGGGGTAATGGTGGAGTTGGCATCTTGTAACTCTCCTTTCTCCTTTCTTCCCCTTTCTCTGCCCGCCTTTCCCATCCTGCTTTAGACTTCTTGATTGTCAGTCTCTGTCACATCCAGTGATTGTTTTGGTTTCTGTTCCCTTTCTGACTGCTCAAGGGGCTCAGAACCCCAGCAATCCCTTCCTTTCACTACCTTCTTTTTTGGGGGTAGTTGGAAGGGACTGAAATTGTGGGGGGAAGGTAGGAGGCACATCAATAAAGAGGAAACCACCAAGCTGAACTGAATTTTGCCTTGTGTTGCTCCCCTCGTCCCGCTGATTTTAAGTCTTTCCAAGGTGTCAGTGGGTTTCTGTGGTGGGGAAAGAAGAGTATTGGGTACAAGCTGGAGGAATAGAAGTATATTTTGGTTTATTCTGTTCATGTTGGGCTTTTCCCTGTCTGCAAAAAGAGGGTGCTTTTGTTGTGATGGAATGGAATACTGAGGATCATTTCTTGAAACTTTAGTTTTATGACACGCATGTGAAACTAAATGTTAAAAATGCTCATGTAAAAAAATTTTTTTTACTGTGGGTTCCTGTGGAGAAAGTTCCGATGTACCTGCTTTAGGTGAACATCCACATTTGCTAGAACATTCTAATTAAGATATTTTCATGTGTGCAAGCTAGTAAAACGGCTGTTCTCAGTTGCATGTCACTTGGCTAGACTTTTGCCGGTGTGTGGGATCCGGCAGAGTGGAATCAGGGAGGGAGAAGACTGGGAGGGGGAGCCATTATCGCCAAATACTTCAACTCCCAGCAATCATTTCTCCGGCAGGCCGGAAGTGGGGCGGTCCCCCGGGGGAGAAAGAAGCTGCAGAACGAGGCAGTATGGTGGCCGAGAGTTCTAATCCCTTCTTCCTCTTCTTTCTTGGTCCCGCCCAGCCTACATCTCCCAGGGGCCTGCGCGCGCACTTCCGCTCTCTCCTCCGACTCCTGGTCTCCCCGCCGCTCCCCGGGGGAGGGGAGCGGCTTGGTGCGCCTGCGCCAGTCTGTGGCTTTCTGGGAATCAAAGTTCCGGAGGTTCATGCGGTCCCTTTTCCGCTGTTCCCGGACGGACTACAAAACCCTTGGTGCACTGCGCCTCGGCGCCGGCGGGGGGAGGAGGGAGAGAAGAGGAGGGAGGGAGGAGAGAGGAGGAGGAGGAGGAGGGAGCAGGCGGCCGGCGGCGCGGGGGGAGGGGGCCCGGTCCGGGAGTGCGGGAGGCAGTGGTAGAGGGAGGTGGCGGCAGCGGCTAGCGGACTCGAGTCTCAACCGGGCTGAGGCGGACACTTCTGTGGAGCGAAGCAGTGGGAGCATCGAGCACTAGAGGCGGCACCGGGATCCCCGGCTCCGGGGAGGGGGGCGCCGGACCGGGAGGAGGGGAGGGGGCGATGCTGGAAGCCATGGCGGAGCCCAGTCCCGAAGGTGAGCTCTCGACCGGCGCGGAGCGCTGAGCCGGCGGGGGGCGGGCGAGGAATCAATTGGCAAACTTGGAGGTCGAGCCCCGGAGCCCAGCGGGGGAGTTTGGGGAGGGGGTCGGGAGGCTGGCACTGGAGGTGGGAGAGCGACGAGTTGAGAGACCTTGGAGAAAGAGGAGTGGGAGACTGGGCTGGGGTAGTTGGAGATCAGACGGTGTGGGGGTGCGGGGGATAGGAGCTTGAAACCCGGAGCCTCGGGGGTTAGGGCCCGAAAGGGCCACCGGCAGATTGGGGCCCTGGAACTGGAAGGTTGGGGGAATCCGGTGGCCGGAGAGTTGCTCAGGAGGGAGGACGTAGAAGAGGCTGAGTGAGGGGCCCGGTAGTTCGCCGAGGTGGGGTAGTTTGTAGCGGTGGTACTGGAGCTCCGAGTAGTTGCCGCCGGAGAATGCCCGGTGATTGTCGGAGGGGTGGGCAGATAGTTGTGGGGAGAAGAGGGGGTCTGGGTATTGTCTACGGCAGACGGACCTGTACCGGGGGGTAGTTGTGGAGAGCGCGAGCCAGGAAGCGAGGCGAGCTGGGTAGTTGTAGGGGGTGGTGGGGCGGGGTGGGGGGGGGTTAAGACCGGCGACTTGGGGGGGGGGTAGGGTTGGTCCGCGAGGGTTAAGAGCCTGGGAGTTGCTGAGGGTGAGGGGGGCATCGGCGGCAGCAGCGGTGGCTGCTGTGGAGAGAGAGAGTGGCTGGTTGGGGGGGAAGGGGCCAGAGTTGAGGGGTCCATAGCCTAGTAACTGGGTGGTGAGTACGGGGGCGGAGGGGGGGCGGCGGCCGGAGAGGGCTCGGAACAGGGCCGGGGGGCCCGGTGGGGAGCCCGAGAAGCTCGAGACGGGGAGGGGCCAAAGCCCCGGATGGGGGCGGAGGGACGGCGAAATTGTGGGGAGCGCGGTATGGGCGGGGGGGCAGGTGGGGCCGCGTCCGGGTTAGAGCTCCCGGGTCTGTCCCGGCCGTGAAGTAGCGTTGGATGCGTGTGCCTGTGTGTGTTTGGGGTGGGGGTGAGGGGCGCGCCGGGCCGCGTGCTCGAGTAGAAGGGGCCGGAGGGCGGGGAGCGGTTCGGCGTGGTCATCCTGGACCCTGGGGGCCGGCGGGCGGCGTGTGCGGTCTCGGAGGGCCCGAGGCGGTGGAGCGCGGCCGGGTAAGAACTCGGGGCTCCGGGCGCGTGTGAAGGACGGGGGCGGCGGGCGGCGGCCCGGACGCGGCCCCGGGAGCGGTACGGTGGGGTGGGGCGCTGAGGGATCCAAGTAGACTGGAGTCGAGAGAGACCGTGAGTTGGGGGGGCGGGGCGCCGGGCCTCCGGTTGGGGGAAGGGGAGCGCTATAGCGAGGCCTCAGAGGGCGCCGCGCCCAGGCTCCGCCCCTCGCGGGGCGGAAGGGGGAGCCGGGGCGGATCCAACACAGCTGGGGGCCTGCTGGCCTGGCAGAGGGACCTGGGAGAGCAGGGGGTTCACTTAGGAACAACGGGATTTAGAGGGGGAGTTTTACACAGACTGTTTCCTAGTGTCTTGACTCAGCTTTTATTGCTTTTCCAGATCCACCTCCGACTCTTAAGCCAGAGACTCAGGTGAGGTTTGCCTTACCTTTGCAGCCTAGTAGCCCTGCCTGACAACGCCCCCCGCCCCCCTTTCCTAGACGCCTGACTTAGGGACTGGGTCTCTGGGAATGCCCTTCTTAAACTGTGTGGCTTTCCATGTGATCCATATCTTCTTCCTTTCAGCCACCGGAGAAACGGCGGAGAACAATTGAGGATTTCAACAAATTCTGCAGTTTTGTTTTGGCATATGCTGGTTACATTCCCCCTAGCAAAGAGGTAGGGGCAAGAGAATTACTGACTTGAGGCTGGTGTCGTGGGACTATAGAGTGGCTGTTGTTCAAACAGAACTGTATTGCTTTATAGAAGGAGGCCTCTAGAAATTATATGTAAGACCAGGGAAGTTGGAGACTCCTAGGGCTGTGGTAGGAAAGCTGGTATGCGGGGAGTGGATGGCCGGGATAGCTAGCTTGAACAGCAGTGAAAAGGAAGGGGGATTTGGAGTCGCTGGTCGAGATTTTGGCATAGTCTTGAGGTGCTGTGAATGGAAGGTGTTTATGGATAAGTTTTAGGGAGATGAAAATGGTAACAAATGAGGCTATACAGAAAAAGAGCTAAGGACATACGGCTCTGGTCTGGGCGATACAGTGTTCCACAGGCCCTGGGCAGGGGCAGCGGTGAGGTATCAGACTTGAGGGTAGAGGTAACACGGACTGGTCAAGAGGACATGCTGATGGGAATTGGGGTGGGGAGAAGTTTTTGGAGTACAGTGGGATTTAGTGGTTGAGGTAGGACATTTTGGGGTAAATCCAGTCACTCCTTCTCAAGCTGGGTTTGTGGAGGGGCTGAGATGACACTGGGGTTCTGCTGATCCTGGTCTCTTCCCCCTTTTAAGGAAAGTGACTGGCCAGCCTCTGGCTCCAGCTCTCCATTGCGAGGAGAGAGTGCGGCCGACAGTGATGGCTGGGACTCGGCCCCCTCAGATCTTCGAACCATCCAGACTTTTGTTAAGAAAGCAAAGTCATCCAAGAGAAGGGCAGCTCAAGCAGGTCCCACCCAGCCAGGACCCCCAAGGTCCACTTTCTCTCGTCTGCAGGCCCCCGACAGTGCTACCTTGCTTGAGAAGATGAAGCTCAAGGACTCTCTCTTTGATCTGGATGGGCCCAAAGTGGCATCTCCTTTGTCCCCCACATCCCTGACACATACCTCCCGGCCCCCTGCTGCTCTTACCCCCGTGCCCCTTTCCCAGGGGGACGTCTCCCATCCTCCTCGAAAGAAGGACCGAAAGAACCGAAAGTTGGGGCCAGGAGCTGGGGCTGGCTTTGGGGTGCTTCGGAGGCCTCGGCCAACTCCTGGGGATGGGGAAAAGAGATCTCGAATCAAGAAGAGCAAGAAGCGGAAGTTAAAAAAGGCAGAACGGGGGGATAGACTCCCACCTCCTGGGCCTCCCCAGGCACCCCCCAGTGATACAGACTCTGAAGAGGAGGAGGAAGAAGAGGAAGAGGAAGAAGAGGAAGAGATGGCAACAGTGGTAGGGGGTGAAGCCCCAGCCCCTGTGCTGCCAACACCCCCCGAGGCTCTTAGGCCCCCTGCCACAGTGCACCCTGAAGGAGTCCCTCCTGCTGACAGTGAAAGCAAGGAGGTGGGCAGCACTGAAACAAGTCAAGATGGAGATGCCAGCTCCAGTGAAGGCGAGATGCGGGTCATGGACGAGGACATCATGGTAGAATCAGGTGAGAGGTTTGGGCTGGGGCGAGGGGTTTGAGGGTGTTGTGGATCCAACAGCTCAGGCAGAATACCAAACAAACCTTCTTTTCCCAGGTGATGACTCATGGGATCTGATCACATGTTACTGTCGAAAGCCCTTTGCAGGGCGGCCCATGATTGAGTGCAGCCTGTGTGGGACGTGGATCCACCTCTCCTGTGCTAAGATTAAGAAGACCAACGTCCCTGACTTCTTTTATTGCCAGAAATGCAAGGAACTGAGGCCAGAGGCCCGGCGGTTAGGGGGGCCTCCCAAATCTGGAGAGCCCTGATGGCACCAACTTTAGCCTGGAACTTCCAAATGACAACATGATTTGGGAACTGAGCCTCAGGGTCCTCAGCCTATCCCCTGGAGCTTGGATACTGTCTGCACTTCAAGGCAGGAATTCCCAAGGGAGACTTGTTTGAAAATGAGTGTCTCACTTTCCTACCCTATCCTTCCTCCCCACTCTGTGGACTTGAATTGAACCCATCACGGTTGGGGACGGGAGGCTGGCTGTGTCTCCACACATAATCTGTCTCTTGGACCTGCCACCATCTCTTTCTGGGTCAGGATTGGAATTGGGATGGAATGGGACAGTTGTCTATAAAACTCTAGTGTAAATATTAGCAATCCCCTCCCTCATCTTTTCTTCTATTTCACTCCCCATTTATTTTCTTCTACACCGGTTGTATTTTTAATTTTGGACTTCCCCTATTGGGCATGGCAGCTCAAAGGTGGAGTACTAGAGCCTGGCCAAGCGAGGAAGGAAAGCAGAAAGGTGACGATTCTCACTCACCTCTTTTGTTTTTAATAATATTGGCCGCTGTTTGTACAGACAGCCTGCGTGTTGTAAATAAAGCAGAGTGGGCTCTTTTGTGTTTATAGCCCTCACTGTCCTGCTCGGGAGGGAGGCTTTGGTGGCTGAAGACTAGCTGGAGGTGGGGCTGAAACTCACCTCTCAAAGTCCAATCTGAAGATAGCACAGCACTGGGCCTTTCCCACCCCAAGACACTCGAGTAAGCCACCTTAGAGCTTTCATTGTATTTGGCCCTCCCCACTCGAGTCTAGGAACCCCCACAATCCCCACACCTTCACTCCCTGCACGCACACTCCTGCGGGTCAGAGTTGCTTCGTGCTCCATCCTGGGTGGGGTAAAGCGGGGTGGGAGCCGATGGTCCGCTTCCTGAGGGCACAGGCCAGCTTAGCCTGGGTGCTCCGAGGACCTCGGCTGGGGTACACGTTTGGGGGCTGGGAGACCGTTGCTGAAGGCAGCGATCATGTGGCGGGGGCACTAGGCGGAGTCAGGCGGTCACGTGATTGGGAGGGGATCACGTGACGGAGGGCGGCTGAAGAGCGCGGGGTGGGCGCCTTTAAGTCACGTGACATGAGGAGAGGTGGGCGGGGACCTGGAGGACGCTCGCGGCGTCGGCCTCGGTGGCGGTGGCGCGCGGCGGCCGCTGAGACCTGGGCTTTGAGTCGCAGCCCGCGGCCCGCCCCCCGCCGCCACCCTCGCAGATCCCTGCTTTTTTCCCTTTGCTTCTCTCCCGTACTGGGTCAGTCCTGTCCGCGCTCGCGCGTCGGTTTGCGGGTGTGCGCAGGCGCGGCAGGGGCCATTAGCCCCTTGGGTGGGCGGTGGAGCCCGGGAGCGCGCGGGCGAGACCATGGCGGGCAGCAGCACTGGGGGCGGTGGGATTGGGGAGACGAAGGTGATTTACCACCTGGATGAGGAAGAGACTCCCTACCTGGTGAAGATCCCTGTCCCCGCCGAGCGCATCACCCTCGGCGATTTCAAGAGCGTCCTGCAGCGGCCCGCGGGCGCCAAGTACTTTTTCAAGTCTATGGATCAGGATTTCGGGTGAGCGCAAGGCCTATATAGGACTGACGGGGGCTTTGCTAGAGTGGATTGGGCGACGTGGAGGGGCACACATCTACTTTGGGCCACACTGGGATTTTCTGGCCTATGGTGGAGCAGATTGTACTATGCTGAGGTAGGTTGACTATCCCAGGATGGACAAGGTTATGCTTGGATAGATTGAGGCGCACGGACAGACTAGGATATCCTAAACCAGATTAGACAAGATTAGGCTCTACTGCAATAGGTGGGGGCATACTGGTTTATTTTGGAGTATTCTAGTCTGTACTGAGTAAATTGATCCATTGTCTGGTTGTTTAGTACGTTCTCAGGAGTCCTGTAACGCCTGTAATCCCAGCACTTTGGGAGGCTGAGGCGGGCGGATTACGAGGTCAGGAGATCGAGACCATCCTGGCTAACACGGTGAAACCCCATCTCTACTAACTAAAAATACAAAAAATTAGCCGGGCGTGGTGGCGCGCGCCTGTAGTCCCAGCTACTTGGGAGGCTGAAGCAGGGAGAATCTCTTGAACCTGGGAGGCGGAGGTTGCAGTGAGCCGAGATCGCACCACTGCACTCCAGCCTGGGTGACAGTGCGAGACTCTGTCTCAAAAAAAAAAAAAAAACTTGGGCCATTATGGACTTGTATTGGTTAATCCTGGTTTCTCTTGGGGCAAGACTTGGTTTCACTGGACCACTCGGTATAGGGGCAGACAAGACTGTTGGGGCCTGTGCTAGCACAGGCAGCCGTATTGGGATGTTCTAGTCTAGATTGGTGCAGACAGCTGCGTGTGGGGGCATTGTAGTCTGTGCTAGAATAGATTGGGCTATCCTAGGGTAATTTGGGACATTCAGGGCTATCTTGGACTAGATTGGCGTGTAAATAATGCAGAGAAAGCCGTTTTGTGTTTATGGTCTTTGGGGCTGAGCTCTCTGGGTCCTCAACCTCTGCTTTTTTTTTGGAGACAGAGTCTCGCTCTGTCGCCCAGGCTGGAGTGCAGTGGCGCATTCTCGGCTCACTGCAAGCTCTGCCTCCCGGGTCCACGCCATTCTCCTGCCTCAGCCTCCCAAGTAGCTGGGCCTACAGGCGCCCGCCACCACACCCGGCTAATTTTTTGTATTTTTTAGTAGAGACGGGGTTTCACCGTGTTAGCCAGGCTGGTCTCTGACTTCTGACCTCGTGATCCGCCCGCCTCAGCTTCCCAAAGTGCTGGGATTACAGGCGTGAGCCACCGCGCCCGGCCCAACCGGGCGCTTTTTTGAAGGCAGGCTGGATTAAGTTGGGATAGCATGGGTTTTAGAAGAACTGAACAAACTGGACTCTAGCTAGAAAGATGTTTGACATGGGGATGCTGATACTATCTTGGGAGTTATCTTGGCTTTAAGTCAAGGTTTTTCTAGTTGTCAGCAATGTAATCTTGGACAATTTATTTAAATTTTGTGTCTTGATCTCATCTGTGACATGGAGAAAATCACAGAATGAAATGGTTAGTGCACGTGTGTGTGTGGCACATGGGAAATTCTTGGTGAATGGTAATTGTCATTAGCATGGAGGCTGACTACTCTATAAAGTAGGTTATGGTGATACAGAATAATTTGCCTCAGAGTGGACCAAGCTGTGCTGAGATTGTGTTATGTTGGGAAGAATCCTACATTATGCTGAGACGGGTTGGTAGTGACTGGGCTGTGTTGTCTCATTGACAGCAAATGGATTATGTTGATATATATCCTGGCTCCCATGACCATATTAGGCTAACGGGTTAATTAGACAAGGTGTCCTAATTTGGGGCTAAGGTTGTGTGTGGAAAGAGAGAGAGGAACAACTAGGGCAGAGAGCCTGATGCTTTATACGTTTATTCGTTTAGTCGACAGTATTTGTTAGTGCTTAAGTGTCAGTGTGTGGTGTGTGGCTAGGACATGGTGTTGACCAGAGTAAGTGTTCATGATTTGATGTCGTGGTAAAGAAGAAGGGGCAAGTCCAGTCCACCACAGGGAACCCATTGGAGAGATGACCCCAAGGCTGGGCTTTGGGATTTGTCAGGTTGAGCAGATTGCTTCGTGCAGAATTTTGTGCCCAATGAGGCACAGGGGAATGGGAACCCCAGCTTGCCCTCTCCTTGGGAGCTTTCAGTCTAATGAGGAACTTCCATTGTTTGTTTGATCTAATGGGTGTTTTTTTTGTTTGTTTGTTTTTTGTTTTTTTTTTGAGGTGGAGTCTCACTCTGCCCAGGCTGGAGTGCAGCGGCGCAGTCTCAGCTCACTGCAACCTCCGCCTACTGGGTTCAAGCGATTCTCCTGCTTTGGCCTCCAGAGTAGTTGGGATTATAGGTGTGCACCACCATGCCTGGCTAATTTTTGTATTTTTAGTAGAGACAGGGTTTCACCATGTTGGCCAGGCTGGTCTTGAACTCCTGACCTCAGGTAATCTGCCCACTTCGGCCTCTCAAAGTGCTGGGATTACAGGTGTGAGCCATTACGCCTGGCCTCTAATGGGTGTTTTTACTCAAGAAAGGACAGTCTTCTAGAAATGAATTAGAGAAAACTAAAGGAAAGTATAAGAGTAGAGGCTTTGATAAGGACCAAAGCCTTTTTCGGAAGGTTTTTTTTTTTTTTTTTGAGCCGCCCAGGCTGGAGTACAGTGGCGCGATCTCGACTTACTGCAACCACTGTCTCCTGGGTTCAAGCGACTCTCCCATCTCAGCCTCCTGAGTAGCTGGGATTATAGACACCCACCATCATGCCCGGCTAATTTTTGTATTTTAGTAGAGATGGGGTTTCACCATATTGGCCAGGCTGGTCTTGAACTCCTGACCTCAGGTGATCCGCCCACCTCAGCCTCCCAAAGTGCTAGGATTAGAGGCGTGAGCCACCGTGCCTGACCTTTTTGGAAGGTTTGTAAGGAACAGGGGTGGGGTTGAGAGGAGGCTACCAGCCAGTCTCGTTAGATAGGTATCTTAGGCAGCTGCATCAGCGTAGGGGATTGCCTTTGAAATTGGACTAAGAGGTTTGAGTCAGACTCAAGGAAGTCTTTGGAGCAGCACTGTGCCCCTGAGGGTGCGTTAGGGAGAGGAGAAATAAGGAAAGGGGATTGAGTTTGGAGATTTCTTAGGTGTCAGAGTGCGTTCTTTCAATGTAAGAGAAGACCTGAACAGGGCAGGAGAAAGTCAACATCCTGCAGCCAGGTGAAGACTGGGGGAAAGTTTGGTGGGGGTGGGGGTGGGGGTGGGGGTGGGGATGCTCCAACTCACTGACTCTACCTCGTCTCTTGGCAGAGTGGTGAAGGAAGAAATTTCAGATGACAACGCCCGCCTCCCCTGCTTCAACGGAAGGGTGGTATCCTGGGTAAGAGGTTCTGACACCGAGGGCCAGGTCCCCTCAGCATTGCCAAGCTCCCCCAAGCCTCAGTCTGTTTCTGTAGCCTCCCCAGGCCAGGCGTTAGCAGCCCTGGCTCTTTACCTCCTGTCTGTTCGGAGAGCCGGCGAGAGGCCCTCAGCCTTCTCCTTCTGGAGTCTCTAATACTTGCTAGGTTTTTTTGCTCTTCTCCAGCTCTCTGAGACCCTTTCTCATTCTTTCACTTACTGCCACCTGTCACACTTTGATTCCCAGGTGAACCAGTGTTTATCATTTGCACCCTTCTAGCTGGTGTCCTCAGATAATCCCCAACCCGAGATGGCCCCTCCAGTCCATGAGCCTCGGGCAGAACTGGCGCCTCCAGCCCCACCTTTACCCCCTTTGCCACCCGAGAGGACCAGCGGCATTGGGGACTCAAGGCCTCCATCCTTCCAGTAAGTCCTTCAGATTCCTGACTGCGGGGGTGGGAGGTGAGGAGGGAACCCAGGCCTTTGGTAGGGGACGCCTAGGATCCGGAGCCCTGTTCTCCTGATGTGGGTTGGAAACCATCTCTGCCTGTTCAGCCCTAATGTGTCCAGCAGCCATGAGAATCTGGAGCCTGAGACAGAAACCGAGTCAGTAGTGTCACTGAGGCGGGAGCGGCCTCGCAGGAGAGACAGCAGTGAGCATGGCGGTGAGGGGCAGGCCTGGGGGCCGGGAAGGGCTGGGCCAGACCCCAGCCTTGGTGGGGTGAGCAGGGGGAAGCTTGGCTCCTGAGCTTCCTGTCCATATGCAGCTGGGGGCCACAGGACTGGTGGCCCCTCAAGGCTGGAGCGCCACCTGGCCGAATACGAGAGCTCCTCTACCCTCATGACCAGCGAGCTGGAGAGTACCAGCCTGGGGGACTCGGACGAGGAGGACACCATGAGCAGGTGTGGCTCCGCACAGCTCTCCCCAGCTCACCCAGCCCCGTCTCTCGTTCTCCAGTCCATCCTCTTGTTCTTTCTCTTGGCCCCATGACCACTTTGGCCTACGTTTGTTCTCCTTCCCAACCTCCTGGCAGGTTCAGCAGCTCCACGGAGCAGAGCAGTGCCTCCCGCCTCCTTAAGCGCCACCGGCGGCGAAGGAAGCAGCGGCCACCCCGCCTGGAGAGGGTGAGGGCTTCCTACAGGAAGGCTGGTGCTGGGAGAAGGTGGGGCATGGGCTTTGGTTTGGGCGGTGCCAGGACACCGGCAGCACCCCAGGGTTGACCCTGGGTTATTGAAGGGCACTCTAGCTCCTTCTTTTCCCACCACAGACGTCGTCCTTCAGCAGCGTCACAGATTCCACAATGTCTCTCAATATCATCACAGTCACGCTAAACATGGGTATGGGGAGAGCCTGTGGCTAGGGCGTGGGGAGGGCCTGGTCTCTAGGGTTCCGGGCGTCCTGTGGCTGGGGCTCCTGTCCTCACATGGCCTCTCTCCACAGAGAAGTACAACTTCCTGGGTATCTCCATTGTGGGCCAAAGCAATGAGCGGGGAGACGGAGGCATCTACATTGGCTCCATCATGAAGGGTGGGGCTGTGGCGGCCGACGGGCGCATTGAGCCAGGGGACATGCTTTTGCAGGTGTGCTGGGGTAGGGCCGCAGAGCTGCCCTGCATGGGGGCCCTCAGCCTCTCCCACCGTGTCTCTGACCCACTTGCCCTCGCTTCCAGGTGAATGACATGAACTTTGAGAACATGAGCAATGATGACGCCGTGCGGGTGCTGAGGGACATTGTGCATAAGCCTGGGTGAGTTGCGGAGCGGGTTGCAGGTCCTCAGTCCTCTTTTTTTTTCTCTTTCATGTTTTGTTTTGGAATTTTAATAAGTACTAAGACAGCCGGGCGTGGTGGCTCGCGCCTGTAAACCCAGCACTTTGGGAGGCCGAGATGGGTGGATCACCTGAGGTGAGGAGTTCGAGACCAGCCTGACCAATGTGGTGAAACCGTGTCTCTACTAAAAATAGGAAAATTAAGTGGGCATGGTGGCGCACGCCTGTAGTCCCAGCTAGTCAGGTGGCTGAGACAGGATAATCACTTGAACCCCGGGGGGTGGAGGTTGCAGTGAAACGAGATCACGCCACTGCACTCCAGCCTGGGCGACAGAGCAAGACTCCATCTCAACCAAAAAAAAGTGCTAAGACATAACGTTCAAAGTACGTGAAACAAATGCACGACGTAGCAAATAATACTAGAGTGAATATCCATGTCACTGCCACCTAGACCATCAAATAGGAGATAGCTGATGCCCTGGAACTTCCTTCTCAGATGTCCCTTCCTGCTCCCAAATGCCTCACCGCCCCAGGGGTAGTCACTCTCCTGACTTCTTCGGCCATCACCATAACAAAGAAAAGCTTTGCCTCACTGGATAGTTACCACCCTTGCATGTATCCTTGAACACCGCGGTTTCGTTTTACCTGTTTTTGGACTTTCTGTGAATGGAATTGTACAGCGTGTACTCTCTCGTCTCACTTGGCAGTATGTTTTTAAGAGTTTTCCATGTTGATGAGTCATCCACATTGTGGTGCTTTCCACCCTCACCTTCTCTAGCCCAGCCGTGATGTGCTTGCTTCTCCCTCTTTGTGTCTCTTAATCCATCCTTGCTTCAGACCCCCGCCCTCCTGAGGCCTCCTCTTCCCCTGCACCCTTGACTGGACTTCTCTTCCCCATAGCCCCATTGTGCTGACTGTGGCCAAGTGCTGGGATCCCTCTCCTCAGGCCTATTTCACTCTCCCCCGAAGTGAGTGACACTCAGGGAGGGGCCTGAAGTTGGGGGTGGGGGCTGGCTAGGAGACTGGGGCCGGGCCTGTGGTCATGGGGAATGGGTGGGAGGAGGGTCCAGGCAGAGGTGGAGCAGGAGGCTGAGTCAGGGAGGGACTGGGCTGGCTTTTGGGGACTGAGAATGGGTCATTTTGGTGCCATCTTTGTCCCAGATGAGCCCATCCAGCCAATTGACCCTGCTGCCTGGGTGTCCCATTCCGCGGCTCTGACTGGCACCTTCCCAGCCTATCCAGGCTCCTCCTCCATGAGCACCATTACATCTGGATCGTCTTTGCCTGATGGTGAGCCGCCAGCCCACCTCATCCCACCCTCCCAGCAGAAGGCTGTCCCGCAGTGGTCTGACCCATTGCCCTTGTGGGAGTGATCCCTGACCCTGGTTCCCCGTTGTCTCCTCTGCCAGGCTGTGAAGGCCGGGGTCTCTCCATCCATACAGATATGGCATCGGTGACCAAGGCCATGGCAGCTCCAGAGTCTGGACTGGAAGTCCGGGACCGCATGTGGCTCAAGATCACCATCCCTAATGCCTTTCTGGGTATGGCTGGGTCCTGGGCAGGTGGCTGAGAAGGGGAGGAGGAGGTGACCAAAGCCAGGAATGGCACAGGCAGAGGCGAGAGCAGGAGTTGGAAGGAGAACCTGAGGCCTTTTTCCACTGTGGGTGCTCCCAGGCTCGGATGTGGTTGACTGGCTCTACCATCACGTGGAGGGCTTTCCTGAGCGGCGGGAGGCCCGCAAGTATGCCAGCGGGCTGCTCAAAGCAGGCCTGATCCGACACACCGTCAACAAGATCACCTTCTCTGAGCAGTGCTATTACGTCTTCGGAGACCTCAGTGGTGGCTGTGAGAGCTGTAAGTCCCCCTGCCCCAACTCAGGGAGTGTGGCTTTGCCTGCCTTGTTCTGCCTCTCCAACCCTAGACCTAGCCCAGAAACCGCAGCCAGGGCCACCATGGATGGTCGAGCAGCGTGTGTCCCGCACTAGGTCCTGCACTGGCCGAGGATGGGGGCTGACGTCCACCCATGTGCGGCTGGACAAGCCATGTGCCGCCGGACAAGCCATGTGCCAGGTGCAGGACTGTGTCCACCGGGGGAAGGTGCACCTCTTACCTGAGTCCCGCAAAGACGTGGGTAGTGGCTGTGCTCCTGCTCTCATGGCAGAAGTAGGTGGGAGTTTCCTGTCAGAGACCCTTGTGAACCCGTTTTGAGCTCCATCGTGGGTGGGTCTGGGAGAACTGTTGCCAGTTCCTCTCCATTCGGTGTCTTGGGGCCCTAGCCTCTTGAAGCAGTGATTTCTCCGTCTCTTCCGTCGCTTTCCAGACCTAGTCAACCTGTCTGTCAATGACAACGATGGCTCCAGTGGGGCTTCAGACCAGGACACGCTGGCCCCTCTGCCTGGGGCCACCCCCTGGCCCCTGCTGCCCGCTTTCTCCTACCAGTACCCTGCGCCACACCCCTACAGCCCGCAGCCTCCGCCCTACCATGAGCTTTCATCTTACACCTGTGGTGGGGGCAGTGCCAGCAGCCAGCACAGTGAGGGTGAGTCATCCCCACATACCTGTGCGGCCAGCATCTGAGGGTGGGTGAGAGGGGAGCCAGGGAGGAGCCCGGGTGAGGACTCAGTTGCCCCTCCCCTCCCTCCACAGGCAGCCGGAGCAGTGGGTCGACACGGAGCGATGGGGGGGCAGGGCGCACGGGGAGGCCCGAGGAGCGGGCCCCCGAGTCCAAGTCCGGCAGTGGCAGTGAGTCCGAGCCCTCCAGCCGAGGGGGCAGCCTTCGGCGGGGTGGGGAACCAAGTGGGACTAGCGATGGGGGCCCTCCTCCATCCAGAGGCTCAACGGGGGGTGCCCCTAATCTCCGAGCCCACCCAGGGCTCCATCCCTATGGACCGCCCCCTGGCATGGCCCTCCCCTACAACCCCATGATGGTGGTTGTGATGCCCCCACCTCCACCTCCAGTCCCTCCAGCAGTGCAGCCTCCGGGGGCCCCTCCAGTCAGAGACCTGGGCTCTGTGCCCCCAGAACTGACAGCCAGCCGCCAAAGCTTCCACATGGCCATGGGCAATCCCAGCGAGTTCTTTGTGGATGTTATGTAGCCCACTGTGGGGCCAGGCTGGGCCTGGCGCTCCTGGTGTGTGACTGGGTGTCCTGGCCATCACGTGCTTGCTCTTACAGTGCCTGGGCTCAGCCTACCAGCTGCTGCCTTACAGGAGATTGTGGCCACTGTGACTCTCACCAGCAGTGCCTGGTTCCTCCCCCTTCCCTCAGGGGTACACAAGGGACCTTTGATTATTTTTAGCTTTGTTTTTTTATAAGCCTTTTTGGGGGTTAAAATAGAGTTTCTTACATTTTTGGGACTTTTTAAATAGGTGTTTCCTCTTTTATATGAAGAATTCCTGTCCGTTGGGCCCCTTCTAACCCCAGAATGTGACCTCCTCCTCCAGTTACCCACAGCCCTGCCCTGTGCAGGGTTGGGGGTGGTCAGCGGTACCCTGGGGTTAGGCATCCTAGACAGCAGCCTGAGGAAGCTGGGAGATGTGGGCCATGTAGCTGCCTTTGTTACTCTATTTATTTTAGTCACTTGTATAAAACACCAAATAAAGCAATAGAGGCAAACTCCCCACGCCTCTGGCTCCTTTCTTTGGGAGGGAGGCAGGCAGCAGAGGGAAAGAACCGTCACACAGGAGCAAAGCATGACTGGTTAGAAATTTTATTATTTGCGAGGCAGTAAGTGCTCTTGAGAGCAGGCACAGTGCTGGGAACACTAGGCCCCTTCCGGACAAACCAGGGCCCTAAGGAAACGGGCTTCGGCTTTGGCTTGAGGGAAGGCACATAACCGGGCCAGGCCCTGGACGGGAGTATTCAGAAGCCAAGTGGGTTGCTGGTGACTACACCACCCCGCTCCACCAAGGCCTTGGAGATGCTTTTGAAGTTGCGGTAGAGCTCTTGCTGCCCGGGGTCAGACTGCAGGGCGGCCATGCCCTCTCGGATCCGAGCTGCAGCCTGGGGAGAGGGAAGGAGGGGTTGGGCCTGTACCTCTAGCCCTCACCTGAGCTTGGCAGTCCCGAGTCTCACCTCGATACACCAGGTGTCACAGAGCATTTTCTCATGCTGGGCCGTGGGGTGGCCCTCACTTAGGGATCTTGAGGCCCTGGCAGGAAGCAGGAGATGAAAATAAATCTGGGCCGGCTGGGATCCAGGCCCAGGCCCCCTGCGGCTCAGGCATTCCCTGCCTGCCTCCTCACCTCGAGAGAACCACCACCATGGCATAGAGGTCGATGGCCCCGTCTGCCAGCCGCTGCAGCAGAAACTGTTCATCTGTTGGGTAGGTGGGGTGGGGGTGGGGGCGTTAGTTTCAAGGAGAGGAAAGGGAGGGGCGGAAGGGTGTAGGGCTCACTCACTGACAATCCCCTTCTTGTGTTTTATCAGCTTGGCCTCCACCACAGTGGCAAACTGCTCCAGAGCCTGTACTGCCTGAAGAGATGGGGACAGTGCGGGGCTCAGAGGGCCGTCGGCTGCAGTCCCTGATGCAGGCTCTCCCGGACCCCTGGCCACTTACCAGCTCGCCGCTCCGACTCAACTCCGGGTGGACAAGTCCACTGAGACTCAGGCCGCTGCCCAGCCCTGCCCGCCTGAGAGGAAGAGGGAGAATGACTGGTTAGTTGCCATACACCACCCTGCCCTCCCCTGGCTCTGGCCCTAAGCCTACCGCCTCAGCTGTTTGCCTGCCTCTCCTAGCAGGAGGCCAGCATTCCCAAAGGGATTCTTTAGAGCACTGCCAAGCCCAGAGAGCTCTTTTCCTTTGTCCTATGGGGGAAGAGGGTCCAGCAGTCAGGACTCGCTGTCCTCCCCACCTCTACCCCCACCCAATTCTCCTTCTTACCATACAGCCCTGCAGAGCCACAAACAGCCGAAGAATGTCATTTGTCCCCTCAAAGATCCGGAAGATGCGAAGATCTCGGAGCACACGCTCTACTCCAGGTTCCTAGCACAGGGCCACACAAATTATATGCCCATGCTGAGATGTGCCTACCCACCCCTGGCCCAGCCGAGGCTCTGCAGAAGATCATCCTGTACCTTCATGAAGCCCATACCCCCCATGATTTGGATGCATTCATCTGTCACCTTCCAGGCTGCCTCCTAGGGACAAAGAACAGATGAGACTGGTTTTGGGAGCTGAGCACCCAAGCTGGACTCCCTCCCAGCATGCCTGGGACCTCACCGAGCCAAAGATTTTGCTGATGGCGGCCTCTATCTGGAAGTCCGTGGATCCTTGGTCCATGTTAGCACTCACCATGTAAGCCATGGACTGAGGTTGCATGGTTGGGACATGGGAAGGAAAATTGCAAAGGGCTTTGTCAGACTTGGCCTCATCACCCAGATCTCCAAGATAAGGGCTGACCTAGCTTGTCAGGTCAGGCAGATACTTGTTCTGGGTCAGTTCATCAGGTGCTTCCAGGTATTTTCTTAAAAGGGGTGGATGTAAGGGATGAGGTAGAATTAACTTCTGGTACTGCTGGCAGGCACCTGAGCAGAACATCATTGCTGTCTCCCTTCCAGAAGCTGAGCTGACTATGCCTCCCCGCATCCCCTAGGGCATTGGTGTAAAGCTGGAGACCCACTGCCCCAGGTGCTGCTGGGGGTTGTAGTCTGACCCGACTGGGAAGAAAGCCCCAGGGCTCCAGGGAGAGGGGCTTGGGAGGCCCTCACCTCAGTTACATACTGCAGCATAACCATCCGTGCCAGCTTCTCCTGGATCAGCCCAAAGTTGTGAATTTTCTCCCCAAACTGGGTACGATTAGTGGCATGATCTACCTGGAAGAGGGTCCACGCATCCTGCTGTGGTTCAGTGTGGTTTTGCAGTCTCCCCAGGAGAGGGGCTGGGCTTGTGCCAGAGGGATGAGTTTTGCATACAACCAGAGTTCAGTCTACGCTGGATGGAGACCTAAGCTAGCAAGTCTGGGGCTGCTGGTAGGGGAGGAGTTTCTAGTGTAGGGAGTGCCTGCAAGTGATCAGGGACACATGGCAAGGGGGACAGTGAGACTTCTGTTCGGGTTACCCAGGGACTCGGGCAGGGTACTCACCGCCTTAGCAATGATGCCTCTCATGGTACCTGCCAGGGCCGCAGCCATGCCAAACCTTCCATTGTTGAGGATGTGCATGGCGACCTTGAAGCCACTCCCAACCTCACCCAGCACGTTCTCCGATGGCACCCGTACTCCATCAAAGAACACCTCTGCTGTGTTTGAAGCCTTGATGCCCATCTTCTTCTCAGGGGGCCCACTGTGCCAGGGCAGTGTGGGAAAGCAGAGGTGTGTTCAACAGGTTGTCACTGGGGGAAAAACTGCTCCTTCGCTCCTTATGCACCAGGGAGGAATGACAACTCCTAGACTATTAGAGGCTACAGCCACCACTTCCCCTCAGGCCCTGAGGGCTAAGGAGGCCTGGCTATGTCCTATTTTGTGTTGGACTTGGTTGCTGGAGCCAAAACTTTAGCTCAGTTTCATACATATTAGTCCCAAAGGCCACATGCAGTCCACCTGCTTTGGCCTTTGCACACATCCCCAGGGTGATTTGCAACAGCCATCTGCCCAGGAGCCCAGTCCTGCCCCTCAGTCCTAAGCTCCCCCAACCCAAATTCACTCACTGGGTAACGCCCCCGAAGCCCCTCTCCACCACAAAAGCTGTGATCTTCTCCTTCACGGCTCCTGTGGCTGGATCTGTAACTGGTGTCTTGGCAAAGACTGTGAAGATGTCTGCTAGGCCCCCATTACTGTGGAAGAATGAGGGGATATTCAGGGCATGGAGGACGGGGAGCAGTGGGGCCTGGAATTGGGCGGAGGAGAAGGGGAGAAATGGGAGGCAGATTGCCTGATCCAAAGCTTGCTTCCATTGAGGGTATAGTATTTTCCACAGGGGCTGGGCACAGCAGAGGTTCGGATGGAGGCTGCATCTGACCCGCTTGAGGGCTCAGTTAGACAGAAAGCGGCCACAGTCTCCCCTGTTGGGGAGAGAGCTCCTTACCCCAAGTTCTGATGAGCTTCAAAGTCCCCTCGGCCCACTTCCCCATCCCTCCAGCAGGCAGTTCCCCCTTAACACCTGGGAGTATCCAGTTTTCTTTTGCATGTCCCAACCAGCACACTGTGATGCCTCCCCAGAACCTTCCCCCAACCGAAATGCCCAGCCATCTGATAATCTAAGTGCCAACTGGCCTAATCTGTGCCAAGCCCAGTATGCCCCCCATCCCTGGGTCTCCTAGGGTTGCCTCACCAGATGCCAGCTTGGGGAGGTATTTTTCTTTCTGGGCCTTTGTGCCAAAGAGCAGGATGCCTTTGAAACCGATGCTCTGGTGGGCCCCCAGGGTAATGCCCACGCCAAGGTCATGCATGCCCACGATCTCCACCAAACGGGCGTACTGGAGGGGAAGCAGGAATCTGGGGCTGTCACTGGCTGCAGGGGGACCTGACCTTAACAGGAGAGTGTGGGCAACAGGGCATTTCCTGGCCTGGGCCATCCCCAGTGTGTGGAAAAGAAGTGGGGTGTGCAGAGGGCACAGCAGAGAATGCTGGTCTGTCTTAGGTCTAAGTAGTAGGGTGACTTGCTACTAGTCAGTCTATTGTTAGGCAGTCCCCAACTTAAAGATTTGTAAGGACTTGGGAACCAGGGTGAGGCCCATGGCTCAGGCCTAGGGGACTGCATGTAAATTGTGTTATGTTTGGACAGTTAACATCCATCCCACAGGCACCCAGGGCAGGTGCTTAGAAGAGACCTTAGCCCTAGTCTCTAGGTCTATGGCAAAGGAGCTGAGTCTGCCAAGCTGGGGTATGGGACACTGGGATGTGGCGATAGGGTGCCCTCACCTGGGTGTTGCAAAGGCCCACACCACCCAGCTCACTGGGCACTTGCAGACCAAAGGCCCCCAGCTCCTTGAGGCCCTGCCAAGTGGTCTCCTCCACCATCTCCAGAGCGTCATTCTTGGCAGGATTGTTCACTTCCTGGGGAAGGCACAGGATCCCACATCCAGGCTCCTTTTGAGCTTAACATCTCCAAACACCTCACCAGGGACCAAGCCCCGAGTCATTCCTTACCTCGAAGAAACGGGACACAGGCTCCACCAGCTCTTTAAGAAACTGTGTCTGCTCTTCGTTGAGCACTGCAGAGGGTGGGGGACAGGCTGGTCAGGCCAGGCTGGCAGGGGAAACCACCCTGGCCCCACCCAGCTGTGATTATCCCTTCCCTTACCGGACGGGTATGGGAACACCTGATCTGTGGTGAGCTGGCCTTTGAACATTCCCACAGCAAAGGACTTAGATTCCTGGGCAGAGAGAGGCGAATTTCAGGGCTCTGGTTGGGTCTGGCTAAGGTCCACCTGGCCTCGGGGCTACCTACCGCCTTGGCCGGTTTTTTCCTGGTCAGAGCGTCAGAGGGGTGGGAATCTGACTTGTCCAGAGCCAGCTGGGAAGAGAGACGGTTAGCAAGTCCAGGGAAGGGACTTCCGCTGTGTCAAGGGGAGCACGGGCGAGAGCCGCGCGGGGAGGCGGCGCGAAGCGGTGACCTTTCCCCTAGTTCCGCCCTAGGGCACCCTGGCTTGCCCTTTCCCCTACTTTCGGCGACAGAGCAGTGGGCAGGTACCTGGCACCAAGAGGGAGATCCCTGCCGACGGCGGGAGGCGGGCGCCGAAGCGGACCGCCACTCCCACACCCCCTTGCCAAGGCTGCCGTGACTTACCTGAGCGGCACCTCCGGCATAGGGCCGCCGGGCAGGGCCGGGCCGGGGCTGCCCCAGGAGCGCCGTGAGCCGCGAGCTGTGGGGAGTGGGAGTTCAGTCCTGGCCCGGTGCCCAGGGCCGCTGCCCACCGTCCCACTTGTCACACACAGACCTTCCGACCCCGAGCCTCAGCAGCTGCCGCCCCAAGCTCGGGGCCATCCGAGTCGCCTGCATCTCCGAGTCTCTCCGGGCGCCGCTGGCTCGAGCTCTGACCCAGCTCTGGCGTCCCGCACGCCCAAGTCCTGGCGTCCTGCACGCCCAAGTCCTGGTGCCCCTAGCCCTGACTCATCGTCCACAGTGCACCGGGCGGCTGACGGTTGTGGGCCCCGGGGCACGCTGGGAGCTGTAGTTCTCTGGAGCCCGGCCCTGCGTTCCGCTGACTTAGAGGGATCTCCAAGCGTCCCTCGTCTCCCCCAAACTCCTTAATCCCGCCCGTCCGAACTAGAGTCTAGTCCTCCGACGGGGTGATGGGATAGGATAGGACAGAAGAGGAAGGGGCGTCAGTCACTGCAGCCAGAGGGATGGAGGTGGACTGAAGGGAGGGCTTCTCCGGTGGGGTTAGAATGGAGAAGTAGGGAAAGAGAAGTGTAAGGTAGATGGCAGAGGTAGAGACATGGAAAGACACAGACTCTAGGGTTCCTGATGAAATCTATCTCGGCCAACACAAAAGGGAGGGTACAGTGGTGGGGGGCACCCAAGCTAGGGTGTGAGTACCCTAAGTATATTCTTCTGAGATGTAGACCATTTCACTAACTCTTGAAACAGCTACAGTTTCACAGTAGGAAGTCCCCCCAGATTCACTGCCCCTCCCTTAATAAAGCCTCTGAGACCTTCCTGAACACTCCCTTCTGTCTCTGCCCTCTGTTCCTTCCAGAGACCATGTGCCCAGGCAGATGGATTCCTCCCGGGCCTGAGAGGAACTGCAGGAATTCTCCTGCCTCTTACCCGTAAAACTCCAACTTCTCTAGCCCTAGGTCAGGAAGTCCCAAACAATTTCTACCCCTCTTTCTGCAATTCTCATCGGGGTGAGAGGAGGCCCAGGAGGAGAGAGAGCTGGGCTCAGCTTCTTTTTGAGCTGCTGGAGCCCTCTGTGAGGAGGCCCTCTTTGCTGGCGTCTCAGTAGAGTGTGGCTAGGTTCTGCCTGCCTATGGGAAGAGGGGGCCAGGGTGTGTGGAGCGAGATGGTGGCGGCGCTGGTGCCTTGGGACCTGGGGGAATGGGA
Source organism: Pongo pygmaeus (assembly GCF_028885625.2). Lineage (NCBI taxonomy): Eukaryota > Metazoa > Chordata > Mammalia > Primates > Hominidae > Pongo > Pongo pygmaeus. The sequence continues at coordinate 7,086,038 of NC_072392.2, read as the reverse complement.
CAGCTGGTCGGTTCAGAGACGGCCTACTTTACTCACAGCTGGAATTTAGTGGGGAGAGGCAGCTCAACTCCAATCCTGGAGGATTAGGGAGATTAAAGTGAGAGAAGAGAGAGATGTCCCAGAGACCAAGAGGTGAAAAACAGGGCTCCTTGTAGAGGGGAGGCCTGGGAGCGAAGTGGGGGACTGGGGCTCGGAGATCTTTCTCCCCAAATCTTTCCATAGGAGCTGGGGTGAAGGGCACAGGCTGGGGAGATGAAGTGACAGTGTGTTCGTCTTCCTGTGTTGGCCTCTTCCCTGTCCCAATTCTCCTTGCGTCTCACTAGCTCCCAGGTCAGCCCTCTGGCTCCTGGCACCCCCACTGCTGCGGTGGGCACCCCCCCTCCTCACAGTGCTGCATAGCGACCTCTTCCAGGCCTTGCTGGGTGAGTAGCCTGTTTTCTGAGGGACCTGGGCCTCCAAGGGCCGTTACCGAACTTCGGGGGCTGTTTGGGAGCCTGGAGATCATTTGGTCCAAGCTGGAGCCCCATGCAGGGTCCTGCCTATGGTGTCCTCCATGAGTGTGGACCAGCCTTGGCTGAAAGGGCTCCTCCCTTGCCAGCCAGCCAGCAGCGATGATGACAGGGGTGATGTGCCTGGAGAGGCCTGGGGTGGGGAGGTAACTCAGTTCTGTTCCTGTGACAGACATCCTGGACTATTATGAGGCTTCCCTCTCAGAGAGTCAGGTAAGGAGGTGGGGGCGAGCGCCTAACTTCCTGAGGGGCAGGCAGGGCTGGAGGGGTGAGCCAAATATCGCTAATATTACCTGGAAACTTGGGGGCCCTGCTGACAAAACCCTGAGTCGGTGGCCCAGGGACTTGGGGCACCGAGAATGCACTCTCTGTGGTCTGTACCCACTCTCCCTTTCTTCCTTGTTTTCTTTGGCTGCCCCAGTTTCAGGCACTAAAGAGTCTAGGGCTTAACTTTTTAGGTTTCCCCCTGAGAAACCTGAGGGAGAACTAGGCCCCCAGGGATTGCCTCCTGCAGCTCCTCCCTCACACCCGACCCCCTACCGCCTGCCGAGAGGCCTCCCTCCCGTATTCAAATAACCGTGGGTGCTCCCAGCCCAACTATAGATGCTTCCTTCTCTAAGAAATGAAATCCAGCCTCATCGTCTTTGCTGTCATCGCTGGTGGCTGGCCAGGTCTCCATGTTTGCCTCAGGGCCTCTGTGCTTCTGCTTCTATCTCCTTTCCCATTATCCGGGTTCCTGCCAGCACGGGAGGAGTTAACTCTGCCAAGGCACCCCCCCCATTCTGGCTCCTAGCTCCCTCCCTCCCTCCCCCTGCTTCCTCTCTCCTCCTCTCTCCCCTTCCCTCTTCGGCTCCACGGCTCCCTCGGCCGCTGCCGTTTCCAACCCCCCCACCCCACTCCCCCGCCACGGCCCCTAGCCCCTGGCCGTTTGGCAAGAACCCCCCCTACCCCGGGGCTCCCCGAAATCCAGTTCCCCTCCCCCACCCCAGCTCATGCCCCAGCCCCCGAACTCCGGGGCTGCCAGCCCCCGGTGCCCCCGCCCCTCCTGAGAATCGGGGTGTGCTCCCCAAGCCCCCTCCCCTCCACTGGGGAGCCCCTTTTAGGGCCCCCTTCCCCTCCCTCCCACGCTCCCCTCCCCTTCCCTTCTCCAACCCCCTCCTTCCCCTCTCACCCCTCCCCCCACCCTGGCCCCCCCTGCAAAAGTGGGGTGCGGAGGGGGGAGGGGTGAGAACCCACGGAGGGGAGGAACGAAACTCCGATGAAGTCAGAGCCCCTTACCCGCCGCCGCGGCCAGGCCCCCCAACATGGACTGTCTCTGTATAGTGACAACCAAGGTAAGCATGATGGGGGGGCTATAAACTGGGGGGAGGGTGTGAGTTTGTGGGGAGGGGTTAGTAGGCCTTATCTGGGACTGGCGCCCCTGGAGTGGCAGCATCAGAAGTAAGATGTATTTGGGGGTCTTAATTTAGTTTTGGGGTTCACATCTGAGAAAATGCTGGATTTGGCCACAGGTGCCCCCTGGAGTGATCCCTTTGTACCTGTAGGGAAATGGAAAATTTAGGATATTCCATGGTTTGGGGGGCCTGGCGGGTTTGGGGGTTCATCAGCGCTGTTTGAGGGAGACTTATTTAAGGAGAAGCCTGGCTCATAAGGGAGTCCTGCTGGTCTATGTGGGAAGGTGGGCTATGTTGGGGGGTTCCTCTTTCCTCCCCAGGGAAAAGCTGGCTTCCAAGGGCCTTGTCCAGTTTTGGGGGGCTCCTGGCATGGGGTAAAGGTTATTGGTTGTGAGTGCCTGACTGGTCTGGGGGTGTCAGCTGGCAGGGAAGGGGTGGGCCTTCAGACTCTAGAACAAGCATCTCGTGGTGGCTGCATTTAGGGATGCTCTCTCAATTTGAGGGAACTGTTAATTTAGGGTTCAGTCATATAGAATGGAGGTAGTTGGAAGTTGTCAGAGGGCTGGGGCCCTGGCATGGGATCACCTGAGGGAATGGACCAGGTGAGGCAAGGATTTGGGGGTACTCCCATAGGAGGCAGAAGATTGCAGCAGCCGAGCTTGCCAGCCCCTGAGGAGGAGGATGAGAGGCTTAGGGAGAGAGGGGATTTGAGGAGGGGGACCGGGTGGGTGGTGCACAATTTGGGGGTGGCCTAAAGGCAGGTGCCCAATGTCCCCATCTCCTCCCACACTGTATCTAGCCCTGATCAAGAGAGAGGGAGAAGAGCAGATGTGGGGACTGTTCCAGATACCCCTAACGCTTGGGATCAAGGTTGGGGAGGACACCTGGATTTAAGGGTCCCTGAGGGCTTATGACCGAAGTTACTGAGGTTACTGGGGTGAAAAGGTGTAGGAGGAGGGCAGGGCTGGCAGCGATGGGGATCTGTGCAAGAGTGTCCCTCTGGTTGGAGCCTGGCAAAGGCAGGAGATCTCGGATGGAGCACAGGCGAGCTCCTGGTGGGATGCAGATACCTAGGCTCTGCTTGGAGACTCTGGGACTGGAGAGCTGGATTCCTGGTGTGTGGAGGGAGGCTTGGGCGGGTGGCAGGCAGCTGGGGGCTGGGGGGTGGGACAGGAAGTGGGGGCCGGGGGAGGCGGGGTCCGGGTGAGTCACAGGCTGGGGAGGGGGTTATATTTAGTGGGAACTGCAGCTTTTCATGGGAGGGAGCTGAGGACACACATGTTCCCTGCCACAAACTCACACATGTGTGTACACATGCATTGTGCACGTGTGAGGATGGTTGGAAGGGATTGGGGGCTGAGGACCTTTAGATCTGGAGCCCCCACCCTCTCTCCACCAGGGCGACTTGCTTGTCCTTCATTCTGTGGGTTTCGGGCTTTCTCCCAGGCTGCCTCTTCCCCACATCCCCTGTAGTTTTGGTGGATTTTTATGCCTCAATTTCTCTGGCCTGGTTTCCTCTGCTCCCGCTGTCTTCTGCCCTTAGGCCTGTCACTTGGCCTTAGGCTCCATGGCTGTGGTCCCCTGTATTCCAGGTGTAAATAGAAAGCCCGCTGGAATGTGTGGGCTCTGCTTTCAACACGTGAACACACAAATGGGAGCGAGGGTGAGGGGCTTGCCAGCACTGGCAGCTATTCTGGGTGGGTGGGTGGCCTTATTCATTACCCGCTCCAGACTCCTACTTCTTCCATGGAGCCCAGGGTTGAGCATCCCTGAAGGAAGGAGGCTTACAGAGCAGATCATGCATTTGGGGTTTACAGAGGCGTGGAGACCCAGGCTTGCCACATTCCTTGGCTGGAAAACTTGTCAGCCTCGGTATGGTGGGGACTCCAACTCCCATAAGGCCCCGAGGCACAAGATCCCTCAATGTTAGAGGGTTGCTGCCTATGGCGCTGTTGGGAGTTGTGGTTCATCTCTATCCAGGGCAGCCAGCGGAGGGTAGCCCAAGAGGAGCCTGCAGGGGGCACATGGCTCCTGCTTCCCCAAATGCTGGATGGGGTAGGGAGTGCTCAGGCTTTGCGGTCGTTGAGCTCCCCAGCTCTGCCTGAATCTTCCATCTTTCATTGCCTATATTTAGACTCCTGCCGCAGTAATTTAAGGAACATTTATTGAAAGCCTACTGCGTGCTAGGCCCTGTGTTGTGTGCAAACTCCACTCTACAGCGATCACTTTGTCTTTCTTGGTGCCTTTATCTCTGCCAGCATCTCTCGTCTCTGAGCATCTCTTTCTCCCACTCCGCCCCCGTCCCTCCCCCTTTCCCCGCGCTGCTGCCGCCGTTGCCATGGTAACCGGCGACGACTGAAGCTGCGTGGCGGACTGGAGGGCCGGGCGAGGGTGGCGGAGGGCGGAGCAGAACAAGTGGGGGTGGGGATACAGTGGGGGAAAGACTGAGGCTATTTGCCAGAGCCCCAGGAGCGAAGCGGTTAAACCCTCCGGGTGGTCCTTATTGGGCAAAGCCGAGATGCCGGGGGCGGGGCAGTGTGGCCGACGGCCTCATTCATTGGCCGGCAGGGGCGTGGCGGAGGGCCAGTGTGGGCGAGGCAGGGGGAGCGAACGGGCGGGAAGTGGACGGAGGCGTGGCCTCCCGGGCAGGTGGGCGGAGTCTGGCTTACTCTATCGAGGGAGGCAGCAACCCTCGGAAAGGGGAGGAACCTTGGGGCTGGGTTACCTGACCGAAATGAGGGCGGGGCTGACCTGGGATGGGCGTGGCGTGGCCCCCCGTGCGTAAAGGAGACAGGGTTTGAGGAGCTATTGTCCAAGTAACTTAAGGGCGCGGGGGTCTTTGGAAAGGAGAATCCGGGGGTTGGGAAGTCTGACGTCTCAATTTTCCTAAGATGGAGGTCTGTTCAGATTTCATCAGAGCACCCCTCCTACCTCAGCTCTGTGTTCCCAGGAGACGGTTGCTAGGCGACAGCAAAGTCCTTGATTGCTGCGTTGCCAGGCAACAGAGAAACGGAAAATGGAGGGAAAAGGGAAATGGGGGATGGGGAAGGGTCTTTATGGGCCATGGCGCCCACTGGTGGATAAGCAGGGCCTGCACGTTTTCTATTCTAGAAGGAATTTTGAGTCCAGCCCCTTCGGCACTGACTCCTTGGATCCTCTGGTGATCCAAGCCTTCCTACCAGATATGAAACTAGGACATTGGGGGTCATCTTGGGGGCGCATGTAACAGATGCCGATCAACGGGGTCAATCTCGCTTGGGTGAGATTCTAGGGAAGTCGTCATTTCTACCATGTATGGGCATCTTATAGAAGTCAGCCGATTTGAGGAGACCCCTCACTGGGTTTTAAGAGCTGGAAGGGTGGGCGTTCAATGGGAGAATATTTGGAAGAGAGGCTTTCAGGTTAAGTTGTTTGGGAGAAAATGGAAATCTCTGAAGAGACCTGAAGGAGGCGGTTGGGAGTGTTCTGGACGATTTGTGGGTCATTGCAAATTGCCGGCCGTATCTTTGGTGTGTATTTTTTGAGGCCTGAGTGTGGAGAAGATATATTTGGGAGCAATCTTCCGACAAAGTTGGAATTCAGAATCGTGGAGGGGATGTTGTGGGCAGCCAGAAAAGGGTGTAATCTATGAACCTCAGGGGTAAAGAAAAGGAGAGGAGGTGCCAGGTGCCGTGGCTCACACCTGTAATCCCAGCACTTTGGGAGCCCGAGGCGGGCGGATCATGTGAGGTCACGAGTTCGAGACCAGCCTGGCCAACATGGCGATACCCCGTCTCTACTAAAAATACAAAAAAATTAGCCGGGCGTAGTGGCGGGCGCCTGTAATGCCAGGTACCCGGGAGGTTGAGGTGGGAGAATCACTCGAACCCGGGAGCCGGATGTTGCAGTAAGCCGAGATCGCGCCATTGCACTCCAGCCTGAGCGACAGAGCGAGAATCTGTATCAAAAAAAAAAAAAAAGAAAAGAAAAAAGAAAGAAAAGGAAAAGGAAAATACTTTTAATTAATTAATTAATTTTTGAGACCGACTCTCACTCTGTCGCCTAGGCTAGAGTGCAGTGGCACGATCTTGGCTCACTGCAATCTCTGCTGCCCAGGTTCAAGCGATTCTCCTGCCTCAGCCTCCCTAGTAGCTAGGATTACAGGCGCCTGCCACCGCGCCCAGCTAATTTTTGTAGTTTTAGTAGAGATGGGGTTTCACCATCTTGGCCAGGCTGGTCTTGAACCCCTGACCTCATGATCCAACTGCCTCGGCCTCCCAAAGTGCTGGGATTACAGGTGTGAGCCACAGTGCCCGGCCAAAATTTTTTTTTTAGAGATGGGATCTCACTATGTTGCCCAAGCTGGTGTTGAGCACCTGGCCTCCAGCGATCTTCCCGTCTAAATTTCTTCTTATAAGAGTTTTGGAAAAAATTGATGAGATTGCTATTTAATTTGGAGGGTCTGCTTTAAAGTAGATTAAATATTTCCTGAAATTGGGTTCTGGTGTGGATTTGGAGACTGGCATATTAGGAAGTCATGAGTATCTTATTAGATTCGGGGGTTTGGACAGGGGATCCCCAACAAATTGGAGGACTTGTTATTTGGATGTTTATATTAGAGCAAGAGTAATATTTGCAGTAATTGCAAGGTCCCTGTTAGTGGACTGGCAGATAGATATGATATAGAAAGGGATGATTTAGCATATATTAATTTGGGGGGCCAACAAGGCTCTGTGGTTCCTTAAACTCTTGAAGAAACATGGGCTGCCTATCAGGTGAGGCTGGACTACAGGGGAGTACTATGCTGGGTAGAGTAGGAGATGCCTTGGAATCTGAGGAGATGCTATCCACAGCACCAATCTTGTGGGGGTTTGGTGGGAGAGGCAGTGTAGATCCCTTGGGGGTTCTTGTGAGAGAAGTGCCGTTTGCTTCCCTGGACTCTGGGAGTCCAGTAGTGACGAGATGTCCAGTGAAGTTTTGGAATGGTTTGGGGTCTCGCGATGTTGGGGTTGGGGGATTAGATGGGATGGAATAAGGGGTCCCTGAGAACTAGAGAGATAAACTGGTAAATTTAAGTCTGTCTCTATTTGTAGAGGGGTCGGAATAGAAGTATACTGTGGAAAGTGAAGTTCACAGAGAAACAGCGTGAACCAGGGAAGTTGGTGGCTAAGAGGGTCTCCCCTCACCCCTCTCTCCCAACGTGACGCTCTCCCTTACTGCGCAGGCGCCGTTCCCCCCGCCTCCGGCCGCAGCCTCCAGTTGCCGCGGCCGCCGCAGCCCCCGCCCCTCTGCCCCTCCCCCTCCCCCAACCCCGGGACCCTTGATATCCCACCCACCCCCTTCCCTCAGTCCCCCTCCCCTTCTCCATGTCGGCTCGGAACAGATTCGCCTCCATGTGTCTCTGCGTGGTACGTGCCGCGGTATGGGCTCCGGCCCCGCTCCCCTCTTCCCGGACCCCCGCAAATATCAGGGTGCAAGCTTCAAGCGCTGTCGCTCTTCCTTCTGCTTGGTGCGGGGTCTCTGGGTTGCAACTTCTCGCGGACAGGCGCCGTGGGTCGCCCCTCTTATCATTCACTTTGACTCACACCCCTATAATTTGGGGGTGCAAGGCTCGGTTCCAGGTCATTCTGTGCAACTGGGACTCCGGTGAGGAGGGGCCAAAGGGGAAGGAGCAACAGCGACTCCGTCCGTGGCCCCCGTTCCCCAGGGCTTTTACTCGTTTTAAGCCCTAATATATTGGGGGTGCAGATATGTCCCAGTAGCATCTGAGTTGTCTGGGTTAGGGCCCTGAGTCCCAGTAGGATAAAGGGTGGGGGGGTCCTCCTTTCCCGTCCTGCTTTAGTTGCCCTGTAATCCAAGACTGAGAGGTGCTGATCCCTCACCTCCCCAGCCCCCCAGTCTGCAGTTTCAGAATTACTCTCCCCCACCCCCACCCCCGCCCCTCCCGACGTTTCCCCCCGCCCCCCTACATGTACGTCGAAAATTTCCAGAGACTGAACCTAGTCCCTAACCTCTTCCAGCCACATTCTGGAAACCCTGGTACCCATTTCTTGTTTCCCATTTTCTCCATGTTGCCTCCCAATCCTGAGGAGCCTTTTCTTCAGTGCCAGACACCACCCTCCCTCCATGGGGGTGGGGCAGGGAGAGGTATTGGGGGCTCGCTGAGATAAAAGTTTACCTTCATTTCCTCCCTAGAATAAATGATGAAATGGCCCTCCTCATGTTTCCATTTTCTTTGGGTGCACGCTGACATTTCCTCCTCAGATTCAGGAATTTTCTCTCTGAGGTGGAGTGAAGATGGAGGGGCACTGGACTCAAACCCTCCCCCAGACTCCAAAACTTGGAGCTTTGGTCCTAATTTACCTTGCAGGAAATTGGAGGCCTTGTGAAGGAAGAGTGGATAGCGGAGAGCGGCTTCCACCCCTTCCCCCAGGTCTCCTCAATTCTGGGGCTTGTCCCTCAGCTTGTGCACTGCCCAGGTAGAAGACCCCCTTCTCAGGATGTGGAATGAACAGTCTCTGCTGGTTCATAGAACTCCTTTATTCAAGACAGCTCAGCCTTGGAGGAGGGCTATTTTGTGTGTTCTCCTATTTTCCTTCTCTACTTTTTGTGCCCATCGGATTGAAACCTGGAGTTCAGGATTCTCTCCAAGTCTGTGGCCCAGAGAATAGACTCAATCTTGCTGAGCCCCTGTTTTCCTTCTTTAAGACTCTTTAAATGTATCAGGGTGCTTCTTGATTCGAGTTGTCTCTGTGTTCTGGGTTTGAGAGTTTTCTTGCTGACAGGACCACTTCCCTTCTTCCATTCTCTTATCGTACCCTTACTCTACAGCCAAAGTTGTGTTATATTCTCAGCCTTGATTCATCATCCTTAACATTTTCAGAATCCTACTCAAGGATTGGCCATTGACCTTGATAAGCTTGCTCCCATTTGATCTCGCAGCTGCTGCCCTCTAAGTATTAGCGCACTCTCAGCCTCTCAGAAACTTTTGGGAGAGAAATTCTGCTCTCTCTCTCTTTTTTGTTTTGGAGACGGAGTCTCGCTCTGTCGCCAGGCTAGAGTGCAGTGGCATGATCTCGGCTCACTGCAACCTCCGCTTCCCAGGTTCAAGCAATTCTCCTGCTTCAGCCTCCCATGTAGCTGGGATTACAGCCATGCGCCACCACACCCAGCTAATTTTTGTATTTTTAGTAGAGATGGGGTTTCACCATGTTGGCCAGGCTGGTCTCTGACCTCAGGTTATGTACCCACCTCGGCATTATAGGCATCAGCCACTGCTCCTGGCCTCTCTCTCTTTTTGAGACAGGGTCTTACTCTGTCGCCCAGGCTGGAGTGCGGTGGCGTGATCATGGCTCACTGCAGCCGCCACCTCTTGGGCTCAAGCAATCCTCCCACCTCAGGCCCCTTAGTAGTTGGGACTACAGGCATGCACCACCATGCCCGGCTAATTTTTGTATTTTTTGTAGACAGGGTTTCACTGTGTTGCCCAGGCTGGTCTCCAACTCCAACTCCTGGGCTCAAGCTGTCTGCCTGCCTCAGCCTCCCAAAGTGCTGGGATTACCGTGCCTTCTCTTTTTACCCATGTGTACTGGGCGGTGCATTCTGTCTTCTTCAGTTCCTGAGGGAGCCCTGCATATGATACCTTCCCCTTCCTGAACCTGGAGCTTGGAGGGTCTGTCTCTGTGGAGGCCCGTTCCAGAGGAGAGGAGCAGGCGAGGGCAGAGGCGGACATGGAAGGACCCAGGCAGAATCGCTGTCTTCTTCTGCTGTCTCCATCTGCCCTTTTCCTCTTTCTCTGGCCCCCAGTTAATCTCATTTTACTGTTGTCCCCATTAAGCTAGCACAGGAGGCCCTTGGGATGGCAGCTGATTAACTGGGCAGGGAGTCAGGGGTCCTGTTGGCCCTTTCACCCCAAAAGACCAGAGGGAGACCAGAAATTCACTCTGAGGCTCAGCATGCTACCCTCCTCCCCAACCAGGGAGGCTGGCACCCATTCTTGCCCCTGTCCTGAGCCCTGCTGTCTCTGTTCTTCCCCTTCCTCCCCCAGCCCATGCCCTTATAGCATATCCGGATTAGCTGGCTGGGCTGTGGGCTGTTGCAGGGGCAGGGCCAGACTCCCGGGGCCCCTCTGTTGACTGCTTGGAAACCAGCAAGAGCAGTGAACTGGACAGGCTTAGCCTTGTCCTGTCTCGGGGGCTGATGCCAAGTACCTTCTGGTGGAAGGGGCTGACTTCAGTCCTTGCCTAAGGAGTGCAAGGTAAAGGAGAGCCAGTCACCTGTGGGGTAGAGGCTGCAATGAGGAGACTGAGGCCATGGAGGTGGGGTGCGGGGAGGATGCCATGCAGAGTAGGAGCAGCCAGAGAGGTAGGGGAGGGGAGGCTAGAACAAGAGTGAGTCTGAGATGGTGAGAGAAGCAAGGAAGTTGGGGACTGGATGCAGAGAATGGAGATGTGAGTGTCCGGGGCTAGAGCTCTGAGAAGCTGGAGGGACTCGAAGATGAAGGTGGCGGGGAAAGGGGTGAAGACACAGATGCCAGAGGGGCTATGCCCGCCAGAAGGCCAGTGTCCCAGGATGTGAGGAGTAGGAGCTGGGGGATGGGATTGGGACCTGGGGACTGATGAGAGGTGCTGAGGCCCTGGCGGGAGAGGGGGCTGTTGGGAGAGTGGAGAGAGGGGAGCCAATGGGCTAGAGGAGAGGGAGGGGGAGGAGCTGGTCAGGCCCCAGGGCCTTCGGCACTGCACTGGCTGGGGGAAGAGGCGGCGGCCAGGGCGGCCAGCCTGGAGCCTGAGGCACCGGGCTGGCCCCAGTGACACCTCCGTCCCCATCCCCAGAAATACCGCTACCAAGATGAAGACACGCCCCCTCTGGAGCACAGCCCGGCCCACCTCCCCAACCAGGTAAACGCCCCCGAGCTGGTGCACGTGGCGGAGAGGAACTTGTCCCACCTCGAGGCTGGCCACGGGGTCGTGGGCCACGCCCACCTCTCCCCCTTCAAGGTAGGAGACCCTGGTGACCCCCTCCCCAGTGCGGCCCTCGGAGCCTCGGAGCTGCAGCAATCCCCAAGGGCCGGTAGGGTGAGAGAGAGCCGTGGGGAGGGGGATGCTGGGACTGGGGGCGGGGGTTTGGGGCTTGGGCTCCTGGGGTCTGGGGGAGGGGGCGTTTGGGGGGCTGGAAACACCTTGGTCCCACAGAGGAGAAACAGGCCAGGCCAATGGGAGTGGATGTAGAGCCTAAAGCAAGAATGTGTGTGTGTGCGCACGTGCCTGTGCCTGTGTGCGTGTGCTGTGTGTGTGTGCCTGTGCGTGTGTGCACGCATGCGTGCCTGTGTGTGTGTGCGTGTGCTGTGTGTGTGTGCGTGTGCTGTTTGTGTGCCTGTGCGTGTGCTGTATGCGTGTGTGTTGAGGTGTGTGCATCCCCCAGGAGGCCCCCAGGCCTGGGACCTCTTCATTCCTTCACACCCCCAACCTCCATTTCCACTTTCTGTGTCCAGAGCTCTGTTCCAAACGCCTGCTGCCCTCATTTGCTCTTGTCCCTTCCCCGCCTCCTCCCCCTACATCCGCCTCTGGGCCTGGCTCGCCCTGTCCCCAAGTCTCCAGCCCTTTCCATCTGTCTGGCCTGAGACTTCACATGGTGGGGCCTTGCTGCCTCGTCCCCTGCCCCAGCCTTTGCTCCACTCCTGAGCTCTCTCCCCCCTCTGCAGCCTTTCCTCCCTGCTGGCTGGCTGGCTGGCTCTTGAAGCTGTCTCTCTCTTCCTCCCACGCATTCTCCTCTCCCTCTCCCTGATCCCCAGCTCAGGCCGCTGGGGCCTGATCAGTCCTTTCCCTCATCAGTCCTCTCCCTCCGTCAGCCAGCTCCCCTTTCCCATGTTCCCTCTTGCCTATTCATCTTCACCTTCTCTCTTTTCCTCCTCCCCTCTCTCATCCTCTTGGGTTCTCACCTCTGCCATATCTTCTTTCTGTCCCCCTCTGCCCCTTCCATCATCCCCCACCACCTGTTTCCCTTTCTCCTCTCTGCTCACAGCGTCCTCCTCTCTCCAGTCCCGGGAGGCCTGGTTTCTGGGACCTTCTATTCTCCAGTCCACTTTCCATCTTCCCCTCCCTCCGTCTCCTCTTCTGGGGACACAGGATGGGGAGGACTGGAGAGCACCAGGCAAGCTGTGAGATTGAGGGGACACTGTGGGGTCAGGGTGGGGATTCTGGGATGTTGTGGGATGCTCTGGGAAGGGGGAGGTTGCTGATATTTCACCAAGAAGATGGGGAGGAGGTCTCTGAGCCTAGGGAGTGGGCAAGCAGGTTCTGGAGTGAGAACTGGCAAGAGAGGAGGTGGGGGATAGGAAGGGTAAGAGGTCCTGGGTCAGGGACCGGATAGGGATAAGACTGTGAGATCAGGGCAGTGAATGGAGCTGACAGAGCAAGGAAAGGAAGGCCCTGGAGACAGGGATGGTACAGAGTGTTTGTGCGAATTCTGTGGATGCCAGGAGTGAGGGAACGAAGACTAGAGATGCTTTTTGCAAGGCAGGGCCATTAAATCCCTGAGCAGGGGGAAGAGGAGGTAGGGAGCCTGAGGTGTGGTAGTTAGTATAGAGCTGGTGCGGATCAGAGTTCAGGAGCAGAAGAGGGTGGAGGGAGAGAGTGTTGGAGGCCATAAGCATGGGGTAGAGGTCTCAGGACAAGGCCTCACCTGGGGAACAGGAGAAGCCCCAATTTTCAGAAGAGAGGGGAATTGACTGAGAAGTGTAAGATTGTTACTTGAGAATAATCTTGAGGGTATGAAGGTAGGGTAAGGGAGGATGGTGATAAACTCTCTGGGGAATCAGAAATTGAGATGGAGTAGCTGGGTGGGGTGGCATGTGCCTGTAGCTACTCAGGAGGCTGAGGTGGGAGGACTGCTTGAGCCCAGGAGTTCAAGGCCGCAGTGAGCTATGATCACACCACCGCGCTCCAGCCTGGGTGACACAGCGAGACCCTGTCTCGGGAAAAAAAGAAAAAAAGAAATTGGGATGGAGGATGAGGCCACGACATTGGTAAGGGATGGGGCTGGAGGGTGCGATAGAGCCAGGGAAGCGGATGGAGAATGGAGGCTGGGGTTGGAAGATGGATGTTGAAGGGTGAGACAGGGATGGAGATGGAGCGTGTGGGATGCGGGCAGAGATAGGGATGGGAAGCAAATGAATGTCGTAGTGGATGAAGGTGGGTGTGCTGGGAAGGAGGTTCCGGGATGGGGATGGGGATTGAGGATGGGCTATGGGGTGGAGGATGAACACACGTGGATGAAATTTTGGCAGTCAGTGGCTGTTGGTTGGACAACAGCATTTGCTGATATGTGAAGGGTTGGAGGGTGGTGTTAATAGATTTATGGGTGTGACATCTATGATACAGCTTGAAAATGGTCGATAGTTTGTAGGCTTGAGAAATAGCAGTAGGAGAGGGGAGGGACCCCTTTGGACGGGGAGAGCGGGAAGGAGACTGGGGAATCCTTGCGCTTGGGCGACTGCAAATACATGTTTCTTTAAGGAGGAAGTAGGTTGGGGACCCCGGAAGGAGGCTCTTGGCGGCCTCCCCCCATTGCCATAGAGACGTGGCTTCGGTTGCCCTGGCAATTGGGGAAGCCCCTAGGACCGGCCTAAAGCTGGCCCCGCCTGGGAGTCTAGAGACCAGGCGATTGACGTCAGGGACCTGGGCACGCCCCACTTTAACCCTTTCCCGAATGAAGTGGGGGGAGGGAGTAGATGAGCGGGATAGGACCCGGATGTCTTTCACCACTCCCCCTTCCTGACGTCCTTTGCACTGCGTAGGGTGAGGGGCGTAGGGGAGCGAGGAAGGCAGGTTATTCAGGATGCGCTGCGCCCACAAACCTCTTCAGCCCGGCCTCCTCTCAGCCTGGCTAACGCGGGGCGGGGCCCAGGGCACGAGAGGCGGGGCTAGCGGATCCCTTCTGCGCTCAGGAGTTTGGTCGGCCCCAGGCCACGCCCCACCCCCCTGTTGTCCTGACGACAGGGCCTCCTGGAGGTGGGTCTCCCCGGGTCTTGACTGGTCCTAGATACCGTTGCTAGGCAACACGGTCCCTAGAGGAAGGGGTGGATTGGACGGCTGGTTGGTGAGACCGAGGGAGGGGCCTGCGGCTGGGGAACCCCGGATTCCCGGGGTGCAGGGTTTAGGGCAAATGTGTGTGAAAGTGAGGGGCAAGTCTAGGGAAGGGTTATGAAAATATCTGGGTAGATATGGGGGGTTGGGGGGATGGGGCAGGAAGTGGGGACCAGGACCCGGTGGACATGATCCCTGGGGTATCCGTGTGTAGCACATAAGGCATGTAACACCCTGTGGTGTTACATCCGGTGAGAAGCTCCCTTCCCCCAAGCCTACCCCCTTCTCCCCACTCTTTGCCATCTGCTGCTCCCCTCTCCGTCTGGCTGTCTCCCTTCCCGCTTCTCCTACACCTCCTTCCACATGCAGGGGGCCCCGGGCTGGGCAGAGTTAGATCCGTGCGCGTGTGCATTTGTGCGTGTGTGTGCGCGTGCGCATGTGCACGCGTGTGCGTGTGTGTGTGATGTGGCTTGAGGCTGGGCCCTTGAGCAGCTCTCAGGGTGGCGGAGTGGGCTTGGCTAAGAGACTGAAAGGGTAGCCACGCTGATGGGACCCTCCGTTATGGGCTCCCTCTCGAGTCAAGGCTCAGGCTGCTTTTTGTCTCTTGTTTCCCCAAACAGGCCAATTCTCCCCCAGTGATTGTCAACACAGATACCCTAGAAGCCCCAGGATATGTGAGTTGTTTAGATTTTGGGGCTGGGGACATTGCAGAAGGAAGGAGGGAGCAAGGGAGGGCAGCAGATGACGGGCAGGTTGTCAGGCAGGAATGTCTGTCTCACTGCTTTTGTGTTTCTGTCCCGTGCTGGAGTTGCAGGTGAACGGGACCGAGGGGGAGATGGAATACGAGGAAATCACATTGGAAAGGGTGAGCAGGCTCCTCCATCGGCAGTCCTCTTGGCCTCCCGTCTGTACCTTTCTTTCTGCCCATGTGGTCTGGGTGGCTAGCCCCTCACCCTGTCCCTTCCTGCTCTGGCTGCTCCAAGCCATTTCCCACCCCACTTGCCTTGCCAGACTTGGGCAGTGAGGGGAGCTGACCCTCTTCCCCTCCTTCACCCAGGGTAACTCAGGTCTGGGCTTCAGCATCGCAGGTGGCACTGACAACCCACACATCGGTGACGACCCATCCATTTTCATCACCAAGATCATTCCTGGTGGGGCTGCGGCCCAGGATGGCCGCCTCAGGTGGGGAGAGGAGACAGGGGTTAGGTTGCTTGGTCCCTGGAGAGGGAGGGCCAGGGCAGCAGGAAGCTCTTGGCTCAGGCCCACCTTGCTGCTCCCAGGGTCAACGACAGCATCCTGTTTGTAAATGAAGTGGACGTGCGCGAGGTTACCCACTCAGCGGCGGTGGAGGCCCTCAAAGAGGCAGGCTCCATCGTTCGCCTCTATGTCATGCGCCGGAAGCCCCCAGCTGAGAAGGTCATGGAGATCAAGCTCATCAAGGGGCCTAAAGGTAGTAACTCATTTTGTTCCCACCCCCATCCCAACTGTCCTGTGCCCCCAAGCCTGCTTCCTGGGCACCTGGGCACCCACCTCTGGCCTCCCCTCCATCCAGGTCTTGGCTTCAGCATCGCAGGGGGCGTAGGGAACCAGCACATCCCAGGAGATAATAGCATCTATGTAACAAAGATCATCGAAGGGGGTGCTGCCCACAAGGATGGGAGGTTGCAGATTGGAGACAAGATCCTGGCGGTGAGGACCCCATCAGCCCATTTTCTAGCCCAGATCTGGGTCTCACCTACTAGCCCTGGCAGGCCCAAGTTCATCACTTCACCCCAGTGCTTCTGTCTTGGGCCATTTGTGGCTTTGTCTGAGCTTTGCTTTCCTTGACTCCAGGTCAACAGTGTGGGGCTAGAGGACGTCATGCATGAAGATGCTGTGGCAGCCCTGAAGAACACGTATGATGTTGTCTACCTAAAGGTGGCCAAGCCCAGCAATGCCTACCTGAGTGACAGCTATGCTCCCCCAGACATCACAACCTGTGAGAGCCCTTCAAACGCCAAAGCTCCCCATGACCCATCCCGTTTAACCCATGACATGCAGTCCCACGACATCCCTGTAGCTGTCCCTCTTCAGATATTCCCCGTGAAATAGCCACAAGCTCTGATCCTTGCTGTTGTTGGAGAAGAGATGGAAAATCAATTACCATAAAAGAACTAGAAAAGATCGTCAACGATCTCTTTCCTGGAAGGCACAAAGCCTGGTTGGTTTTATGGCTAATTTTGTGAAATTCTCAAGGAATAGATAATTCTTCTGCTCTTCCAGAGTACAGGAAAAGATAAAAGATTTCACATTTCATTTTATAAGGCCGGTTCAAATGGTCACAAGGATAACATAAAATAAGGAGAGTATAGACCCGTTTTGCTTCTGAATAGAGATACAAGAGTTTACAATAATATAGTAGCAAAGCAAACATGGTAGCGTATTAGGGGAATAACATAGGGTTTGTTTCAGAAAACTAAAGATGGCTCAATATTAGGAAATCTCTTAATATGATTGATATATTAAAACATTACGGGAGGCTAAGTGTGGTGGCTCATGCTTGTAATCCCAGCACTTGGGAGGCCAAAGTGGGAGGATTTGAGACCAGCCTAGGCAACATACAGAGATCCTGTCTCTACAAAAAATTAAAAAAATTAGCACGTGCCTATACTCCTTGCTACTTGGGAGGCTGAGGCTGGAGGATCGCTTGAGCTGAAGAGTTGGAAGCTGCAGTGAACCAATGATTGCGCCACTGCCCACCAGACTGGGTGACAGAGCGAGAGGAGAAAACGATGTGATTATCTCAAATAGAAGTGAAAAAGGCATTTGGTGAAATTCACCATCTCTTGGATGAAAGCTTTTAGTAAACTAGGAACAGGGAAATTTTCCTTAAGATGGTGAAGACTAGTTATCAGGAACCAGTAACAAACGTTTTATAATGATACAATTTTAGCAGTGTGTCCATTAACTTATTTTTTAATTTAATTTTAATTTTTATTTTTTTCTTGAAATGGAGTTTCGCTCTTGTTGCCCAGGCTGGAGTGCAGTGGTGCGATCTCGGCTGACTGCAACTTCTGCCTCCCAGGTTCAAGTGATTCTGCTGCCCCAGCCTCCGGAGTAGCTGGGATTACAGGTGCCCACCATCACGCCTGGCTAATTTTTGTAGTTTTAGTGGAGACAGGGTTTCACCATGTTGGCCAGGCTGGTCTCGAATGCCTGACCTCAGGTGATCTGCCCTCCTCGGCCTCCCGAAGTGCTGAGATTACAGGCGTGAGCCACCGCGCCTGGCCTCCGTTGACTTACGAAGAGGGCAGGGATGCCTCTTCCCACTGCTATTATTCTTCATTGCTTTAGAGCAGGGTTTCTCAATGTTACTCCTGACATTTTTGGACCCAATAACTATTCATTGCTGGGGGGTTGTTCTGTGCCTTGTGGGATATTAAGCAGCATTCCTGGCCTCTGTCTGTCAGATGACAATGGTACTCCTCCCCTCAGTCATAACAATAAAAAATGTTATGACAATTGCCCCAGCGAAATTATGGTGGTTGAGAATCACTGCTTTAGAGATTTCAGACGGTGTAACAAGACAAGAAGAATAGTTACATTTGGAAGGGAAAGACAAAAGTTATCTCTATTTGTAAATTATACTGCTGTGCATCTAGATCAAAATCTAAGTGAATTAACTGGAAAAATACGCGAAGTTAAGAATGTGGCTATTTGTTGGCTGGGCATGGTGGCTTATGCCTGTAATCCCAGCACTTTGGGAGGCCAAGGCGGGCGGATCACCTGAGGTCAGGAGTTTGAGAACAGCCTGGCCAACATGGAGAAACCCTGTCTCTACTAAAAATACAAAAAAAAATTAGCTGGGTGTGGTGGCGAGCGCCTGTAATACCAGCTAATCCTGAGGCTGAGACAGGAGAATTGCTTGACCCTGGGAGGCGGAGCTTGCAGTGAGCCAAGATCGCGCCACTGCACTCTAGCCGGGGCGACAGAGCAACACTCCATCTCAAAAAAAAAAAAAAAAAAAAAAAAAAAAACCCGAAACAGGCCGGGCGCGGTGGCTCATGCCTGTAATCCCAGCACTTTGGGAGGCCGAGATGGATGAATGACCTGAAGGTTGGGAGTTCGAGACCAGCCTAACCAACATGGAGAAACCCCGTCTCTACTAAAAAGACAAAATTAGCCGGGCATGGTGGTGCATGCCTGTAATCCCAGCTACTCAGGAGGCTGAGACAGGAGAATTGCTTGAACTTGGGAGGCGGAGGTTGCGGCAAGCTGAGATCGCGCCATTGCACTCCAGCTTGGGCAACAAGAGTGAAACTCTGTCTCAAAAAAAACGACAAAAAAAAAAAAGGAATGTGGCTATTTGTAAGATAAATAACAGGAATTAGTAACTTCCCAGCAATAAGAAAACATAGTGAATAAAAAGCTCCCTTTTGCCATAGAAAAAATTTCTATAAAATTATTAGAAATAGAAATTTGACAAGAAATGTAAGATTTGTATGAAGAAAATGACAAAACTTTACTGAAAGACGTAAAACAAGACTGGAAGGGGTGAGGAGTCACACCGTGTCTCTGGATGGAAAAACTTAATATGCTAAAGATCTCAACCGGCTCCAAATTAATCTACAGTCCATTCAATCCTAATCAGAATTTTAATGTTGTTTCCCTGCTGGGAACTTGGAAGGCTGATACTAAAGTTCAACTGGAAAAATTTGTGTGGAAAAGCTAAGACATTTTGGAAAAGAATAATGAGGTGTGGCAGCCCCTAAAAAATATGAACTAATACTGTAAAACCATATTAAAATCACATGGTACTATTCCTAAATATCATAACCTATCAAAAGGAACCTGGGCTCCTTGGAAGAAGGGTCAATTTAAAATCTTTTTTTTTTCTTTTTTTTGACACGGAGTCTCGCTCTGTCGCCCAGGCTGGAGTGCAGTGGCACGGTCTTGGCTCACTGCAAGCTCCGCCTCCCGGGTTCATGCCATTCTCCTGCCTCAGCCTCCCGAGTAGCTAGGACTACAGGCGCCCACCACCATGCCTGGCGAATTTTTTTGTATATTTTAGTAGAGATGGGGTTTCATCGTGTTAGCCAGGATGGTCTCGATCTCCTGACCTCATGATCCCCCAACCTCGGCCTCCCAAAGTGCTGGGGTTACAGGCCTGAGCCACCATGCCCAGCCAATTTAAAATCTTTGGCAATAAATGTATAAGATGAGCTTCTAACTTCTTTCATACTAGAGAGCAAGGAAAGTATCCAAGACTAATAGGGTTTCAGCAAAGACACAGGATCCAAACTGAAGGGGCTTCTACTGGCCAGTGAAAACTCATTAAATACATTAAAATCTTTAAGTTCATAATAATACTTAAAAAATATTTTGGCTGGGTGCGGTGGCTCACGCCTGTAATCTCAGCACTTTGGGAGGTCGAGGCAGGCGGATCACCTGAGGTCAGGAGTTCGAGACCAGCCCGCCCAACATGGCGAAACCCTGTCTCTACTAAAAATACAAAAAATTAGCTGGGCGTGGTGGTGGGTGCCTGTAATCCCAGCTGCTCGGGAGGTTGAGGTGGGAGAATCCCTTGAACCTGGGAGGCAGAGGTTGCAGTGAGCCAAGATCGCACCACTGCACTCCAGCCTGGGCAACAAGAGTGAAACTCCATCCAAAAAAAAAAAAAAAAAAAAAATTGGAGGATGCTAGGCAATCTCATTCATTCTGAAATTGGTGAATAAAGGGAGAGAGGCATGCATTTATCCTCCCTTTCATGTGCAAACTACCTCAGAGAGTAACCAATAGGTTGACATAGGGCTGTTTTTTTGTTTTTGTTTTTGCTTTTTTTTTTGTTGGAGGCAGGTCTTGCTTTGTCACCCAGCAGGCTGGAGTGCAGTGGTGTGATCTTGGCTCACTGCAACTTCCACCTCCTGGGCTCAAGCGATCCTCCCACCTCAGCCTCCCGAGTAGCTGGGATTACAGGCGAGTGCCATCATGCTCAGCTAACTTTTTTTTTTTTTTTTTTTTTGAGATGGAGTCTCACTCTGTCACCCAGGCTGGAGTGCAGTGGCATGATCTTGGCTCACTGCAACCTCTGCTGCCCGGGTTCCAGCAATTCTCCTGCCTCAGCCTCCCGAGTACCTGAGATTATAGACGTGAGCCAGCACGCCCAGCCTATTTTTGTATTTTTAGTAGAGACGGGATTTCACCATGTTAGCCAGGCTGGTCTCAAAGTCTTAACCTCAAGTGATCTGCCTGCCTTGGCCTCCACAGTGCTGGGATTACAGGCGTGAGCCATCGTGCCTGGCCGAGATTTTTCTTTTTTACAGAAGAATTCCCACTAGTAAATGACAATCACCACCATTTTGCAGTCCTTGATACATATCAGAACCAGGCGGTGATCGTCAATGTGGCTAAAACTTACCTGAAAGGCTGATGGGGCGCTAGATAATGGATGGACTGGGCTGATGACCCTGAACCTACCATTAATCTTACCTGACAGAAAGACAACCAGGCATTATTGCATCCTGTGGCGATGCTGTAGGAAGAACGTAGCACTACCTATGAAGTATACAGGAGTTACTAAAAAAAACTCTGAATTGAACTTGAAACTGATCAAGCCTCCAGAATGAACTGCCAGTTTACAGGAGATACAGGGACAGAGGTATAGGCTAAACAAACCACGGGAGGGTAAGCAGTAATTTCCCTGTTAGAATTTCCCTCATAGGCTGGTCAAGGTGGCTCATGCCTGTAATCCCAGCACTTTGGGAGGCATAAGCGGGTAGATCATTTGAGGTCAGAAGTTCCAGACCAGCCTGGACAACATGGTGAAACACTGTCTCTACTAAAAATACAAAAATTAGCTGGGCATGGTGGCACGCGCCTGTAATCCCAGCTACTTGGGAGGCTGAGGCATGAGAATCACTTGAACCTAGGAGGCAGAGGCTGCAGTGAGCCGAGATCACGGCACTGCACTCCAGCCTGAGACTCCTTCTCAAAACAAAAAAACAAAAAAACAAAAAAAAAGAATTTCCCTCATAGAATGTGGGAAATTCTTTTTGACAAATGACCTAGTTTTTTCAACGAATGGATGGCAAAGAGGGGGGAAGAAAGAGGGAGAAGAATTTTATGGATTAAGAGATTTGAGTGACACAGGAACCAAAAGAAAATCCCCGAAGCGTAATATTAATGTTCCCTTTGACTTCCCCATCCCTGGCATACTGAGAACATATAACGTTCAAATCCTTTATCCCCTAGGACAACCAGCCTCTGATGTCACCTATAAATTCCTGACCCCTGATGTCACTGTGATCTGATATCCCCTTACCACCCCACCCTGGCATCTCTGGCAGAATATCTTCCCTTCCACCTAGCTTTGGCTCTCCTGGCACCCCAGGGAGAAGGTTGGGTGGCGGGTGCTGTTTCCCTCCAGGCACGTTCATCTCTGCCCTGTCTTCCTCAGCTTATTCCCAGCACCTGGACAATGAGATCAGTCACAGCAGCTACCTGGGCACTGACTACCCCACAGCCATGACCCCCACTTCCCCTCGGCGCTACTCTCCAGTGGCCAAGGACCTGCTCGGGGAGGAAGACATTCCCCGAGAACCGAGGCGAATTGTGATCCACCGGGGCTCCACGGGCCTGGGCTTCAACATCGTGGGTGGCGAGGATGGTGAAGGCATCTTCATCTCCTTTATCCTGGCCGGGGGCCCTGCAGACCTCAGTGGGGAGCTGCGGAAGGGGGACCAGATCCTGTCGGTGAGGGAAGGCCTGCCCCTACCTGCACCACCCCCTCCCCACAGGGCAGAGCGCAGAGCTCCTGGGGAGGGGCCTGGGTGGGCTGCAGCTGAGTCCTCTTGCAGGACCACTCCCTGCTCCACCTGGACCCAGAAGTGGTGCCTCCTGTCTCTGGTGACACAGCCTGTTGTCCTCTCTCTAGGTCAACGGTGTGGACCTCCGAAATGCCAGCCACGAGCAGGCTGCCATTGCCCTGAAGAATGCGGGTCAGACGGTCACGATCATCGCTCAGTATAAACCAGAAGGTACCAGGCCGGAAGTTCCTTGTCTTGTGAGCTAAAGTGGCCCTTAGAACTCTTCCTCAGCTGATGGCTTCAGTAGGGGAGGACAGGGGTGGCAGTAGGATGGGGACAGAGCTCAGGAACCTCCCTGTCCTTCCTCAGAGTACAGCCGATTCGAGGCCAAGATCCACGACCTTCGGGAACAGCTCATGAACAGCAGCCTGGGCTCAGGGACTGCGTCCCTGCGGAGCAACCCCAAAAGGGGTTTCTACATCAGGTCAGAGGCTTCCCGGGCCGGGCTCCTCAGCCCCTCTGCGTTCCTGCGCACTCTGTGCCTGACCCGGGCCTCACCTGCTCCTCCTCTCCACCCTGCCTGCTCTAGCTCCCCACCGCAGGCCTGAGGCGCAGCCGGGGTTCACGGGCTTGGCTGCACAGGTTAACATTTGAAATACTCCCTGTCGATGGGAAAATGGCCTCTGCTCCAAGTATCCCAATTGCCTTCTAGGCCCTGGTCATCCCAGCACTTCCCTGGGACTCCCAGGCCACCCCACAATTTGGCATCTCGAAGGTTAATGCTTGGTGAAGCAGGGTCCTCTAGGGAATTTGGAGTGTTGCCCCAGCCTTCACGTCCCTGTGGGCAGTCCCGGAGAGGTGGGCCGCAGCTCTGTGGTGCCTGCCCCCGTCTCTCCAGCGGCATTTTGCTCCCCTCTTAGGGCTCGTCTCCACTGACTCTTTTTGTGGCTTCGGTTTCTGCCAAAACACACCTCTCTCCCGCCCCCGGGGGTCACCCCTCCACTTCTGTCCCTCTCTGGCCCCGTGGCTTGCACGGCCTCGTCTGCCGCTGCGCTCTGCAGATGTCTCTCGGAGGTGCTGGCCCTGGCTGACCTCTTTCCAGAGGTCAAGACCTGCACTTCTGGCCATCTGCTTTCTGGCCATCTCCACTGGGATGTCCCCCAGGCGTCCCACACTCAACATGTCCCACGCTGAGCTCATCATCCTGCTGTGGACCTGGGTTCCATCTTGCTGTGCCAGCAGTTTCCCTCTTGTTGAATGGCATCACCGGCCACCCAGACGCTGGCTCCCACCTGAGCCCTTACTCTGCCCTTCCTCCCTGCTCGGGTCCGCTTGGTCCCCAAGGTTGTTCTGACTCGCAGTGACCACAGAAGTTGTGTGGTGGCTCCCAGGGGGAATGTCATCTGGTTGTCACACTCCCAGGGGGCCCGGGGTCTCCTCCCTCCTCTCCAGGCCCATTGCTTTCCTCTGCATCTTCATTCCTTCTCTGGTTCTGACCCCAGGGGTTGTGACTTACTGATAGAAATTTGATACTGGTAAGGGTAACCATTATTTGGAAACACGGGACATTTTCTTTTTCTTATGAATTTGGGCAGATTCAAGGTTACCCCTGTGACTTTATGACGTGCATGTGTACCGCACACTGCTTTCTTTTTGTTTTTCTTTTTTTTTCCTTTTTTGAGATGGTGTCTCGCTCCGTTGCCCAGGCTGGAGTGCAGTGGCGTGATCTCCGCTGCACTGCAAGCTCCGCCTCCTGGGTTCACGCCATTCTCCTGCCTCAGCCTCCTGAGAAGCTGGGACTACAGGCATCCGCCACCACGCCCTTCTAATGTTTTGTATTTTTAACAGAGACGGGGTTTCACCATGGTCTCAATCTCCTGACCTTGTGATCCGCCCACCTCGGCCTCCCAAAGTCAGCTGGGATTCCAGGCGTGAGCCACCACACCCGGTCCAAACTGCTTTCTTGAGAGGGTCAAGTTCAAGCCCTCCCTCTGGAAACTGTGCTCAGTGTGGACTGAGTGATGGCTAATAGTTGTTATGAGTTATAGTCAGCGTTTGGTCCCCACACAGTTTTGGGTTCCTCGGCATCCATAGCTCCCATGGGAGTGCCATCTGCAGACCTCTGGGCCGGGTCTCAGGGTGACTGGGCATCCTTCCTGGAGTCCTCAGCCGGGCTCTGACCGATAGCCACTTGCCCTCCAGGGCCCTGTTTGATTACGACAAGACCAAGGACTGCGGCTTCCTGAGCCAGGCCCTGAGCTTCCGCTTTGGGGACGTGCTGCATGTCATCGATGCTAGTGATGAGGAGTGGTGGCAGGCACGGCGGGTCCACTCTGACAGTGAGACCGACGACATTGGGTTCATCCCCAGCAAACGGCGGTGAGGCTCCCGGGCTCTGTAGCCTTCCTGCCACAGGCACTGAAGTTCCCAAGGTCCCCCGGGGCGGGCAGCCAACAGGG
This sequence comes from Pongo pygmaeus, assembly GCF_028885625.2. Classification (NCBI taxonomy): domain Eukaryota; kingdom Metazoa; phylum Chordata; class Mammalia; order Primates; family Hominidae; genus Pongo; species Pongo pygmaeus. The sequence continues at coordinate 7,061,830 of NC_072392.2, read as the reverse complement.
GATGAGCTTGCCCTCTGAACTCCTAGGGGTTTGTCTGTTGGGCTCTCCTGGGGTCCGTGGCTCCTATGAGCCTTTGGGAAGGACAACTCCTTATTGAGGAGCACAGCGTCCAGGGCTGCAGGAGAAGGGGTGTCAGCTGGCCCGGAGCGTGGAGAAGGGGTTGTCGGCTGGCCCGGAGTGTGAGAAGGGGTTGTCGGCTGGCTCGGAGTGTGGGGGCGGCAGGGTTCCTCACTGGGCATTCCCCTACCCGCGTATCCCTCCATGTATCCCACAGGGTTGAGCGACGAGAGTGGTCAAGGTTAAAGGCCAAGGTAGGTGGAGGAGAGTGTGAGGCTGGGTGGAAGTGTGAGGGCTCATGGAGCTGAGCTCGTAACTAACCCCGTGGCCTGCTTTTTCTTCCTAGGACTGGGGCTCCAGCTCTGGATCACAGGGTAGGTAGGGTCAGTTCGGGAAGATGTGGGTGAGAGGAGCACTGAGTTGCTTTTGATATCCTCGAGGGGGAGACAGGGCTCCAGGTCCCCTGTTTCAGAGCCCCTTGCAGATGCCCCACCTCCCACCAGGTCGAGAAGACTCGGTTCTGAGCTACGAGACAGTGACGCAGATGGAAGGTGAGCCCTGGCCCCTGCCTTGGCCCCAGCACTTGCTGCTCCCCCAACCCTGCACTCGGCCTAAGCCAGGCTCTCTCTGCAGTGCACTATGCTCGCCCCATCATCATCCTTGGGCCCACCAAGGACCGCGCCAACGATGATCTTCTCTCCGAGTTCCCCGACAAGTTTGGATCCTGTGTTCCCCGTGAGTGCTGGGACCTTGGATGGAGGAGAAGGTGGAAGTAGGGGTAGGGCGGGGGAGGCCCATCCCTGGGGCCATAGGCAGAGCCTCCTGGGGGATCGGTGTGTAGGAAGATACAGAGTTTCTCCGAGAAGGGGTGCTTCTCAGCCACCCCCTCATTCCACAGTACCCATGCCCAGGCGAGAGACTTAGAGGCCCTGGAGGGTGCTAGGGGAAGTGGTTCTGGCCCTCTGCAGTCTTGGTCTCCCTGGCAGCTCCCTTTCACCCGAGGACCAGCTGGGCACTATGGGGATTTGATTGAAGTAGGCGGGATTTAAGCTAGAGGAATGGTGGTTAGATCTTTGGGGGGTGGGGTGACTTCCTGGCAGATACGACACGGCCCAAGCGGGAGTATGAGATAGATGGCCGGGATTACCACTTTGTGTCGTCCCGGGAGAAAATGGAGAAGGACATTCAGGCGCACAAGTTCATTGAGGCCGGCCAGTACAACAGCCACCTCTATGGGACCAGCGTCCAGTCCGTGCGAGAGGTGGCAGAGCAGGTAGGACCTGGCGGGCACCCGGTCCTCTTCCTTCTCCCCTCTCCCCACCCCACTGCCTCCCTCCAGCTCTCTCTAACTCTCTCTCTCTCTGTCTCTTTCCCTGCTGGGTCTCGACTCCGCTCCTCCACCTCCTTCTCCTCTTGGGCAACTCTGTCTGACCGCCTGCTCTCTGCCCCTGCTGTCTCTCCCGCCTCCCTCGCTTCCTGACCCCAAATTCCCCACCACCATCTGGCCTCTTTCTCTCCCCACTCCCTTCTCCTTGCCCCATTTCTCCTCTCTTCCCATGGCCTTGTCTTTGGTGGCTTGGCCTTCCCCACTGGGTCCCTCCCTTTTTCCTGACTCCCCTCTGGCCGTCTCCCCTGCCTCACCCTTTCCTGGGCCTGGCTCCCCTCTCCCACTCCTCTGCTAACTCCTTTCCTTTTCCCACTGCTCCTCACCCTGCCCTCCCTCCCTCCGTGGTTCCTTTCTCCATCTGCCTCACTCCCTCCCATCTGTCTCCTTGTTCCTTCCATCTGTCTGTCCTCTGTCCGTCCTCCCCTCCCTCCTCCCTCTATCCTACTTCCTTTCTCCTTTTTCTCGGCTTTCCTTCCCGCCTGTGTCACCTCTGCCTTGCACACCCCGCCCCACTCGCTGCTGCCCCGGCTCTGCCACCGTCTCTTGGGTCCCTGCCTGCCTGGTGCTCCTCCCTTCCTCCATTCTGTCCTGTCCGTACCCTCTTCCATGCTCTCCATCTTCCCTTTCCTTTCTCTCTGTCTTTTACTCTGTCCATACCCCCTTCCCGCCTGACTCTCTGCCCCCGTGTTTCTTGACATCCATGTCACTCCCCTTCGGCCAACTTCCCATTCCTCACCTCTCCCCGTCCCGTGTCCCTCCGGCACTGCTGTCTGTCCTTTTTCGCCACCCGCTGGCCCCCTCCGCCCACCCTGCCTGCCCCCAGGGGAAGCACTGCATCCTCGATGTCTCGGCCAATGCCGTGCGGCGGCTGCAGGCGGCCCACCTGCACCCCATCGCCATCTTCATCCGCCCCCGCTCCCTGGAGAATGTGCTGTGAGTATGGTCCTGGGGGCCTCCCCTCTGCTCCCCCAACACCTGTGGCCCTGGGCCTCACAAGGCCTCTGCGGTCAACTCTCCCTTCAGAACCCTGGACAGCGGTTTCAGCAGCCCCTGAGGGGGATCCCTGGAACCCAGAGGATGTGGGGGAATCGGGCCTTTCCCCTCCTCTCCTGCCTTGGGCTAGACAGGACTACATCTCCCAGCAGCCCCTGGGGCATACCAGCTGGGGCGAGTCAGGGCCTCTAGGGCTGCGGGGAATTGGAGTCTGAATCCCATCTCTGGGGCTGAAGGCTGGAAGGATGAAGCTCCGTAGATGTCCCTGGAGTAGCCACACCTGGCTGGGGCGGTTGCGGGTGTGGTCTCATCTGTGGCCCCAGAGGATATTGGGAATTGTATTTTTTTTTTTTTTTTTGCTATGTGCTCCAAATAGAAGAATACTTAACATTCCTGGATAGAGGAGATACAAGGCAGGGTCAGGTGGGTCCAGTCTCAGGCCTGCTCTCCCTCCCTCTTCACAGAGAGATTAACAAGCGGATCACAGAGGAGCAAGCCCGCAAAGCCTTCGACAGAGCCACCAAGCTGGAGCAGGAGTTCACAGAGTGCTTCTCAGGTGAGGCCACAGCAAGGCTGTTGCCAGCATGTAGGATGCCTTTGCTCGGATTAGAAAGAGCTCCTCCGCCACCCCCAGTGGATGGCTTAGAAAGAGGTGCCCCTGTGGGCGCAGCACGGTGGCTCACGCCTGTAATCCCAGCACGTTGGGAGGCCAAGGTGGGTGGATCACCTGAGGTTAGGAATTCAAGACCAGCCTGGCTAACATGATGAAGCCCCGTTTCTAGTAAAAATACAAAAATTAGCAGGGCATAGTGGCGGGCACCTGTAATCCCAGCTACTCGGTAGGCCGAGGCAGGAGAATCGCTTGAATCTGGGAGGCAGAGGTTGCAGTGAGCCGAGATCGCACCACTGCACTCCAGCCTGGTGCTAAGAGCGAAACTCAATCTCAAAAAAAAAAAAAAAAAAAAAAAAAAAAGAAGTGCCCCTGTGGGCGGGTGCAGCCCCATGACTCATGGCTTGGAGAATTGGAAAGAGCTGCCCCTTCCTCTGGGCTGGTGCAACCCCCTTGGCCAGGTGTCCTCTGGCCCTTCCTTGGCCTCACTCCCTGCTCCACCCCACTCCCAGCCATCGTGGAGGGTGACAGCTTTGAGGAGATCTACCACAAGGTGAAGCGTGTCATCGAGGACCTCTCAGGCCCCTACATCTGGGTTCCAGCCCGAGAGAGACTCTGATTCCTGCCCTGGCTTGGCCTGGACTCGCCCTGCCTCCATCACCTGGGCCCTTGGTCTGGACTGAATTGCCCAAGTCCTTGGCTCCCCCCGACCTCCCTCCCACCCCTTCTTATTTATTTCCTTTCTAACTGGATCCAGCCTATTGGAGGGGGGACACTCCTCTGCATGTATCCCTGCACCCCAGAACTGGGCTCCTGAATGCCAGGAACCTGGGGTCTGGGGGGGAGCTGGGCTCCTTGTTCCGAGCCCTTGCTCCTTAGGATCCCCGCCCCCACCCGCCCCCAATGCACACACAGACCCACCGGGGGCCACCTGCCCTCCCCCATTCTCTCCCACACACATTCCAGAAGTCAGGGCCCCCTCGAGGAGCACCCGCTGCAGGGATGCAGGGCCACAGGCCTCCGCTCTCTCCTAAGGCAGGGTCTGGGGTCACCCCTGCCCTCATCGTAATTCCCCATGTCCCTTGATTTCTCATTTATTTTTTCCACTTTTTTTCTTCTCAAAGGTGGTTTTTTGGGGGGAGAAGCAGGGGACTCCGCAGCGGGCCCCTGCCTTCCACATGCCCCCACCTTTTTTCTTTGCCGGTTTGCATGAGTGGAAGGTCTAAATGTGGCTTTTTTTTTTTTTTTCCTGGGAATTTTTTTGGGGAAAAGGGAGGGATGGGTCTAGGGAGTGGGAAATGCGGGAGGGAGGGTGGGGGGCAGGGGTCGGGGGTTGGGTGTCCGGGAGCCAGGGAAGACTGGAAATGCTGCCGCCTTCTGCAATTTATTTATTTTTTTCTTTTGAGAGAGTGAAAGGAAGAGACAGATACTTGAAACTCGGTGTGTGGCCTGGTTATTTGGGACCTGGGTGTGGAGGGAGATGGGCACAGCAGAGTCAGATCCTTCTTCACTCCAAGCCAGATAGGTTAGTGGCCTGGAAAATGGGCCATGGAGGTAACTGGCAAATCAGGTACCCAAGCTGGTGAAGACTGGGCCTGGGAAGGTCTGGAGCTCTGTCCAAAGTCATGACAGGCCAGAAAGGGGAGGCTGGAACTTGTCTGGGGCCCTGCAGACTTAGTCCAGCTCTGATCCCCGCCAGGCTATCTCAGTCCTGTTGGGAAGCACAACAGTCCCTAAAGGAAAATAGAGAGGAAACTTCCTTCATTCATGTTCATGGAGTTGTGGACAGAGCTAGGACCTGGAAATGATTTTTTTTTTGAGACAGTCTTACTCTGTCGCCCAGGCTGGAGTGCAGTGGCTCGATCACAGCTCACTGCGATCTCTGCCACCCTGGTTCAAGTGATTCTCCTGCCTCAGCCTCCTGAGTAGCTGGGATTACAGATTACTGCCACCGCGCCCGGCTAATTTTGTATTTTTAGTAGAGATGGGGTTTCACCATGTTGGTCAGGCTGGTCTTGAACTCCTGACCTCGTGATCCACCCGCCTCAGCCTCCCAAAGTGCTGGGATTACAGGCGTGAGCCACCGCGCCTGGCCTGGAAATGATCTTTACAGAGTTTTGCTGATAAGAAATGCTGTGTGAATATACGCTAGGTTTCTTTATGCGCCCCCCACCCTTTTTTTTTTTTTTTTTTTGAGACAGAGTTTTGCTCTTTCACTCAGGCTGGAGTGCTGTGGTGCGATCTTGGCTCACTGCAACCTCTGCCTGCTGGGTTCAAACAGTTCTCCTGCCTCAGCCTCTCGAGTAGCTGGGTGGCGCCTGCCACCACGCCTGGCTAATTTTTGTATTTTTAGTAGAGATGGAGTTTTGCTATGTTGGCCAGGCTGGTCTCGAACTCTTGACCTCAGGTGATCCGCCCAGCTTGGGCTCCCACAGTGTTAAGATTACAGGCATGAGCCACCGCGCCCATTAAGATTACAGGCATGAGCCACCGCGCTCAGCCTTTATGTCCTATCTCTATGGGAAAGATCTGAGGCAGCTTTGTAAATAATGAGGGTAGGAAAATAAGAATCTAAATGCCAAAGATGAAAACTGGAGAAATGTATACGAGCTATGAGGGTAAATGTAATCTCTGAGCTTCCTGATAGCATGGCAAAAAAGGAAATTGTCAGTTACCTACTTCTTTATTATAAGGGAGAAATAATTTTAGTTCTTTTAGGGAGTCATATTTTCCTGGACCTAAGTCCTAACTGAAGCTCCTCAGATCCTGCTATATAGAATGGTGACTCTCAGCCTTCTGCCTTCTTCATGTGTTTGGCACAGATGAACCTTTAGGGGCACCTGCTGGGGTACTATTCCTTTCTCTGATTCTCAGGTGCTCCAGTGGGTAAGGCTGAGGCAGAGGGCCCTAAGAGTTATGGTGGTTAAATCCCAAACAGTGCAAAAGGGCATTTTTTGTACCCACTCCTGACTAAAGTTGAGAGTTTCATGCAAAAGACCAACCCAGGGGTAGCGACTTTGTGGATGGCATGGCCGTCCAAGCCTAAAGTAGTCCAAGAATAGAGGCAGAGATGGCTGAAGAGGTGTCACTTCAACCAGTAGCCACGTATTGCCCTGCAGGATTTTCTATGCAGGACTGAGTCCATCAGGATCCTGGGGATGGGGACCAGGGGTCTGCATTTCTGGAAAGCTCCCAGGTGATTTTGATGTCTCACTGGGTGGAGAAGCACTGCTTCAGAGGATGTTTTTCTTTCCTTTTTTTTCTTTTTTTGAGATGGAGTTTCACTTTTGTTGCCCAAGCTGGAGTGCAATGGCGCGATCTCGACTCACTGCAACCTCCAACTCCCGGGTTCAAGTGATTCTTCTGCCTCAGCCTCCCAAGTAGCTGGGATTACAGATGCGCACCATAAGACACAGCTATTTTTAAATATTTTTAGTAGAAACGGGGTTTCACCATGTTAGCCAAACTGGTCTCGAACTCTTGACCTCAGGTGATCCGCCCGCCTGGGCCTCCCAAAGTGCTGGGATTACAGGCGTGCTGGGATTACAGGCGCCCGGCCCTGGATGTTTTTCAAATAATCCTTCTCTTAGCTTGGTTCTGTGTAATAGCAGATGGCTTGAGGCTGTGATAACGTTCTCTACTTGAGCTGAAGGGAGAAATCCAGGAGCTGAGGAAGGTGTGTGCAGGTAATGCGTCTGCGTGTGAAACTAGAAGGGGCAGAATCACATACTTGACCTGGATGGGATAGAATCACATCATTTTGCATGTATTATTATTATTATTATTAGAGACAGAGTTTCGCTCTTGTTGCCCAGGCTGGAGTACAGTGGCGCGATCTCGGCTCACTGCAACCTCTGCCTTCCGGATTCAAGCGATTCTCCTGCCTCAGCCTCCCGAGTAGCTGGGATTACAGGCGCATGCCACCATGCCTGGCTAATTTTTTGTATTTAGTAGAGACGGGGATTTCACCATATTGGTCAGGCTGGTCTCGAACTCCTCACCTCGGGTGATCCACCCCCCTCAGCCTCCCAAAGTGCTAGGATTACAGGCATGAGCCACCGCGCCTGGCCTGCATGCATTATTTTGTAAATTATAATCAATACACGTACCTGACAACAATTCAAATAAATATAGAAATACATACTGTTTTAAAAAAGTTTCCTTCCTGTTTCCCTCCATGCATTATTCCTCAGGGGAAGCACGGTTGCAGCTGGGGCTGTATTCTTCCAAGGCCATGGAGAATTCTTCTCTGGCCGCTTGAGGAGGCAATGTAATTAATGCACTGGAGCCCTGGGCTCCCAAACAACGTAGGTTCAAATCCTGGCTCCTCTTCTCCCCACACTTTTTATTTCTTTCAGTAAATACTTCCTTGGATGTTCCTTGGAACCAGGCAGTGCTCTAGATGCTGGGAAGGCAACATCCCTGTCCTTAGGGAACTTTGGGTGCATCCAGTGGAGATGACAGACTATAGGGAGTAAGTGAACACAGAGTGTTTAGACAATGATGGGTGCTACTATGAAAGACAGTGACGGCCCTTGCTGGTTTAGACCGGGCGGTCAGGGAGGCCCCTTGCAGCATCATTTGGGTTGAGGCCTGAAGGACAACAAAGACTGGGGTGGTGAGAGTGTGCCAAGTAGAGAGACGAACAGTCTGGAAGGAATAAATTTGAAAGGTTGGAGGACAGAAGGAGGCCACTGGAGTGGAGTAGGGTGGGGGACAGAGAGAAATAGGAGGTGTGTCAGAGAAGTCAGAGAGGCGTGGCACACAGGACTTTCCATGGATTTTTTCAGAGTGGTGTAGAAGCTGCTGGAGGGCTGTGGAGGGAATGCTGCTGGAGGGCTGTGGAGGGAATGCTGCTGGAGGGCTGTGGAGGGAACTGTGAGCTGGTTACTCTGGGTGTGAAGGGGAATACACAGCAGCGGGCAATGGAGAGCCAGCTAGGCTGTTGCTGGCGTTAGGATGAGGGACGATGGTGGAGTCACTGTCACTCTGGGGGAGAGCTTAACCTCTCTAAGCCTCAGTATACCTAGCTGTAAAATGGAAATAACTACCTACCTTGCTGGATACTTGTGAGGAATAAACGGGAAAGTACATGTAAAGCCCTCAGCACAGTGCCTGACGCATGGTAGAAAATTGTAGCAATTACTGTCATTGGCCTCTTGGTCTATTTTCAGATATGCATAAGCCCAAAAGTTAAAGCTTGGAGTCATTTGGAGTTTTAACAAGTTTTACCTTCAAAAAGTAGGAAAGAGGCAGGCCTGGCATGGTGGCTCACGCCTGTAATCCCAGCACTTTGGGAGGCTGAGGTGGGCAGATCACGAGGTCAGGAGTTCAAGACCAGCCTGGCCAACAAGGTGAAACCCTGTCTCTACTAAAAAAAAAAAAAGCTGGGGGTGGTGGCGGGTGCCTGTAATCCCAGCTACCCGGGAGGCTGAGGCAGGAGAATCCCTTCAACCCGGGAGGCGGAGTTTGTAGTGAGCCGAGATTGCGCCACTGCGCTCCAGCTTGGGCAACAGGGCAAGACTCTGTCTCAAAAAAAAAGTAGGAAAGAGGTATAGAGAGGGTCCTGGGTCAGAGAATCCTGGCTGTCCCAAGGTTGAAAAGGTGGGTGTGCCTGAGGTGGACAGAGTGGCATTGAGGAGGAGAGAGCTGGCGGGAGAGAGACCCTACTGGAGACAGGGAGCTTGGGCCCCCATTCCTGCAGGCCGGCTTCTTGTCAACTGCAGAAATGGGATATTGAAGCCCTTGGGGTGGGTTGTGTCAGCTCAGATTTAAACTGGTGTGCAGAGGCCCGTCTGCTCCTTTCAGCACTGGTGGTCGCCCTCTTCCCTTGCCCTGGCGCACAGCCCTCCAGCCCAAAAGGTTGGAGGACAGCCTTCCTTTTCGTCAACCTCCCCTGCTTCATCTCAACCCAATTCCTGCTCAGCCTCTTCTAGATATGGGACCATAGGCCGCCCTCTTTGGGAAGTTCGTGAAGAGCCTCTGCTTTGCCCCTCCTGCCTGTTTGTTCAGGTGCCTCTTCTTCAGATCTGAGGGTGTTAGACTCCCTGCAGGCCTGGGAGGAGGTCTAGCCCCAGCCCTTGGGTGCACAGGCCCATCCCAAACATGAGGCTGGAAAGTGCTCTGAGAGGGTTGGCAAGGACTGAGGGAGCTCAGAATCCTTCTCCATAGCAGGGGAAGGGACTGTCTCAACTCAGATAACCCCCAGGCCTCCAGCTCTGTCCCAGCGAAGTTGCTAACCACCCTCTGGGGTGTGGGGACAGACATCCTCTGCCATCCTGATCCCAATCTTCCCCCTTTTCTCCTCCTCCCACAGTGGAAGAAGCCTTGGAGGTCTAATGCAACTCATGGCTGTGTTGCTAGTGAGAATAATGAAAATAAAATCAGCTAGCACGTGCTGAGCGCCTGGTGTGTGCCGGCACTGCGCTAGGTGCTTTTCACTCATTATCCCATTTAACATTGATGAGCACTCTGAGCCGGGCACGAATCCATTTTCCAGATGAGGGTAAGGTGGAGCAGGTCTGGCTGATGGAGGGCCTCAGGCTGGTTCTGCAGCATGAGCATCTATCTTCCTGGAGCTTCCGGCCTTCAGCAAGCTTCTTGCTCAGCAGCCACAAGCCCTCTTGCTTCCAGCCCCTTCTCCTCTGTTCACCAGTGGCTCAGGCCTCCCCCAATCTGAAAATACTCCAGTCTTCCTGACTTACCCTTATGGGAAGTTCATTCCATTCTCTCTCCCCAGCAAAAAAAAAATATATATATATATATTATATATATATATATATATATATTTTTTTTTTTTGAGATGGAGGCTCACTCTGTCACCCAGGCTGGAGTGCAGTGGTGCGATCTCAGCTCACTGCAAGCTCCGCCTCCTGGGTTCAAGCAATTCTCCTGCCTCAACCTCCAGAGTAGCTGGGACTACAGGCGCACGCTGCCACGCCCGGCTAATTGTTTTGTATTTTAGTAGAGACATGGTTTCACCGTGTTGCCCAGGCTGGTCTCCAACTCCTGAGCTCAGGCAATTTGCCCGCCTCAGCCTCCTAAAGTGCTAGGATTACAGGCGTGAGCCACCACGCGCGGCCTCCCTAGCAATATTTAACTTGGTGCTTATGGTCCCCAGAGCTGGCCCTGAAGCTTGGATGACTCGCAGGCCTGGGTACTTCCTTCTGCTTCTCCCACTGGCAGGGACTGTCCTGGGCTGCTTTCTGTCCACCATGCCCTCTCACGGAGCAGGGTCGCCACAGGGCACTTTGCCACACCTGGACCTTGCCCACAACTCTGCTTTCAGAGGCTCCTGCTCATAAGTCTCTTCAGACTCCAGACCCATCTGCAGTAGCCTCTGGACCCTGGGCAAGTGTGGCATGGTCCCCCACCTCCCTGGTCCCCTCCTGACTGCACATTCAGTAGCTACAGGTCCACTTCATTCCTCTGCTAAAGTTCTGCTCATCTGGCCCTCCCTGTCTGGCCTCCAGCCTCACAGTTTCTCACTGAGACCAACGCAGCAGCCTCCTGACGTCATCTCCCTGCCTCTGGGCAAACCATCTCTGAGCCATCACCCACTCCAAGGCCAGGCTGTTTTAAACTCACAGATCTGACCTCACCACTGCCCTGACTGCAACTCTTTATGGGTCTTCCTTTGTTATCAGCAATACAAAATTAATACAGGAGACTTTCTCCACAAGGAAAATCCAAGGTCCATATCCTTTAAAATTCTTCAATATTTGAAAACGTTATTAATTTTTATTAAAGAAAATATTTATTTATTTATTTATTTATTTATTTATTTATTTATTTATTTATTTTGAGACGGAGTCTCGCTCTGTCGCCAGGCTGGAGTGCAGTGGCAGGATCTTGGCTCACTGCAACCTCCGCCTCCCAGGTTCAAGCTATTCTCCTGCCTCCGCCTCCTGAGTAGCTGGGACTACAGGCGCATAGAGAAAGGGCCTTGGTCTGTCACCCAGGCTGGAGTGCAGTGGCATGATGTCGGTTCACTGCAACCTCCACCTCCCAGGTTCAAGCGATCCTCTCACCTCAGCCTTGTGAGTAGCTGGGACCACAGGCATGCGCCACCACACCTGGTTAATTTTGTATTTTTGGTAGAGACAGGGTTTTTCCATGTTATCCAGGCTTGTCTCGAGCTCTTGAGCTCAAGCCGTCTGCCCGCCTCGGCCTCACAAAGTGCTGGGATTAGAGGTGTGAGCCACCGTGCCTGGCCAAAAAATTTCTTTTCTTTTTTTTTCTTTTTTTTTTTGAGATGGGAGTCTCGCTCTGTTGCCCAGGCTGGAGTGCAGTGGCGCGATCTTGGCTCACTGCAAGCTCTGCCTCCCGGGTTCACGCCATTCTCCTGCCTCAGCCTCCCGAGTAGCTGGGACTACAGGCGCCCGCCACCACGCCTGGCTAATTTTTTTTTTTTTTTTTTGTATTTTTAGTAGACACGGGGTTTCACCGCCTTAGCCTGGATGGTCTGGATATCCTGACCTCGTGATCCGCCCGCCTTGGCCTCCCAAAGTGCTGGGATAACAGGCGTGAGCCACCGTGCCCAGTCAAAAAATATATTTTCAAGAAAGGCATTCAAATTTATTAGCATACACAGGGATAAACCACAGAGTGATTACCCTAACCAAGGTATATAATCTCTTTTTTTTTTTTTTTTTTTCCTAGACGGAGTATTGCTCTGTCGCCCAGGCTGGAGTGCAGTGGCTCGATCTCAGCTCACTGCAACCTCTGCCTCCTGGGCTCAAGCAATTCTCTGCCTCAGCCTCCTGAGTATCTGGGATTACAGGCACCCGCCACCATGCCTGGCTAATTTATTTTGTATTTTTAGTAGAGACGGGCTTTCCCTATCTTGGCCAGGCTGGTCTTAAACTCCTGACCTCCTGATCCACCTGCCTCGGCCTCCCAAAGTGCTGGGATTACAGGCATAAGCCACCGCGCCTGGCCTATAACCTTTAATTTAATTTAATTTAATTAATTTATTTACTTATTTTGAGACAGGGTCTCACTCTATCACCCAGGCTGGAGTGCAATGGCACCATCATAGCTCACTGTGGCCTCAACTCCTGGGCTCAAGTGATCCTCCCACCTCAGCCTCCCAAGTAGCTGAGACTACAGGCACAATGGGGTCTTGTTATGTTGCCCAGGACACGTGTCTCAAACTCCTGGCCTCAAGCAGTCCTCCTGCCTTGACCTCCCAAAGTGTTGGGATGACAGATGTGAGCCACCAGATCTGGCCTAACATGTTCTTAAAGGAATAAATGTAAAGGGTGAATGAATTCTCAGAGGGCAGCAACCTACCACTATTGTGGCATAGTTTTGTTTTTAGCTACTTTTTGGTTTTCAGTATTATCTCTGCTATTTTGCAGAGGGCTTGGAAGTTAGTGGCCTGGTACATGGTATCATTTGTTTGCCTTCCATCTCTGACTTCCATTCAAAAGTTACTTGCTTTGCCAAGGGTGGTGGCACGAACCTGTAATCCTAGCTACTCAGGAGGCTGGGGAGGGAGGATTACTTGAGGCCAGGAATTTGAGACCAGTCTGGGCAACACAGTGAGACCCCCATCTCTAAAAAAAATAATAATAATAAATGTTATTGGCTTTGGAGGGTGTTTTTCAGCACTGATCCAAGCACTGCTCCCTAATCAATGAGTTTGGGGAATGTGGTTATAGAGTAGAAATCAGATTTGAAAGCCTCTTACTCCAGTATAATGTGCAAACAGAAAAATGCACATATCATAACTGCATACCTTTCTGCAGCTTTGCAAGCTGAACACCAGCACGGTGTAACCAGCATCCACACCTGGGAGCTGAAGTTCTCCGTCATCCCCGATGTGCCTCTTGGGCTCTTGGCTAGTCACTATGTCTGCGAGGGTGACCACTATCCTTTTTTTTTTTTTGAGATGGAGTGTCCCTCTGTTGCCCGGGCTGGAGTGCAGTGGCACGATCTCGGCTCACTGCAACCTCTGTCTCCCAGGTTCAAGCATTTCTCCTGCCTCAGCCTCCCATGTAGCTGGGACCACAGGTGCCTGCCACCATGCCTGGCTAATTTTTGTATTTTTAGTAGAGATGGGATTTCACTATGTTGGCCAGGCTAATCTCGAACTCCTGACCTCAGGTAATCCACCCGGCTCGGTCTCCCAAAGTGCTGGGATTACGGGCATGAGCCGCCGTGCCCAGTCGGGTGACCACTATTCCGACCGAAATAATGTAGGTTCATTTGCCTGAATAAGCCACATTGTAAGTGATTATATTAGAGAATGTTTAATTAACAGCCCAACAGTCAAGAAAATCACTGGCCATTGTCCCAGCACATGTAAATGACATGGTGGTTGTCAGGACACAGACAAAAGAGGGCACTCACAGAGCTGTCACATTTTATGCAAGAGATGTGTTCCTGAATATCTCACATCATTGAAATCTCTCAAAATTCAAGCCTTGTTTTCTCACTGAAATAACTGTAAAATGGGATTTGGATGACTTCACATTTGGGCCTAAAGTGAGACTTATTATTATTATTATTATTATTATTTTTTTGAGACGAAGTCTTGCTCTTGTCCCCCAGGCTGGAGTGCAATGGCGCGATCTCAGCTCACTGCAACCTCCGCCTCCCGGGTTCAAATGATTCTCCTGCCTCAGCCTCCCGAGTAGCTGGGATTACAAGTGCCTGCCACCACGTCCGGCTAATTTTTATATTTTTGGTAGAGATGAGGTTTCACCATGTTGGCCAGGCTGGTCTTGAACTCCTGACCTCAGGTGATCCGCCCACCTCGGCCTCCCACAGTGCTGAGATTACAGGCATGAGCCACTGTAGCCAGCTGAGACTTATTATTATTATTATTATTATTTTTTTTTTTTTTGAGATGGAGTCTTGCTCTGTCACCAGGCTGGAGTACAGTGGCATGATCTCAGCTCATTGCAACCTCCGCCTCCTGGGTTCAAGCGATTCTCCTGCCTCAGCCTCCTGAGTAGCTGGGATTACAGGCATGCACCACCATGCCCTGCTAATTTTTGTATTTTTAGTAGAGATGGGGCTTCATCATGTTGGCCAGGCTGGCCTTGAACTCCAGACCTCAGGTGATCCGCCCGCCTCGGCCTCCCACAGTTCTGGGATTACAGGCGTGAGCCACTGCGCCCAGCCAAGACTTATCTTTAATATTGCCTGATTTCCAAGTGAGCACAATTCAGATTCACATGGCTCTCTCTGAAGCCCCGTGGGGCCGTGAGGGACCATGGTTTAGCATCTCTGGGACACTGGAGCCCAGCTGTGTCAACCGGATGGGATCCTGGCTCTGTGTGATGGGTGTGGTTCTGGGGCCCGAACGCAGTGCCTGGAGTCAGGCTGCTCAGGTTCTAGTCTACCCTTTGCTGCTTCCTTGCAGCATGACCCTGGGCAAGCTCTTACCTTGCAGGGCCTTAGCTTTCTCATCTGTGAAATGGGATGTGCTCTGAGGCTAATGAGAGAAGTTCATGAACGCAGTCACCTGAGGCACACAGTAGCAGTGAGTGGAGGTTTGCTGGCACCAGTCCCAGCGGAGGCTCTCCTGCCTCTCCTGGAACCAAACCCGCCCTCATGCTGCATGGAGGACTTTACTCCCCAGGAGAGGGAAGCAAGTCAGGCCAGAGCTGGGGAGCCTGGGGCTCAGCCCCACAGGAAACTGGGGCCTGCGGCTCAGGTGCCAGGGTCACAGGTCTGGATTGGGCAAGAGCAGAGAACCGGTCCCTCTGATCCTGCTCAGGGGTATTTGGAGACACCAACAGTTCTGGGGAATTTAGAGGCAGGAAGCGAAACGGGGAGGGAGGGGGGATATGGCAAATCCCACCCCAGCCCCTCCTGGCCTGGCACCCCTCCCAAACGGTGCACGGAAGAGTGAGGTGACTGGCATGTGTGGGGGCAACGTGATTCTCCTCCTGGGGAGGAGAGCAGAGGCAACCCATCCCCCACTCCCACCCCCACACTCCCCTAAGTTCCAATCCATTTCCACCTCTGTTTACTGTCCAAAGTCCCGGGCACTGGAGATGCCACGTTTGGCGTGCTTGGACACATAGACACGCAGACACAGAGACACCGGGGCCCAGGGCCCTCCTATGGACCCTGCCCGCTCCCCTCCCATCGTCCACGGCTGTCCACCCACCCCCATTCTCCAAGCTTCAGCCCCCCTCCTTAGTCCGGCATCTGCACAACACTGAAGAACCTGGGAGTCAGACCCTGAGACCCCGAGCAAGTAAAATGGGAAGAGAGGTGGCGGGAGGCTGGCTGGGGGTGCAGGGGTGTGGAGGGAACCCAGGGTGTGTTGGGGGGTGCTGGGTGGGAAACATCAGAGGATGGATTCTGGATGTCAGGCCTCGGAGGGGATGGAGGAAAGAAGAAAGGTCTCGGCCGGGCATGGTGGCCCACGCCTGTAATTTCAGCACGTTGGGAGGCTGGGGTGGGTGGATTGCCTGAGCTCAGGAGTTTGAGAGAAGCCTGGGCAACACGGTGAAACCCCGTTTCTGCTAAAATACAAAAAATTAGCCGGGTGTGGTGGCGTGCACCTGTCGTCCCAGCTACTCGAGAGGCTGAGGCAGGAGAACCGCTTGAACCCGGGAGGCAGAGGTTGCAGTAAGCTGAGATCACGCCACTGCAGTCCCGCCTGGGGACACAGCGAGACTCCGTCTCAAAAAAAAAAAAAAAAAAAAGAAAAGAAAGAAAAGAAAAGAAAGAAAGAAGAAGGGTCTCCATGATGGAGCTGTCAGTCAGATAGGAGTAAAGAGATGGACCCCTCATTCCTGCTCTAGTCCTGGTGAGCTCCCACCTCAGCCCCAGCCTCAGGCTTGACTCAGTCCCAGGTCCAGCGCCAGCCCTATCATGACCAAGGAGTATCAAGACCTTCAGCATCTGGACAATGAGGAGAGTGACCACCATCAGCTCAGAAAAGGTGAGGGCCACCTTGCCCTGCCTCTGCAAGGCGAGAATTTGGCGGTTCTCCACCCCCCAGCCACAGCTTCTACTCTTGCCCGTGAGCCTGGCTCTCTCTCTGGGTCTGTCTCCCTCCCCCAACACTGGGAAAGGTGTCGGAGCTGCCTCTCTCAGGAGAGGGGCAGGGTGTGGGGTTGGAGTCCCTTTATTGATGACAGGTGCCCAAAGCTTTCCTGTGCCTCCTGGCCCTCGGGGGTGGACCCAGGGGGTGTGGGAACAGCTGGAAGCTGGAGAGATGAGGTCACTGTCGGCTTCCTATGACGAAGTCAGGCCCCCTCTTCCTTTCCCCTTCCAACACCACCCAGGGACCCCGGTCGTGCGTGCGTGTGCGTGTGTGTGTCAGTGATCAGTTTGGTGCAGGGGGGAAAGGTTTCTGCGAAGGGTCTGAGGAGTCTGTGAGGGGGGATGAGGGGTCTCTGACCTGAGGGAGAACGAGACTCTCTTGCTTCAAAAACAAATTCCCCTTCACCCATTTCTTTGTCCTCCGAGCACGGAATTGTTTAGGCTGAGCAAGGATGAAGTTCGTGGGGGATGGGGTGCAGCGCACTTTGACGCAAGGAGGGTCGGCAGCGGAGGAGACCTGGCAGGGAGGGCCCCCTCAACCCTCCAGCTCTCAGGGGACAGGGCTAACGTGTCTCTTCCCCCTACTGGGTGGAAGACTTGAGGGCCTGAAGGGTAGCTATTGCACCTTCTCTCCCTGCACGCAGCCAAAGACGAGTGGAATTCATGGACAGAGAAAGAAACCTTCCTCCTTTCCCCACTTTCAGGGGAAGCAGCGACTCCCAGGCGCGGGCCACTCAATTGCGTTTCAAGGCGCGTGAGGAGGGGGTGGACTGAGGTTCCTGGATTGGCTGCAGTGACGCAGTCATGCCATTAGGTGTCAGCAAAAGCTCAGGGCCTCGGTGGGATGGGGCGGCCCAGCGCTTAGCCCCCTTCCCCAGCCCTCTTTTCTCCCCGATCTCCAGTTGCCTTTGGCCCTGCAGGGTCGCCCACCGCCCGCATTTCTTCATGTACATGGTTCCTCCTAGACTACTAGGGCCGCCTTAACTTGCTCCCGTTTTAGGACCCTGGAGCTGCGCCAGGCCCCGCTCTGTCCCCGCGCTCCTGACACCCCCTCCTCTTGCAGGGCCACCTCCTTCTCAGCCCCTCCTGCAGCGTCTCTGCTCCGGACCTCGCCTCCTCCTGCTCTCCCTGGGCCTCAGCCTCCTGCTGCTGGTGGTTGTCTGTGTGATCGGATCCCAAAGTGGGTGCTCCAGGGGTGGGCAGGGAAGGGGCGACATTGGGGGGTGTTGACGGGGGACCGTGGCGAGGGAGTGGTGGGTGCGGTGGTGGTGGACACAGCGCTCCCATTTTCTTCTCTCTGCACCCTCTCCTGGCCAGACTCCCAGCTGCAGAAGGAGCTGCGGGGCCTGAGAGAGACGTTCAGCAACTTCACAGCGAGCACCGAGGCCCAGGTCAAGGGCTTGAGCACCCAGGGTGAGGGCGCTGGGGCGGGGCTGGGGCTGGGGCTGGGGCTGGGGCTGGGGCTGGGGCTGGGGCTGGGGGGCTGTCGGGAACGCTGAGCCAGTCTCTCCCGCAGGAGGCAATGTGGGAAGAAAGATGAAGTCTCTGGAGTCCCAGCTGGAGAAACAGCAGAAGGACCTGAGTGAAGGTCAGAGGGGGTGTGTGTGTGTGTGTGCGCGCGCGTGTTTGTGTGAGAGAGAGAGTGTGGGAGTGTGTGTGGATGTGTGTGAGAATGAGAGGGAGTGTGTGTGTGTGTGTGTGTGTGAGAAAGAGAGTGTGAGTGTGTGTGGATGTGAGAATGAGAGGGAGTGTGTGTGTGTTTGTGTGAGAAACAGAGAGAGTGTGAGTGTGTGTGTGGATGTGTGTGAGAATGAGAGGGAGTGTGTGTGTGTTTGTGTGAGAAACAGAGAGAGTGTGAGAGTGTGTGTGGATGTGTGTGAGAATGAGAGGGAGTGTGTGTGTGTGAGTCTGTGTGAGAATGAGAGGGAATGTGTTTTGAGTGTGTGTATGAGAGCGTGTGTGTGGATGTGAGAATGAGAGGGAGTGTGTGTGTGTGTCTGTGAGTGTGAGAATTAGATGGAGTGTGTGAGTCTGTGTGTGAGAATGAGATGTGTGTGTGTGAGTCTGTGTGAGTGGGAGAATGAGATGGTGTGTAAAAGAGACTGTGTGTGGGAATGAGGGAGTGTGTGTGAGTGTGAGAATGAGATGGAGTGTGTGTGTGACTGTGTG
Source organism: Pongo pygmaeus (assembly GCF_028885625.2). NCBI lineage: Eukaryota > Metazoa > Chordata > Mammalia > Primates > Hominidae > Pongo > Pongo pygmaeus. Next base: position 7,043,600 of record NC_072392.2, on the reverse strand, counting down.
TGTGTGTGGGAATGAGAGGGAGTGTGTGTGTGTGAGAATGAGGTGTGTGTGAGTCTGAGTGTAAGAATGAGATGGGGTGTGTCTTGTGAGTGTGTGTGAGAGAGTCTGTGAGAATGAGATGGGGTGTGTGTGTTTGAGTGTGAGAATGAGATGGGGGTGTGTGTGTGAGAGAGTCTATGAGTGTGAGAATGAGAGGGAGTGTGTGTGTGTGTCTGAGAATGAGAAGTGTGGATGGGTGTGTGAGCGTGAGAGTCTGTGTGTGTATGTGTGTGAGAATGAGGGAGTGTGGGTGTGTGCAAGTGTGAGTCTGTGTTTATGTGTGTGAGAATGTGTGTGTCAGTGTATGTGTGTGAGAAAGTGTGTATGTGTGTTAGTGTGTGTTGCATGTGTGAGGGAATGAGAGGGAGTGTGTGTGTCTGTGAGTGTGAGAATGAGATGGAGTGTGTGTGTGAGGCTGTGTGTGTGTGAGAATGAGAGGGAGTGTGTGTGTGTGAGAATGAGATGGGGGTGTGAGTCTGAGTGAGAATGAGAGGGAGTGTGTGTGTGTGTGAGTCTGTGTGTTTATGTGTGTGAAAATGAGGGAGTGGAGGGTGTGTGCGAGTGTGAGTCTGTGTGTTTATGTGTGTGAGAATGTGTGTGTCAGTGTATGTGTGTGAGAACGTGTGTATGTGTTAGTGTTGCGTGTGTGTGAGAATGTGTGTAAGTATATGTGTAAGTGCATGTGAGTATATGTGTGTGAATGTGCATGTGTGTGTATGTGCGTGTTGTGTGAATGTGCATTGTGTGTGCATGTGTGAAAATGTGTGTTGTGGGTGAGGGTGTGTTGTGTGTGTTGTGTGTAGTGGGTGAGGGTGTGTCGTATGTGTGGGTGTGCATTGTGTGAATGTATGTGGGTGAGGGTGTGTGTGCCTGTGTGAGGGTGTGTTGTGGTTTTTGTGTGTGTTTGGGTGAGGGTGTGTTGTGTGTGTTGTGTATGTGTGTGTGAGTGTGGGCGAAGGTGTGTTGTGTGTGTCGTGACTGTAGATTAGGGTGTGTTCCGTGTGTGTGTGTGAGGGTGTATGTTGTGGGTGTTTTGTGTGTGAGTGGGTGTGTAAGGGTGTGTTGTGTGTATGTGGGTTAAGGTGTGTTGTGCATGTGAGGGTGTATTGTGTGTTGTGTGTATGTGGGTTAAGGTGTGTTGTGTGTGAGTGTATTTGTGTGAGGTGTATTGTGTGTGGGAGGGTGTGTTTTTTGTGTGTTGTGTGTGTATGTGGGTTAGGGTGTGTTGTGTGTTTGTGTGTTTTGTGTGTTGTCTGTGTATGTGGGTTACGGTGTGTTGTGTGTGTGAGGGCGTGTTGTGTATGATGTGTTGTGTGTGTTGTGTGAGTGTGTATGTGAGTTAGGGTGTGTTGTGTGGGTGTGTTATGTGTGTTGTGGATGTCTGTGGGTTAGGGTGTGTTATGTGTCTGTGTGTTGTGTGTTGTAGGTGTTTTGTGTGTCTGCGTTTGTGTCTGTGGGTTAGGGTGTGTTGTATGTGTTGTGTTTTGTGTGTTGTCTGCGTTTGTGTCTGTGGGTTGGGGTGTGTTGTATGTGTTGTGTTTTGTGTGTTGTCCGTGTGTGTGTATGTGGGTTAGGGTGTGTTTGTGTGTGTGAGGGTGTGTTGTGTGTATGTTGTGTTTTGTATATGTGGGTTAGGGTGTGTTGTGTCTGTGTGTGTGTGTGTTTTGTATATTGTGTGTGTTAAGATGTGTTGTGTGTCTGTGTGAGTGTGTGTGTGTCTGTGTGAGTGTGTGTGTAAGGGTGTGTTGCGTGTGTAGGAGTGTGTGTGTGTGTATGGGGTTCTCTCAGGCCAACTCCGCTGCTGTTTGGGGCAATGCGATGGGTGTTCGGGTTCCAGCAAGAGGATGTGGGGCTGACCTCGTTTCCCTCCCCGTGGTGCCGCATCTCCTCCCGCTCCCCTCCGCCCCATCTCCCCAGATCACTCCAGCCTGCTGCTCCACGTGAAGCAGTTCGTGTCTGACCTGCGGAGCCTGAGGTGTCAGATGGCGGCGCTCCAGGGCAATGGTAAGGAGGCCAGCCCGGCCCGCTCTCTGCCTCCCACCTTCTCTGGGCAGCGCTTAGCCCCTGCGCCCCGTTTCTCCCGCTCAGGCTCAGAAAGGGCCTGCTGCCCGGTCAACTGGGTGGAGCACGAGCGCAGCTGCTACTGGTTCTCTCGCTCCGGGAAGGCCTGGGCCGACGCCGACAACTACTGCCGGCTGGAGGACGCGCACCTGGTGGTGGTCACGTCCTGGGAGGAGCAGGTGAGGACCCGGAGGGTCTGGGAGGCTGGCTGGCCTCGGAGAGATCACCACCCGCCTCTTCTCTCCTCAGAAATTTGTCCAGCACCACACAGGCCCTGTGAACACCTGGATGGGCCTCCACGACCAAAACGGGCCCTGGAAGTGGGTGGATGGGACGGACTACGAGACGGGCTTCAAGTGAGTGCGCGCCCTCCCTCGGCCTGGGTCCGGCCGCCTTCGCGCCTGGGGCCCTGGGCTGAGGGGTCTGGAGCGACCCGCCTGCGGATCCGACCTCCTGGGGCCCACAGCTGGCTTTGTCCCCAGGAACTGGAGGCCGGAGCAGCCGGACGACTGGTACGGCCACGGTCTCGGAGGAGGCGAGGACTGTGCCCACTTCACGGACGACGGCCGCTGGAACGACGACGTCTGCCAGAGGCCCTACCGCTGGGTCTGCGAGACAGAGCTGGACAAGGCCAGCCAGGAGCCACCTCTCCTTTAATTTATTTCTTCAATGCCTCGACCTGCCGCAGGGGTCCCGGTTTGGGAATCCACCCATCTGGGGGCCTCTTCTGCTTTCTCGGGGATTTTCATCTAGGATTTTAAGGGAAGGGGAAGGATAGGGTGATGTTTGGAAGGTGAGGAGCTTGAAACCTGTGGCGCTTTCTGCAGTTTGCAGGTTATCATTGTCAACTTTTTTTTTTTTTTTTTAAGAGTAAAAAGAAATATACCTAAACCTTCTGTGAGTTGTCTGGTTATTGGGGATTCGGAAGCAGGAGTGGGCTGGTTGGCATTACGAAGCCTTGGTGGGCGCTGTGGCATCATGAGAACTGTGTGGGCTTTGTGCCAGAATGGCCAGACTGTTATTTACAGATATGTGAGTTTGGGCAAATTATTGTTCTCTGTGTCCCAGCTGTAAACATGCCATCTTACTGGAGGCCATCCTACTTGGAGCAATACCCCCAGGAGGAGAACCACCCGAATTTTTTTTTTTTTTTGTAAGATGGAGTGTTGCTTTGTTGCCCAGGCTGGAATGCAATGGCGCGATCTCAGCTCACTGCAACCTCTGCCCCCTGGGTTCAAGCGATTCTCCTGCCTCAGCCTTCCGAGTACCTGAGATCACAGGAGTGCACCACTATGCCCGGCTAATTTTTGTATTTTTAGTAGAGACTGGGTTTCACCATGTTGGCCAGGCTGGCCTCGAACTCCTGACCTCAAGTGATCTGCCCCCCCCTTGGCTTCCCAAAGTGCTGGGATTACAGGCGTGAGCCACTGCGCCCAGCAGAACCACCCGAATTTGTTGAGTGCTTCAACAACTTCGAATGAAACTCACTGGTGTCCTTTGCATTCATTACAGCAAACAGAAGCAGCGTTCATAGACAGGTAGCAGATACAACAAACACACAACCAAGAATCACCAAACATACTAGGAAAACCAGTACTGCGGAACAGAAGCAACAAAGCGGATAGAATCAACAACCAAGGATGGGAGTTAGGACTAACCGATTCAGACACGGAACTGTGAACGAAAATTGCCAAAGTATTCACCCATTAACAAGACCTCAAGTGATTCCTAAAAGGAGCAATGCTCTGACCACACAGTAAAATAAAGTTAGAAATGAACGTGAAAGTACAGCCAAGAAGAGATCTATCAACATATAATTTTCTCACCATCTTTTTTTGTATTACTTCATAAGTAATTCTGAGTTTAAGAGAAAATCGAAATGAAAAAATCAAGCGATTTAGAAATGAACTACAAGAGTACTACATTTGCTGAAACCGTGGGATGCTCAAAGTAGTTCTCGGGAGAAAATGTAAGTAGAGATAAGCACTTCTATTATTTATTTATTTATTTTTATTTATTTATTTTTGAGATGGAGTTTTGCTCTTTTTGCCCAGGCTGAAGTTCAATGGCGTGACCTCGTCTCACTGCAACGTCCGCCTTCCAAGTTCAAGGGATTCTCTTGCCTCAGCCTCCCGAGTAGCTGGAATTACAGCACCCGCCACCACGCCTGACTAATTTTTTATATTTTTAATAGAGATGGGGTTTCACCATTTTGGGCAGGCTGGTCTCGAAGATAAACACTTTTACTAAAAAACAAGAAAGGCTGACTTGAAATATGCTGTTTCAACTCAAGAAACTTGAAACAGAATAATAAGATAAATCCCCTAAAGTAGAAGAAAAGAACTTATAAAACTATAAGCAGAAATAATGAACTAGAAAATAAAAATATAGATATGATCAAAAAAAGTAAAATTTGATGCTTAAAAAAGGCAAATAAGGCCGGGCGTGGTGGCTCTCACTTGTAATCCCAGCACTTTGGGAGGCCGAGATGGGCGGATTTCCTGAGGTCAGGAGTTCATGACCAGTCTGACCAACATGGAAACTCCGTCTCTACTAAAAATACAAAAAAATTAGCCAGGTGTGGTGGCGGGCACCTGTAATCCCAGCTATTCAGGAGGCTGAGGCGGGAGAATTGCTTGAACTAGGGAGGTGGAGGTTGCAGTGAGCCGAGATTGCGCCACTGCACTCCAGCTGGGGCAACAGAGCAAGACTCTGTCTCAAAAAAAAAAAAAAAAAGGCAAATAAAATAAATATGAAGGAGAAAAAAGGGAGACACAGACATAACTTTAGAAAGGAGAAAGATTACATAAGTAGAGACATAGGGGATATAATTACATAACACTTCCCGATTTAAAACAGTAAAGCAAATACAGTGTTTTTCCTGCCATTATTGTAATTTTTAGGCAAATCTCTTAGAAGCCGGGTTATAACTTTCAAACTTATAAGCAGGAAAAACGAAGAAAAAAATTAAACTAAAGGAAGAGAATAAAGGAGAAAAAAACCCAGAAGAGGTAGATAAGAAAAAACACAAAAGGTTGGTTATGAATCCACATATGTTGCTGATTTTATTAAATGCAATATACCAAGTTATCTTGTTAAAAGACAAAAAAACTTTCCAGATAGAATAAAAAATAAAATCCAACTATATGCCCAAGAGCCACATCTGAAACAGGCTGGAAGCAAAATGATGAAAGACACATTGGTCAAATTCCAACCAAATGACTATCATATGAAGTACACTTTATTTTATTTTATTTTTATTATTTTTATTTTATATATATATTTTTTGAGATGGAGTCTCACTCTGTTGCCCAGGCTGCAGTGCAGTGGCACGATCTCGGCTCACTGCAACCTCTGCCTCCCGGGTTCAAGCAATTCTCTGCCTCAGCCTGCTGAGTAGCTGGGATTACAGATGCCCGCCACCATACCTGGCTAATTTTTGTATTTTTAGTAGAGATGGAGTTTCACCATCTTGGGCAGGCTGGTCTTGAACTCCTGATCTCATGATCTACCCGCCTTGGCTTCCCTAAGTGCTGGGATTACAGGCGTGAGCCACCACACCCAGCCATGAAGTATACTTTATAACAAAAAGTATTATTAGAGATAAAGAGGATCACTTCCTAACGATAAAAGGTTCAATTCAACAGGAAGATACACCAGTACTAAATATGCATGCACTGAATAACATAGCCACAAAATATGTGAAACAAAAATTTTAGAGGTATAAGAAAACAGACAAGTTTACATTCATAATAGATTATAAAATATCTCAGTAATTGATAGATCAAGCAGACAAAACAATAAGGATACAGATGTTTTGAATCCCAGATTGAACTATTATGATCTAATGGACACATTTAGTACACTGTACTCACCAAATACGAAATACCCCCCTTTTTTTTTTTGAGATAAAGGTCTTGCTATGTGGCCCAGGCAGGTCTCAAACTCCTGGGCTAAAGTGATTCTCCTGCTTTAGCCTCCCAAGCAGCTGGAATTACAGCCATAAGCCCCCATACCCAGTGGAATGCCTGTTCTTTTCAAGTATACTGAGACATTCTCAAAAAATTGAGCAAATACCGGGCCATTAATCAAGCTTTAACAATTTCCAAATGGAGGCTTTTCATTATAATGACCAGGAATGTAAAATTCTTCTTCTTCTTTTTTTTTTTTAATCGAGACAGAGTCTTGCTCTGCTGCCCAGGCTGGAGTCCAGTGGTGTGATCTCAGCTCACTGCAACTTGTCTCCCAGGTTCAAGCGATTCTTGTGCCTCAGACTTCTGAGTAGCTGGGATTACAGGTGCACACCATCATGCCCAGCTAATTATGATGATGATGATGATAATAATTATTATTATTATTTGAGACAGAGTCTTACACTGTCACCCGGGCTGATGTGCAGTGGTGCAATCTTGCCTCACTGCACCTCTGCCTCTCAAGTTCAAGCGATTCTCCTGCCTCAGCCTCCCGAGCAACTAGGATTACAGGCGCCCACCACCAAGCATGGTTAATTTTTTGTATTTTTAGTAGAGACAGGGTTTCACTATGTTGGCCAGGCTGGTCTATTGCGGGATCTGGCCAGCAGCCTGCAATGCAACGAGGCTTTTTCTTTGTTCCCAGGCAGATCGGCAGGTCGAGAAATAAAATACACACCCAAGACAGTGAAAGCTGGGTCCAGAGGGGTCACCGCCTTTTGGTCCTGTGATGCCGCCAATGCACTGGATATACCAGCATTTATTATGAAGTTTAGTGAGGGTGGGAATAGGTTAGTGAGGGATTTAGGGTCGTTTGATTATGAGGTGAGATGGTCACATGGGGATGAAGTAATTCTTCAACATAACATCGGTATGCAGAAGTACAGTATATAGAGATAAGAATATACAATATAGTGTGTGCGTCAGCAATTTCTAACAGAGCCTTAAAACAGAAACACAGTCTATCCTTAACCTATGATTAGCAAGATATTAATCAGCAGTAACAGTTGCAGCAAAAGCTGGTTACAAACAATCCGTGGAAACAGGATGTGAAGCTAGACAACCGGTTAGACCAAAAACTCTCAGACGGGAGTATGCTTTAACCCTAAAGAGGCCTAGAAGAGCTGTGGCAAGATAAGGGCATTTATAACCCTACCTTATCCACATGAACAGGTGCCCCTCATGCGTCCGTTTATAGGCTCTCCACAAGGGTGGCATTCCACTCCCAGAGCTATGAACATCTGCTTTTCTGGGATAGGAATCTGGGAGATATGAAACCTCCCTGACTGCATGTCCATTTATAGGCTCTCTGCAGGGGGAAGCACATCACGCGCTGTTGGCTCATTCTGGAAGCCCAGCCTGGCATTGTCTTTACACAATTCTGCATGCAATTTTGTATTTGCAGTAATCAGGAGCATTTCATCTTTATTCCATAGCAATAGTTTCAGGGGGTCTCCCTACACTGTCTTGAACTTCTGACCTTGTGATCCACCCGCCTCGGTCCCCCAAAGTGCTGGGAATGCAGGCATGAGCCACCCATGCTCAGCCAATTTTTGTGTTTTCAATACAGATGGGGTTTTGCCATGTTGGCCAATCTGGTCTCGAACTCCTGGCCTCAAGTGATCCACCCGCTTGGATCCGCCCTCAAGTGTTGGGATCACAGGCTTGAGCCACCATGCCCGGCCTAAAATTCTTTTATCAGATATTAGCCTATCAAATCCAATGCAGCATTAAAAAAGATAACATGGCCAGGTGCGGTGGCTCATGCCTGTAATCCCAGCACTTTGAGAGGCTGAGGTGGGAAGATAATGAGGTCAGGAGATTGAGACCATCCTGGCTAACATGGTGAAAACCCATCTCTACTAAAAATACGAAAAATTAGCCAGGCGTGGTGGCAGGCACCTGTAGTCCCAGCTACTTGGGAGGCTGAGGCAGGAGAATGGCATGAACCTGGGAGGCAGAGCTTGCAGTGAGCTGAGATCACACCACTGCACTCCAGCTGGGGCGATAGAGCCAGACTCATCTTAAAAACAAAAACAAAAACAAAAAATAAAAAAGATAACATGTTCAAGTAGTATATATGCCAAGAATTCAAAGATGGTTTAACATAAGAAAAATCTGTTAATATAATAGATTTAGAGAGTACAGAAAAATAGATTAAAAGTGTACAAAAGAAAACAATTACACAATGCAGAAAAAACACTCAGCGAAAGTTCAGCTCTGATTTATGATGAAATCTTTCTGGACTCTGGCTGTTTCTACCTTGTTGCTCCATTGTTTCAATCTGTGGCTTCCATCACATGTTCCAAGATGTCTGCCCCTCCTGTCCTGACACATTCCGGACAAGAGAAAGGGTAAGAGGGAAGGAGAATGGCGTATTCTCTTTCTGTCTATGCAGACACTTCCACCACTTCACTTTATATCTCTTTGATCAGAATTAGTCCCAGGGCCACAGATAGCTGCAAATGGGGCTGAGAAATGAACTTTATTCCATGAGGCCACATTCTAGCTAAAAACACAGGATTCTATTATTGTAGAGAAGGAGTCAGTAAACTTTGGCCCTCACCTGCTTCTGTAAATAAAGCTTTCTTTCTCTACTCTTTTTTTTTTTTTTTGAGATGGAGTCTCTCTCTGTTGCCCAGGCTGAAGGGCAATGGCACAATCTCAGCTCACTGTAACATCTACCTCTCAGGTTCAAGCAGTTCTCATGCCTCAGCCTCCCGAGTAGCTGGGATTACAGACGTGCACCACTATGCCCAGCTAATTTTTTGTATTTTTTCTTTTTTTTTTTTTCAGTAGAGACGGGGTTTCACCATGTTGGCCAGACTAGTCTCAAACTCCTAGCCTCAGGTGATCTGCCCATCTCAGCCTCCCGAAGTGTTGGGATTACAGGTGTGAGCCACCACACCTGGCCAGTTTTTCGTTTTGTTTTGTTTTATTTTTTTGCGACAAGGTCTGGCTCTGTCATCCAGGCCGGAGTGCAGTGGCATGATCTTGACTCACTGCAGCCTCTGGATCTTGACTCACTGCAGCTTCTGCCTTCCAGGCTCAAGTGATCCTCTTGCCTCAGCCTCCCAAGTAGCTGGGATTACAGGTGCAAGCCACCATACCCTGCTAATTTTTGTATTTTTCGTAGAGACAGGGTTTCACCATGTTGTTGCTCAGGCTGGTCTTGAACTCCTGTGCTCAAGTGATCTACCCACCTTCGCCTCCAAAGTGCTGGGTTACAAGCATGAGCCACCGATCCCAGCCTGTAAATAAAGTTTTATTGGAACACAGCCATGCCTGTTTGTTTACATGTCATTTATGACTGCTTTTGTGCAGCAACAGCAGAATCGAGTGGTTATGATAAAGACTGTATGACCTGGTAAGCCTAAAATATTTGCTATCTGGCCCTTTATAGGAGATGTTTCTGGACCCCTGGTGTAGCAAGAAGGGGATAATTGATATTAGGGGTAATTAGAAGCCTCTGTTATAGTGCTATTATTGCTGTTCAGCATCATTCTGGGCATGCTAGCCAAACTGCACAAGACAGAAAAAGACATTAAAAGTTGTAAGAATTGGAAAGGAAGAGCTAAAACAATATGCTCATCTATACAGAAAATCAACACCATCAACAAACAAACAAACGATTCGACCTAATAAGAGGCTTTGGCAGGTGTATTAGTCTGCTATCACCACAATAACACATGAAGAACATACAAGAAGAAACCTAAGTTCTTTCAAATTAACATATACATTCAACGCAATAAAAATAACATTTCAATTGATTTTCTTTTTGAGATGGATTCTCCCTCTGTCACCCAGGCAGGAGTACAATGGTGTAATCTCAGCTCACTGCAACCTCTGCCTCCCGAGTTCAAGTGATTCTCCTGCCTCAGCCTCTCAAGTAGCTGGGAGTACAGGCGCCCGCCACCACGTCCAGCTAATTTTTGTATTTTTAGTAGAGATGGGGTTTCACCATGTTGGCCAGACTGGTCTTGAACTCCTGACCTCAGGTGATCCATCTGCCTCAAACTCCTAAAGTGCTGGGATTACAGGAGTGAGCCACTGCGCCTGGCCTCAGTTGGATTTTTAAAAGCAATGCAACAACTTTAAAAAAAATATATGTGGCAAGATAAAAGTCAATATGGGAAAAAAAAAGGAGAAATTGGAGAAAGTGGAAACTAGCCTTATTGGACATTAAAATATACGACAAAGCTATAGTAATAAAAATAGCACAGTAATGATACAAGAATAGACAGATAAACCAATGTTATAGAACAAAGAGCTCAGAGACAGAACTGTGCCTACATGGGAACTTAATATACAACAAAGATAACATCTCAAATTGGTAGAAGAAAGACATTATTGGGAAAACTGGCTCTCTCTATGAAGATAAGTAAAACTGGATTCATACCTAACATCACAGGCAAAGGTGGATGTTGGGTAGATTGAAGACCTAAACATATAACATAAAATCAGAACTAGTAGGAAAAAAGAAAGAAAGAAAAATCTATACTACTAGGAGTATAGACGGGCTTTTTCCTCTTTTTTTTTTTTTTTTTTTTTTTTTTGAGACAGAGTCTTGCTCTGTCAGGCTGGAGAGTAGTGGCATGGTCTCGGCTCACTGCAACCTCTGCCTCCCAGGTCCAAGCGATTCCCCTTCTTAGCCTCCTGAGTAGCTGGGAATACAGGCGTGTGCCACCACGCCCAGCTAATTTTTTGTATTTTAGTAGAAACGGGGTTTCACCATGTTGGCCAGGCTGGTCTCCATCTCCTGACCTCATGATCCACCCACCTTGGCCTCCCAAAGTGCTGGGATTACAGGTGTGAGCCATTGTGCCCAGCTGAAGAGCTTGTTAAGTAAGGCCTCCAAAGCACATTCCAAAAAGCCAAAAAAAATTTGTGAAATTGCATGAAAATTATAAATTTCAGTTCGGCAGCAATGTATCAGGTAGGCTCCCAGCAAGCAACAGATGGCACACCCAAAAATGGGTAAGTGCAAGATTTCATAATATAGGGACTATCTGCAAAGGTGTGAATAGGCTTAGGGAAGCCACGAGAAATGGAGCAAGAACCTAGGCATCCCAGAGTGGGGTGCTTTTACCACCTCCAGGACCTCAGGGAGAGGGCCTCCCAACAGGAGCTGTAATACTCAGTTGCAGGGGGCAGCTAGCCCACAGCCACTCTGCAGGGAGGAGCCGGGGAGTTAATATCCTTACTTCCCTCTCTTCCTGGAAGAGGGCTGGAAGCCAGATGGTAAGGGAGCAATTTGATGCAGTCATACAGCTCAGCCTCCCAGGCCACAGAACAACATGGAGAAGGATAGAGAGTGGATCTGGAAGGACAAATGGAAGACATTCAATACAGAAGGAGCCCGAGACGAAGAAATACACAGGAAACCTGTTGGAAAAGTGGCACCAGGTATAAACAAGCAGCTCACAGATGAGGAAGCCTGGGGTTCTAATGTGCATATGAAGACATGCTTACAATCACTAGTGACTAACTAGAGAAATCAAACATGAGTTAGCCATCTGTTTACACCCATCCAATTGACAAACATTAGGAGGAAGTCAATTGCTGCCAAGGTTGTGGGAGAAGCTGCTGATGGGAGAATAAATTGGAATAGCCATTCTTCAAGATATTTACTGGAATTAAGAATACATATTATCAGGACGGGCACGGTGGCTCATACCTGTAATCCCAGCACTTTGGGAGGCCGAGGCAGGTGAATCACGAGGTCAGGAGTTCAAGACCAGCCTGACCCAACATGATGAAATCCCATCTCTATTACAAATACCAAAATAAGCCGGGCATGGTGGCACGTGCCTGTAATCCCAGCTACTCAGGAGGCTGAGGCAGTAGAATCGCTTGAACTCGTGAGGTGGAGGTTGCAGTGAGCCGAGATTGAGCCATTGCACTCCAGCCTGGGCAACAGAGGGAGACTTTGTCTAAAAAAAAAAAAAAAAAAATGCATATTATCGGCCGGGCATGGTGGCTCATGCCTGTAATCCCAGCACTTTGGGAGGCCAAGGCGGGTGGATCACTTCAGGTCAAGAGTTCAAGACCAGCCTGGTCAACACAGTGAAACCCTGTCTCTACTAAAAATACAACAACAACAACAAAAATTAGCTGGACTTGGTGGCGGGCGCCAGTAATCCTTGCCACTTGGGAGGCTGAGACAGGAGAATCGCTTGAACCCAGGAAGCAGAGGTTGCAGTCAGCCAAGATTGCGCCATTGCACTCCAGTCTGGGTGACAAGAGTGAAACTCCGTCTCAAAAAAAAAAAAAAAAAGTTGACCCCTGAAGATCCTACTTCCAAATACATACACCAGAGAGATTCTCTGACAGGTCCATTATGGGACACTGTGAAGATGTTCACTGCAGTGCTGTTTGGGTAGCAAGGAGCTGGAGGCAACCTGGGTGCCTACTGAGAGCAGAATGCGGTAAACATGTCTGATGGGCTACTATCCAGCATTTAGGACTCGCCTGTAATCCCAGCACTTTGGGAGGCCAAGACAGGCGGATCACCTGAGGCTGGGAGTTCGAGACCAGCCTGACCAACATGGGGAAACCCCATCTCTACTAAAAATACAAAAAATCAGCTGGGCATGGTGGCAGGAGCCTGTAGTCCCAGCTATTTGGAAGCCTGAGGCAGAGCACTCCAGGCTGGGTGACAGAGTGTGTGAGACTCCGTCTCAAAAACAAAAACAAAAACAAAAACAAAACAACAGTGACTAGATATACACAGAACAACATGAATAGACCTAATATCAGCATTAAATGAGAAGTAGAAAACAGAATGCAGTCTAGAACATGACAACGTTGATTAAAGTCAAAAGCCTATGCACACAACTCCACTTCGTAATTTTCCAGGATCCAGCTATTTTCAAGGACATACATCAAACCTATTCAAATGGATTTTTTTTTTTTTTTTTTGAGACAGAGTTTTACTCTTGTCGCCCAGGCTGGAGTGCAATGGCGTGATCTCGGCTCACTGCAACCTCTGCCTCCTGGGTTCAAGTGATTCTCCTGCCTCAGCCTTCTGAGTAGCTGGGTTTACAGGTGCCTGCCACTACGCCTGGCTAATTTTGTATTTTTAGTAGGGATGGGGTTTCGCCATGTTGTCCAGGTGGTCTCCAACTTCTGACCTCAGGTGATCCTCCCCACTTGGCCTCCTAATGTGCTGAGATTACAGGAATGAGTCACTGTGCCCGGCCTCAAATGGGTTCTTAAGGAAGGGAGGGGAATTCGAGGGTACAACGAGGATGAAGAGGAAACATGAAAATAAGGAAGGGCCTTGAACATATGGATGCCGAGAGCGTGCCTGGAACTGAGGATGGGAGCAAGTCACACCTCACCTCTGTCCAGCAGGAGCAACGCATAGGTGCATCTCAACCCCCACACCTGACATCACCCTTAATGGAGAGAGATGATAAACATTTCCACTAAACATAGGATCAAGAGAAGGAACTCATTGTCACAGTAGTTCTGAAGGTCGATCCTGAGAAGAAAATCAGAATAAAAAGATTAGGAAGGAGGAGGTCAGTTTTTGTACATTTGCAGACACTATGTACTTACTATTGTGATGCAGTAGGGACGCCACAGCACCGCCTGCGCGATGTTGTTGTCAGAGAACCTTGAACTGAATCTGATTAGCACTAACTACCAGCTTATTGGAAATGCAGTGGGAGGGGAACATCCACACAGGCATGCATGCCGTCAGATCCAGAAGGCGGAAGATTTTTACAGCCAACTTACGCTTTCTTCAACAACAAAAAAAAATGGTAAGAAACAAAAAAAAGAGGGGCCAGGTGCAGTGGCTCACACCTGTAATCCCAGTACTTTGGGAGGCTGAAGCAGGGAGATCACTTGAGCTCAGGAGTTCGAGACCAGCCTGGGCAACAACCCTGTCTCTGCAAGAAATACAAAAATTAGTTGGGCGTGGTGGCGTGTGCTTGTAGTCCCAGCTACTCTGGAGGCTGAGGTGGGAGGATCACCTGAACCAAGAAATGTCAAGGCTGCAGTGAGCCGTGATTGCACCACTGCACTCCAGCCTGGGCAACAGAGTGAGACCCTGTCTCAAAAAAAAAAAAAAAGCAATAGGCTTAGATGAAATATTTGCAATATTTATAACAATTAATTAATATCCAGACTGTAAAGAACCCCTACACAATGACAAGAAAACAACAACAACAACCCTTTGGAGAAATGAGCAAAGAATATTATAGTAAACATTCATCATTTGTATTTTAGAGAGCCCTTTATAATGTGCATACTTCAGGGGGCGCCAGTAGCCACAGAACCATATTCTTCATCTCTCCCCCACCCCCCAGTGTAGCAGGAGCGGGGTGGCATGTGCCATGGGTATCACCCACCTGGCAATCTCTCCCAGAACATTGAGTCTTGAGTGTATGATACAAATTTGTAGAAATAGTTGGGAGGTCATGTGTAAGATTTTTTTTTTTTTTTTGAGATGGAGTTCCACTCTGTCGCCCAGGCTGGAGCGCAGTGGCTCAATCTCGGCTCACTGCAACCTCCACCTCCCAGGTTCAAGCAATTCTCCTGCCTCAGCCTCCCAAGTAGCTGGGATTACAGGCGCCCCCCCCCACCACGCCCAGCTAATTTTTTGTATTTTTAGTAGAGACATGGTTTCACCATGTTGGCCAGGCTGGTCTTGAACTCCTGACCTCAGGTGATCCGGCTGCCTTGGCCTCCCAAAGTTCTGGAATTACAGGCGCAAACCACTGGGCCTGGCCCGAATCTTCTTCTTTATTGCTTCAAGTTAACTGTGCTTGGGGGATAAAGGGAGGAGTCTGAATTTGTGGTGAAGCAGATAGGGGGACACCGCAGTACTGTGAAGGAGTTACAAGCTTCTTAGAGGTATTAGAGAGAGGTTCCACACCTAAGGCTGAAGAATGCAGGGTTACAGCAGGACCCGTGTGTGTGTGTGTGTGTGTGTGTGTGTGCGTGTGTGTGTGTGTGTGTGTGGTGTGTGTGTCTACTCCAGGCCAGACTGGTCCCAGCTCTGCTCAACAGCTATGTAAAGTGAGTGTGATATTTCTTGGCAATGGGGAAACCAACTGGTTCAAGTGATTCTCCTATAAAACTCAATTGCCTCACTATGAGCCAGAATCCCATAGGAGGTCTGCTTTAGTTTGGGTGTCTCCCAAAAGCAGAGCCTGAGAGAAGGACTTGAGGGAGATAGTTTTCTTGGGAGCTGATTCCAGAAAGCAGGAGTGAAAAAGAGGAGGGAGTGAGATGGGGAAGGAGGAAAGCCCAATAGGGGTGCATTGTCAAGGCTGCTGCACATTTTGGGTGATGGGGCTCACCAGCATCTCCAAGCATACAGAATGGTTGATCTGAAGGAGGGGTGGCTGAAGGATTTACCCACCAGCTTCCATTCCCCATGGGCATGAACTCCCCAGCAGGTCTGAGCTGTACTCCTGTCGGCTGAGCAAGCTCCTGTTGGTGCTAGAGAAAGCCCTGGGGCAGAAAGTGTGGCTCATGCTTGAGGAGGGGTATTTTCAGCACAAGGACCTGGTTGAGTTCTGATGGAACTGTCTACTTCTGTTGTGGCTGAAATCAGCGGGTCAAGGGGGTGCAACATGGGACACCGGAGGTGCCTACTGTAAGACCCCACACCCAATCTCCAGTAAGAATCTGGGAATGCACAATAGCAACCAAACCATAAAACACCCAAGAATGAACTGAAGAAGTGTGCGAGATGTGGATGAGAACAACCATAAAACTCTAATGGGCCGGGTGCGGTGGCTCACGCCTGTAATCCTAGCACATTGGGAGGCCGAGGCGGGTGGATCACGAGGTCAGGAGATCGAGACCATCCTGGCTAAAACGGTGAAACTCCATCTCTACTAAAAATATTTTTAAAAATAGCCGGGCATGGTGGCAGGCGCCTGTAGTCCCAGCTACTCGGGAGGTTGAGGCAGGAGAATGGCGTGAACCAGGGAGGCGGAGCTTGCAGTGAGCCGAGATCACGCCACTGCACTCCAGCCTGGGCGACAGAGCGAGACTCCATCTCAAAAAACAAACAAACAAACAAACAAAAAACTCTAATGAAGGCCATAGAAATACTTCATACAGTCAACTTATTCTTGACTACGACGTCTCTATATTGCTATGATGTCAAGTTTCCCTAGATTGAGCTATAAATTTAAGGTTATGCAAATGAAAATTCTTGGGCAATGTCTTTTTGCAATTGGACAAAATGAGCCTAAATTCATCTAGAAGACTAAACACGTGAGAGTAGCCAGCAGAAAAAATTTAAAAGAACAATAATAAGGGGACTTGTCCTATCAGATGTTAAAATATATCATAGGTTGAAGGGGGCCTACCCCTCCACACCTGTGAGTATTTCTCGCAAGGTGGAGAAGAGAGACTGAGAAAAGAAATAAGACACAGAGACAAAGTATAGAGGAAGAAAAGTGGGTCCAGGGGACTGGCGCTCAGCAAGTGAAGACCTGCACCTGCGCTGGTCTCTGAGTTCCCTCAGTATTTATTGATCACTATCTCGTATTTATCTCTACTATCTCGGTGAGGGGAATGCGGTGTGACTATAGGGTGATAGTGGGGAGAGGGTCAGTAGGAAAACACATGAACAAAAGACTCTGTGTCATAAATAAGTTTAAGGAAAGGTGCTGTGCCTGGATGTGCACGTAGGCTACATTTATATTTAACTTTACATAAACATCTCAGAGCAGTAAAGAGTAACAGAGCAGTACTGCCACCATGATGTCTCGCCTCCAGCCATAAGGCGGTTTTCTCCTATCTCAGAATAGAATGTATGCTCGGTTTTACACCGAGTCATTCCATTCCCAGGGACGTGCAGGAGACAGATGCTTTCCTCTTATCTCAACCGCATAGAGGCCTTCCTCTTTCACTAATCCTCCTCAGCACAGACCCTTTACGGGTGTCGGGCTGGGGGATGTAAGGTCTTTCCTTTCCCACGAGGCCATATCTCAGGCTGTCTCCATGGGGGGAAACCTGGACGATACTCCTTCCACAGTGCATTGTGTCTCTGGTTAATCAAGAATGGAGAATGGCAATGACTTTCACAAAGCATACTGCCTGCATACACATTTTTAACAAAGTGCATCCTGCACAGCCCTAAATCCCTTAAACCTTGAGTGAATACAGCACATGTTTTTGTGAGCACCGGGTTGGGACAAGAGTTACAGATTAACAGCATCTCAAAGCGGAACAATTTTTCTTAATACAGATCAAAACGGAGTTTTTCTTATGTCTTCCTTTTTCTACATAGACACAGTAACAATCTGATCTCTCTTTCTTTTGCCCACAATAGATCTACATAATTAAAACACACTTGGCACTGCCATAGGGATGGGCAGAGGAGTCAGTGACATGGAATAGACTCCAGAAACGGATCCAGGGAATTAGTTGAGGGTGTCTTGGCTGTAAGTGACAGAAATTCAGTGAGAACCAGCTTAACTAATAAAGAAGGGAAGAAGTTATATGAAAAGACACATGGCCTGGGTGCAGTGGCTCATGCCTGTAATCCCAGCACTTTGGGAGGCCGAGGTGGGTGGATCACCTGAGGTCGGGAGTTCAAGACCAGCCTCACCAACATGGAGAAACCCCGTTTCTACTAAAAATACAAAATTGGCCGGGTGTGGTGGCACATGCCTGTAATCCCAGCTACTTGGGAGGCTGAGACAGGAGAATTGCTTCAACCCAGGAGGTGGAGGTTGCGGTGAGCAGAGGTTGTGCCATTGCACCCCAGCCTGAGCAACAAGAGTGAAACTCCGTCTCAAAAAAAAAAAGAAAGAAAGAAAAGAAAAGAAAGAAAAGAAAAAGACACATGCATGCATATGTTTATTGTGGGCCGATTCACAATTGCAAAGATATGGAACCAACCTACATGCCCATCAAGCAATAAGCAGATAAAGAAAATGTGGTGTCCGGGAGCGGTGGCTCACGCCTGTAATCCCAGCACTTTGGTAGGCTGAGGCGGGTGGATCACTCGAGGTCAGGAGTTCAAGACCAGCCCGGCCAACATGGCGAAACCTCCTCTCTACTAAAAATACAAAAATTTGCTGGGCTTGGTAGTGTGCGCCTACAGTCCCAGCTACTTGGGAGACTGAAGCAGGAGAATCACTTGAACTTGGCCGGCAGAGGTTGCAGTGAGCCGAGTCGCACCACTACACTCCAGCCTGGGCGACAAAACAAGACTCTATCTCAAAAAAAAAAAAAAAAAAAAAAAGGAAAGAAATGTGGTATATATACACCATGGAATACTACCCAGCCATAAAAAGGAACAACATAATGTATTTTGCAGCAACTTGGATGGCGCTGGAGGCCATTATTCTAAGTGAAGTAACTCAGCAATGGAAAACCAAACACCGTATGTTCTCACTCATAAGTGGGAGCTGAGCTATGAATATGCAAAGGCATACAGAGAGCTATGATGGACTTTGGAGACTCAGAAGGGCTGAGCGGGGTGGTGGATAAAAGCAGGGGTGTGGAATTAAAAACTACATATTGGGTACAACGTACACTACCCAGGTGACAGGTGCACTGAAATCTCAGACTTCACCACTATTCAGTTCATCCATGTAACCAAAAGCCACTTGTACCCCAAAAGCTATTGAAATAAAATAGTTTAAAAAAGAAGGGAGTTTATCGGAAAGACAGCAGAATATCTCAGGGGTCTCTGGGCTGGGTTGCAACTGGGCCTTGTGTCAAAATGGGGATGGGTGCTTTTTCAGGGACCTGGGAAGTTTTCTCTGTGCTTGAGCTCTACCTCCTTGAGAGGTTCAGAGGCTCTGCCTCACTTTTTCCTCTTATAGTGGACTGGCTTCTCTGCTTTTCAATCCAAATCTTTTTTTTTTTTTTTTTTTTTTGAGACGCAGTCTTGATCTGTCACCAGGCTGGAGTGCAGTGGCACAATCTCGGCTCACTGCAGCCTCCGCCTCCTGGGTTCAAGTGATTCTCCTGCCTCAGCTTACTGAGTAGCTGGGACTACAGGCACACGCCACCATGCCTGGCAAATTTTTGTGTTTTTAGCAGAGACTGGGTTTCACCATGTTGGCCAGGATGGTCTCCATCTCCTGACCTTGTGATCCGCCCACCTCGGCCTCCCAAAGTGCTGGGATTACAGGTGTGAGCCACCGCGCCCGGCCTCAATTCAAATCTTTACAACACTCCTGAATTTTTTTTTTGGTTTTTAATTTTTTCGTCCAACCTAAAATGTCAAACTCCTGAGTTTTATAGCTTGCAGATTCTCCCTACTCCCCCCAGCTCTTTTTTAAAATTAAAGTGTTAGATTTATTTTAACACACCTGAATTGAGTGTTGAAAGGTGAAACAAATGCACAAGAACATATATGCAGTATTTCAAAGAGGAAGTATTTTCAAAAATGATGCTGTAGAAGAGATAAAGAATGTAATAATGGGGAATAGTTTAATCAAGAAGTTCTTATGACATTTGATTTTCAACCATATGTAAATACAGCAGTCTCTGAAGAATTTGGCAAAGATTTTTTTTTCTATTTTCAGTCTTTTAAAGTAGATACAGATTTGCTTAGGATAAAGCTGACTTTAAGAGCACACAAAAGTTGAGCACAAAGTATAGGATGAAATTCAGACATGCAGAGTGATGAAGAGGAAAAGATATGGAGTAGGTGCCTTCAACAGAAAACTGACCATCCAGGGCGATTACCTAATAGTCTCTCCTCTCCCTTTCTTTCTCTTTCTTTTTCTCTCTCTTTCTGTCTTTTCCCCCCAAAGTAGTGGGAAAGACACTGATTGGCTCTGTTGGATCAGCTGACTAACACTGGCCTGATCAATTGCAGCCAAAGGTCACGGCTGCCAAGGTGACCGCATGCGAAGGAGGGGAGGGTTCACAAAAACGTGGAGGCGGTGTTGGGGGTGGGATGTGGCGGAGTGAAAGCCAACAGTAGCCATCTCCTACACGCAAGTGCATATAGGAATTCAGTAGCTCACCAAGGAGGAGTTTCAACTCAGAGGAGGAGAAAAGATGAGTAAATGGTGGGGCATGGGACATTGCTATCCAATCCATTGATCCCATCACTTTTTTTTTTTTAACATTTGATGAGGATAATAATGTACTTCTTTTTTCTTTTCTTTTTTTTTTTTGAGGCAGTCTCGCTCTGTCGCCCAGGCTGGAGTGCAGTGGCGCGATCTCGGCTCACTGCAACCTCCGCCTCCCGGGTTCACGCCATTCTCCTGCCTCAGCCTCCCGAGTAACTGGGACTACAGGCGCCCACTGCCACCACGCCCGGCTAATTTTTTATATTTTTAGTAGAGACGGGTTTCACCATGTTAGCCAGGATGGTCTCGGTCTCCTGACCTTGTGATCCGCCCGCCTCAGCCTCCCAGAGTGCTGGGATTACAGGCATGAGCCACCGCACCTGGCCAAATAACGTATTTCTTATGTGTGATCTTTCTCAGTTCTGAATGCCTGGGATAATACTTCTTAAAAATTCTTTTTCTTTTTTTTTTTTTTTTTTTTTTGAGATGGGGTATTGCTCTGTCACCCAGGCTGGTGTGCAATGGTGCCATCTTGGCGGCTCACTGCAACCTCCACCTCCCAGGTTCAAGCGATTCTTCCACCTCAGCCTCCCGAGTAGCTGGGACTACAGGTGCGTGCCACCATGTCTGGCTAATTTTTGTATTTTTAGTAGAGATGGGGTTTCATCACATTGGGCTGGCTGGTTTCGAACTCCTGACCTCGTGATCTGCCCTCCTCGGTCTCCCAAAGTGCTGGGATTACAGGCGTGAGCCACTGTGCCTAGCCAAAAATTCTGGCTAAAGGGTTATACTTCATACTAACTGAATAAAGAAATGGTAGAATCAGTACAAAGAGCTATGGCTCCTTTCCTATGAAATAAGAACTCAAGAACTTCTTCCCTCCCCACCTAAAGTCGCTTGCTTTTCCATAAATAAAACCTTTCAAACAGCCACTGAATGCATAACCTCTATGGTGGAAAACATTCTGTGGGCAATATCTTAATGCTTTGCTAAAATGAACCGTTCCATGATGTACTTCTACCAGTTGGTTCCCCAAAGCCCTTCCCACTAAATACAATGCCTTCAGCACAACAGACACTTTTAACATAAATTCATTCTATATTCAGATTTTTCAATTATAGTGCTTATGCTGTCATTTTTGTCAGGATAATAATAACAGGTATAAATAGCTCTCTTTCTGTAATCTAAAACCAACTGTAAAAGAAAGTAGACACCAAGATACCAAAAATATTTCATACTTAAAGCCAAATGCATTTAGTACTTTTCCATGCAGCACGTCATAACAAAGTATCTATGCACTTACTGTTTCTTTTCCAAAGCAGCAATTTGGGCCAAACTTTGAGGATCTACTTGTCCCCCATGGTGAGTCATCTCACAATGTTTTTTTTTTTTTTTTTTCCCTTTGGAGACAGAGTCTCGCTCTGTCACCCAGGCTAGAGTGCAGTGGCACTATCTCGGCTCACTGCAACCTCCATGATATGGTTTGGCTGTGTCCCCACCCAAATCTCATCTTGAATTGTAGCTCCCATAATCCTCACATGTGGTAGGAGGAACCCAGTGGGAGGTAATTGAAACATGGGGGCAGGTCTTTCCTGTGCTGTTCTCCTGATGGTGAATAAGTCTCAGGAGACCTGATGGTTTTATAAATGGGAGTTCCGACACACAGACTCTCTTGGCTGCCGCCATATAAGACGTATATTTACTCCTTCTTTGCCTTCTGCCATGATTGTGAGGCTTCCCCAGCCATGTGAAACTGTGAGTCCATTAAACCTCTTTTTCTTTATAAATTAGTCTCAGGTATGTCTTTATTAGCAGTGTGAGAACAGACTAATATAGTAAATTGGTACTGGTAGAGTGGGGTGCTGCTGTAAAGATAGCTGATAATGTGGAAGCAACTTTGGAACCGGGTAATGGGCAGAGGTTGGAACAGTTTGGAGGGCTCAGAAGAAGACAGGAAAATGTGGGAAAGTTTGGAATTTCCTAGAGACTTACTGAATGTCTTTGACCAAAATGTTGATAGTTGTATGGACGATAAAGTCCAGGCTGATGTGGTCTTAGATGGGGATGAGGAACTTGTTGGGAACTGGAGCAAAAGTGACTCTTACTGTGCTTTAGCAAAGAGACTGGCAGCTTTTTGTCCCTGGCCTAGAGATACATGGAACTCTGAACTTAAGAGAGATGATTTGGGGTATCTGGTGGAATAAGTTTCTAAGCAGCAAAGCATTCAAGAGGAAGCATTGCATAAAAGTTTGGAAAATTTGCAGCCTGACGATGCAATAGAATAGAAAAACCCGGCTGGGCATGGTGGCTCACACCTGTAATCCCAGCACTTTGGGAGGGAGAGGAGGGTGGATCACCTGAGGTCGGGAGTTGGAGACCAGCCTGACCAACATGGAGAAACCTCGTCTCTACTAAAAATACAAAATTAGCCGGGCATGGCGGTGCATGCCTGTAATCCCAGCTACTTGGGAGGCTGAGGCAGGAGCATCACTTGAACCCAGGAGGCCTCTGCCGGTGAGTCAAGATCACACCATTGCACTCCAGCCTGGGCAACAAGAGCGAAATTCCGTCTCAAAAAAAAGAAAAAAGAAATTGGAGAGAGTATAAATGAGAACAGTTACTGTGGAAGACACTATAAAGTACATAAAGAATAGAAATGAGAAAAGTGAACCAATGAAGTGGAAATATGGTAGATTAAAAACAATATGGGAAAATTATGTATACATATACATATATATAAGATGCAAAGGAAATTCAATATGCAATATATGCATAGTTGAAATCTCTAAAAAATAAAACCAAAACAATAGATAAAACATACAGCTAAAGATATAATTCAAGAAAATTTTCTTGAAATTGGCCAGGCATGGTGGCTAATGCCTGTAATCCTGGCACTTTTGGAGGCCAAGGAGGGAGGATCGCTTGAGGCCAGGAGTTCGAAACCAGACCAGGTAACATAGTGAGACTCTGTCTCTCCTTTAAAAAGAAAAGAAAGTTCTCCTGAAATAAAAGAGGCTTGAATCTATGACGAAAGAGAAAGCTAGATCAGGGAAAACTGATCAAGAATGTTTTTGTTGAGACCTGGCCTAGTAAAGTTATTGAGTTTTAAAAATAAAGAACTTTATGAGCAGCCAGGAAAAAAGATCAATTCCTTTTTTCTTTTAGGGGATAAAAATCAGGCTAGCCTTGGATGTCTGCAGACCCATGTTGAATGCTGGAAGAGATGGAGCAAGATAGTCAAGGAAAGAAAACATGAGTCAGGGATTTCATTAAAAGACCATAAAGTTTTTTTCCCTCTCCCCTCTCTCCTCCTTCTGGCAACCACTGATCTTTTTACTGTCTCAATAGTTTTGCCTTTCCAGAATATAGTATCATATAGTTGGATATATATAATTTATAGCTTTTTCAGACTGACTTCTTCTTTTTGTTTTTTTTTGTTTGTTTGTTTGTTTTTGAGACAGAGTTTTGCTCTCGTTGCCCAGACTGGAGTGCAATGGTGTGATCTCGGCTCACTGCAACCTTTGCCTCTTGGGTTCAAGTGATTCTCCTGCCTCAACCTCCTGAGTAGCTGGGATTACAGGCATGCGCCACCATGCCCGGCTTGACTGACCTCTTTCACTTAGCAATATACACTTAAGCTTCCTCCATGTCTTTTCATGGCTTGATAGCTCATTTCTTTTTTAGCCGGATAATTTTCCTTTGCATGGACATACCGTAGTTTGCTTATCATTTCGTGTACTGAAGGATCTGTTTGTTGCTTCCAATGTTTGGCAGTTATGAAAAGCTGCTATAGACATTTGTGTTGGGGTTTTCATGGGGATATAAGTGTTCAACTTCTTTGGGTAAATACCTAGGAACATGATTGCTGGATTGTATGGTAAGCCTACGTTTAGCTTTATTAGAAACTTACAAACTGTCTTCCAGGGTGGTTATACTATTTTACGTTCCCACCAGCAATGAATGAGAGTTTCTCTTGTTCCACATCCTTGCCAACATTTGGTGTTGTCAGTGTTTTGGATTTTAGCCATTTTAATAGATGTGTAGCAGAGTTCAACTGTTATTTTATTTTTTATTTTTTTGAGACAGAGTCTTACTCTGCTGCCCAGGCTGGAGTGCAGTGGTACGATCACTGCTCACTGCTGCCTTGACCTCCTGTCCTCCAGCAACCCTTCCACCTCAGCCTCCCAAGTAGCTGAAACCACGGTGTGTAGCACCAAGCCTGGATAATTTAAAGAATTTTTTTTTGTAGAGACGGGGGTCTCCCTATGTTGCCCAGACTGGTCTCGAACTCCTGGACACAAGTGATCCCCCCGCTTTGGCCACCCAGGTGTGAGCCACCATGCCTGACCCTCCAAATGTTACTTTAATTTTAAATTCCCTAATGACATATGACGCTGAACATCTTTTCATATGCTATTTGCCATATGTGTGCCTTCTTTGGTGAGGTGTCTCTTCAGATATTTTGCCCATTTTGAAATTGTGTAGTTTATTTTCTTGATGTTGAGTTTTTGGAGTTTATTGTAAATTTTGGATACAAGCTCTTTATCAGATATGTGCTTTGGAAATATTTTCTCCCAGTCTGTGGCTTGTCTTTATTCTCTAAACCATAGACAATTTTGAGAATGCATGATCTTAGGAAATATAATTCTCGTGAGCCCTTCTTGAAGAAATTACTAGAGGATAAACTTGAGTCAACTAAGGGCTAGCAAAAAAGTAAATTTTAGCAAAAGGAAGGCAGTGAATGTTTAATATATTTAACACAGAACTAAGACCAAAACAGGCCAGGTCCGGTGACTCACACCTGTAATCCCAGTACTTTGGGAGGCTGAGGCAGGTGGATCACTTGAGCCCAGGGGTTCCAGACCAGCCTGGGCAACATGGCAAAATCCTGTGTCTACAAAAATTAGCCGGGTATGGTGGCTTGCCCCTGTAGTTCCAGCTACTTCGGAGGCTGAGGTGGGAGGATCGCTTGAGCCCGGAGGCAGGGGTGGCAGTAAGCTGAGATTATGCTCCTGTACTCAAGCCTGGGTGACCAAAAAAAAAAAAGAAGAAGACTAAAATAAGTTTGTTGGTAGAACTGAGAGAGGGAATGAGAGATGTGGGTATAAGCTAATTTATTCATTGTTTTTAAAAACCAAATTTAAAAAAACTAGATAATTGTCTAGGAAAATGTTATTTATCAAAAAGACTCCAGGCCGGGTGTGGTGGCTCACACCTGTAATCCCAGCACTTTGGGAGGCTGAGGTGGGCGGATCACCTGAGGTTGGGAGTTCGAGACCAGCCTGACCAACATGGAGAAATCCCATCTCTACTAAAAATACAAAATTAGCCGGGCGTGGTGGTACATGCTCGTAATCCCAGCTAATCAGGAGGGTGAGACAGGAGAATCGCTTGAACCTGGGAGGTGGAGGTTGCAATGAGCTGAGATCGCACCATTGCACTCCAGCCTGGGCAACAAGAGTGAAATTCCATCTCAAAAACAAAAACAAAAAAACCCAAAAAACAAAAGACCCCCAAAAAACTCCTCCAGAAGAGAAAAAATATAAACAAACATTTCTATAAAAGAAATACATAGGGCCGGGTGCGGTGGCTCACGCCTGTAATCCCAGCACTTTGGGAGGCCGAGGCGGGTAGATCACGAGGTCAGGAGATCGAGACCATCCTGGCTAACACGGTGAAACCCCGTCTCTACTAAAAATACAAAACATTCTCTGGGCGTGGTGGCGGGCGCCTGTAGTCCCAGCTACTCCGGAGGCTGAGGCAGGAGAATGGCGTGAGCCCGGGAGGCGGAGCTTGCAGCGAGCCAAGATCGCAACACTGCACTCCAGCCTGGGTGACAGAGCGAGACTCCGTCTCAAAAAAAAAAAAAATAAATAAAAATAAAAAAAGAAATACATAGGCTGGGCGCGGTGGCTCACTCTTGTAATCCCAGCACTTTGGGAGGCCGAGGCGGGTGGATCACTTGAGGTCAGGAGTTCCAGACCACCCTGGCCAACATGGCGAAACCCCGTCTCTACTAAAATTACAAAAATTAGCCAGGTGTGGTGGTGGGCACCTGTAATCCCAGCTACTCGGAAGCCTGAGGCAGGAGAATCACTTGAACTCGAGAGGCAGAGGTTGCAGTGAGCTGAGATTGCACCACTGCACTCCAGCCTGGGCGACAGAGTGAGACTCCATCTAAAAAGAAAAGAAAAGAAAAGAAAAGAAAAGAAAAGAAATAATGAATTAATTAATATATACATATTTGTAACAAACAAGAAAAGATACCCATGTTTGCGACAGCACTTATTTCTGCCATGGTTGCAAAGCTGTAGTTGATGTAACTTCCTTTGTTTTTTTTTTTTTTTTGAGACAGAATCTCCCTCTGTCTCCCAGGCTGGAGGGCAGTGGTGCCATCTTGGCTCACTGCAACCTCTGCCTCCTAGGTTCACGCAATTCTCCTGCCTCAGCCTCCCGAGTAGCTGGGATTACAGGCACCTGCCGCCACGCCCAGCTAATTTTTGTATTTTTAGTAGAGACGGGGTTTCAACATGTTGGCCAGGCTGGTCTCAAACTCCTGACCTCAAGTGATCCACCCACCTCAGCCTCCCAAAGTGCTGGGATTACAGGCATGAGCTACCGCGTCTTCCTGTCACTTCTTTCTTCCACTACCCACTGAATGTTCCTTCTGCCTTCAACCAGCACCTTGGCAGACAGGGGGTCTTTTTCTGATGGGAAAACACAAATCATCATTTCTGCAGGGTCTGAAGCCTTTATTGGGTTGTTATAGTTTCTGTGAAACTGTATTACAAGGCATGGAGCCCCCTGAGTTCTAGATATACCCCTTCCCCCATTGTGTAGCAGCAACCTCCTTTCCCCTTGATAACCAGGATCGGTCATCCCAGGCAGTCCAGGGACCTCTCTTTTCCTATTGCCTAGCGGTAGGAAAGGCCCCAAATGGCCACAGGGGAAACCTCCACTTCCAGTTCAGTGGAACCGATTATGTTTCCTGATGGAAGCATTTCACCCTTGGGAATTATGACCTCTAAAGTTGGTAGAACTCAAACACAGATGAGTGGCCTGGCACGGTGGCTCACCCTGTAATCCCAGCACTTTGGGAGGCCAAGGCGGGCAGATCACGAGGTCAGGAGTTCGAGACCAGCCCGGCCAACATGGTGAAACCCCATCTCTACTAAAAAAAAAAATACAAAAATCCCACCTTCTCAGGAGGTTGAGGCAGGAGAATCACTTGAACCTGGGAGGCAGAGGTTGCAGTGAGCCAAGATTGTGCCACTGCACTCCAGCCTGGGCAACAGGGCAAGACTCCATCTCAAAAAAAAAAAAAAAAAAGGGTAATAGGGAGAAAAACCCTTTGATTTCTGGACCTGTGAATTCTCACTATAGAGGAATTGTTCAAACGCTATGGAGTATCCTGTAGGCTGGCACCCCCATCCTGCAGGGGCCTGTCTTCCAGCTGGCACAATTGTGGAGTGTTTACTCGGTAATTCCATTGTATCAGGCAAGTTGCTTCTGGGTGATGGGGTACATGGTAAGATCAATGGATTCCATGGCTTGAGCCCATATGCCACAGTTCTTTTGCTGTGAGTTGCTTGCTCTGGAGTGTGTTGTGTGTACTATGACAATGAACACAGCTTTCTGAAACTCCATGGAGGATAGTGCTGGCAGGAGCACTGCAGGCAGGGAAAGGCAAACCTATACGCTGAATTATGAGTCAATTTATATGTTACACCCTTCATGAGGTCTTTTGCCATTAACTTGTAAGCTGCTACCAGGTAGGTGACTGGCTGCTCTGTTATTCCCACTCCGCTCTGAGGTCTGGCCTGTGGATTCTTTCTTCCATAATACATTATACCGGGGAATTTTGGTATCACATCAATCTCAATCAGCAGAGACCACTCTTGAGGACACCAGATTTCAGTCAATCAACCAAGCAAATCATCAGAGCTGCTCTCAGCTACTTTGACTCACCCCAGTGAACCTAGAATCTCTAGGAAGTGCACCCTTACTAATGAAGGGCTAGGTGGCACCCAGGCCCGTCTCTGTAATGTGATGACTCAGAATAGGCAATGACCAAAGTCTCAAATACATTATCAAGGGCAGCCTGGCTAGATCATGAAAACAGAAACTTGACCTAGATCCGCCTAAGCTGTGTCTCCTCCCAGCACCAACTTGAGGTACTCTGGTGTAACCTATAGCTGATTGATCAGAGCAGCTTTGGCTACAGGTTATACCAGAGTGCCTCAAGGTGGTCTCAGGAGGAGATACACCTTAGACAGATTTCCATAGTGGAGGGGGATGTACAAGCAATGCCAAGAGAGGCTTGGGCAGGTGGGGAATAGCCAGACATGCATCTCGCAGGAAAAGTGGGGAGGACATTGTGGCTTGCAGGTTCTCCTATCTCACTCTGAACATTCATGACCAGAGACACTAAGGACTGACCTCCCCGGGCTGCAAGGTGCTGCCTCCTTCAAGGGCCCAGGAGGTTAAATGTGTTATAACAATTAGTGAGAATGCAATCACTTTTTTGGGGTCGGTGGAGTGGGTAAAATCACAGAAAGAATAATGTATTCACAGAGACCAGCTTCTACCTGTGTACAGACACAGAAGCAGTCTCCGGTGGCAGGCTTTGCTTGTCCAGGAAGCAAATCCTTATGTTGGCCATAAGGATTCTGTGCTCATCAACTTTGCATCCGATGTGCACATAAAGCACATGGTCATCTTTAAAAACCTGTGCTGTTGCCCGGGACGCAGTGGCTCACGACTGTAATCCTGGCACTTTGGGAGGCCAAGGTGGGTGGATCACAAGGTAAGGAGTTTGAGATCAGCCCGGCCAACGTGGTGAAACCCCGTCTCTACTAAAAATACAAAAATTAGCTGGGCGTGGTGGCGGACACCTGTAGTCCCAGCTACTCGGGAGGCTGAGGCAGGAGAACTGCTTGAAGCCCGGAGGCAGAAATTGCAGTGAGCCGAGATCACGCCACTGCACTCCAGCCTGGGCGACAGAGCGAGACTCCATCTCAAAAAACCTGCGCTGTCACAAAGTAACCAAATCTACCAATAAACATTTCTCTCCATACAAACATTAGGATTATTATGTAATAAAATCCTGCAGTGAGGAATGCATCCTGCAAAATTTGTGCTAATGAGTTCCTATTTTGGAACCCATTTTTGATTAAGTTCCTCATTGGCAAGATTCCAGAGTTGGCAAAAAGGGCAAAGGTAAGATGGTATCGCTGTTTTCACAGCTGGGTCAGTCTGGAGCATTAGCAATGAAGTTTGTTCTTTTTGTCCTTTTAAGACTCACTCTGAGCCGGGTATGTGGCTCATGCCTGTAATCCCAGCACTTTGAGAGGCCAAGATGGGTGGATCACCTGAGGTCAGGAGTTCGAGACCAGGCTAGCCAGCAGGGTGAAACCCCCTCTCTACTAAAAATACAAAAAAATTAGCCGGATATGGTGGCAGGTGCCTGTAATTCCAGCTACTTGGGAGTCTGAGGCAGGAGAATCGCTTGAATCTGGGAGGCGGAGGTTGCAGTGAGCCGAGATCGCACCACTGCACTCCAGCCTGGGAGACAGAGAGTGAGACTCTGTCTTAAAAAAAAAAAAAAAAAAAAAAAAAAAAGACCTGCTCTGGGCCATTCTGCTGTGACTACTGACTACTTTGAAGTGACTTGACCTCACCTCCTTTGTTTTTCTCCGCAGTTTCTAGGCCACTCCGTGGAGGAAATTCCTTTTTTCCTTTGGATAAATTCCTCTAATTTAAGCTCCCATCGTCATAGCGATCTGCATTCCATCATCCACAAGGCAAAGGAAAGCCTTTGCCATCAAACAAGCTTTAGTTGTATTTTCCTTGTTTTTCTGCAGAGGAGTTCCAGGCTGGTGGGTGGCTCTGGGCGGGGCAGTGGGCTTTGCAGCTTCCCCTCCTCTCTGCTCCCTCTCTTTTCCTTGGGCTTGGGGGCTTCCTTGCTCAGGTGACTGGGGTGACCCCACCCTCTCCAGCGCAGGGCCACACTTTCTGATTTTGTGGAGAAGAGAACAATTTACACACACCCAAAATCCAAAATGCAACTCAATGTACCATAACACTTTTTGATCTGAGACATGTCTCAATCAATTTAGAACATTTATTTTGCCAAGGTTAAGGATGCACCCGTGACACAGTCTCAGGAGGTCCTGATGACCTGTGGCCAGGGTGGTTGGGGTACAGCTTGCTTTTATACATTTTAGGGAGACATGAGACAGCGGGGGTGGGGAAGGGGGGAGGGAGAGGGGCTTCCAGATCATAGGTAGAGGAGAGACAAAAGGTTGCATCCTTTTAAGTCCTTGATCAGCCTTTCACTGAACACACAATTTAGTCCGGCTCAGTGTGGGCAAATTGTGAGGGAGGTATGTAGGCTTTTTTATCTTTGTAGCTATCTTATTTAGGAATAAAATGGGAGGAATAAAAAGGCAAACCTTTGCCTGACTTTTCCTTTGGCTTAGTGATTTTGGGATCCTGAGACTGCGTTTTCTGTGTTTTTTGTTGTTGTTGTTTTTGTTTTTTTTTTTTTGAGACGAAGTCTCCCAGGCTGGAGTGCAGAGGTGTGCGGCTCAATGCAACCTCCATCTCCTGGGTCCAAGCGATTCTCCTGCCTCAGCCTCTAGAGTAGCTGGGATTACAGGTGTGCACCACCACACCCAGCCAATCCTTGTAGTTTTAGCAGGGATGGGGTTTCACCATGTTGGCCAGCCTCGTCTTGAACTCCTGATCTCAGGTGATCCGCCAGCCTTGGCCTCCCAAAGTGCTGGGATTTAAGGAGTGAGCCACTGTGCCTGGCCCCGAGATTTATTTTCCTTTCACGGATCTAACGACTGGAGTTCTTGTCCTTTATTTTGTTTAGAAACAAAATAAAGATTCTCCAATGTCCCTCAAGAGGATGGTGCTCAGTTGAGCAATATGGTTTGTTGTTCAAGGGAGGTGCTAAATCTTTCAATACACACATCACTTAGGTACACTAAATGATTAATTGTATTTTTATTGCAAATATTTAATGACCTAAAAACACAGAGGGTAATACTTCCACTGGTGAGATGAAAATTTAGCTTTGTTTTGGGAGCAAATGAACTCTTCATTATCAGCACTTTCTGGGGTTGGGGAAGTGCGGGTTGCATGTTTAAAAACAAATTAACTTGTTACAAACAATTAAAACATAAATTACATACCAGAGGTACAACTTATGCAGACAAACATTAACAACGAATCTACCGAGAGAGGTTGTGTATGTGTGGGGTGTGGGGGGTGGGGTAGCGAGTGTATGGGAAGTCTTTGTGCCTTTATTTATTTATTTATTGAGACAGGGTCTTGCTCTGTTGCCCAGGCTGGAGTGCAGTGGTCCAATCATGGCTCACTGCAGCCTCGAGCTCCTAGGCTCAAGTGATCTTCCCGCCTCAGGCTCCTGAGTGACTGGGACTGAGACAGGAGTTCGGCAGGACAGGTTTTGCAAGGTAGTGGTCACGAGGACCCCGCTGCTGAAACTTGCTGCAGTACATAAGTGGATCGAAGCCCGCCAAAACCAAGATGACAACTGAAGTGACCTCTGGTTGTCCTCACTATTCACGATACACTCATTATAACAAATGAGCATGCTAAAAGACACGCCCACCAGCGCCAGGACAGTTTACAGACACCATGGCAACACTTGGAAGTTACCCGATGTGGTCTGAAAGTGGGAGGAATCCTCAGTTCCAGGAATGGCCTGCCCCTTTCCGGAAAACCTCATGAACAACCCACCCCTTGTTTAGCATACGATCAAGAAATAATACTCCATTTGAAAAATAAATGAATTAAAAAGAAAAGAAATAAGCATAAAAATAGCCAACTAGTGGCCCTTGGAGCTGCTCTGCCTATGGAGTAGGCACTCTTTTCTTCCTTTACTTTCTTAGTAAACTTGCTTTTACTTTACTCTGTTGGCTCCCTCTGTTTTTTTTTTTTTTTTTTGAGACAGAGTCTCTCACTATCGCCCACGCTGGAGTGCAGTGGCGCGATCTCGGCTCACTGCAACCTCCGCCTCCCGGGTTCAAGCGATTCTCCTGCCTCAGCCTCCCGAGTAGCTGGGATTATAGGCGCCTGCCACCACGCCCAGCTAAGTTTTTGTATTTTTAGTAGAGACAGCGTTTTACCATGTTGGCCAGGCTGGTCTCGAACTCCTGACCTTGTCATTTGCCCGCCTCAGCCTCCCAAAGTGCTGGGATTACAGGCATGAGCCACCGCGCCTGGGCTTTTTTATTTTTTTTGAGACAGAGTCTCATGTTACCCAGGCTGGAGTGCAGTGGCGCAATCTGGGCTCACTGTAACCTCCGCCTCCCAGGTTCAAGCGATTCTCCTGCCTCAGCCTACTGAGTAGGTGGGATTACAGGTGCACACCACCACACCTGGCTAATTTTTGTATTTTTAGTAGAGACGGGGTTTCGCCATGTTGGCCAGGCTGGTCTCGAACCCCTGACCTCAGATGATCTGCCCACCTTGGCCTCCCAAAGTGCTGGGATTACAGGCTTGAGCTGTTGACTCCCTCTTGAGTTCGTTTCTTCCTGTGTAAAGCCAAGAACCCATGTGACCTCCTGGGCTGACCTCTAATTTTGGGGTCGCCCTGTGACAGGATTAGAGGCATGTGCTACCACGCCTGGCTACTTTTTTTTTTTTTTTTTGGAGAGAGAGGTCTCACTATGTTGCCCAGGCTGGTCTCAAACTCCTGGGCTCAAGCCATCCTCCTGCCTCAGACTCCCAAATTGCTGGGATTACTGGCAGGAGCCACCTCGATAGACCAGTATTTTTTTTGAAGGAGAATTAAAAAAAATTTATGTACGGAAAACTCAACAGTGGACATTTAACCCAGTTTAGTGGCAAGTTCTTTAGCCTTTGCCTTTTGCAGCTTAGCAACGTCTAAGCCACAGATTTTGGACCCAGGGCATTGCCGTAGCCACCCAACGGGTTCACCTTGCCTGCTGCCTAGACACAGTCGATTTATTAAGACAGGGGAATTGCAATGGAGAAAGAGCAATTCACGCAGAGCCGGCTGTGCGGGAGACCGGAGGCTTTTTTTTTGAGATGGAGTTTCACTCTTGTTGCTCAGGCTGGAGTGCAGTGGCGTTATCTCAGCTCACTGCAGCCTCCAACTCCCGGGTTCAAGAGATTCTCCTGCCTCAGCCTCTTGAGTAGCTGGGACTACAGGTGCGTGCCACCACGCCCAGCTAATTTTTATATTTTAGTAGAGACGGGGTTTCA
This sequence comes from Pongo pygmaeus, assembly GCF_028885625.2. Taxonomy (NCBI): domain Eukaryota; kingdom Metazoa; phylum Chordata; class Mammalia; order Primates; family Hominidae; genus Pongo; species Pongo pygmaeus. The sequence goes on along the minus strand of NC_072392.2, from coordinate 7,010,257 downwards.
CCACGTTGGCCAGGATGGTCTCGATCTCTTGACCTCGTAATCCACCCGCCTCGGCCTCCCAAAGGGCTGTGTTACAGGTGTGAACCACCGCGCCCAGCCTGTCAGGCCTCTGAGCCCAAGCTAAGCCGTCACATCCCCTGTGACCTGCACGTATACATCCAGGTGGCCTGAAGCAACTGAAGATCCACAAAAAAAGTGAAAATAGCCTTAACTGATGACATTCCACCATTGTGATTTGTTTCTGCCCCACTCTAACTGATCAATGTACTTTATAATCTACCCCACCCTTAAGAAGTTTCTTTGTAATCTCCCCCAACCTTAAGAAGGTTCTTTGTAATCTCCCCCAACCTTAAGAAGGTTCTTTGTAATCTCCCCCAACCTTAAGAAGGTTCTTTGTAATCTCCCCCAACCTTAAGAAGGTTCTTTGTAATTCTCCCCACCCTTGAGGATGTGCTTTGTGAGATCCACCCCTGCCTGCAAAACATTGCTCCTAACTCCACCGCCTATCCCCAAAGCTATAAGAACTAATGATAATCCACCACCCTTTGCTAACTCTCTTTTCGGACTCAGCCCGCCTGCACCCAGGTGAAATAAACAGCCTTGTTGCTTATAGAAAGCCTGTTTGTTGGTCTCTTCACTCGAACGCACGTGACACGGCCCAGAGTTTTACTATTACTCAAATCAGTCTCCACGCATTCGGAGATCAGAGTTTTTAAAGATAATTTGGCGGGGAGGGGCTTGGAAAGTGAGGAGCGCTGACTGGTCAGGTTGGAGACAGACTCATAGGAGATCAAAGTGAGATTTTCTTGCTGTCTTCTGTTCCTGGGTGCGGTGGCAGAACTGGTTAGGTCAGATTACGGGTCTGGGTGGTGTCAGCTGATCCATCGAGAGCAGGGTCTGAAAAGTATCTCAAGTACCGATCTTAGGTTTTACAATAGTGATGTTATTCCCAGGAGCAATCTGGGGAGGTTCAGACTCTTAGAGTCAGAGGCTGCATGACCCCTAAACTATAATTTCTGATCTTGTAGCTAATCTGTTAGTCTTGCAAAGGCAGACTGGTCCCCAGGCAAGAAGAGAGTCTTTTCGGTTAAGGGCTATTATCAATTTTGTTTCAGAGTCAAACCACGAACTGAATTCCTCCCCGAAGTTAGTTCAGCCTACACCGAGGAACGGACAAGGACAGCTTAAATGTTAGATGCGAGATGGAGTCGGTTAGGTCTGATTTCTTTCACTGTCATAATTTCCTCAGTTATAATTTTTGCAAAGGAGGTTCCATTGCCTCCCCAGTGACTGCACATCTCTTCACACCTGCCATTGTAATCGGTCCTGATAGCTTCCCCCACCTTAGCCAGAGCTGCTTTGTCTTCCCAGTGAGCCTGTGTGAAGGTGACAGTCTTTCTGGGGTCTTCCTGCGGACCAGGCATCTCTGTCCTGCCTTCCCCTGGATAATGCAGTAAGGGAACCCCACTGTAGGACACAGCACAGACAGGGAGACAGCTAGCTCAACGAGAGTCATGTGCAGTCACCACCAGCTGAGGCTTCTTGTTCTCCACCAAGGTGCTGTTGGGGTTAACCCTGCTCGTGGGACAGTTGGGGTCTTCATGGAGATGCCCCCTTTGCCGGCAGCTTTCTTCTCTGCACGGGCCAACAGCCTCTGCTTCTTTTCTTGCCCTGTCTCTGGTCTGTACCATGGTCCAGCTGATGCAGTTGAGGAACTGTTTTCTCAGTCCAAGGCCTGGATGAGTCGGTCACTCGCAGGAGGCACTTTCAGCTGCTCGTGGAGGTCAGCCCTTTGCCATGGCAACCAGATGTAGTTGGGCCATTCAACAATCAACAAAGCAGGTGAGGTCCCTTTGGGGCTGGATAGCCTGTTCGATGCCAGATTCTTAGGCCTTTTCTCAAATGCCGAAATTCTTTTTTTTTTTTTTTGAGATGGAGTCTCACTCTGTCGCCCAGGCTGGAGTGCGGTGGCACGATCTTGGCTCACTTCAACCTCTGCCTGCCGGGTTCAAGCAATGAGTCACTGTGCCCGGCCTCGACTGCCTTCTCATTTCTGCAATGGCCACCAGATGCTGCTGCTGCAAACAAGTCCCGCTCAGCCAGAGGCCACCCCTGCCGTGGCTGTGCTGTAGTCACCGTGGATCTGGCTATAGTTTGATGCAGTAATACAGGAGCTAAAAAGAAATTACTTAGGCAGTTGGTGAGGGTAAGAGAGTCCTCGGTAAGGCATCCCTTTTAACAAAAAGTAGCCCCCAAATAATTTCTTTTCTAACAAAGAGCAGCCTGTAAAATCGAGCTGCAGACATAGACAGGCAAGCTGGAAGCTTGAACGGGTGAATGGTGGCAGCTGTGCCAATCGGAAAAGGCTACCTGGGGCCAGGCATGTTCAACATGGAGGCTTCATCTTCCCTTTTCTTTATCAACCACATGTACAGTAAAGGAACCAGCAACATGATGCCAGCCAGGTAGAGAACCATTTGCATAATAAAAGATTAGGGTGGGGTGGCCAGCTTCTTCTTGAGCTATGTAAATGGCATACCTGGTCCCCCAATCTTTTGGGCTCTATGTAAATCAGACACTGCCTGGCCAGCTGGGTGCAGTGACTCTCGCCTGTAATCCCAGCACTTTGGGAGGCTGAGCCGGGTGGATCACCTGAGGTCAGGAGTTCGAGACCAGCCTGACCAACATGGTGAAACCCCGTCTCTACTAAAAATACAAAAATTAGCCAGGCGTGGTGTGCATGCCTGTAATTCCAGCTACTCGGGAGGCTGAGGCAGGAGAATCCCTTGAACCTGGGAGGCAGAGGTTGCGGTGAGTCGAGATCGTGCCAGTGCACTTCAGCCTGGGCAACAAGAGCGAAATTCTGTCTCAAAAACAAAACAAAACAAAACCCAAATCAGACACTGCCTCCTCAAGCTCACCTATAAAACCCAGCACATTTCACCTCGGAGCCAGAAGACCCACTTGGGAGCCCCTCCCTCTCTGCAGGAGAGAGAGCTTTTCTCTTTCTCTTGCCTATTAAACCTCTGCTCTTAAACTCACTCTTTTTGTGTGCCCACATCCTCAATTTCCTTGGCAAGAGACAATGAACCTTGGGTATTACCTCAGACAACAAGCCTCAAAAGTTTAATGGAACAGACCATCTACCCCTGTTGTGCCCTGCTTAGCTCTGTCCCGGAAGCCACTAGGCACCTAGGCTGTGAGAGTTTTAGTCTTTAACCCCCAATGACAGCTTGCTCAGGGCACACCCAGTCCGTCATTAGTGCTGCTGAGCAACTTCACCGTGTCCTCGGGCTCCAGAGAAAAAAACACTTCAGTTCATAGCCCTGCTCAGCAGAGGTCCTCAAAGCACATCTTCTCAGCATCTATCTGATCAGGGGGCACCTTCAGCCTGTGCCAAACCCGGCTTCCCTCACAAACCCTGCCAGGCCTTAGCACTGATATAGGGTTCTAGGGACTGAATGTTTCTGTCCTCCCCACCCTGAATTCATAGGTGGAAGCCCTACTCCCCAGTTTGATGATATTTGGAGGTGGGGCCTTTGGGAGATAATTACATTTAGATGAGGTTGTAAAGGTGGGGTCCCCACGATAGGATTTGTGCCCTTGTTGGAAGAGAAGGAGGCCAGAGTGTGCTCTCTCATCTACATGAGGACACAGCAAGAAGGTGGCTGTCTGCAAACCAGGAAGTGAGCCCTCCCCAGACACTGGATCTGCCAGTACCTTCACCTTGGGCTTCCCAGCCTCCAGAACTGTGAGAAATAAATGTTTTTTTGTTTAAGCCACCCGGTCTGTGGTGTTTTGCAATGGCAGTGCAAGCTGACTAAGACACAGGGTCACTAGTTCTATTTCCTCTTCAGTCATGATGGGCTTCCCTCAGGCCCTTTGGTGCCCTTTCCCGTCAACAGACTTTAGCTAGAGCCATCTTTGTTCATCACAGAGGTTCTAAGGACATTAGACCTCCAAAAGAAAGGGACTAGGGTCTCAAATTTCCTTGCTTCACAGAAGCTTTTTTGCCCCACTTTTCAGTGGCCTGTCTGCAAACCAAAACTGGCAAAGAAGGGCAGTCTGCCCCAAGCCACCAGAGAAGTCCTGTCTCCTCTGCCTGGGGTAGGCAACGGCTGGCTTCCCACTTAAACAGTTAAGGGGAGCTGCTCAGTGCTTATAAAGTCATTTGCTAACTTGCCTAGACAAAGAAGTTATTAGTAACTTTTACACGTCAGCTTGGGTAAACAAAACAAGTTTAAGTTCTTATAATCAGGCACCATGTTTTATTATTATTATTATTATTATTATTATTACTATTATTTTTTGAGATGGAGTCTTGCTCTGTCGCCCAGGCTGGAGTGCAGTGGTGCGATCTCGGCTCACTGCAAGCTCCGCCTCCCGGGTTCACGCCATTCTCCTGTCTCAGCCTCCAGAGTAGCTGGGACTACAGGCACTCACCACCACGTCCAGCTAATTTTTTTGTATTTTTAGTAGAGACGGGGTTTCACCGTGTTTGCCTGGATGGTCTCCATCTGCTGACTTCGTGATCTGCCCACCTTGGCCTCCCAAAGTGCTGGGATTACAGGCGTGAACCACCGCGCCTGGCCACCATGTTTTATTATTAAAAGTTAATGGAGGCCGGGCATGGTGGCTCACGCCTGTAATCCCAGCACTTTGGGAGGTCGAGGCGGGAGGATCACCTGAGGTCAGGAGTTCGAGACCAGCCTGGCCAACGTGGTGAAACGCCATCTCTACTAAAAATACAAAAATTAGCTGGGCGTGGTGGTGGGTGCCTGTGGTCCCGGCTACTCGGAAGGCTGAGGGGGGAGAATTGCTTACACTTGGGAAGCGGAGATTGCAGTGAGCCAAGATCACGCCATTGCACTCCAGCCTGGGCGACAGTGAAACTGCATCTCAAAAACAAAACAAAAAAAGTTAATGGGAAGAAAAGCTATTGCCAGCAAAGGTCACAGGCAGACTGGGTGGCTATGAGACCCCTCAGAGAGGCTGGGGCTGGGGAGGGGTGTAGGGAGGGTAGATTACATTCAGACTGACTCATGCTTACCTAAGGCTGTGAGATCCCAGCCCTCAGGGCAGATCCTGAGTCTGGAGCAGGCTTGGCTTATACCAGGCGGGGCTGGGAGACCCCTCCAGCAGGTCCCTGGAGGCCATGGCAGATGTAGCTGGGCCCAGAGCATTACATGCCATGAATGGGAGGAGAGCCGCCGTTCTGTTTGATTCTCTCTCAGCTCTCCTGTCCTTCTCAGCAAAATCAGTTTAAGTCTCTACCTCAAAATTTGCAAAGTGAGGCTCTGAAACCCCGTCGGTGAAGATATGCTTGCATTTGGCCTTTGAGGAAATAGCTCTGAGGGACTCTCGAGGCAGTCTGTGAAGCCGGCAGGCTGCCAAGACACCGTAGGGTGAAGCTGGGGGAAGAACCATCACTGTTAACCCCGACTGCAGGGAGCGGTGGTTGGTGGAATCCCCTGGCGGGAGGCGCTGTCTTCCCAGAGCAGGAGTACAGCGTCCTCTAGGTGGAGAGAACTCAGTAAGGCTGAGGGTGGGGTTGCTCAGCCTGTGCAGATATCCTTACTTACTTGTCCCGTCTCACCACTTCCTAATTTTACTATAAAAGAGGGAAGGAACACGAAAGTCTGTTAGGGCAGAGAGGCTGTGGATTGCATTTAGTGTGTCAAGAGTAAAACTCAAGAGGCTCTTTTTCAGAGTCTTTTAAATCTGGGGCTTATAAATGCAATCGTCCTGGTTTCTGAACTCCATGTAATAGATCTGGGGATGAAACAGAAGCTATCACGGTCTCATGCCAAGCTGCCTCAACACATTTAGGGGCTTCGCAAGCCTTTTTTGACTCTAAAATGTGAACCAGAAAGTGTTTGTGATTCAAGCTAGGATGAGTTACAAGTTGGCAAAAGAAAGATAATGAGAGGTAAGTGTAGCCAAATATTTCTTAGGAGCTGAATAATTGAATAATCTTAGCTATGTAAGAATGAGCTCTTTACTGTTTAATGTTTCACTTCAGCTACTTAGAAGTATAATGCAGACTGATTGCCCTCAGGTGATCTTCCTTCCTCAGCCTCCTGACTCGTTGGGGGAACAGGCGTGCAACACCAGTCCTGGCTAATTTTTAAATTTTTTGTAGAGACAGGGTCTTGCTATGTTGTCCAGGCTATGAAGGTAATTTTATATATTATTTTAAATAATTTTGTGCATGAAACAGTTTCGACGGCATTTTGACTGAAACCTGTCACACGAGGTCAGGTGTGAAATTTTCCACTTGTGGCTCAGAAAATTTTGGATTTTGGTGCCTTTCGGATTTTGGATTTTGGGATTAGGGTCGCTCAACCTGTATTAAAAAATAGTTGGGGTGCAGGGGAGTCTCTCTTCTTGCAGACTGGCACCTGCACCTGTGACCACACGGTGGCGCTGTTATTCTGATGCTGGGAACATAAGAGGGAAAAAAACCCAATTTCCTAAGGGCGAAAGAGTAAACTAGAAATATGAAATGAGGTTTAATACCGATGGCAGTAATTTTTTAAAACTTTGCCTTTTACATAAAAAATTGTGGTAAAATGCCACATACAATTTAACCGTTTTTAAGTATGTATTTCTGTTGCATGCGGCACATTCATTGCTGTGCAACCATCCACGGAACTCTTTTCATCTTTTTTTTTTTTTTTTTTTGGAGAGAGAATCTCGCTCTGTTGCCAGGCTGGAGTGCAGTGGCCTGATCACAGCTCACTGCAACCTCCACCTCCTGGGTTCAAGCGAATCTCCTGCCTCAGCCTCCTGAGTAGCTGGGATTACAGGCGCGCGCCACCATGCCCAGCTAATTTTTGTATTTTTAGTAGAGACGGGGTTTCACCATGTTGGCCACGATGGTCTCGATCTGTTGACCTCGTGATCCGCCCGCCTCGGCCTCCCAAAGTGCTGGGATTACAGGCGTGAGCCACCGCGCCGGGCCGGAACTCTTTTCATCTTGCGAAACTGAAACTCTAAACCCATGGAACAGCAACTCCCCATTCCCCGCCCACCAACGCCTCCCCCTGGCGACCACACCATTCTACTTTTTGTCTTTATGAGTCTGACTACCTTAGGTAGTGGGATTATACAATATTTGTCCCTGTGTGACTGGGTTATTTCACTCAGCATAATGTCTTCAAGGTTTATCCATGGTGTAGCATGTGTCAGAATTTCTTTATTTTTGTTTTTTGAGATGAGCCTGGCTCTGTCGCCCGGGCTGGAATGCAGTGGCTCAGCCATAGCTCACTGTAGCCTTGAACTCCTGGGCTCAAAAGATCCATGTCTCACTCTTGTTGCCAGGCTGGAGTGCAGTGGCGCAATCTCGGCTCACTGCAACCTCCACCTCTCGGGTTCAAGCGATTCTCCTGCCTCAGCCTTCCGAGTAGCTGGAATTACAGGCGCCCGCCACCAGGCCTGGCTAATTTTTTTTTTTTTTTGTATTTTTAGTGGAGATGGGGTTTTGCCATGTTGGCCAAGCTGGTCTCGATCTCTCGACCTCAGGCGATCCACCCGCCTCAACCTCCCAAAGTGCTGGGATTACAGGCATGAGCCACCGCACACGGCCCAGCTTTATTTATTTTTATAAATTTATGGGAAACAAGTGTAATTTTGTGACATGCATAGATTGTGGAGTGGTGAACTCAGGGCTTTTAGAGTCTCCATCACCCAAACAATGTACCTTGTACCCATTAGGTAACTCCTCATCATCCAGGAATATTTAATTTGAAATTAATTTTATATGAAAACAAACAATTATGTTAGATACTATATACTTGTGGCAAGTGGCTCTCCTGGAGTTTGCTGTCCTTTGACAGGCAGGTGTGTAGGTGGAAAGTCTGGAGAGTGAGGTTCTGGACTGAGGCTCTTCCAGGGGTGGCTGAGGCACTATTTCTCCAGAAAGCCCTCCCTGGACACCTTATTTCTGGGGTCCCACTCACTCCATGCTTGTGAACCTGTTTATTTTCCTTTTTTTTTTTTTTTTAGATGGAGTTTCGCTCTTGTTGCCCAGGCTGGAGTGCAATGGTGTGATCTCGGCTCACCGCTAACTCTGCCTCCTGGGTTCAAGCAATTCTCCTGCCTCAGTCGCCAGAGTAGCTGTGACTACAGGCGCGCGCCACCACGCCCAATTAACTTTTTTGTATTTTTAGTAGAGACGGGGTTTCACCATGTTGGCCACGCTGGTCTCGATCTCCTGACCTTGCCATCTGCCCGCCTCAGCCTCCCAAGGTGCTGGGATTACAAGCGTGAGCCACCGAGCCCAGCCTTATTTTCCTCTTAACTGTGCTGTTCCTGAAGGCAGGGTCCCTTCATTTCTGTGCTTCTGACACAGGCAAGAGCTGCCACGCTGTGGGCATATGATGCCCCCCCACCCCCACCCCCCAGGACCCTCTGGTTGTGCTTGGCTTCAAAGAACCTTGTGACCTTGTCAAGAAGACAGAAAACCATTTGGTTCTGATACAGGAGTGGGGCAGGGAAGTGCTGGGGAGAGAAGGGCGGGTCTCTGGCTAGGGCTTCACCCCCGGGCCGGTGCCCACGGACCTCGGCGAGGACAGGCATTTCTGTTTTCATGCCCAAATGTTGCATTTCCCAAGACCATCCTGGCCTGCCACACCCCTGTCCTGTGCCTATAAAAGCCCTGAGAGCATGGCACATGTATACATATGTAACTAACCTGCACATTGTGCACATGTACCCTAAAACTTAAAGTATAATAAAATAAAATAAAACAAAATAAAAAAAATAATTAAAAAAAGCCTTGAGACCCTAGCGGGCAGACACACAAGTGGCTGGACGTCGAGGGGAATGCACAGGCATAGGAGCACACTGACAGGCGGATGCCGGCAAGTCACTGACCAGCAGAACGATTTGCGGAGTTTGTCCGAGGCGGTTGGAGGAGAGCCCCGGCACTGGGTGGCCTGACTCCGGGCCGGGGGAAACCGCCTTCCCACTCCATCCCCCTTCTGGCCACCCCATCCACCTCGCTGAGAGCTACCACTCCATAAAAAACCTACCTTACACTCATTCTCCAAGCCCACATGTGATCCCATTCTTCCAGTACACCAAGGCAAGAACCCCAGGACACAGAAAGCCCTCTGTTCTTGTGATAAGGCAGAAGGTCTAATAGAGCTGATGAACACAAGCCACCTACAGATGGCAAAACTAAAAGAGCCCCCATCACACACGCCCACTGGGGCTTCAGGAGCTGTAAGCATTCACCCCCAGATGCTACCGTGGGGTTGGAGCCCCACAAGCTGCCCATCAGCAGGCTCCCCCTAGAGGTTTGAGCAGTGGGATTCTGAAAAAGCGAGCCATTCCTGCTGTCACACGCCCTGCGACGGGGACAAGGGACAAACGTTTCTGTTCCTGATTCCAGTCCCCAGTGCCCTTGTGGCATTTCAAAAGCATGCATGTCGGCCGCGCACGGTGGCTCACGCCTGTAATCCTAGCACTTTGGGAGGCCGAGGCAGGTGGATTGCCTGAGCTCAGGAGTTGGAGACCAGCCTGGGCAACACGGTGAAACATCGTCTCTACTAAAATACAAAAAATAAATAAATAAATAAATAAAATAAAATAAAAAAATTAAAGAATTAAAAATTAGCTGGGCCTGGCGGCGAGCGCCTGTAGTCCCAGCAACTCGGGAGGCTGAGGCAGGAGAATCGCTTGAACCTGGGAGGCGGAGGTTGCAGTGAGCCGACATCAGGCCACTGCACTCCAGCCTGGCAACAGAGCCAGACTCTGTCTCCAAAAAATAAAAATAAAAATAATAAATAAATAAATAAATAAAATAAAAAGCATGCATGTCCTTTCAATGTAGAGTATCCACATCACAAAAAATCCTGGGTTACATGGATTTTATAAACCAGACGGGGAACCAAGCCTCTAGCAACAAGACCACAACAAACACTGCGGATGTAGGTAAATGCAGAACACAGTAGATTAGGGAGGCGTGATCCACTCCAGGGGCTTTCGGGGACTGATAGAACACTGCTTTACAAAACAGAGAAGCAGAGTTTGGAAACCAGCAGGGTGTCACTGCTCGCAGGAAACACCAGTCCTTATGAGCTGCTGCAAAAGCTGGGGAGTTTCTGGTGTTTGAGCTGCTGATATCATGGTTTTAGTGGGGCTTCTTGTACCTCACCCTGACTTTCCAATGCACCCAGTGGAGACCGAGGGACAGCGGCCCTGGGGGCCAATGACTTGAGAAGCAGACACAGATCTGAGGCCAGTATAGCCAGGGGTCAGGGGTCAGGGGTCAGGGACCAGCTGGGCAGGAGCAAGGGTATCTATTCAGGACAATGGGGCTCATGGGATTGGGGTCAATGTGTGTGAGTGTGTGTTCCTGCCCAGATTGTTTATTCAACTTCTGCCCTGGCATCTCACCTTAGGCTCTGACAGGGACCTCAAACACAGTCTATCCCAAATTGAGCTCTTTTTAGTTCCTCTTTTTCTTTTCTTTTCTTTCTTTCTTTCTTTTTTTTTTTTTTGAGATGGAGTTTTGCTTTTGTTGCCCAGGCTGGAGTGCAATAACGTGATCTCGGCTCACTGCAACCTCCGCCTCCTGGGTTCAAGGGATTCTCCTGCCTCAGCCTCCCGAGTAGCTGGGATTACAGGCACGTGCCACCATACCCGGCTAATTTTGTATTTTTAGTAGAGATGGGGTTTCACCATGTTGGCCAGGCTGGTCTCGAACTCCTGACCTCAAGTGATCTGCCTCCCTGGGCCTCCCAAAGTGCCGGGATTACAGGCAGGAGCCACAGTGCCTGGCCCTTTTAGTTCCTCTTTCTACATTGCGCGTTTAACAGGCTCTTGCCTCTCTTCCTGCTCAGTTAACCCGGCTCTCACTTTCTCAGCAGCATACAAAGCTTCTTCAGGAAGCCTTACTTTCCTTGCCCACAGGCCCTCCCCAGCCAGTGCTGAGTTGATGGTTCTTCCTCCAAGATTTTCTATCTACCCTTTTGTTTTTTGAGACGGAGTCTTCGCTCTTGTCACCCAGGCTGGAGTGCAGTGGTGCAATCTCGGCTCACTGCAACCTCCGTCTCCCGGGTTCAAGCGATTCTCCTGCCTCAGCCTCCCGGGTAGCTGTGATTACAGGCGCCTGCCACCATGCCTGGCTATTTTTTTTTTTTTTTTTTTTTTTTAGTAGAGATGGAGTTTCTCCATGTGGCCAGGCTGGTCTTGAACTCCTGACCTCAGAGGATCCACCCACCTCAGCCTCCCAAAGTGAGCCACCACACCCTGACATGATCTGCTTTTAATCTGACATCTTCTCACTGTTGTCACAGCCACCTCCAGTCCCAATCACCATTGTATCACCATTGTCACCTCTCTTCTGGGACTTTGGCAACAACATCCCCTGCCAACTCTCACCCCTAAAGATTCATCCTCATACAGCAGCCTGAAGGTGACTTTAAAAAATGTAAATCAGGTCATGTGTCGCCTTGTTTAACTCATCAATAATTTCCCATTTCACAGAGGAGAAAACTCCTCTGGCCTTCGATGCCCCGGAGGTCCCCCGTGATCCAGCCCCTGCCTCCCTCTCTGGCCCCATCCTCTGCCTCCTCTGCTCTCACTCACCGGCCTGCTCCCTCTTCCCCAGCACATACCTGCTGTGCAATATGTGAGTGAATGAGCCAGAGACAGGCAGAGAGAGAGCCTGTGGAGGAGGGAACGGCCGAAGCACGGAATAAGGCAGATAAACACAGGAAGAGAGAGAAGTGGAAACAGACGGCTGAGAGGCCAGGGAATTCTCTTGTGATTTGGGGAACCTCACTTTCTCCAGGGTCCCACCCCTTCTCTTTGTTAGAATTGGGCCTGGGACAGGTTGCTAGTGGGGTTGGGGCCGATGGAGGTGTGGGAGCCGGGAGCTGGGTTCAGGACTGAGTTCTGGACCAGGCTGGAGATGGGCCCGGGTAGGAACTGGGAATTTGTCCCTTCCCAGGATTTGGCTCTCCTGGGCTCCTCATTTTTGTGATTGGGGGTGGGGAGGGGGGCTGTCTAGGAGGGTTGGTGTTTCCCCTTTCTCTCACATCTTTTTTCGCTTCCTGCTCTTGAAGTTCCCAGAATTGTTGGTGTCTCCAAATTCCCAACCAGGAACTGATTCTTCTGCTCCCATCCGCCAGCCCGAGCTGCAGGAAGCTGGGGCCTTCCTCTGGGGCTCAGGTGCCAGGCTCTCCAGCCGGCCCATATTGACTCCTGTCATTCCCCAGGGGAGTAAATTTAAGTCAAGCACCTGAAGCTCAGGGGGAGGGAAGCAGAGCTTTCTCTGCAGCAACTGGAGGAGGTTAAAATGAGTAAAGGAATTGATTTTCTTTTCTATTTTTTTTTGAGATGGTGTCTTGCTCTGTTGCCAGGCTGGAGTGCAGTGGCATGATCTCGGCTCACTGCAACCTCTGCCTCCCGGGTTCAAGCGATTCTCCTGCCTCAGCCTCCCGAGTAGCTAGGATTACAAGTGCACATCACCACACCCAGCTAATTTTTGTATTTTTAGTAGAGACGGGGTTTCACCACGTTGGCCAGGATGGTCTTGATCTCCTGACCTCGTGATCTACCCACCTTGGCCTCTCAAAGTGCTGGGATTACAGGCGTGAGCCACAGTGCCCAGCCAGTAATTGATTTTCTTTGAGTACCTACCATGAGAGTTAAGGAATTGATTTTCACTGAGCACCGACAATGTGAGGACTTTACTTATACAAAAAAAAAAAAAAAAAAAAAAAAAGTGCTCAGTGTTAGACACTTTGCCTTACATTAACCCGTTTAATACCAACAAGAACCGAGTGAGGCAGGTATTATCATACCCATTTCCAGCTGAAGAAACTGAAGATCAGAAACCTTGAGTCACTTATCCAAGGTTCCCTTATGGCTGGTAAGTGGCAGAACCAGAATTCAAGATCACATTTGATTCCGAAGGCCTTGCCTGGCTTCCCACAGGTAGTCACTTTTACATGGGTCCGACTCTTGTTTTTTTCTGGGTTGGTGCTGGGCACGGACATTGAGTAGTGAGTCAGGTAGTTCCTGAGGTCAGGGAGCTGGCAGTCCAGACAGGGAGAGAGGCACAAAGCAGGAGCTGAGGCCATCAGTGCCTTCATGCAACACAGATTTATGGGGACAGACCAAGGGCAGGTACCTTTCTAGGTGCTGGGGATTTAGGACTGAGTGAGCCTAAGTCTCCGTGCCTGCCTGTATGTGCAGAAAGATAATAACCAAAATACATAACATTCATTATCAAATGGCGATGAGTGCTGTGGAGAAAAACAGAGCAAGGAAGAAAGAGGAGAGGGGTGTGGTGGGGGTGCACACAGAGTCTCCTGATGTGGGGACACGGGTAGCCGGGGCATGAAGCCCACCCTCTTAGCCTCTGGGCCTCTCAGACTGGTGCTGGGGGCCTGTCCATGTTTGCCCTGTCCACTTGCCTGGCGAAAGGGGAGCCCAGGGTGGTGCTGCTGCAGGTGATCTTGGCATGGGTGGGGCGCTGTCTCCGGTGGCCTGCCTTGGACCCTGCCCTTTGGTATGTGGACCCTAAAGTCAAGGAGAGCTTTTCATGTTCATGCTGGTATTTGTGTACTGAATGAACTGTTTATTACCATTTTGTTTCCTTAAAGAAATTAACAGTCAGTTTGTTAAAGTACACTTTAAACCTAATTTTTCCTTAAGCTTCTTGTAAGTTCAGCTTATAAACATAATTATTCTTTTTTTTTTTTGAGACAGAGTCTCACTCTGTCACTCAGGCTGGAGTGCAATGGCATAACCTCGGCTCACTGCAACCTCCACCTCCTGGGTTCAAGCGATTCTCCTGCCTCAGCCTTCAGAGTAGCTGGGACTACAGGCACGTGCCACCATGCCAGGCTAATTTTTTGTATTTTTATTAGAGACCGGGTTTCACCATGTTGGCCAGGCTGGTCTCGAACTCCTGACCTCAGGGGATGCACCCACCTCGGCCTCCCAAAGTGCTGGGATTACAGGTGTGAGGCATCGCACCTGGCTGTAATTATTCTTTTAATAAATTGTGCTAAATAAGAGCCACCAACTTTACCTTCTCACTGATTATTGCATAATAATGAAAGTCAAAGACATGAAACTCTCTTAAATAATCAGCTTCATTCACAATGCAGTTAAATGCCTAGAAACATTTTTAAACTGAGTTTACACATTTGGTGTATTTTAAGGATTTGATTTTAACAATCAAAAACTAAGTAAATAAGGCAAAGTAATATTCATAAGTAATCTCAAGGACTCTTCAACATTCCAACATTGTTTACAAACCTAATCAAATTATTTCATACATTTCAACTGAAAAAGAAAGCACGAGTCTAAAATCAAGTACTTCATTTTGTATTTTAATTTGCTATCACAGGCTAATTTCAAATCTTTTAGTATGCTGAATTTTCTTACACATTATAATACCAAATATAGATTATCTTAAATTTAGCACAAATGTATTAATACTACATGTTGGATTTACTTCGTTGCCTATATATTTAGTTTCAAACCTTCCTAGGTTTGGAATAACACTTTCTTGAGGGAAAAGCATTCGCGTTCTGTATCCGCTGGGATTGCCAGGCGTTGCCTGGGGCTGCTTGCTGGACAGAGTTCTGACACTGAATGTGTGCGGTCTGGACTGCTCATCACTAGCATAATTTTCCTGGAGCCACAAGGGAGAAGCTCTCTATCCCGTTCTAGTTGCTAAATCCATGCTCTCCAGATGGGATTGAACTCACAGCCCATATTTCTTGGGTTCTATATTTTTCCATATTCCATATATTTTTTTTTTGGTTGACCTGAATAGATGGAATACTGAACCACCACTATGGTTGCAACTAAGTTACTTCACTTTCCTGCTGGGGTGAACACAGAATTCTTTTTTTTTTTTTTAATTTTATTATTATTATACTTTAAGTTTTAGGGTACATGTGCACAACGTGCAGGTTTGTTACATATGTATACATGTGCCATGTTGGTGTGCTGCACCCATTAACTCGTCATTTACATTAGGTATATCTCCTAATGCTATCCCTCCCCCCTCCCCCCACCTCACAACAGTCCACGGAGTGTGATGTTCCCCTTCCTGTGTCCATGTGTTCTCATTGTCCAATTCCCACCTATGAGTGAGAACATGCGGTGTTTGGTTTTTTGTCCTTGCGATAGTTTGCTGAGAATGATGGTTTCCAGTTTCATCCATGTCCCTACAAAGGACATGAACTCATCATTTTTTATGGCTGCATAGTATTCCATGGTGTATATGTGCCACATTTTCTTAATCCAGTCTATCATTGTTGGATATTTAGGTTGGTTCCAAGTCTTTGCTCTTTTGAATAGTGCTGCTATAAACATACATGTGCATGTGTCTTTATAGCAGCATGATTTATAATCCTTTGGCTATATACCCAGTAATGGGATGGCTGGGTCAAATGGTATTTCTAGTTCTAGATCCCTGAGGAATCGCCACACTGACTTCCACAATGGTTGAACTAGTTTACAGTCCCACCAACAACACAGAATTCTTTACCATTTATTCAGTGTGAGCAGGATCCAACTCTACCAGGCATTTATGATTGGCTTGTGCGGATGACCTTATGGGGGAAATGCGTTCTTTTCAGCTCCTACGGTGGTCTCCACCTGTCCACCTTCTGGGTGGGTTCCTTTTTCCTTTGGCTCAACCTTTTTCCTTCTGGGGTCGCACAGGACTTTCCCTTGGATCACTCACTCTTTGCTTTCACACTGCGAGGTTACAGGAACTCTTGAAGATCTCTTCCAGTCTTCCCAGAGACTGTGGGTTGCTGAGCAGGAACACCCTTCACCTTAGCTAGGGTTGGCTCTTTCAGGCTTTGTTTGAACAAGGTAATTCTGAGGTCCTTGGCCCTCAGAGAACTCCAGTTAGGACACAACATTCCCTTTACCTATTTCTTTTTTTTCAGATGGAATCTGGTTGTCACCCAGGCTGGAGTGCAGTGGCACGATCTCAGCTCACTACAACCTCTGCCTCCTGGGTTCAAGCAATCCTCCTGCCTCAGCCTCCCAAGTAGCTGAGACTACAGGCGTGCACCACCATGCCCAGCTAATTTTTGTATTTTTAGTAGAGAAGGGGTTTCACCATTTTGGCCAGGCTGGTCTCGAACTCCTGACCTCAAGTGATCCACCCACCTCAGCCTCCCAAAGTGCTGGGATTACAGGCGTGTGCCACGGACAAAGTTGTTAACGTGTAGTGTCTGGTTTCACTCTGAGATTCCTGGAAGCTAAAGTGAAAAAGGAAATACATTTACGGGATGCTTATTATCAGAGGGGAAAAAACGCCCTGGCTTTATTTGGGGAACTAAGAGAATATGAAGTGTGAGGTTTTTTTTTTTTTGAGATGGAGTCTCGCTCTGCTGCCCAGGCTGGAGTGCAGTGGCGCAATCTCGGCTCACTGAAAGCTCTGCCTCCTGGGTTCACGCCATTCTCCTGCCTCAGCCTCCTGAGTAGCTGGGACTACAGGCGCCCGCCACCACGCCCGGCTAATTTTTTGTTTTCATATTTTTAGTAGAGATGGGGTTTCACCATGTTAGCCAGGATGGTCTCGTCTCTTGACCTTGTGATCCGCCCGCCACCACGCCCGGCTAATTTTTTTTTGTAGAGATGGGGTTTCACTGTGTTAGCCAGGATGGTCTCGGAAGTGTGAGTGTTTTGAGTTGCTGCTGATGCTTGGAGCAGTGAAGGCCCCTGACACTTTCTGATGAGCATGAGCTAATGAATGGTGTTGTGTTTGTTTCAGAAACTAGAGGCCAGTTTCTAGATGAAGGCATTGGAATAGGAAACAAAGGCTTCATACAGCTTGGAGAAATGTTTTCTTTGTATTTATGTATCTATGTATCTATATATGTATTGATTTATATCTTTTAGAGACAGGGTCTTGCTTTGTCACCCAGGCTGGAGTGCAGTGGTGCAATCACGGCTCACTGCGCCTTGACCTCCTAACCTTGAATGAGATGTTTTTTGAGATGGAGCCTTCTCTGTCGCCAGGCTGGAGTGCAGTGGTGCCATCTTGGCTCACTGCAACCTCCACCTCCCAGATTCAAGCAATTCCTCTGCCTCAGTGTCTCGAGCAGCTGGGATCACAGGCACCTGCCACTACGCCTGGCTAATTTTCTTTTTTTGTATTTTCAGTAGAGATGGGTTCACCATGTTGGCCAGGCTGGTCTCAAACTCCTGACCTCAGGTGATCCGCCCACCTCGGCCTCCCAGAGTGTTGGGATTACAGGGATGAGCCACTGCACCCGGCCTGTTCTCTGGATTTATGTGGCAGTATAAGACGGAGCTGGGGCAGCGACTTGTCCTCTATGACGTGTTGCTCTTGTAGTTTGCGGCCAGGCTTGTAGCACTTCTGCCTACTTTAGAGCCAGTGTGCCCTGCTAAGGGGAGCCACAGTACTGCAGAGGCCTCGGCTCACTCTGGACCTGGCATCTGAGGCACTTCTTGCAGACCTCAATACCATTGAACTTGGCACCCCAAATAGCTTTGTCCCCTGCTCACACCACCTGAACAGGGTAGGGATATTTGTGGCATTCCCTGGGGGTCCTGTTTGCTCCACAGATAGGGCTCCTTCTGCCTCCCTCCACACCAGAGTCCTGGGCTGTTCTGCCATTTGCTCACCCTTATCCACACCGCACCTTGCAGAGATGCCTCAGGGTTTGTGGCATGTGAGGGAAATCTTTTCAAATTTCCAATAGTTATATGAATATTTTCTCTATTGAATTATTACTAGTGTAATAATAGGGAACATACTGGGAAGTTGTGTGGAGAGAATGTATTAGTCAGGGTTCTCTAGAGGGACATACTAATAGGATAGATGTATATACGAAAGGGAGTTTATTAAGGAGTATTGACTCACACGAACATAAAGAGAAGTCCCACAATAGGCTGTCTGCAAGCTGAGGAGCAAGGAAGCCAGTCCGAGTCCCCAAATCTCCAAAGTAGGGAAGCCGACAGTGCAGCCTTCAGTCTTTGGCCGAAGGCCTGAGAGCCCCTGGCAAACCACTGGTCCAAGAGTCCAAAAGCTGAAGAACTTGGAGTCTGATGTTCCAGTACGGGGGAAAGATGGAGGCCGGAAGACTCAGCCGGTCTAGTTCTTCCATATTCCTCTGCCTGCATTTATCCTAGCTGAGATGGGAGCTGATTAGATGGTGCTCACCTTCTAAAGAAGGCAGGTTGAGGGCAGGCCTGCCTCTCCCGGTCCACTGACTCAAATGTTAATCTCCTTTGGCAACACCATCACAGACACACCCAGGAATGATACTTTGCATCCTTCAATCCAGTCAAGTTGACACTCAATAGTAACCATCACAGGGAAACACACAGGCTCAGGTATTCATCCTGGACTGGACGATTCCCCCCTTGTCTTCTTCCTGCCTTTCTGGCTGTACCTTCCCCTTCTCCTTTCCAGGTCCATGTGGGTGTTTTTCAGGCTCTGTTCTAGACCCTTCTCTCCGCTTCCCAGGCTTTGATTGCCTTTGATGGTTCCCAGTCTCCGGCTCCCAAGTGTCTGATTCATCTGTGTCCAACTGCCTTCTAGCCAGCTCCACCCGAATGCACCAACAGCACAAGAAACCCATGTCCCAAACAAAACTCCGCGACTCCTTGCCCTGCTGGCAACCAGCTCTCCCACAGGCTCCTTGGCCGATGAGTGGCTTCACCAGCCACCTGCTTGTTTCAGCCCGAAAACTGGCTCTCCCAGGTTCCCCTCTCCTCTGCTTCCCACAGCCGATATTTACAATGGTTGCTGCTAAGTCCACGCCTCTCCTGTGGTTGGGCTTCCTAGGGTTCTTGCTAACATCCTTTAGAATACAGGGACAGGGGCTGAGTGTGGTGGCTCACGCCTGTAATCCCAGAACTTTGGGGGCCGAGGCAGGTGGATCACCTGAGGTCAAGAGTTCCAGACCAGCCTGGCCAACGTGGCCAAACCCCATCACTACTAAAAATACAAAAATTAGCCGAGTGTGGTGGCAGGTGCCTGTAGTCCCAGTTACTTCGGAGGCTGAGGCAGGAGAATCGCTTGAACCTGGGAGGAGGAGGTTGCAGTCACCTGAGATCCTGCCACTGCACGCCAGCCTGGGCGACAGAGCGAGATTCCATCTCAAATAAATAAATAAATACATAAAAATAATAATACAGGGGCAGGAAAGTACAATTACTGGTCAGCTTTCCTCGAACTAGATCCCTCCCAATGCCAGGTGACCATTGGACAAAGTGGAGAGAGGATTTATTAATATTCTACTGCTTATTTCCCAAGATGAGGATTAGCTCTTACACCACTGCTGTCTTCCAAATGCAGTTATATCAGCATCTTTAGTTAAAAAACAAAACTGAAATGTTCACATTACGTGTCTATGTAAATGTTATGTCCTGCAGAACCTAGTACTCTATTGTGATAACATTTCTCTTCTTGCATAGTTTCTTTTGCTTTTACTGGAGATATGCCAGTTATTCTAATCTTGCAATATTTTCCTTAGGACAGTTTTCTATTTCTTAAAATAAAAACTCTCTAAAATAAGATTCTCCTTTCTCAGGAGGACTTCCTTTGTGGCGTTCTTAGCCACAGTCAGTGTCTTGAGTGTTAACTTAATTCAAATTGTTTGCTAAGTGTTATTCTAGCAGACTCACAACTCCCAGTTATTCCATCATGCCCATAGGAGAAGAGGAAAGGGCCGGTGCCCCTCTTCTGATTTTTAAACCGGCCCTATAGTTCCATAGACAGTTTTGGATAAACACAGAACTTGACCCTTCTGCTGTTAAAGCTTGAAACTCATATATATATATATATTTATTTATTTTTTAATTTTTTTTATTTGTTGAAATGGAGTCTTGCTCTGTTGCCCAGGCTGCCGTAGCGTGGCGTGATCTTGGCTCACCGCAACCTCCGCCTCCCGGGTTCAAGTGATTCTCCTGCCTCAGCCTCCTGAGTAGCTGGGATTACAGGCACCCACCACCACACCTGGCTAATTTTTGTATTTTTAGTAGAGACGGGGTTTCACCCTGTTGGTCAGGCTAGTCTTGAACTCCTGACCTTGTGATCCACCCGCCTTGGCCTCCCAAAGTGCTGGGATTACAGGTGTGGGCCATTGCGCCCGAACAAAACTTATATTTGTTTGATTTGAGTTCCTTCCTCAGGAAAGTACCTTCAGTCCTCTCAAAAATGTATAGGAGGTAAGGAGTTCAAGACCAGCCTGACCAGCAAGGTAAAACCCTGTCTCTACTAAAAATACAAAAATTACCCGGGTGTGGTGGCAGGAGCCTCTAATCCCAGCTACTCAGGAGGCTGAGGCAGGAGAATTGCTTGAACCCAGGAGGCAGAGGTTGTGGTGAGCTGAGAACGTGCCACTGCACTCCAGCCTGGGTGACAGAGTAAGACTCCGTCTCAAAAAAAAAAAAAAAAAAATGTATGGAAGAACTGAAACTCACCAGATCATGCACCAAATGCCTCCTTGCACCTCCCTAGTTCCTGTTTTCCGACACATTGTTACATTTCTTCCCTGCTATATAACCCCTAGTTTCAGTCAGTCCAGGAGATGGATTTGAGACAGCTCCCATCTCTTTGGCTGCAGCACCTGATTTAAAGCCTTCTTCCTTGGCACTACTCATCATCTCAGTGATTGGCTTTCTGTGTGCAGCAAAGCCGCAGGACTTAGACTGAACTCCTGATGTTTCGCTAAATTTTTTTTTTTTTTTTTTGAGACAGAGTCTCGCTCTTTTCTCCCAGGCTGGAGTGCAGTGGCGTGATCTCGGCTCACTGCAATCTCTGCCTCCTGGGTTCAAGTGATTCTCTTGCCTCAGCCTCCTGAGTAGCTGGGACTACAGGCGCCCGCTACCATGCCCGACTAATTTTTGGTATTTCTAGTACAGTCAGGATTTCACCGTGTTAGCCAGGATGGTCTCGATCTCCTGACCTCATGATCCGCCTGCCTCGGCCTCCCAAAGTGTTGGGATTACAGGCGTGAGCCACCGCGCCCGGCCGAAAGTCAGCAGGAATTATGAGTGCCCACCTAGGTTTCCACAGTGCATGAGAGAACAAGATGGGGAGTTAGTAAACGTTCTCACTTTGACGGCTTATCATAGGAGAGTCTCTACTGCTTCCTTAAACTCATGTTCTTTTTTTTTTTTTTTTTTAAGACCGAGTTTCGCTCTTGTTGCCCAAGCCGTTGCCCAAGCCGGAGTGCAATGGCGCAATCTTGGCTCACTGCAACCTCTGCCTCCCGGGTTCAAGCGATTCTCCTGGCTCAGCTTCCTGAGTAGCTGGGATTACAGGCACCCACCACCACACCCAGCTAATTTTGTATTTTTAGTAGAGACAGGATTTCTCCATGATGGTCAGGCTGATCTTGAACTCCCCACCTCAGGTGATCTGCCTGCCTTGGCCTCCTAAAGTGCTGGGATTACAGGCGAGAGCCACCATGCCCAGACCTTAAACTCATGTTCTTTATGGTGACTTGCATTTCCAAGGCCAGGTTCTGGAATTTTACCAGTTTGCATTATAAGAAAAAAAGTCAGCCTGTAGGCAAAACATACAGAAAGAGCTGAATAAGATTTTCTTTCCTAATAATGAAAAAGGCTTATACTGAGATGTTCTTCTCCATGTATTGGTTTTGGATAATTTCCTCACTTTCTGTGGTCATTCCTGACATGGGGGTAGGAGATAAATAGTCTGAGAACTGGAGTATCTGACAGTTCTGTAGCCTACCCTCTCGTGCCATTGATCATTTGAGTCTACAATTCTAGGTTGAAAAAAATTTTCCTTGGAAGTTTGAAGGCGTCATCCTGTTGTCTCTTCGTGTTCAATGTAGCAGCTGAAAAGTGAAATCCATTCTGATTCTTGTTTCTTTGTAGGTGATTTACTCCCACCCCTGGTAGTTTTTAGAATTTTCTCTTTATCCCTGGTATTGTGAAGTTTCATGGTGACACGCTTTGGGTCATTTTTGAATGAATGTGCTCGGCTGGGCTATTACTAGAATACCTAAATCTGGAGACTTATCCTTTTTAATTCTAAGTACCAGCCTTGTATTCTTTCTTTCATCTTTTTCTTCCTCTTATTTATCTTCTAGAACTTCTATTAGTTGGATGTTGGTTCTTTGAACATATTGTTTGTGTTATTTGTGGAGGTTTTATGGGGCTAATAAAAAAAGAACCCTATCTTTTCCTCTTAAGTTTGAAATCAATTGAGAGCCAAGACACAGTAGACAGATGAGCGGATATCAAAATGTTAGCATAATTACTGATAAGCAACAAGGAGGATTTGACTTAAAACCTTAGATCAAAAAACCTTGTAATTAGTTCATCCAATAATTAAGCAGATGTATCCACCCAGTCACAGGCAGAGGAGGGCAAAGCAGGAGCAGCTCTGTGCTGCCTGGCAGAGAGTAGAGTACAAGGTGTGCTTCTTGTGGGCAGAAAGATACCAAAGGGAGCCCCCCAAGGGGCGGAGCCAAGCATGCCAATCAGTCAGTTTCCTCCCCTGAGGAGGAGTGGGTTAAGAAGGGGAGTCTGGACGGGGCGCGGTGGCTCATGCCTGTAATCCCAGCACTTTGGGAGGCCGAAGCGTGCGGATCAATTGAGGTCAGGAGTTCGAGACGAGCCTGGCCAACATGGTGAAACCCTATCTCTGCTAAAAATACAAAAATTAGCTGGGTGTGGTGGTGAGTGCCTGTAATCCCAGCTACTCAGGAGGCTAAGGCAGAAGAAGCACTTGAACCCGGGAGGCGGAGGGTGCAGTGAGCCGAGATCGCGGCCACTGCACTTTAGCCTGGGCGACAAGAAGGAAACTCTGTCTCAAAAAAAAAAAAAGAAAGAAAAAAAAAGAGAAAGGGAGTCTGGAGATTGTCTAGTTTCCCTAGTGGGAAATATATTCAGTAGCATGAGACCAGAGAAAAAATAATTTCTCCCAATTTAACTGTTTTATCGTTTAAAAAAAAAAAACTCTATGTCTTTTATTCCTAGAAGATTTTCTGAATTTTATATTTCAGAGCTTCTATTAAATTTTTTGGAGTTAACAATATGTATATATTTTTTACTTTCAAAAGGTCTCGTTTTCTGAACAAGTAGAACATACAGGAAATTCTGGGTTATCAACAAAGTGAATTCAGGAAAGCCAATAGAAAAACTGGTAAAGGATATGAAAAGGCAATTCATGCAGGAGGAAACCCAAATGATTAATAAATCGATGAAGAAATGTTCAAACCCACTGTTAGCCAGAAATGGAAAAAAAAAAGAACAAGGATATGGCATCAGCTTGGCAACAATTGGGATGTTAATAATATCAAGCGACAAAGCCAAAAAGAGAACCCTCATATACTGCTGGTGGGAGTGTGAACTGGCAGAGCCATTCTGGAAAACAGTCTGGCAGTCCTGAGTGGAATTATGTATGGCAATACTCTGCGAATGAGCAATACCATTCTGGGATATAGTTTCCTTCCTTCCTTCCTTCCTTCCTTCCTTCCTTCCTTCCTTCCTTCCTTCCTTCTTTCCTTCCTTTCTCCCTTCCTCCCTTCCTCCCTTCCTCCCCTCCTTCCTTCCTCCCCTCCTTCCTTCCTCCCTCCTTTCCTTCATTTCTCTTTTCTTTCATTCATTTTTTTTTTTTTTTTTTTTTTTGAGAAAGGGTCTTGCTGTTGCCCAGGCTGGAATGCTGTGGTGTGATCATAGTTCACTGCAGCCTTGAACTCCTGGCCTCAAGTGATCCTCCCAACTCCAGCTTCCCAAGGTGTTGGGATTACAGGCCTGAGCCACCATACCTGGCCTGGATAGTTTCAAGAGAAATTCTCACCTAGGTCCACATGGGAACACGATGAGGACATCAGTCATCACGTTAATTGTGATAGTTAGTTGTTGGCAACAATCTGAGTTCATTATTAGGGGAAATAAACTGTGATGGATACACACCATTGAATACTGTGCAGCAGTTCATAGCAACAAACCAGATATACAAATAGAAATGTAACAATACATTGTAACAAACAGCAATACAAATAGCTCTTAAAAATTTCTTGTTGAGTGAAAAAGATCAGAAACAAATGAGATATATGAAAGTCCCATTTATGTAAATACAGAACAGATAGACATGCAAACTCCATCACATATTTTATAAGGGTACCTACATATTTAGTAATATATATTGTTTCAGCTATCTACCGATGCATAATAAACCACCCCAAAGCTCCAGTGGCTTAAACCAAACTGTTTTTTCTTAAGATTCTCTGGGTCAGAAATTTGGGCAGGGCTAGGCTGGGCGGTCCACGGGGTATTAGCTGGAGTGAAACACTTGGATACAATCAGCTGGTGACTGGGCTGTGCTGGAAACTCCCAGAAGGCTTTGCTCACGTGTCTGGGGCCTCAGTGCACCTCTGTGTGGCCTCTTTCTCTCTCCATATGCTGTCTTATCCCCCAGGACTCTCTCTGGCAGGATAGCTGGACTTCCTCATAGCATGGTGACTGACTTCCAAGATTGAAAACTGAAGCTACCAGGTTTCTTGAGGTCTAGGCCCAGAACTGGCAGAGTGTCATTTCTAGTGCTTTCGTGTTGGTCAAGGCAAGTCACACGGCCAGCCCAGACTCAAGGGGAGGAGAAATAGACTCTACCCCTGGCTGGGTGGTGTGACTTGCACACGTGGTGAGGGGAGAAATTGATGGGCACCATCTGTGGGGACTGTCAGGGCACTCAGCCTTCTGGCTGCCTATAGAGAGTAGAGAGTATAAAATTGGTGAAGGGAAACAGGATGGGGGCTAGAGAAGAATGAAACAGGACAAAGGTTTAGCTCAGACCTCTGAGGAAGACCTAGTGTCATGAAGTAAGGAATATGACCAATCTAACCTTTGTGTCTGAGGTACAAAGAAACCCCAAATCAAAATCAACCAAATAAGGCCGGGAGCAATGGTTCACGCCTATAATCCCAGCACTTTGGGAGTCCGAGATGGGCAGATCACCTGAGGTCAGGAGTTCAAGACCAGCCTGGCCAACATGGTGAAAATACAAAAAATTAGCTGGGCGTGGTGGTGCATGCCTGTAATCCCAGCTACTCAGGAGGCTGAGGCAGGAGAATCACTTGAATCTGGGAGGCAGAGGTTGCCGTGAGCTGAGATTGCACCACTGCATTCCAGCCTGGGTGACAAGAGTGAAACTCTGTCTCAAAAAAAACAAAAAAACAAAAAAACAAAATAGGATTCCATAACCCAAAACAGAAAACCTCCAACAATATGGAAACTTCAGAAATAGTCCAAGTACATGTTAACTTCTAAGTTAAAATGATTTTCAAATAGGGAGAAAGAGAAGGACGCAGAGGATGAGTCTGGCTTTCTCTGTCCCTTCCCTCCCTATAGTGCCATAAGTGGGGGTGTAAGTGACAAGCCCTGAAATGTGGAATTGGTTCAGTCAAGAGGGTCGGCCAATGAGAATGGCCCCATCCCTGGTTGGCAGTCGGCAAAGCTTGACATGCAGTAGACAATCCATCTGTGAAGCTCTTAACTGTATCTCAGGATTAAATCCACATACTCCTCAAGATGGGGGCTTCACAGTAGTGTTGTTCAGACTTTGAGTTGTGACCCATTAATGGACTGGGAAACTCAACAGAAGGCACGTAGTCAGGTGAGCATTGTCATATCAAACTTTAGTGTCAACCGTGTATTTCCAAACACATTATTTTATTCACTCACTCATTCAGTAGATACTTGTTGAGCAGCTACTATGTGGCAGGCACTGGAGATCCAGGAGAAAGTAACACATACAAATGCACCTGTGTGTGCGGGTGCTTGTGTGTATGTTCTGGATCATAGCATGAAATTCGTCTCTCGCTGTGGGTTGCAGTCAGAGAGCCCGGAGGCTGCTGCTGCCTGGTGGCTGGGTGGGAATGTCAGGGTACTGGGGGGTGACTACTTCCTATGTGGGTCAGAAAGTTACAAGAACAGAAAAGGCCTCTGTTTGAATTCCTTTTTGGCACCCGGGGAAACGAGCAGCTTTATAAGGGAAACCCTGCCTGTAGCCAGCCACCCAAGTTTGGTGAGGGTCAGAAAATCATGCACAAAAACTGTGTTTTCTTTCCCGAGCTATTGTTAGCGCAAGTGTAGACAGTTAGTCAATCACGTTCCTTGCTTCATGGAAGCCAGTCTTCCTTGTAGGACCACGAAGACCTTTTCTTTTTCTTTCTTTCTTTCTTTTTTTTTTTTTTTTGAGACGGAGTTTCTCTCTTGTTGCCTAGGCTGGAGTGCAATGGCGCAATCTTGGCTCACGGCAACCTGCGCCTCCCAGGTTCAATTGATTCTCCTGCCTCAGCGTCCTGAGTAGCTGGAATTACAGGCCCCTGCCACCACGCCTGGCTAATTTTTGTATTTTAGTAGAGACACAGTCTCACCTGGCCTCAGATGATCCACCCACCTCGGCCTCCCAAAATGCTGGGATTACAGGCGTGAGCCACCGTGCCCGGCCAGACCTTTTGTTAGGATGTTATTTTCCCCTTTACTCCATTTTGCTTTCCCAGTTTCTCTACTCACCTGGGCCGCCACCTAGAGCAAGTTGCCTCATCTCTCCGAGGCTCCGCTTCTGAACCCTGTGAAATGGGAATAACAGAAGTCCTGCCTCGTGGGGGTGTTGTGCTGTGATAAATGAGGAAACACCTTGGAGAATTTAAGGCAGTGGCTGGGCCTGAGGACAGTGTTTGTGTTGCCTGGGCTGGGGCAGGGTCTGGGCCGGACGGGGCTCTCTGAGTTTGGATTCCTCCTGCGAGGAGAGCTGTTTTTCTGCAAAGCCCCTTCCTCCTCCTGCTGCAGCTTCTGGATTTGAGAGACTTTACTCCCCAGGAGAGTGAAGCGAGTTGGGCCAGAGCTGAGAGTCTGGTGGCCGAGCCCACGGGAAGCTGGGGTCTGTGGCTCAGCTGCCGGATTGGGCAAGAGTAGAGAACTGGTCCCTGTGATCCTGGTCAGGGATATTTGGAGACACCCACAGTTCTGGGAAATTCAGAGGCAGGAAGTGAGAGGCGGAGGGAGAGAGGGAAACGGCAAACTGCACCCCAGCCCCTCCTAGCCTGGCACCCCTTCCAAATGGTGCAATGAGTGGGGTGAGTGGCGTGTGGAGTTGAGGGCAGCCCAGGGGACCCCCCTCTCTGGGAATAAGAACAGAGATGGCCCCGTCCCCTGCCCCCACCCCACAAATGAGTTACAGCTCTGTTTCCTCTTCTGTTTACTGTCCAAAGTCCCAGGCCAAGAGGTGCCAGGTTAGAGCTTGGACACTCAGACCCTGTGGTGCAGGCCTTGCCCGGACCAGCCCCTCCTCCACTCTCCTCTCCTCTGTGAGCTCCACCTGCCCCAGTTCTCCTGGCTTTAACCCCTCCTTGGCCAAGGCCGGGGTTGCCTGTGGGAGCTGGGTGTCTGCTCTCCACACCTTTCACAGGTAACCGAGGCTGGGGAGGCAACTGGGACGAGGATGTTTGGGAACAAGGAGGCCTTGGTTCAGGGATGGGGAGGAACCTGTGGGAAACTGTGGGGTGGTCTGGTCCATGAGTGTGGGGAGGGGTCTCCTGGCCAGGTCAAGGCCCAGGTGGTCTCCTGAGAAGGGAAAGGACCCAGCGGGATTTCAAACCTCAGCCCAAACCCCCTGCCAACCTCAGGTCCTACCCAGGCCACCACCCCGAACCCCTCCGACCCTGCGTTCCATCCCACCGTCAACCTCCATGTGAATCTGCACCTCTGCCCCAGCCCCAGCCCTCAGAGCAACCTCAGCCCAGCCCAGCTCCAGCGCCAGCCCGGGCCCCATCATGGCCAAGGACTTTCAAGATATCCAGCAGCTGAGCTCGGAGGAAAATGACCATCCCTTCCATCGAGGTGAGGGGCCAGGCACTCGCGGGCTGAATCCCAGGAGAGGAAATCCATTTTCGAAAGGCAAGTGTGCAGTTTCTGCGGCTTTGCTCCCCATCTGTCTCAGCTCGCAATTGCTCTGTCCCTTTGAGGTCTCTGCCGCACCCACGCTGTGAACAGGGACCGAGGAGGGCCCGACACCCCCGCTTGTTCCCTCACCTCACCTTCCTGTTTACCCCAGGAAAGGCATGTGCCAGAGGTGTGGGGAGATCTGGAAGATAACTTCCTGCCCTTCTCCTCCGAACCCAAGAACATGTGTGCCCCGTGTGTGCGTGTGCACGTATGTGCATATGAGGAATGCAAATTCAGCTGGGACTCTGTGTGTGTGAGTGAATGTTGTGTGTGTGTGTGTATGTGCGCGAGAGCGTGCATATGTTGTGTGTGTGTTGTGTGTGTGTATGTTGTGTATGTGAGGGTGTGTATGTTTGTGTGTGTGAGAGTGTGTGTGTTGTGTGTGTATATTGTGTGAGTATATGTTATGTATGTTGTGTGTGAGTGTATGTTGTGTGTGTTGTGTGTGTATGTTGTGCATGTATGTTGTGCGAGTGTATGTTGTGTATGTGAGAGTGTATGTTGTGACTGTGTGAGAGCATGTGTGTTGTGTGAGTGTATGTATGTTGTGTGTGTTGTGTGAGTGTATATTGTGTGTGTATGTTGTGAGTGTATGTTGTGTATGTGTGTGTATGTTGTGTGTGAGTGTGTGTACGTTGTGTATGTTGTACGTGTGTATGTTGTGTGTGTATGTTGTGTCTGAGTGTATGTATGTTGTGTGTGTTGTGTGAGTGTATATGTGTGTATGTTGTGCATGTGTGTATGTTGTGCGAGTGTGTGTTGTGTGTATGTGTTGTGTATGTTGTGTGTGTTGTGTGAGTGTGTTAGTGTGTGTATGTGATTGTGTGCGTGTGTGTGTAGAGGTGGGGTGAGGGGGTGGGTGGGGGACATGAGCACAGAGAGATCCTGGAAGATTCCTGCTCCCCCCATCTCCCAATACCCTTCCCTGGATCCTTCTCTAATAAATCTCGACTGAAGGACCCAAAT
Source organism: Pongo pygmaeus (assembly GCF_028885625.2). Taxonomy (NCBI): domain Eukaryota; kingdom Metazoa; phylum Chordata; class Mammalia; order Primates; family Hominidae; genus Pongo; species Pongo pygmaeus. The sequence continues at coordinate 6,981,340 of NC_072392.2, read as the reverse complement.
GTCTTGGAAATTTTTTTTTTAGAGACAGGAGTGTAGTGACAGGATCATAGCTCACTGCAACCTCGAACTCCTGGGCTCAAGCCATCCTCCCACCTCAGCCTCCCAAGTAGTTAGGACTTACAGGTGTGCGTCACTGTGCCCGGCAAATTAAAAAAATTTTTTTAGAGAAATGGGGTCTTGCTATGTTGCCCAGGCTGGTGGGAAAAGATTTTAAGGTGAGAGAGATCTGAGTAGTTCTAGGCAGAAGGGCAAGAGCCAGGGATGGAGGAGTGTCAGGTGTGTGGGTGCTGGTGGTGGAGTCGGGTTCCGTGGAGGCAGGAGGGGCAGGGGCTTGGAGCTTAGGAAGGGGATTGCTTAGCTGGGCTGGAAGGAGGGACTCCTCATTCTGAGCTGGCCAACAGAGGGAGGGCTGGTGCTGGGCAGGGCAGGGCAGGGGACAGGAGGGATAGGAGGTCCCTCCAGGGACCACTCAGGAACACCAGTAGCGTCTCCTCTCCCTGTAGTGGGCTGGCTGGACTTCCCACCAGGCGGTGTCCCCACTGGCAGAGACCCTGTCCGCCTCACTCTCCTCTGCAACTCCAGTGCCCACACGGCACCCGATACATAGTGAACACTCAGAATACTGGATGCTGCTGAATCTTCTGAGGGTGAGAGAATTTAGAGTTTGAGCAGGAGGCTTGGAGAGAGGCCAGGATTTCTGAAATTAATGGGAGAGCGAGCTCACTGGAATGGACTGAGGGACACCAGTGAGGGGCCGTCTGAAGGGATGTAGCAAAGTCACTGCATTTCTCTCCAGCAGCCTGGGTGGTGGGGGCTGGGGGAATGTCATCATGGGAGCTGACACTGATCAGCTGCTCACTGGGGCCCATCTTCCTTCCACTCATCTCAGCACTTGATTTTTTTCTGCTACCCCTTTTTCTTTTAAAGACTTCAATTATGCATGTATGAATGGTCCCACAGCTCACTCATGCTCTTTTCATTTTTTTATTCTTTTTTCTCCCAGTGTTTCATCTTACAGAGTTATTGCTGTTCATTAACTAAATTTTCCCCTTCCCCTCCCCTTCCCCTCCCCTTCCCCTCCCCTTCCCCTCCCCTTCCCCTCCCCTTCCCCCCCTTCCCCTCCCCTTCCCCCTTCCCCTTCCCCTCCCCTTCCCCTCCCCTTCCCCTCCCCTTCCCCTCCCCTTCCCCCTTCCCCTTCCCCTCCCCTTCCCCTCCCCTTCCCCTCCCCTTCCCCCTTCCCCTTCCCCTCCCCTTCCCCTCCCCTTCCCCTCCCCTTCCCCCTTCCCCTTCCCCTCCCCTTCCCCTCCCCTTCCCCCTTCCCCTTCCCCTCCCCTTCCCCTTCCCTTCCCCTCCCCTTCCCCTCCCCTTCCCCTCCCCTTCCCCTCCCCTTCTCCTCCCCTTCCCCTCCCCTTCCCCCTTCCCCCTCCCCCTCCCCTTCCCCTCCCCTCCCCTTCCCCCCCTTCCCCTCCCCTTCCCCTCCCCTTCCTCTCCCCTTCCCCTCCCCTTCCCCTCCCCTTCCCCTCCCCTCCCCTTCCCCCCCTCCCCCTCCCCTTCCCCTCCCCTCCCCTTCCCCCCCTTCCCCTCCCCTTCCCCTCCCCTTCCCCTCCCCTTCCCCTCCCCTTCCCCTCCCCTTCCCCCCCTTCCCCTCCCCTTCCCCCTTCCCCTTCCCCTCCCCTTCCCCTCCCCTTCCCCTCCCCTTCCCCCTTCCCCTTCCCCTCCCCTTCCCCTCCCCTTCCCCTCCCCTTCCCCTCCCCTTCCCCTCCCCTTCTCCTCCCCTTCCCCTCCCCTTCCCCCTTCCCCCTCCCCCTCCCCTTCCCCTCCCCTCCCCTTCCCCCCCTTCCCCTCCCCTTCCTCTCCCCTTCCCCTCCCCTTCCCCTCCCCTTCCCCTCCCCTCCCTCCCCTCTCCTCCCCTCCTCTCCTCTCCTTCCCTTCCCTTCCCTCGCTTCCCCTCCTCTCTCTCTTTCTCATCTCACTCAGTTGCCCAGGCTGGAGTGCAGTAGCTCCATCAGAACTCACTGTGGCCTCCACCTCCTGGGCTCAAGCAATCCTTCCACTTCAGCCTCCCAGGTAGCTGGGACTTTAGGCATGTGCCACCACACCTGGCTAATTTAAAAGTTTTTTTTGTAGAGACGGTTTTGCCACGTAGAGGGGTTTTGCCATGCTGCCCAGACTAGTCTTGAACTCCTGGGCTCAAGTGATCCCCCTGCCTCGACCTCCCAAAGTGCTGGGATTACAGATGTGATCCACAGTGCCTGGCCCTAAATTTTTCTTACGCATTTCTCACCTTCCATTATTTCCACCCAGTGTGTTTTCTCTTTTCTTTTTTTTTGGAGGCGGAGTCTTGCTCTGTTGCCCAGACTGGAGTGCAGTGGCGCCATCTCGGCTCACTGCAAGCTCCGCCTCCCGGGTTCATGCCATTCTCCTGCCTCAGCCTCCCGAGTAGCTGGGACTACAGGCCCCCATTACCACGTCTGGCTAATTTTTTGTATTTTTAGTAGAGACGGGGTTTCACCATGTTAGCCAGGATGGTCTCAATCTCCTGACCTCGTGATCCGCCCGCCTTGGCCTCCCACAGTGCTGGGATTCCAGGCGTGAGCCACCACACCCGGCCAGTGTGTTTTTTCATTTCAGACATTGTAGTTTTCATCTCTAGAAGTTCACCTGGGGACTTTTAAATATCCTCCACAATTCTACTTAATTTTTTGAACATAATGGGATATGCTGTAATATCTGTTTTACCATGCTTGCCTGCTAATTCAAGCATCCGTGTCAGTTCTGGATCTCTTTTGATATTTATGAACTTCCTCGTTATGCGTTGTGTCTTCTCGTTTCATTGTATGCCTTGTAATCTTTGATTGGCTGCCAGACATTGTCAATTTCACCTCGTTGGGTGCTGGATATTTTTGTATTCATCTAAATGTTCTTGAGCTTTTTTCTGGGATGCGGTTAAGCAACTTAGAGTCAGTTTGATCGTTGGAACTCTTAATTGGTTTGGTCTCCTCGGACTCTCAGCTCCATCTCCTCAACGTGGGGAGTCTCTTGGGCTCTGCCTGGACTTCCCTTTCCTGGCCTGTAACCCGCAGACTCTTTCCAAGCAATAAGCTGGGGTGATTCGAGGGTTCCTGTCGTTTGCTTCTTATCCCTCAGGGATCTTTACTCCTCCTTGCCTGATATCCAGAGTCTTGAAAGCTGCCATGTTCTATAGTTGTCTGTTTTTGTTTTGATTGTCTCTGGGGAGAGAAGAACTCTTCCCACCTTGGGCAGACCCTGTCTTTTATGTTCAAACTTTTACCTAAGAAGCACATTACATATTTTAACTCATCTAATTATCCGAGCAATCCAATTGGGTAGCTATGACTGTGATTTCCATTTTACACACGAGAAAATGGAAGCACGGAGAAATTGAATGCTCGTGCAGGATCTCAGAGCTACCTGGAGGCACAGCAAGGCTACCCTGTGGGCAGTCTGGTTTCAGGGTGGATATACAGACACGTTGCTGGGCTGACCCAGCACTGGGAGTTGATAAGTCTGACTGGGAAGCAGGACAGGGCCCTCTGAGTGGAGGGTGCTGAAGACAGCAGTCAGGGACTCAGCCGTGGAGGGCCAGCTTGGTGGAGAACACTGTGGTCATGGAGCGCTTCTGGATGGAGAGGAATGCAAAGGCATGGGAGGAAGGGGTGGGGGCAGTGAGAGGGAGGGTGGAGCTGTGCTCAGAGTGGGAGTGGGCAGTGGAGGTGTCAGAGGCCTCCCTGGGTCGAATGGGGTCCTGGGTGTGGCTGCAGTGGGGGAAGGTGGAAGTCATTGGTGTGAAAAAGATGAAGAGTTATGGATAGTCACTTACAGGGGGAGTAAGTGTCTGACTCAGGACAGTGGCAGGAAGTGACCTGGGGAGGAAGATTCTGGGCCCCTGACTGAGCCTCCCCAGGATGTGGTCCTGCTGGGTCGGGGGGTGATAGGAATGAGAAGACAGGGAAGTCCACAGAGTCAGGGTGCGAGGCCAAGAAGGTGTTCTGTTTGCAGGTGGATGCTGCAAAGAGAGGAGCTCAGGGCTGGGACAACTGGAGCTGCTCTGGGTCTGGAGGCAGCAGAGAGGGAGCCCAGCTCTGTGTGCAGGAAGACGTGGGTGTGTGAGTGTACGTGTGTGAGTGTGTCAGGTGTGTGTACGTGTGTGGGAGGGAGTATGAATGTGTGCATTAGCATGTGTGTGCACATGTGAGAGTGGGTACAGCAGAGCATGGTCATGAGTGTGTGCAAATGTGTGTTTTTGAGTGAAGTGAGCAGTGTGTGAGTGTGTGTGAGTTTGTGAGGGCATGTGAATGTGTGTGTCAGTGCTGTCAGGGTGCAGATGGATCAAGGGGCGGGAGAGGTACCTGTGAGATGACCTCGGGCCGAGGGGAGCAAATTTAGTGTGGAACAAGGTTTCTAGGGGAGCGAGGGCAGAGGGCGCTGGGGAGGAGGCCTTGCGTGGTGGGGGATGAGGACAACAGGTGGGATCTGGAGGGTTGTGCTTGGAGAGTGGGCTATGGTGGAATGACCCAGATTTAAGGATCTCAATGGAATTTTGGCAGGGGTGAGATTGTTCCAGTATGGATTTTAGGAAGAACACAGGGCCCAGCTTCTGGAGTCTCCAATCTGAGGGGACAGAGGCCTTAGAAGAGCTAAGACTAAGGCCCGAGGTGATCTGGAGGCCTCTGCCACTGGCTGGATGGGAGGAAAACCATTCACAGATCCCCCTTCTCAAGATGTGTGCCTAGGCAGGGCCGGGTCTGTCCCCCAGCCCCCTCTGTGTCTCCCAGTCCCCCAGCTCCAGGATCCGGGCTTTGCACACAGCTGATGTGAACATCCTGAGGCGTGTGCATGGGTGTGTGTGCACCGGGGTAGCTGCGTGTGTATATTTGTACATGGTAATATGGATGCGAGTGTGTAAGAGTGTGTGTGTAATGCTCAAATGCTGGGGTCACAGCCTATGATGACCCCCCGATGGCCCCAACCAATCCCCCCACCCAGGTTATGCCTCCTCAGGCTTTGGTGCCCTGTCTTTACCCTCTGGCTCCCCACACCCTGGCTGCCGGCTTCTGATGCCTCTCTCCCACAGGGCCACCTCCTGCCCAGCCCCTGGCACAGCGTCTCTGCTCCATGGTCTGCTTCAGTCTGCTTGCCCTGAGCTTCAACATCCTGCTGCTGGTGGTCATCTGTGTGATTGGATCCCAAAGTGAGGGTCACAGGGGCCAGCAGGGATGGGCAAGGGGTGGGGAAAGAGACATGGACAGTGGTGGGCAGTGATTGGGGTGATGGGAGGGGAAGGGATGGAGGCGGGGCGGAGCACAAGCTGGAGCAAATGCAGGGGCATTGAGGGGCCGGTCTCATGGACAGTGATGGGGACACGGCCCCTCCACCTCATCCTGCCCCCACTGCCACCTGACAAGGTGCACAGCTGCAAGCCGAGCTGCGGAGCCTGAAGGAAGCTTTCAGCAACTTCTCCTCGAGCACCCTGATGGAGGTCCATGCTCTCAGCACCCACGGTGAGGGGCCGCACGGCTGGGCTCTCATTTATCAGCAGAGGTTTGCTGGGCTCAGTGCCGAGTCTGCAGCAGGGCTGTGTGGGGTGCCGTGGGGGTGCAGGCTGGGCAAGGCGTCCAGGGGCCCTGGGGGATGTATAGGAGGGAGGCAGGTGGGGACGGACGAGGTTAGTGCCAGGTGGAGAGGTTGGATCTGTGACACCCGGAGGTGAGGAAGGCACCATGTCTTGGGCCTGTGAGCAAATCGAGTGTGGCAGGCCCATCGGAGGGGCAGGCAGGTAAGGGGTGGCTAGAGAGAGGTGCGGAGGGGCCCAGCCACCCAGGTGAGCCGTGCTGACAGAGCGAGGCTTTATTTTGAGAAAATGGGGACCCATTGAAGGGACTGAAGCAGGAGAGTGGCCTGAACCACTGTGGCAGTGCAGGGAGCCTGGGTGGGGTCGAGGAAGCCAGGAGGTGGAGGCCTGCATCGCCCAGGACCAGGCGCTGGCCCCCGGTGCCCCAGCAGCATGAGGACGGAGGGAGGCTCAGCGGGGAAACAGCTGGCTTTCCGCTTTCAGGAGGCGGCATGGGTGACAAGATCACATCCCTAGGAGCCAAGCTGGAGAAACAGCAGCAGGACCTGAAAGCAGGTCAGAGAGCCTCCGGGGTGTGTGTGCATGTGCGTGCATGTGTACGTGTGTGGTGTGTGTAGTGTGCACGTGTGCGTGCGTGTGCCTGCAAGCGTGTGTATCTGTGTCTCTCTCCGTATGTGTGGTGTGGTATGTCATGGATCTGTGTGTGGTGTGTAGTGCAGTGTATATGTGTGTGTGTGAGATGGGTCTGTGTGTGTGCGGTATGGTATATGTGTGTGTATGCATGTGATGTGTGTGGTGTGTCTCTTGGTGTGTTTGTGCGTGATGGATCTGTGTGTGGTGTGGTGTATGTGTGGTGTACATGTGTGTGGTGTGGTCTATGCATGGTGTACGTGTCTGTGGGTGTATATGCTTCCCCAGCCACAGGCTGGAGCCTAGCAGGTAGGGACCACACCTGCCGGCAGCACTTTCAGCCTGTCTGTCCTAGATCACGACGCCCTGCTCTTCCATCTGAAGCACTTTCCCGTGGACCTGCGCTTCGTGGCCTGCCAGCTGGAGCTCCTCCACAGCAACGGTAGGGGTGGGGCCGTCTCCAGGCCCAGTGTGCCTGCCCCTCTGGCTGGATCTCATCCCCCTGCCCCCTGCCCCCTCAGGCTCCCAAAGGACCTGCTGCCCGGTCAACTGGGAGGAGCACCAAGGCAGCTGCTACTGGTTCTCTCACTCCGGGAAGGCCTGGGCTGAGGCGGAGAAGTACTGCCAGCTGGAGAACGCGCACCTGGTGGTCATCAACTCCTGGGAGGAGCAGGTGAGGCCACGCTTCCCACACGCAGGAGGAAGCCCTTGGAAGGCCTGCTCTGGGAGGCTGGATCAGGCTTATTTTATCCTTTTTTTTTTTTTTTTTGAGAGGGAGTCTCGCTCTGTCGCCCAGGCTGGAGTGCAGTGGCGCGATCTCGGCTCACTGCAAGCTCCGCCTCCCGGGTTCACGCCATTCTCCTGCCTTGGCGTCCCAAAGTGCTGGGATTACAGGCACGTGCCACCACGCCCGGCTAATTTTTTTGTATTTTTAGTAGATACGGGGTTTCACCGTGTTAGCCAGGCTGATCTGGAACTCCTGACCTCATGATCCGCCCGCCTCGGCCTACCAAAGTGCTGGGATTACAGGCGTGAGCCAGCGCGCCTGGCCTATTCTTTTAGTCTAAAAAAAGAGTCCAGAAGCAGAATTGTGGTGGAGTTCTGGCAGGTTCAGTGAAACAGCCATTGAATCTTTTTAGTTTTTTTTTTCTTTCAATATGTTCAACTTTCCAATCTAAAGCAGCTGTCGATTCTAAGAGGTGGGAGGTTGCAGCCTGGAGCTTGGCAAAGAGACAGGAGCCAGGCAACCAGGTGATGCGTAGCAGGTCAGGAGTCAGAATGTGAGACAGGGTGACCGAAGGGGCCAGGACAGGGCAGAGAACACAGGGAAGGCACCCAGAGTCCCTTCTTGCTATGCTGGCCTTTGGAGTGCTGGTCTTGTGGATGAAGGAACTGAGCAGGCAGGAATCCCGTGACTCACCTGCAGAGGGTGACCGGTTCCCTCCAAGGTGCTCTGTCTTCCCTTCCCACAGCTGCTGCCAGACAGCAAAGTTCGCGGAGAAGAATCAACCCTTTAGAACAGACAGGACAGTTTTGGAAAAGGAGGGTAATAATGGTAACATTTACTGAGCACTTACTATGTGCTTTCATATGTTCACTTCTTCAAACCCCACCATCCCAGGGCACGGGTACTTGTATTATTCCCAGTTTGGGGGGTGGGGGATGTCGACACTAAAGGACAGAGAGGTTAAGTAACTTGTCACACAGCTAGCGAGAGATGGGGCCACAATGCAGACCCACACAGCCTCTTTAGCCAGTGTTTTCAACTGCTATGTGCTGCCTTGGTACTGTGAGGTCTATGAGGGCCTTGTTCTGTATGAACTTGGAAGTTTTTTTGTTTTTGTTTTTGTTTTTTTTGAGACGGAGTTTCACTCTCCTTGCCCAGGCTGGAGTGCAATGGCGCGATCTCAGCTCATTGCAACCTCCGCCTCCTGGGTTTAAGTGATACTCCTGCCTCAGCCTCCTGAGTAGCTGGGATTACAGGTGCACGCCACCATGCCCGGCTAATTTTTGTATGTTTAGTGGAGATGGGGTTTCACCATTTTGGCCAGGCTGGTCTTGAACTCCTGGCCTCAGGTGATCCACCCACCTCAGCCTCCTAAAGTGCTGGGATTACAGGCATGAGCCACTGTGCTTGGCGTGAACTTTGAAGTTGTTTTTTTTTTTTTTGAGACGGAGTCTCGCTGTCGCCCAGGCTGGAGTGCAGTGGCGCCATCTCGGTTCACTGCAAGCTCCACCTCCCGGGTTCACGCCATGCTCCTGCCTCAGCCTCCCGCATAGCTGGGACTACAGGTGCCCGCCATCTCGCCCGGCTAATTTTTTGTATTTTTAGTAGAGACGGGGTTTCACCGTGTTAGCCGGGATGGTCTTGATCTCCTGACCTCGTGATCCGCCCACCTCGGCCTCCCAAAGTGCTGGGATTACAGGCGTGAGCCACCGCGCCCGGTCGAACTTCGAAGTATTTTAATGCCACAGTAGTTAAGCCATATGATACAGGGGCCAGAATATATGTATTGTTTACATCAGGCTCTGTTAGTACTTTACAGCATACAGTGAGTACAAACATATTTTGCTTTACTGATTAGGTTGAACTGGCCAACATTTAATCAGTTTTGACCTTTAAAAATGTCAGTTTCATGCAGTTCAACCTAAGATCTCAGTGCTCTGTGATTTGGCTCATGACCATTACGACTTCATGGTGGACGGTGCTTTCGTCACTATGAAGCCAACGTGTGTCCCACTTAATGCTTTTTGCCTTGAATTTATCTGATATATAAATACCACGGTCCTCGATTTTTTCGTCATTTGCATTTGCTTGCTGTATCTCTGTCCATCCTTTCGTTTCTTACCTTTTCGAATCTCTGTTTTGAATTAATGATTCTCAGTCTTGACTATACATTGCAGTCTCTTCAAGAGTTAAAAAAAAAAAAAAAAAAAACCGACTCCTGGATCTCGCCCTTAAAAATGCTGATTTAGGCCGGGTGCAGTGGCTCACGCCTGTAATCCCAGCACTTTGGGAGGCTGAGGCGGGCGGATCATGAAGTCAGGAGTTCGAGACCAGCCTGGCCAAAATGGTGAAACCCTGTCTCTACTAAACATACAAAAATTAGCCGGGCATGGTGGCGGGTGCCTGTAATCCCAGCTACTCAGGAGGCTGAGGCAGGAGAATCGCTTGAACCCGGGAGGCAGAGGTTGTGGTGAGCCGAGACTGCGCCGTTATACTCCAGCCCGGGTGACAGTGCGAGACTCTGACTCAAAAAAAAAAAAAAAATGCTGATTTAAATTAATCTTGGCTTCATCCTGGACCATTCCCTGAGGGGTATCACGGGGTGGCTAAGGTTAAGGTATTTCTCCTGTATAGGTTTTTTGTTTTGTTTTGTTTTGTTTTTGAGACAAGATCTGGCTCTATCGCCCAGGTTGGAGTGCAGTGGCATGATCTCAGCTCACTGTAACCTGTGCCTCGCGGGCTCAAGAGATTCTCCCACCTCAGCCTCCCAAGTAGCTGGGACTGCAGGTGCACAACACCACACCTGGGTAGTTTTTTGCATTTTTAGTAGAGATGGTGTTGTGCCATGTTGCCCAGGCTGGTCTTGAACCCCTGGCCTCAAGCGATTTACCTGCCTGGGCCTTCCAAAATGTTGGGATTACAGGTGTCTGAGCCACTGTAATCCAAAAACTGCACCTGGCAGGTTTTGTTTCTGATGTTTAAAAATCTAATAAGTACCTTTTCTTTTAATAGGTGAGTGTCTCATTTACATTTTAATAGATATGTTTAACCCTAGTCCTTTCTTTTTTCTGCTTTACATGCTTTTTAATTTTCTTACAATTGCTATGTGAGAGGTGTTCTTTTTGTTTTCTTCTTTATGGTATTTTGGAAACTATGTAGTTTATTTAGAGTTATTCCAGTGATTACTTGTATAACTTTAAATAATAGGCTGAAAATTATTGGCTTTGAAAACTAACAGTTTGTATAACTTCCGTAGGAAAGGTGAGGAGACCAGGACACCTCTTATTCCCATGTGTCTGAGTCTTTCCTTTCCTAGGTTCCTTAAGTGTTTTATCTGAAAAAAAAAAAAAAAAAAAAATTTTTTTTTTTTTTTTTTTTTGAGACGGAGTCTTGCTCTGTTGCCCAGGCTGGAGTGCAATGGCGCCATCTTGGCTCACTGCAACCTCCGTCTCCCAGGTTCAAGCAATTCTCCTGTCTCAGTATCCCGAGTAGCTGAGATTACAGGCACCTGCCATCGTGCCTGGCTAATTTTTGTATTTTTTAGTAGAGACAGGGTTTCACCATGTTGGTCAGTCTGGTCTTGAACTCCTGACCTCGTGATCCACCCGCCTCGGCCTCCTAAAGTGCTGGGATTACAGGTGTGAGCCACCTCGCCTGGCCCCTCAAGTGTTTTATCTGAAATTTTTTGTTTATTTTTATTTTTTGAAATGGAGACTTGCTCTTTTGCCCAGGCTGGAGTGCAGTGGCACGATCTTGACTCATTGCAAGCTCTGCTCCCGGTTCAAGCAATTCTCCTGCTTCAGTCTTCCGAGTAGCTAGGATTACAGGTGCCTGCCACCACGCCTGGCTAATGTTTATATTTTTAGTAGAGACAAGGTTTCACCATGTTGGCCAGGCTGGTCTTGAACTCCTGACCTCAGGTGATCCTCCCGCCTCGGCTTCCCAAAGTGCTGGGATTACAGGCATGAGCCACCGTGCCTGGCTTTTTTTTTTTTTTTTTTTTTTTTTGAGACAGAGTTTTGCTCTTTTTGACCAGGCTGGAGTGCAATGGCACGATCTCGGCTCACCACAACCTCTGCCTCCCAGGTTCAAGCGATTCTCCTGCCTCAGCCTCCCAAGTAGCTGGGATTACAGGCATGCGCCAACACGCCTGGCTAATTTTGTATTTTTAGTGGAGACGGGGTTTCTCCATGTTGGTCAGGCTGGTCTCCAATTCCCGATCTCAGGTGATTCACCTTGCCTCGGCCTCCCAAAGTGCTGGGATTACAGGCGTGAGCCACCACGCCTGGACTTTTTTTTTTTTTTAATATGTAGCTCAAACTTTTCATTTCCTTTACTTATCATGTTCTCTTTTTTTTTTTTGATATCTTCTTTCACGTTTTATGTCATTCTTTTTAAAATTTTTTAAGCATGTAAAGAAACTGTTCTTGGGAGGGGGGAGGGATAGCATTAGGAGATATACCTAATGTTAAACGATGAGTTAATGGGTGCAGCACACCAACATGGCACATGTATACATATGTAATAAACCTGCACGTTGTGCACATGTACCCTAAAACTTAAGGTATAATAATAATGATAAAAAAGAAACTTCTCCAACATCCCCTCATATTCTGAAACAAAGCTTCTTTTCAAAGTCTATTTTTCACCTCTCTTTTTGATATCAGTTCATTTTTCATCTGCCTCATCTTCCTCTTTCTTTTTGGGGGCATAAGTTTCGTGATGATTTTCTCCATTACTTTTGTGAATGGGCACAGTGCTTTCTTTCCTATGGTTCACCCAGGAAAGGGGGAATGAATTATCCTGGACTGTCTTCTCTGATCATCTGGCACAATTTGATTCCTCCTCTCCATCTTTAACACAGAGGGCTGGATGCTGCTAATTTGTAGTCTCTGCTCAGTTGTTCCGTTTCTTGTGGTGACGGGAGGGAGGGCGGGCAGCAGGTAGCAGCACATAGTGTGACTTGTCTCCAGGCACTTTCTCTCCAACTCCGTTGACTCCTCTGAATTTGGGGAGCAGTCTCACCTGCCTCTGAGGGCTGCCCCTTCATGCATGGGACTTTGTCCTATTTGTGGGATTCCAGAATTTAGGGATGCCCCAGTTTCTGATGCTTAATCAGAAGAGGTGAATAACTGCAACTTTAGTTGTTTTTCTAGAGAGTGAGAGTAGAATTAGGCAATTTTCCTTCAAATACTGTTGGAAGGAAAATTCCAGGCTGTCAAAGGGAATTGTTAAGTGTGCATGTTGCTCAACGGATCCATCCCTCTCCACTTTCTCCACAAAAGCAGGTGACCACACCTTCCCCTCCTACCCTACTGAACCATGGGACCTAGGTCCCCATGAACAGCTGTATGTGTAAGAGAAAGCCACTTGGAGGGGCTACCGTGCTGGGAGTGTGGGTGCGTGTGAGTCCCGAGGAGCTATCTGCAGGCTCAAAGTCTGCTTTCACCCAAGCCCCTGGCAACTGGCTGTCCGGGCTGCTTCCTCACACCCTGGTGTCTTCCTATTTTGCCCTGATTGTCAGACTCCACGTAGCTAGATCATAATGGGGCCCTGGGCCGTGGGTCCAAGCTTAGAAGCTCCCGGGCCTGACAGATCTCAGGAAATGACAGCTACACATAGAAGCGAGAGCTACCAGGGGCCGATGTACTTGAGAGGCGAGTGAAACTGAGATCTTTAGTGGGTCTGGGGTCTGGAGGGCAGTAAGAGCAGGGACCAGGGTCGGGATCCCAGGAGTTCGAGGCTGTGGGCGGAAGACAGGGAAAGAAGCGGAGCTTGGGTAGAGCCTAAGCTGGGAATGAAGGCGGACACCGGCCCAGGGCTGTGAACAGGGGACAGTGGCCACTAACTCAGGTACAGGATTGGCTCTCTGGCTCTGCAACTCCCTGCAAAGTGTGGTCACTGCAGTGCCCATCTTAGAGGGCTTCTGAGGATTAAATAAGATCATCTTTGCACAGACAGCACAAAGTCTAGCCTAGCAAATGTGCACTGAACAGTAGCTAGAGTGACAGAAGAAAAAGCTAGGAAGCAGTCTTGTCGGGAGCTGATGCTTCAGCCTGGGGGCAGATCAGGCTGGGGAAGGCTGAGGGGGGCCACGGTTCCATGCCTGCATGGAGGGAGGAGAAAGGCACAAGAGACTAGAAACTTCCTTTTTGCCTGTGTTTCCAGAAATTCATTGTACAACATACGAACCCCTTCAATACCTGGATAGGTCTCACGGACAGTGATGGCTCCTGGAAATGGGTGGATGGCACAGACTATAGGCACAACTACAAGTAAGTGGCCTCTTCCCTCATCTCCTTGTTAGATTTCTCTGGGGACAGCCCCCTGGCCTTCCAAGCTACCCTGACTTGTCCCTCAGGGACCAAATTCCCCAATCCTCTCCTCCCCAGACTCCAACCCCTCCAAAGCTGTGCTTTTCTGGGCTGGGGGTGAGGGTTGCTGGGACTGGGCATAAGAAGCATCTTTCTCTGCAGTTGGGTTCTCCCCAGACTGGGTAGCAGGGCACACCCCAGCTCCACTCTCAGCCTTCAAGGAAAATGGCCATGAAGAGGAGGAGGATGAGTAAGTCGCTTTCTCACCACTGTGGCAGAGTCCGAGTTTTCTCTTGCCTCCTTAGGAACTGGGCTGTCACTCAGCCAGATAATTGGCATGGGCACGAGCTGGGTGGAAGCGAAGACTGTGTTGAAGTCCAGCCGGATGGCCGCTGGAACGATGACTTCTGCCTGCAGGTGTACCGCTGGGTGTGTGAGAAGAGGCGGAATGCCACCGGCGAGGCGGCCTGACCCCAGCACACCTCTGGCTAACCCATACCCCACACCTGCCTAGCTCTGGCTTCTCTGTTGAGGATTTTGAGGAAAGGAAGAAACACTGAGACAGGGGTATGGGCAAGAGCTGAGCAAAGAGAGAAAGGAAGTAGTTTAAGAGTCCCTGACCCTGGAGGGCTGAGATCCCACCTCCTTCTGTAATTCATTGTAATTATTATAATCGTCAGCCTCTTCAATGGAGTAGGAAAGAAGAAACAAATGCTTGAATCTCTGTGTGGCCTGGTTATTGGGAACTGAGAAACAGCATGCAAAGAGGAGGCAGGGGGAGGGCGTGGAAGACGCAAGGCGCGCATCCTAGACAGCTGCTCCTTGGTCCCTAATCCCGAGGGACATTGGTCAGGGAAACGGGAAAGGGGCTTGGAGCAGACGGGCTTAGTGCCTGGCACTGGTGGGAAAAGGGTCGGCTGGGCTGTGGCTGGAGGGTCCGCCTGGCTCCCAGTGAGAGGTGACAGCGTGCTGGCAGTCCTCACAGTCCTCGCTCGCTCTCGGCGCCTCCTCTGCCTGGGCTCCCACTTTGGTGGCACTTGAGGAGCCCTTCAGCCCGCCGCTGCACTGTGGGAGCCCCTTTCTGGGCTGGCCAAGGCCGGAGCCGGCTCCCTCAGCTTGCGGGGAGGTGTGGGAGGGAGAGGCGCGGGCGGGAACCGGGGCTGCGCCTGGCGCTTGCGGGCCAGCGCGATTCCGGGTGGGCGTGGCACTTGGAGCGGCCGCCCGGCCCCACCGGTCCCGGGCAGTGAGGGGCTTACCACCCGGGCCAGCAGCTGCTGTGCTCAATTTCTCGCCAGGCCTTAGCTGCCTTCCCGCGGGGCAGGGCTGGGGACCTGCAGCCCGCCATGCCTGAGCCTCCCCCCACCCCCGCTCCGTGGGACCCTGTGCGGCCCGAGCCTCCCCGACGAGCGCCGCCCCCTGCTCCAGGGCGCTCAGTCCCATCGACCACCCAGGGGCTGAGGAGTGCAGGCACACGCGCGGGACTGACAGGCAGCTCCACCGGCGGCCCCGGTGCAGAATCCACTGGGTGAAGCCAGCTGGGCTCCTGAGTCTGGTGGGGACTTGGAGAACCTTTATGTCTAGCTAAGGGATTGTAAATGCACCAATCGGCACTCTGTGTCTAGCTCAAGGTTTGTAAACACACCAATCAGCACCCTGTGTCTAGCTCAGGGTTTGTGAATGCACCAATCGACACTCTGTATCTAGCTACTCTGGTGGGGACCTGGAGAACCTTTGTGTTGACACTCTGTGTCTAGCTGATCTACTGGGGAGGTGGAGAACCTTTGTGTCTAGCTCAGGGATTGTAAATGCACCAATCAGGCCAGATAAGAGAATAAAAGCAGGCTGCCCGAGCCAGCAGTGGCAACCCACTCGGGTCCCCTTCCACACTGTGGAAGCTTTGTTCTTTCGCTCTTTGCAATAAATCTTGCTGCTGCTCACTCTTTGGGTCCACACTGCCTTAAGAGCTGTAATAGTCACCGCGAAGGTCCGCAGCTTCACTCCTGAAGCCAGCAAGACCACGAACCTACCAGAAGGAAGAAACTCTGAACACATCTGAACATCAGAAGGTACAAACTCCAGACACGCCGCCTTTAAGAACTGTAACACTCACCGCGAGGGTCCGCGGCTTCATTCTTGAAGTCAGTGAGACCAAGAACCCCCCAATTCCGGACACACCAGGGCTCCCAAAGGAAGCATCTTTCTCTGCGGTTGGGTTCTCCCCTGACTGGGTCGCAGGGCATACCCCAGCTCCACTCTCAGCCTTCAAGGAAAATGGTCACGACGAGGAGGAGGATGGGTAAGTCACTTTCTCACCACTGTGGATCTGTCTTTTTGACCCCAAGCAGATCTAGACATATCTTCAACACAGGGTGTCACCAACAATCTCCACAGTGGGCAAACTTCCCGCTCCAAGAACATTCTGAAACTGACCTTAAAAAGACTATTCAGCCGTTATATTATTTATTTAAGATGGAGTCTTGCTGTGTTGCCCAGGCTGGAGTGCAATGGTGCGGTCTCGGCTCACTGCAACCTCCACCTCCTGGGTTCAAGCGATTCTTCTGCCTCAGCCTCCCGAGTAGCTGGGATTACAGGCATGCACCACCACACCCAGCTAATTTTTGTATTTTTAGTAGAAACAGGGTTTTGCCATGTTGGCCAGGCTGACCTCGAACTCCTGACCTCGGGTGATCCGCCTGCCTCTGCCTTCCAAAGTGCTGGGATTATAGGCATGAGCCACTGGGCCCGGCCCCATATTTTAAAATTTTTAAATTACAGAAGTAATACATTCTATTAGTAAAAAATGTTTTAAATGACACGCACACACACACACACACACGCACACGAGTGTCCTCTCAGTCCTCCCTCGTCTCCCCAGAGTCAACTCTTTCCTGTGTCCCCTGCCAGAGCCCTTCCTGTGTACATGAGTAGATGCAATATTATGTCATTACATAGTGCCTGTTCTGCTTCACAGTGTCTCGTGGACACTAATCTAATCTATGCCATTACCTGGCAGGTTTTACCTCCTTGGATTTAGCAGCTGTAGAGAATTCCAAAGTAGGGATGTGCCATACATTATGTAATCATTCTCTGCAGGGGGCAAGTAGTTGCCACTTTTGTTTCTTTGTTTTCACATAGAATGTTTCAAAATAATTTTTTTGCTCATAAGCTTGTGATAGGTCAAGACTTCCCAGTTTTCGGTGCAAAATTTTCTAGGATTGCCCCTTCAAAATGCACACGATTGGGATTAAATTTAAAAAACCGTGAAAATAGGCTGGGCGCAGTGGCTCATGCCTGTAATGTTTGCATTTTGAGAGGCTGAGGTGGTAGATCGCCTGAGCTCAGGAGTTTGAGACTAGCCTGGGCAATATGGCGAAACCCAGTCTCTACAACACGCACACAAACACACAACACACACACACACACACACACACACACACACACCCCCCCCAGCTGGATGTGGTGGTGCGTGCCTGCAGTCCCAGCTGCTTGGGAGGCTGAGATGAGGGGATAGTTTGAGCCCAGTAAATTGAAGCTGCAGTGAGCTGTGACTGCGTCACTACACAGCAGCCTGGGTAAAACAGCGAGATCCTTTCTCAAAAAATAAATTATGGAAGTAATAATACACTCTAACGTTTTATAGGGCTAGAATTTTTATAGAAAACTAGAAGTTTTATAAAGTCTATAAAACTAGAAGTATAAAGTCTGTAAGACTAGAAGTTTTACAGGGCTCTAGTTACTTGACCTGCCCCCTTTAGCTCCTCTTGCTGCCTGGAGAAACTGCTTTCAGTGGTTCTAGCTGTTTCTTCTAGTACTGACATCTGCAGTTCTAAGTAAGACACACAAACTGATATTTCATCTTTGTATCAGTTGTAGACATTATTTAGTGGCTATCATGTAAAGGAAGTAAAGTCTTCCAACGTAGTCTACAATTTGTATTTAAGTACTACTTTAAAATTTGTATCAGCTGTATCTGTGTCAATATTGTTACTGCTGAGTCAACTACTATAATCTGATTACATTCCCTTTCTTGTACAACTCTCATTTCTTCTGAAATTAATCAGCGTTCCATTAAAAAAATTTGCCTCATATTCTTTGAACTTATTGCTGAGTCTTCCTGGACTGTAAAAAGTTTGACAATATAATTTTTCCAGACGTGCAAACCAGTCGTATAATCAGTATTTTAGTTGTACTTGGTGTACTTTTTCTAGAGCCAGAGAAGTGATTCCAAGTTTTATGGCGCCTGAGGTGTACACAATTTTGGGGAGCCCTCTATAAGAACAATTACAAAATTATGGATATAAAATTAAGCATAAAAATTACCATTTATTTAAATTTAAAAAATCACAAATTTCAAAAGCAGAAAGCTACCAGAAACATCACAGAATCTAGAAAATGCTATTTTTATATATATATATATAAATTGTGTGTGTACATATACATATATATGTGTATACACACACACACACACACACACACACACACACATATATATATATGTATTTTTTTTTGAGACAAAGTCTCGCTCTGTCACCCAGGCTGGAGTGCAGTGGCATGACCATGGCTCTCTGCAGCCTCAAACACCTGGGCTCAAGTGATCCTCCCACTTCAGCCTCCCAAGTAACTGGGACTATAGGTGCATACCACCACGGCTGGCTAATTTTTAATTTTTTTATAATGACAGGGTCTCACTAAACTGGGTTCAAGACCAGAAGGCCTTCTGCTTCAAGACCAGTTTGCGCCTCCTGGTCTCAAACTCCTGCGCTCAAGCGATCCACCTGCCTCGGCCTCCCAGAGTGCTGGGTTTCTAGGGTTGTTACAGGTAGTTAGGCATGAGCGGGCAGGAGGGGGCTTTCCCGCCCACTAGGAATGTTGGGTGATGGTTCAGCAATGATTACAACGCCTCTCTAAAAGTGATAAATTGGTCTTGCTCTTGTCGCCCAGGCTGGAGTGCAGTGGCACTATCTTGGCTCACTGCAACTTCCACCTCCCGGGTTCAAGCAATTCTCTGCCTCAGCCTCCCGAATAGCTGGGATTACAGGCACCCGCCACCACGCCTGGCTAATTTTTGTACTTTTAGTAGAGATGAGGTTTCACCATCTTGGCCAGGCTGGTCTTGAACTCCTTACCTCGTGATCCAGCTGCCTCGGCCTCCCAAAGTGCTGGGATTACAGGCGTGAGCCACCGGACCCGGCCATGGAATTGACTTTCAAACTCAACGTAATTCCCTCGAGATTTTTACAAGTTGTTGCACGTGTCAACAGTTCATTTCTTTCTGTTGCTGAGCGCTATTCTGTGGTATAGATAGATGTACCACAGTTCGTTTAGCCATTTACTCATTGGAGGACATCTGGGTTGTTTCCAGTTTTTGGCTGTTGCAAATACGGCTGCTGTGAATATTCATGTGCAAGTTTTTGTGTGAACACACATTTTTATTTCTCTGGGAGAAATGCCTAAGAGTGCAATTTCTGGGTCATATAGTGGGTGCATGATTACTTTTAAAAGAAACTGCCAAACTGTTTTCCAGAGTGGTTGTACCATTTTATATTCCCACCAGCAATGTATAAATATCCAGTTTGCCCAATTCCTCACCTGTATCTGGTTGTTGTCAGTATTTTAAAGTTTTAGCCCTTTGGACAGATGTACAGTGATAATTACTGTGGTTCTAATTTGCGTTTCTGTGGCAGCTAATGAGGTTGTACATTCGTTCATGTGCTTATTTTCCATCTGCTTATCCTCTTTGGTGAAAAGTCTCTTCATGTCTTCTGCCCATTTTCTTTCTTTCTTTTTTTTTTTTTTTGAGACAAAGTCTCGCTTTGTCACCCAGGCTGGAGTGCAGTGGCGCGATCTCGGCTCACCACAACCTCCACCTCCCAGGGTCAAGTGTTTCTCCTGCCTCAGCCTCCCGAGTAGCTGGGATTACAGGTGCTCGCCACCATGCCTGGCTAATTTTTGTATTTTAGTACAGATGGGGTTTGCTGTGTTGGCCAGGCTGGTCTCAAACTCCTGACCTCAGGTGATCCACCTGCCTCGACCTCCCAAAGTGCTGGGATTACAGGCGTGAGCCACTGTGCCCAGCTTTCTGCCCATTTTCCAATTGAGATTGTTTGTTTTTTTACTGTCAAGTTTTGATAATTCATTATATATTCTAGGTACTAACTCTTTGTTGGATATGTGGTTTGCAAATATTTTCTCCAAGTCTGTAGCTTGTCATGTTATCCTCTTAACAAAAACCCATTTCCAAAAAGACTAATACGGTAAACAACATCTTGGCAAGCCCAATTAAGGAACTGAGAAAAGTGACATGACCACAAGAAATAGGAAGGTTAAATGACACTTTTCCTGTATAGAAATTTGGCTAGATTCCCAAAGCTGAGAATGATCATTGGTAAGTGCCCATTTAAAACAGAGAAGAGCTGGATGCATCTAGGCAGGACTAATTAAGAGAGGCAACATAATCACCACCACTCTTCCCAGGCTATGCAAAAGATGAATGGAGATTTAAGGGGGTTGTTTCAAAGGAATTCTTTTTTGTTTTTTTATTTTTTGAGATGGAGTCTTGCTCTGTCACCCAGGCTAGAGTGCAGTAGCATGATCTCGGCTCACTGCAACCTCCACCTCTTGGGTTCAAGTGATTCTCCTACCTCTGCCTCCTGAGTAGCTTGGATTACAGACACCTGCCATCATGCCTGGCTCCTTTTTGTGTTTTTAGTACAGACAGGGTTTCACCATGTTGGCCAGGCTGGTCTCGAACTCCTGACCTCAAGTGATCCACCTGCCTCGGCCTCCCAAAGTGCTGGGATTACAGGCGTGAGCCACCGCGCCCGGCCTCAAGGGAATTCTTAGATGTGTAGCAAGGGATTCAACACTTTTTCCCTCCACAGGAAGGGGAATGCTTCTTTATACCTTTATCAGTGAGATAATACAGTCGCAAGGGAACTGTTTGTAGAGACAGTGGTTGTCTGCCAGGGGATAAGACGAGCATCTCCCTGCCAGGCCTGATGGTAGCCTTATAAGATGCAGACACCATTGGGACCACTGTGGAATGCTACCTGAGAGGGGCAAGAAGAGTTTTAGTGGAGGCTATGGCTGTGTCCTCAGGAGTTTTGTGGCAGTTGTGAAGAAACAGACTCATCTCTGCTTCTTGACAGGAGAAGTCTGAAGACAAACACCTGGGCTGGAGTTGCCCGGTCCACCAGTCGATCAGGCTGCACTTGGTACTCTGGCAGCATAAGAATGTCAGAGAACCTGTGAGCCGAGGCGACTCTATAGATGTCAGGCTTGAGCCAACTAGGAAGGACCCTGCCCAAGAGGACTGCATGGCAGATCGAGGCTGTAAGAGGCGGTGGATGTACAGTTTTCATCTGGGCAGGAACTGGTGGTGAATAGCTGGGTCACAAAAGATCCCGCGGGGGTCTCTGGACACCCCCAGTAGACCTCATGAAAGCCAGTGTCGGATGCTTGCTGTGAAGACCTCCTCGACTGCCACACTAGCACAGATGGCAGCGCTGGTTTCCTTGCATTCTTCTCTCCCTTGACCTAGCCCTTGAGGAGTACTGAGAAGAGGAAAAGAAACAGAAAGGAGGAACAGAACCTCCCAGGACTCCAGTCCTGGCTTCTCTCGGTCAGTCCCCGAGATGATTCTTATGAAAGCGATTCATTAGAAAGTGCTCTTAGGAGAAGTGGACAGGAGAATAGGGAATCAGGAAGAGGAAGGGAAGGAAGGCAAGCGTGCGTGCGATAGAAGCTCGCTGTGAGAGGCGGGTTCTTGGGAAAGGAATTCATCAGGAAGTGCTCGAAGGCAAGCCTTGCATTGTTGGTGGTGGTGTAACTATCTCAATCCCACTGGGGAGCATTGGAAACAGTGTAGGTCACATCTCAGAGTTGCCCCCATTAGGAACAGGGGAGTTGGAGTACTCGCACCTCAGAACACAACAGTCACGGGCTGACATCCGTTCTGTGACTTCCTGCCTTCTGTAGCAGCGTGAAGGCCGTCCTCTGACAGAGAGACAGTGGTGCCGAGCGTTAAGAATAAAATCGGCCGGCGTGGTGACTCACGCCTGTAATCCCAGCACTTTGGGAGGCCGAGGCAGGCAGATCACGAGGTCAGGAGATTGAGACCATCCTGGCTAACACGATGAAAACCCATCTCTACTAAAAATACAAAAAATTAGCGGGGTATGGTGGTGTGTTTCTGTAATCCCAGCTACTCGGGAGGCTGAGGCAGGAGAATTGCCTGAACCTGGGAGGCGGAGGTTGCAGTGAGCCGAGATCGCACCACTGCACTCCAGCCTGGGCGGCAGAGCGAGACTCCATCTCAAAAATAAATAAATAAATAAAATAAAATCAGCTGGGTGTGGTGGCTCACGCCTATAACCCCAGCACTTTGGGAGGCTGAGGCGGGTGGATCACCTGAAGTCAGGAGTTCAAGACCATCCTGGCCAACATGGTGAAACCCCATCTCTACCAAAAATACAAAAATTAGCCAGGCATGGTGGTGGGTGCCTGTAGTCCCAGCTACTCGGGAGGCTGAGGCAGGAGAATGGCGTGAACCCGGGAGGTGGAGCTTACAGTGAGCCGAGATTGCGCCACTGCACTCCAGCCTGGGCGACAGAGCGAAGCTCCATCTCAAAAAAAAAAAAAAAAAAAAGTTTGCTTTAGTCTGGGCTGGACTTTTGAGACCTGAAATTAAAACTGTCTTCGACAGCTGAATGTATAGGAAGAAAAATCCAAAAGAAGTCTATTGAATAACAATGAATGACATATTAGTAGATGATGCCCTTTATCAGATTGGAGAACTTTCCTTCTATTCCTAGTGTACTAAGAGTATTTAAAAAAATCGTAAATGGATATTGAATTTTGTCTAATGCCTTCTCTGCATGAGTGGATACAATTTTGTGGCTTTTCTTCTTAGACAGTTAATATGCTGGATTACATTAATTGACTTCTGAATATTGAACCAGCCTTTCAGGCCTGAGATAAGCCCTACTTAGTTATAGTATATTATCCTTTCATGTATTGCTAGTTTCCAATTGCTAATATTTTGTTGAGACTTTTATGTCTATGTTCATAAAAGATATTGGTCTGTAGTTTTCTTTACTTGTATTACCTTTGTCTGCTTTCAGGATCAGAGCAAATGCTAGCCTAAAAAAATGAGTTGGGAAGTGGTCCCTCTTCTATTTTCTGGAAGAGATTGCGTAGAACTGGTGTTACTTCATCTTTAAATGTGTGGTAGAATTCGCTAGTTAAGCCATCTGGGCTGGTGATTTCTGTTTTGGAAGATTTTAAACTATGAATTCAATTTGTTTCCTTTTTTTTTTTTTTACTTTGAGACAGTGCCTCTGTCGCCTAGGCTGGAGTCAGTGGTGCAATGAAGGCCCACTGCAGCCTGGACCTCCTGCAGTGAGTGTACAGCTGGTGGGCGTACAGCTGAGTTCACCTTTCCACCTCAGCCTCCAGAGTAGCTGGGACCACGGGTGCACCCCACCACACCTGGCTCATTTTTGTATTGTTTTGTAGTGATGGAGTTTTGCCATGTTGCCCAGGCTGGTCTCAAACTCCTGAGCTCAAGTGATCCTCCCGCCTCGGCCTCCCAAAATGCTGGGATTACAGGTGTGAGCCATCGTGCCTGGCTAAAATCAATTTCTTTATAGTTCTAGAACTATTCAGTTTATTTATTTTTTTATTTGAGACAGAGTCTTGCTCTGTCGCCCAGGCTGGAGTGCAGTGGCGCGATCTTGGCTCACTGCAACCTCCACCTGCTGGGTTCAAGCGATTCTCTTGCCTCAGCCTCCCGAGTAGCTGGGATTACAAGCGCCTGCCACCATGCCCAGCTAATTTTTTTGTATTTTTAGTAGAGACGGGGTCTCGTATTAGCCAGGATGGTCTTGATCTCCTGACATCGTGATCCTCCCACTTCAGCCTCCCAAAGTGCTGGGATTACAGGCGTGAGCCACTGCGCCAGGCCGTATTCAGTTTATTTATTTAATCTTGGGTAAATTTTGGTAGTTAGTGGTTTTTGAGGCATTGTTCCATTTCGTTTAAACTGTTGAAATTTTGTGCGTAATCATAATGGTCCTTTATTATCCTTTTAATCTTTTCAGGGTCTGTAGTGAAATCCCCTCTTTTGTTCTTGATAATAGTTGTGGGTGAAAGAGTACCTAGGTGCCGAGGCAAGAGACTGAAGGCACAAACTGTTTCAGTATAATAAAAAAAATAGAATAAGAATAGTCATAATACAAATTAGATATAGAGATGATCATGGACAATTATCAATCATTATTATAAACATTATTAATCATTAGCTTTTAATATTACTGCTTGTTGCATTACTAATATAACCTAGGAATAAACGGCAGGTATAGGGTCAGGTGCCGAAGGGACATTGTGAGAAGTGACCTAGAAGGCAAGAGGTGAACCTTCTGTCATGCTCGCATAAGGGCTGCTTGAGAGCTCCTTGGGCAAGCAGTAACGCCAGTGCCTGGGAAGACACCCGTTACTTAGCAGATCGCGAAAGGGAGTCTCCTTTCCTTGGAGGAGTCAGGGAACACTCTGCTCCACCAGCTTCTTGTGGAAGGCTGGATATTATCCAGGCCTGCCCGCAGTCATCCGGAGGCCTAAACCCCTCCCTGTGGTGCTGTGCTTCAATGCTCACGCTCCTTGTCCACTTTCATGCTCCTCCCGTACTCCTGGTTCCTCTTTGAAGTTCGTCGTAGAGAGCGGTAGAAGAAATAGTGAAAGTCTTTGATCTTTCTTATCAGTGCATAGAAGAAAACACTGAGGTATGCTGCCTTCTCTCTCTACTTTGGCTACCTAAAAGGGAAGGGCCCCCGGTCCTGTGATCACGTGACTTGCTTCACCTTGTCAATCACTTAGAAGATTCACCCTCCTTATCCTGCCCCCTTGTCTTGTATGCAATAAATATCAGCGCACCCAGCCGTTTGGGGCCACTACCGGTCTCCGCGCCTTGATGGTAGTCGTCCCCTGGGACCAGCTGCTTTCTCTTTATCTCTTTGTCTTGTCCTTATTTATTATAATCTCTCGTCTCCGCACACGGGGAGAACACCCGCTAAGCCCCATAGGGCTGGACCCTACAAATAGTATTTTTTTTTTTTTTTTTTGAGACGGAGTCTTGCTCTGTTGCCCAGGCTGGAGTGCAGGGGCGCAATCTCGGCTCACTGCAAGCTCTGCCTCCCGGGTTCACGCCATTCTCCCGCCTCAGCCTCCCGAGTAGCTGGGACTACAGGCGCCCACCACCACGCCCAGCTAATTTTTTGTATTTTTAGTGAGACGGGGTTTCACTGTGTTAGCCAGGATGGTCTTGATCTCCTGACCTCGTGATCCACCCGCCTCTGCCTCCCAAAGTGCTGGGATTACAGGTGTGAGCCACCGTGCCCAGCCTACAAATAGTATTTTGTGGTG
The DNA here is from genome assembly GCF_028885625.2 of Pongo pygmaeus. Lineage (NCBI taxonomy): Eukaryota > Metazoa > Chordata > Mammalia > Primates > Hominidae > Pongo > Pongo pygmaeus. The sequence goes on along the minus strand of NC_072392.2, from coordinate 6,956,658 downwards.
TCTGCTTTTTTCCCTCTTCATCAGTTTTGCTAGAGGTTTATCAATTGTATTGATCTTTTCAAGTAACTAGATTTTGGTTTCATTGATTTTCTCTACTGTTTTTCTGTTTTCAGCTTCATTGATATCTGCTCTTATCTTTGTTATTTCCTTTCTTTTGCTTGTTTGGAGTTTCTTTTGTGTTTCTTTTTCTAATTTTGTAAGGTGGGAACTTAGGTTATTGACTTAAGAGAACTTTCTTCTTTTTAACATAAGCATTTTATAATAAATTTATTTCTAAGTGGCCACTTAGAAAGGTGTGATAGCTCACGCCTGTAATCCCAACACTTTGGGAGGCTGAGATGGGTGGATCACTTGAGATCAGGAGTTCGAGACCAGCCTGGCCAACATGGTGAAACCCTGTCTCTACTAAAAATACAAATATCAGCATGCCTGTAATCCCAGCTACTTGGGAGGCTGAGTCAGGAGAATCGCTGGAACCTGGGAGGTGGAGGCTGCAGTGAGCCAAGATCATGCCACTGTACTCCAGCCTGGGCAACTAAGTGAGACTGTCTCAGAAAAAAAAAAAAAAATCTTTTTTTTATTGGGCAACAGGTCCCTAAGGCTCTGCTATTTTTTTCCTATTTTTTTTTCTCTCTGTTCCTCAGCTTGGGTAGTGTCTATGGATGTATCTTCAGATTCACTGACTCCTTTGTTATTCCATTCTGCTCTAGGTTCAACCATTGAATTTTTTGTTTCAATTATTGTACCTTTCAATTTTAACATTTTTATTTTTTAATTTTTAAAATTCTATTTATTTAATTTTTTTCAGATAGGTCCTTGCTATGTTGCCCAGGCTAGAGTGCAGTGGTGTGATCATGGCTTACTGCAGCCTTGACCTCCTGGCCTCAAGCAATCCTCCCACCTTAGCCTTCTCAATAGCTGAGACTACAGATGCACGCCACCATGCCCAGCTAATTTTTATTTTTATTTTTATTTTTGTAGAGACAGAGTCTCACTATGTTGTCCACGCTGGTCTTGAACTCATGGCCTCAAGTGACTCTCCTGCCTTGGGCTCTAAAAGTGCCGGGATTATAGGCATGAGCCACTGCACCTGGCCAGTTTTAATGTTTTTATTTGGCTCTTCTTTATAGCCTCTATTTCTTTACCAAGGCTTTCTATTTTAACATTTGTTTTAAGAGTGTTATCAATTGCTTACTCAAGCATTCTTATAATATCTGATTTAAAGTCTGTCAGAGAATTTCAACATCGTTGTCATCTTGGCACTGCCTTTTACCATCAGGTCAAACTTTTAGTTGTTCTTTATATGTCAAATGATTTTGGATTGTATTCTGGACATTTTATTTTATTTTATTTTATTTTTGAGATGGAGTCTTGCTCTGTCACCCGGGCTGGAGTGCAATGGTGCGATCTTGGCTCACTGCAACCTCAGCCTCCCGAGTAGCTGGGATTACAGGCGTGTGCCACCATGCCCAGCTAATTTTTGTATTTTTAGTAGAGACGAGGTTTCACCATGCTGGCCAGGCTGGTCTTGAACTCTTGACCTCAGGTGATTCACCCGCCTCGGCCTCTCAAAGTACTGGGATTACAGGCATGAACCACTGGGCCCAGCCTATTCTGAACATTTTAAATGTTAAGTTATGAGATTCTAGGTGTTGTTTAAATTCTATAGAGACTGTTCATTGAAGGGGCCAGCCCTTCCACACCTGTGGGTGTTTCTCATCAGGTGGGACGAGAGACTGAGAAAAGAAATAAGACACAGAGACAAAGTATAGAGAAAGAACAGTGGGCCCAAGGGACTGGCGCTCAGCATACGGAGGACCCATGCCGGCACTGGTCTCTGAGTTCCCTCAGTATTTATTGATCACTATTTCTTCCATCTCAGAGAGGGAGATGTGGCAGGACTATAGGGTAATGGTGGGGAGAGGGTCAGCAGGAAAACAGTGAGCAAAGATCTCTGTGTCATAAATAAGTTTAAGGAAAGGTGCTGTGGCTTGATGTGCACGTAGGCCAGATTTATGTTTGACTTTACACAAACATCTCAGTGCATTAAAGAGCAGTATTGCCACCAGCATGTCTCACCTCCAGCCATAAAGCGGTTTTCTCCTATCTCAGTAAATAGAACATACGATTGGGTTTTACACCGAGACATTCCATTCCCAGGGATGAGCAGGAGACAGATGCCTTCCTCTTATCTCAACTGCAAAGAGGCCTTCCTCTTTCACTACTCCTCCTCAGCACAGACCCTTTACGGGTGTCGGGCTGGGGTCTTTCCCTTCCCATGAGGCTATATCTCAGGCTATCACATGGGGAGAAACCTTGGACAATACCTGGCTTTCCTGGGCAGAGGTCCCTGCGGCCTTCCGCAGTGCACTATGTCCCTGGGTACTCGAGATTAGAGAATGGCGATGACTTTTACCCAAGTATACTGCCTTCAAACACATTTTTAACAGAGCACATCCTGCACAGCCCTAAATCCATTAAACCTTGAGTCAACACAGCACATGTCTCTACAAGCACAGGATTGGGGCTAGGGTTACAGATTAACAGCATCTCAAGGCAGAAGAATTTCTCTTAGTACAGAACAAAATGGAGTTTCTTATGTCTACTTTTTTCTACATAGACACAGTAACAGTCTGATCTCTCTTTCTTTTCCCCACAGTTGATATTTTTGTTTAGCAGGCAATTGACCTGGTTAGGTTGAGTCTGTATGTTCCACCACACCTCTGTAGGGTATGGTTCCAATGTCAGTTCAGTTCTAAAGCCTTTTGATATGTTATGTTCTCTTCTGTTTTTTTTTTAGATCTCTTTAGGTCTGTCATGGCTGTGTGCCACTCAGTGGTTAGTGTGCGGCATAAGCGGTAGTTTGTTCATGAGTTTAGATTTCAAAGTCTTTCGGATGCTAATTAGGATGAGATCCTTACAAGCACGGCTCAGTGGTCAGCCCTGGAGCTCATCAACAACTTTACGGTGTAGCTTTCCCAAGCACACAGATCTTCGTGGTCTCCCTGGTCCCCTCTGGTTTCCTGCAGCTCTTCTTTTTGGCTCTATCGTGAGAAACTCAAAGGTCTAAATGGAGGAAGGGCACAGAGAAAAAAAAATAACACAAAAGCATTCTCAATTTATTGGAACTGCGGCTCCCTTACACAGAGAGGAAGGTTCTTCTCCCTTAGAGTTTTGGCCTCTCCTGGCCCTAGTTGTCCCACTGCTGCCATTGCTGCCATGAGAGTGAGCATGGACATGCACACAAGAAAAGAAAGGGGGAGGCCGGACGCGGTGGCTCACACCTGTAATCCGAGTACTTTGGGAGGCCGAGGTGGGCGCATCACAAGGTCAGGAGATCGAGACCATCCTGGCCAACATGGTGAAACCCTGTCTCTATTAAAAATACAAGAATTAGCTGGGTGTGGTGGCATGCGCTTGTAGTCCCAGCTATCAGGAGGCTGAGGCAGGAGAATCGCTTGAACCCGGTAGGCGGAGGTTGCAGTGAGCCAAGATCCTGCCACTGCACTCGAGCCTGGACGGAGCAAGACTCCGTCACAGAAAAAAAAAAAAAGAAAAAGAAAAAGAAAAAGGAAAGAAAGGGGGAAAATCCACAGGAGATTTCTGTATTTCCTGTGAGTGTTGGGAGTTCCTCAAGCCAGGCTTAGAAGACATTTCCTGGAGCTCCCTCTATCCATGCTACAGTGTTCATTTTCAGAATTTTGGCCAAGCTGAACTCAGGTTGCGGAACCGTAGAAGAAAAAATGGTAAACTCGCTGCCAATTCAGTGGTACTTCAAATTCTGGTGTTTTTCTACAACAAACATGTTACAATTCATTTTTCAAGGTTTTCAATAAGCTGATGCATATGTTCTACCCACATTTTAGAGTTGTATTCAATGGGACAGAAAGGGTGGAATGTGTTTCCGTCATTTTACCTGGAACTGGAAGCCCTCAATAAATGTTTAAAGCTAAAAATAATACATTTTCTTTTTTCTTTCTTTCTTTTTTTTTGAGACAGAGTCTGGCTGTATCGCCCAGGCTGGAGTGCAGTGGCGCAATCTCGGCTCACTGCAAACTCCGCCTCCCGGGTTCACGCCATTCTCCTGCCTCAACATCCTAAGTAGCTGGGACTGCAGGCTCCCGCCACCATGCCTGGCCAATTTTTTGTATTTTCAGTAGAGGCAGGGTTTCACCATGTTAGGCAGGATGGTCTCGATCTCCTGACCTCGTGATCTGCCCGCCTCGGCCTCCCAAAGTGCTGGGATTACAGGCTTGAGCCACCACGCCCGGCCAAAGTAATACATTTTCTAAGATCAAAATGGAATTAAATATTAAATATATTAAATCAATAACAAAAAAAGTGGAAAAAAATTCCAAATATTTTGGAATTAAACAATATACCTCTAAATCACCTATGGATCAAAAAAGAAACCATAAGGTAAATAAGAAAATATTTTTAACTGAATGAAAATGAGAAGATGCTACATCCAAAACAGTGCTTAGATGAAATTTTACAACATTCAGTGCTTATACTAGAAAAAGAGAAAGGGCCAAAAATCAAAGAATCTAAGCTTTTACCTTAAGAGACCAGAAAAAGATGTTTATATCCAACGTACGAAAATGAAGAAAATAAGAGCGGAAGTCAATGAAATAAACAAACAAAATAAGGAAAATTAATTATACCAGAAACTGTTTCTGAAAAGATCAATAAAATTGATAAAATTGATAGAAAAAAAGTGTGAAGACATAAAATGCCAGTGTTGGCCAGGCACAGTGCTCATGCCTGTAATCTCAGCACTTTGGGAGGCCGAGGTGGGCAGATCACTTAAAGCTGAGAGTTTGAGACCAGCCTGGCCAACGTAGTAAAACCCCATTTCTACTAAAAATACGAAAATTGTCCGGGTATGGTGGCTCATGCCTGTAATCCCAGCACTTTGGGAGGCCAAAGCAGGTGGATCACGAGGTCAGGAGATCGAGACCATCCGGGCTAACACGGTGAAACCCCATCTCTACTAAAAATACAAAAAGTTAGCTCGGGCATGGTGGCGGGCGCCTGTAGTCCCAGCTACTCGGGAGGCTGAGGCAGGAGAATGGTGTGAACCTAGGAGGCGGAGCTTGCAGTGAGCTGAGACCGCACCACTGCACTCCAGCCTGGGCGACAGAGCAAGACTCCGTCTCAACAAACAAACAAACAAACAAACAAACCGAAAATTAGCTGGGCATGGTGGCCCACGCCTGTAATCCCAGCTACTTGGAAGACTGAGGCACAAGAATTGCTTGAATCTGGTAGGCAGAGGCTGCATGAATGGAGATCATGCCACTGCACTCCAGCCTGAGCAACAGAGTGAGACTCTGTCTCAAAAACAAACAAACCCCCAAATTGCCAGTGTTAAGAATGAAAGAAAATATAAATACAGATCCTACATACATCAAAAGGATAATATGAACAACTTTTTGCCAAAAAATTTGCCCATAAATAGAACAAAATGGACAAATTACTTGAAAGATACACATTACCAAAACTAAAAATGCAATAGGAAATCTGAACAGATTTACCTGAATTCAAATAAATTCACAATTTAAAATCTTTCAACAAAGAAAATGTCCAGTTTCAGATGACTTCTCTGATGAATTCTATCAACTATATAGGTAGAAATAATTAAATGGAGAAAAGTATTTTCTTTTTTTTTTGAGGTGGAGTCTCGCTCTGTTGCCCAGGCTGGAGTGCAGTGGCGCGATCTCAGCTCACTGCAACCTCCACCTCCCAGGTTCGAGCAGTTCTCCTGCCTCAGCCTCCCAAGTAGCTGGGATTACAGGCGCCCGCCACCACACCCAGCTAATTTTTGTATTTTTAGTAGAGACGGGATTTCACCATGTTGGTCAGGCTGGTCTTGAACTCCTGACCTCGTGATCCACCCGCCTTGGCCTCCCAAAGTGCTGGGATTACAGGCATGAGCCACTGCGCCTGGCCGAGAAAAGAATTTTCAATAAGTGGTGCTGGAACAACTGTATATATATGAAAAAATCTTATTCATAATGATCATAGATACACATCAAAGCTGAAACTATAAAAATTATCGAAGAAAAAACAGGCTCGGCATGATGGCTCACACCTGTAATCCCAGCACCTTAGGAGGCTGAGGTGGGAGGATTGCTTGAGGCCAGGAGTTTGAGACCAGGCTGGGTAACAATAGTGAGATTTGTTCTCTACACAATAAAATATTTAACTGGTGTGGTGGTGCATGCCTGTAGTCCTAGCTATTCAGGAGGCTGAGGCGGGAGGATCACTTGAGCCCAGGAGGGGCTGTTTCTCTTGGATTTTTGAAGTAGACAATCATGTCATTTACCAATAATGACAGTTTTCTTTCCCTTTCAACCTTCGTATGTTCCAATCACTTGTCTTTCTGTATGGTCTGGAAGAATCTCATGGAGAACTGGTGGCAAGAGCGTGCTTTCTCTTGTTCGTAGCTTAAAAAAAAAAAAAAAAAAAAACCTGACCAGTAGAGGTTCTAGGAGAGGGTAAGAATTCTCGGAAAATGTGGCGGAAGAGGGAAACGATCATTGTCAACAGTGAAAGGGGTCTCAGGGACAGAAGCATTTAGGAAAGAAAAGAAGATTGCTTGCCAAGACCTGGCAAATAAATCAGACTTTAGAAGGACAGGCTTGCCAAACTAAAACCACAACAGGTATTGAAAGGGAAATTCTGCAAGATTACCATTGTGAGCACGTTTTTATCAGTCTACTCATGATGGCAAAACCCAGTGCTTTTCTCACATGATTTTCATATGCACAAAAGGTCATGACATACCCAGGCGTCAGCATTGCAAACATCAGGGATGGAGTTGTTTTTCCTAGGGAGTCAGCAATTTATAGAAAATGCTCAATGTTTAACTTATTTTGAGGACTAGAAGGAGAACTATTTTTTTCGTGAAACCCGCAAGCAATTTATCAGCGAAATTCTGTCTGCTCCACCTTCACAATATATCCAGAATCACAACACTTCTGACCACCTCATTTCTCACCTGGACATGACAGCACCTTCTTACCTAGACTCTCTGTTTTCAGCTTGTTTCATCAAATTCACAACACAAAGGCCACACCGTTACAGTTAACATATAAGTCAGGTTATGTCATTCCTCTGCTCCATCCCCTTCAAAGTCTGCGTCTCTGACTCAGAGTAAAAACAAATCCTTAATAACAGCCAACAAAGCCCACATTTTCCCCCATCGCTCGTCTACTCTTCTCCTCCCTGACTCACTTCTCTATAAAATCTCTGGCAAGTCTGTCAAATGGATGATCCTTATACGCACCAGACATTCTGCCACCTCAGGGCCTTTGCACTTGCTCTGCCCTCTCCCTGGATCACTCTTCCTGCCAGAGCCCCTTGTGACTTGCTTCCTTACCTCCTTCAAACTTTGCTCAGATATCACCTTCCCAGTGAGGCCTTTCTTGACACTCTGGTATGGTTTGGATCTGTGTCCCCGCCCAAATCTCATCTTGAATTGTAATCCCCGATGTTGGAGGTGGGGCCTGGTAGGAGGTGATTGGATTATGGGATGGATTTCTCATGAATGGTTTAGCACCATCTCCTTGGTGCTGTTCTCATAATAGTGAGGGAGTTCTTGTGAGATCTGGTCTTTTTTTTTTTTTTTTTTTTTGACGGAGTCTTGCTCTGTTGCCCAGGCTGGAGTGCAGTGGCATGATCTCGGCTCACTGCAAGCTCCGTCTCCCGGATTCATGCCATTCTCCTGCCTCAGCCTCCCCAGTAGCTGGGACTACAGGTGCCCGCCACCCCACCCGGCTAATTTTTTGTATTTTTAGTAGAGACGGGGTTTCACCATGTTAGCCAGGATGGCCGTGAGATCTGGTCATTTAAAATCTGATCCCCTGTCTTTCTCTTGCTCCTGTTCTTACCATGTGAGGCACCTGCTCCCCCTTCATCTTCCACCGTGATCATAAGTTTCCTGAGGCCTCCCCAGAAACTGAACAGAGGCCGGCACCATGCTTCTTGCACAGCCTGCAGAACTACGAAGCAATTAAACCCCTTTCCTTGATAAATTACCAGGTCTCAGGTATTTATTTAGAGCAATGTGGGAATGGACTAATACATGCCCTATTCTTGAGGGACATTAAAAATTGACCCTATCTCATATCCCTGCTCTTTTTTCCATAAAGCACTATTGCCATGTGACTTATATATATTTTACTCATTTATTTTGTTTATTGGTGACCCGCTAGAAGGTAAGCTCTATGAAGGCAGGACTTTTTTGTCTGTTTACTTTTGAACTCCTGAACTCTGCCTCTTGGGAAGGAAAGTGCTTGGCATGCCATAGACTCAGTAAGTACTCAAATGGATGAACAAATGCGTATAAGAGTGAATGGACGTATGTTTATTGCAGAACTGTTTACAACAGCAAAGACTTGGAACCAACCCAAATGCCCATCAATGATAGACTGGATAAGGAAATTGTGGCACATATACACCATGGAATACTATGCAGCCATAAAAAAGTATGAGTTCATGTCTTTTGTAGGGACATGGATGAAGCTGGAAACTATCATTCTCAGCAAAGTAACACAAGAACAGAAAACCAAACACCATATGTTTTCACTCATAAACGGGAGCTGAACAATGAGAACACATGGACACAGGGAGGGGAACATCGCACACCAGGGCCTGTTGGGGGGTGGGACAAGGGGAGGGAGAGCATTAGGACAAATACCGAATGCATGCGGGCCTTAAAACCTAGGTGATGGGTTGATGGGTGCAGCAAACCACCATGCCACATGTATACCTATGTAACAAACCTGCACATTCTGCACATGTATCCCAGAACTTAAAAAAAAAAAAAAAGAAGCTTCAAATCCACTGAACCAGACTGAAAAAAAGAAGTGAGTGAATGGAGAAATATCATGTTCTTTTCATGGAAGATTCAACAATGTCAAAATGTTGATTATCTCCAAATTAATATGTGAATACACTGCAAGACTGTGGTAGACACACAGAGAGCTATCCAGGTCTCCCTTCTAGGAAGGATGGGGTGACCCACTGTGGGGAGTGTAACCTGCAGACAGCTGCTTCCTGAGGTCACATCCATGTCAGGGTTGACTGCCAGTGATTGAAGGAGCTGGTGCTCTACAGGACCCTGTGGCAGTCCAATGCTGGACAGCTCCCGGGGGTGACATTGTTTGAACCCAGAGCTCCCTGTTGGTTTGGTTGAAGCTCTCCAAAGTGCTGGGCTTCTCTCTCTGCCCAGCACTGTTTCATCCACTTTCCTTTTTGAAGTGCTAATCCCTAATAAATAGCTTGCACCCCAAATTCAGCCTCAACCTTGGCTTCCAAAAACCTAACCTGCAACATATACTAATCAAATACCAAATACCAAATAAAAACAAAACTGGAAATGACCTGGCCAGGCGCGGTGGCTCACACCTGTAATCCCTGCACTTTGGGAGGCTGAGGCGGGCGGATCATGTGAGGTCAGGAGGTCAAGACCAGACTGGCCAATATGGTGAAACCCCTCTCTACTAAAAATACAAAAATTAGCTGGGTTTAGTGGCGGGACCTGTAATCTCGGCTACTCAGGAGGCTGAGGCAGGAGAATCGCTTGAACCCAGGAGATGCAGTGAGCCGAGATTGTGTCACTGCACTCCAGCCTGGGCGACAGAGTGAGACTCTGTCTCAAAAAAATAAAAATAAAAATAAAATAATAAAATAAAAAAGAAAAGAAAAGAAAAAGAAAAAGAAACAGCTTAAATTTCTGATTTATTTCTGTCATTAGAGAAATGCTAAATAAATAAATTATGGTGCCTATGATGAAATGAGGTGCAGGTAGGTCAAGTACATTTTATAAACTGGTATGGAGAAATGTTCCTGATAGGTTGTTAACTCCAAAAAAAAAAAAAAAAAAAAGCACATAGCAGAACAGAACCCCATGTACATAGAAAATATAACCTAAAATGTATTTCTTCTCCTTCTCCACCTTGTAAGATACTCAGTTTCCTTCCTACTGAAAGGGATGTGTGCATGGATTCAGGGCAGCTCCCTTAGGGGCTGGGCAGGGATCATGGGATGAAATGGAATCCTGTTCATGAAGACAGCGCTTGTGCTGAGAGCCAGAGCAGGGTGCCAAACTGTCTCCTTACAAGCTGTGTGTGATCTTGGGCTCTGAGCCTTAGTCCATCATCCAAAATGCTTCCCCAGGTGCTTGCGGGGAATGGTTGTGGAAGGTAAATGTCTGGCATAATCCTATCACCGATTACTCAATAAAATTTGCTCTTTTCCTTGGCTTCTCCCGTCCTATTAGGGCCAAGAAGTTCTATTCTCTGGCACCCCCTTCCCTCCTTCAGAGTGGAGTGAGGCGAGCGAGGCCAGAGCTGAGAAGCCGAATGACTGGGACCCAGAGGATGCTGATGCCAGGGACTCAGGCCAGGATTGAGCAAGAGAACAGACTGGGCTTCTCTAGGATCAAAGGTGCGATGATGGAGACCCAACAATTCTGGGAAATGTAGAGGCAGGAAGTGAAAGGAAGTGTAGGGTAGAGGAGCAAGAGCAGATTGTACCTCTGATCCAGCCCTGCTCCCAGATGGTAAAAATGAGGAAGCTCCGAAAAGAGGAAAGGAAGTAGGCATGGCCTGGAGGAGGAGAGCAGAGCTGGCCTCAAACCCAACTCTCCCCACCCACACATGGTCTCTGTGTGTTCCAATCCCTGTTTATTCTCATTTACTGTCTAAAGTTGAGGAGATGGGATGCCCCAGATGATAGGGCTCCTGGGATTTCAGACCCAAGACCAGCAGGACTCCAGTCACCTCTACCCCAGCTCTCCAGGACACAGCGCTTCCAACTCTGAATGACGTCCCACCTCTGGTCCTTGCCGCACAACCAACGTGGGAATCACACCCTCCAGACCTCCCACAGGTAATGGTGCTGCAGGTGCCGGTGAGACCCAGGGGACAGGGAATGTCAGAGGAAGCAGGGAGAGGGGGACTTTGGGTCTTGGGTGGGACTAAATGAAAATAAATATAAGGCGGCAGTGTGGGATTTAATTACTATGTGGAGATTTGAGACTGTATTCCCTTCACTGGATTCTAGATTGGGTTACGGCAGCCACAATCCCCTGTCATAAACTAAGACTCTGGGAGCTGAGGCAGGAGAATCTTGTGAACCCAGGAGGCAGAGGTTGCAGTGAGCCGAGACAGCCTTGTTGCACAACAGCCTGGGCAACAAGAATGAAATTCCATCTCAAAAAGTAAATAAATAAAAATAAAAATAAATTAAGGCTCAAACTCAGCCTCATGGGTGGCCCATTTCCAGCCTTATCTTCACCCCAGCCCAGCCTTGCCCTAACCCCAATACTAACCCCAGCTTCTACATTTTTTTCTTTTTTGAGACTGAGTCTCACTGTGTCGTCCAGGCTGTAGTGCAGCAGCACAATCTCGGCTCACTGCCACCTCTGCATCCTGGGTTCAAGCGATTCTCCTGCCTCAGCCTCCCAAGTAGCTGGGATTACAGGTGTGCGCCACCACACCCAGCTAATTTTTGTATTTTTAGTAGAGATGGGGTTTCACCATGTTGGCCAGGCTGGTCTCAAACTCCTGACCTAAAGTGATCTGTCTGCTTTGGACTCCCAAAGTGCTGGGATTTACGTGTGTGAGTCACCACACCTGTCACCCCCCATCCAGCTCCTACTTTAACCCCAACCCCAGAATCAGCTTGGATCTTAACACCAGCCCAAAGCCAAAATTGAACCTCAACTCTATTCTGTTTCCAAATTCAGCACCAAAGTTAACCCCAATTCCATCCATGGCTCCAACGTGCATACTGACCCCAATCCTAGCATGAGACACAACCTCCAGTCCTGCCTGACTACTGGCCCGCTGGGTAGTCCTGGCAATGCATTTAGCTCCAACGTTACCCTCCAGTTTCACTCCCAAACTCAACTCAACCTCAGTTCTAACTCGACTGCAAACCCAGGCCCATTTCCATCTTAGCTTTAACCCTGGGCTCATTCTCACCCTGAGCCTCACCTCCCAACTCAACGTCAGCTCTGCCCTCGGCTCCAACCTAGTCCCAACCTCCTATTCCCCAGCTCCGCCCCAGCCTGGGCACCGGCCCTGCCTCCATTTCAGCTGTGACAACCTCAGAGCCGTGTTGGCCCAAGCATGACAAGGACGTATGAAAACTTTCAGTGCTTGGAGAATGAGGAGAAAGTCCAGGGGTTTAAAAATGGTAAGAGGAAAGGGGAAACTCTCCTAAAATGCCCTCTTTATATGTTTAGAAGGATTTCTCCTGTCATTTCTGTACCTCCACCACGTGCACTGGTGGGTCCTTACTCTGAGGAGGTCAGGCCCCAGCCTCTGACGGGCCTAGTGTGAAAGAGGATGCAAGGTCTCTAGAAAGACTGGGACAGGGAGGATCACAGTGGACCCAGCTTCTGATGCTCTGTGGGGTGGGGATGAGAGCTGCGCATTGGTGGAGGGGAAGATAAGTAGTTGGGTTTGGAAGGAAACTCATTTGTGAACCTGACTGTCCAGCAGGTAGGTGAGCATAAGCCGTGAAGGGCCTGGCTGCCCCCAGCTCTCCCTGTGTCCTCCTGCCCCTGCCCCCAACTCTGACCATGGGACCCCTCATATCGCTATCACGTGGGTCCCCAGGGGTGTGAGGGGCCTGGTGACTGAGGACTTGTGCTGGTCCCTGAAGTCAAAGGCCTGGGCATCCCCCACCCCAAAATCCTCCTTGTCCAACCCTCCTCTGGCATCCCCTGTGCCCGGCCCTCCTCACTAGACAGCTCCCTGGGCCCTCTCCTTCTCCCGTCTCCGTCGTGTCTGGACCCTCCTCATCCTGACACCCTCCCCTTTTGCAGGACCGCCTCCTCTCCAGTCCCTCCTGCAGCATCTCCGCTCTGGGCCCTGCCTTCTCCTGCTGTCCCTGGGCCTCGGCCTCCTGCTGCTGGTCATCATCTGTGTGGTTGGATTCCAAAGTGAGGGTCACGGGTGGACAGGGAAGAGAGAAATAATGGGGTAGAAGATAAATAATGGGGTGCTACAGTAGGGCAGTGGCGGGGCGATGGTGAGGTCCACAGGAGCAATGCAGGGCACAGTGTTGGGGCAGCTGTGGAGATGACAATGGGGCATGATGAGGGCAATGCTACCAACAGTCATGGGGGTCACAACAGAGCCACTGAAGCACTGATGGGGGCACTGATGGAGTGATTGATGGGAATGGTGGGGGGGCACTGATGGAGTGATTGATGGGAATGGTGGGGGGGCACTGATGGAGTGATTGATGGGAATGGTGGGGGGGCACTGATGGAGTGATTGATGGGGACGGTGGTGGGGGTACAAATGGAATGATTGATGGGAATGGTGGGGGGCACAGATGGAATGATTGATGGGAATGGTGGGGGGGCACAGATGGAGTGATTGATGGGAATGGTGGGGGGCACTGATGGAGTGATTGATGGGGGCGATGGTGGGGGCACTGATGGAGTGATTGATGAGAACGGTGGTCGGGGAACTGATGGAGTGATTGATGGGAATGGTGGGGGGCACTGATGGAGTGATTGATGGGGACGGTGGTGGGGATACAAATGGAATGATTGATGGGAATGGTGGGGGGGGCACAGATGGAATGATTGATGGGAATGGTGGGGGGGGCACAGATGGAATGATTGATGGGAATGGTGGGGGGCACTGATGGAGTGATTGATGGGAATGGTGGGGGGGCACTGATGAAGTGATTGATGGGGACGGTGGTGGGGGCATAGATGGAGTGATTTATGGGAATGGTGGGGGGCACTGATGGAGTGATTGATGGGGACGGTGGTGGGGACACTGATGGAGTGATTGATGGGGACGGTGGTGGGGGCACTGATGGAGTGATTGATGGTAATGGTGGGGGGGCACTGATGGAGTGATTGGTGGGGACGGTGGTGGGGGCACAGATGGAGTGATTTATGGGAATGGTGGGGGGGCACTGATGGAGTGATTGATGGGAACGGTGGGGGGGGCACAGATGGAGTGATTTATGGGAATGGTGGGGGGCACTGATGGAGTGATTGGTGGGGACGGTGGTGGGGGCACAGATGGAATGATTGATGGGAATGGTGGGGGGCACTGATGGGGTGATTGGTGGGAACAGTACGTAGTGCACTGATGGAGTGATTGATGGGAACGGTGGGGGGCACTGATGGAGTGATTGATGGGGACGGTGGTGGTGGGGCACTGATGGAGTGATTGATGGGGACGGTGGTGGGGGTAGTGATGGAGAGAGTTGATGGGCCCATAATCAGGATGGCTGCTGGCTTTGTCACTGATTAGCTGGGTTATGTACTCAAATTACTTCACCTCTCTGAGGCTTAGTTTCCTCATCGGCAATATTGAACAATAATAGCGCCTGCCCCACTGGGTTGCCGTGAGGACCCAATAAGGCAATGCTTATGGAGGGCCCTGCTTGATGCTGGCACAGAGGACCCGATGAATCCCAGCACTAACCTTCCCATCCACCTGTTTAGATTCCAAATTTCAGAGGGACCTGGTGACCCTGAGAACAGATTTTAGCAACTTCACCTCAAACACTGTGGCTGAGATCCAGGCACTGACTTCCCAGGGTAAGCCTGGCTTGGATGGGGCTCTGGGCTGGGGCCAGGCCAGGGGGAGGAAATTGACCCCTAAGCCAAGTCTCCATGTCCTCCAGGCAGCAGCTTGGAAGAAACGATAGCGTCTCTGAAAGCTGAGGTGGAGGGTCTCAAGCAGGAACGGCAGGCAGGTGAGAGACCCTCCGAGTATGGGTGTGGGGGGCTAGGCTCTCACAGTGGAGGTGGGAACAGGCTCCTAGTGCTGAACTGCCCTCCCTTTCAGCCAGCAGCTTGAAAGGCAGCATGCAGGCCGGGCGCAGTGGTTCACGCCTGTAATCCTAGCAGTTTGGGAGGCCGAGGCAGGTGGATCATGAGGTCAGGAGTTGGAGACCAGCCTGATCGACATGGTGAAACCCCGTCTCTACTAAAAAAAATACAAAAAATAGCTGGGTGTGGTGGTGGGCGCCTGTAATCTCAGCTACTAGGGAGGCTGAGGCAGGAGAATTGCTTGAACACGGGAGGCAGAGGTAGCTGTGAGCCGAGATCGCACCATTGCCCTCCAGCCTGGGCAGCAAGAGTGAAACTCTGTCTCAAAAAAAAAAAAAAAAAAAAAAAAAAAAAGAAAGAAAGAAAGGCAGCATGCTTTCTCTGCAGAGCAGGCTGGAGAGACAGGGTTGCAGAGGAATCCAAAGCAGATTTGATGGCTGCATCTGGCCATGATGTAGAGGGGAGGTGGGGGCGGGAAGGAACGTTCCTGGGCTTGGCCCTGTGCAGGGGTATCTGAGCTCCAGGAACACACTAAGCAGAAGACACACCTAGGCCACTGTCCCCACTGCCCATCTGTGTGTGTCCCAGTTCATTCTGAAATGCTCCTGCGAGTCCAGCAGCTGGTGCAAGACCTGAATAAACTGACCTGCCAGGTGGCCACTCTCAACAACAATGGTGAGGAAGGTATGGGGAGTACTCGGCCCTGCTTTTCTGCTCATGGCCCACTGGGCAGAGCCTCAGCCTCTCCACCCTATTTCTCCCCACTCAGCCTCCACTGAAGGGACCTGCTGCCCCGTCAGCTGGGTGGAGCACCAAGACAGCTGCTACTGGTTCTCTCGCTCTGGGATGTCCTGGGCTGAGGCTGAGAAGTACTGCCAGCTGAAGAACGCCCACCTGGTGGTCATCAACTCCAGGGAGGAGCAGGTGAGGGCTTCTGGTACTCAGTTCCCAAGACATGTCCCATTTAGGGAAATGGTTCTTAAGCTTGGCCGCACATTGGAATCATCTGGGAGCTTCCAGAATGACTGTCATCTGTGCCACACCCTCAGCGATTTAATAGGCCTGAGCATCCAGAGAAACATCTCCAAACTCCTCAGTTGATTTAACGAAGAGCTAAAGTTGAGAATCACTAGTTTAAGGAGTTGGCTGGGATGGGGAGAAGTCACCACTGCCCTTCTGTCACCCCAGAATTTTGTCCAGGAACATCTAGGCTCCACATACACCTGGATGGGCCTCAGTGACCCTGAAGGAGCCTGGAAGTGGGTGGATGGAACAGACTATGCGACCGGCTTCCAGTGAGTGCACCCTGGCTCTCTGTGCCAATGTTCTCCGTTAGCGTTTCCCCCAGGGATCTGACTGGCAGCCTCTCCTCCCCTGAACAGAATTCGACTCCATCTACCCTTCCTAGCTTGCTGTTGTCTTTTCCTCTCAGGAATTGGAAGCCAGGCCAGCCAGACGACTGGCAGGGGCACGGGCTGGGTGGAGGCGAGGACTGTGCTCACTTCCACCCAGATGGCATGTGGAATGACGACGTCTGTCAGAAGCCCTACCATTGGGTCTGTGAGGCTGGCCTGGGTCAGACCAGCCAGAAGAGTCACTGAGCTGCCTTTGGTGGGACCACCCGGCCACAGAAATGGCGGTGGGGAGGAGGACTCTTCCCACGACCTCCTCGCAAGACCGCTCTGGGAGAGAAATAAGCACTGGGAGATTGGAAGCACTGATAACATTTTGAACTTTTTTCTCCTTAATTTTAAAAAGATGGTATAGTGTTCTTAAGCTTTTATTTTTTTTCCAACTTTTGAAAGTCAACTTCATGAAGGTATAATTTTTACGTGATAAAAATGCACTCATTTAAAGAGTAGAGATGACTTTGACAAATATGTGTGCCTGGGTGCCTACCACTCCGATCGCAATAGATAACATTGCCATCGCCCCCACCAGTCCCCTCATGCCTCCGGGCAGTCCAACCACTTCCCTGTTTCCAGGCCAGCGATCTACTTTTTTTTCACTATTTATTGGCCTTGCCTCTTCTAGAGCTTCTAGAACTTCATATAAGTGAAATCATACCCTCTCGTGTATATACTTCATATGAGTGAATATATACTCTCGTGAGAACTTATGCACTTTGTGTTGCTTGATTTTTGGCAATCTAAAAATGACAGAGTGGAGAAGCCAGGTGAAGCCTTCGAAAGTCCTATGTGATTGAGAAAATAGCATTTTCTTCTCATATAGATTTGAGTTCAAATCTTTTCTGTCACTTAAAGATGGTATAAACTTAGGATGATTAGGAAAAGCCATTGTTTAATTTCTCTGAAGATCCCAGAGTTGTTGGGAGATGTAGATAAGATCCCCAGGTGTATTGGTTAGCAATTGGTGTGTAACCACCTCAAAGCTCAGGGCTTATACAATAAGCATTGATTATAGCTCATGAGGCTATAGGTCTAGTCTGGCCAGGTTTGGGTCATCTTGGCTGGGCTTGTTCATGCGTCTGCGGTCACCTGGTGGGTTGGCTTGGGGTTGGCTGGTCTAGGGTAGCCTTGCTCCCATGTCTCGTAATTGGCTGGCTCTGGGCTGGGACAATGGGGATGACTGGGCCACATTAGCTTAGCCTGGCCTTGTTCATGGAATGGCCGGGTAGGGGTCCAAGAGAGAAACTGGAAGAGTGCAAGGACTTCAGAGCCTTGCTTGGAACTGAAGCATCATTTCTGCTGCATCCTATTGGCCAAAGCAGATTACAAGGCTGCCCAGGTTCAAGGGCCAGAGAAATAGATTCCCCCTTTTGGTGGGGGGTGGGGGGGGATCTACAAAGTCATCCTGTGTAGAGAATGGATATAGAGAGGGGTGGAGATTTCTGTTCTTTCAATCAATCCAGCATATACCAGGGGAAGCATCTCAGCTATTTTGATTTTTTTTTTCTTTTTTTTTTTTGAGATGGAATTTCCCTCTTGTTGCCCAGGCTAGAGTGCAATGGCATGATCTCAGCTCACTGCAACCTCTGCCTCCCAGGTTCGAGTGATTCTCCTGCATCAGCCTCCCGAGTAGCTGGGATTACAGGACCCTGCCACCATGTCTGGCTACTTTTGTGTTTTAAGTAGAGATGGGGTTTCCCCATGTTGGTCAGGCTGGTCTCCAACTCCCGACCTCAGGTGATCAGCCTGCCTTGGCCTCCCATAGTGCTGGGATTACAGGCGTGAGCCACCACACCCAGCTGCATCTCAGCTATTAAGAACCAACTTTTTAAGTTCATTAAGGGAGGGCAGGACCCATTCATTGCTGTATTACTGTACGCAGAAAGCTCCCTGGCATATAGGAATGTCTCAATTAGCTGTCAGGATTTGCTGATGGGTTGTCTGAGGGGTTTGGGAAAATGAGAAAGTCAAGGATAATTCCAGGTTTGGGGCTTGAAAACTGGGAAGGATGGAGTCCCAGTTAATTAAGATGGGAAGACCGTGTGAGAAGCTGGTTTTGTGGGTGGGATGAGGAGATAAGAAGCTTTGTTTTGAACATGTTGAGTTTGAGGAGACTGTTAGACTTCCAAACGGAGTTTATTCTTTTTAATTTTTCTGTGTACCATAGTAAACATTTATAATTTTATTCAAAGGGTTTTTTTTTTTTTTAAATCAGTTCCAGCAAGATACAGGTGTCAAAACCAAAGGATTTATTTCTCTTTCTCTCTCTCTACATATATATAGAGAGACAGGTTCTTGTTCTGTCAGCCAGGCTAGAATTCAGTGGTGCGATCATAGCTCACTGCAGCCTTGAACTCCTGGACTCAAGCAATCCTCTCTTCTCAGCCTCCGGAGTAGCTGAGACTATAGGTGTGTGCCCCCATGCCTGGCTGAGTTTATTTTTTGTAGAGATAGGGTCTCACTATGTTGCCCAGGGTGGTTTCAAACTCCTGGGCTCAAGGGATTATCCTGCCTTGGCCTCCCAAACTGCTAGGATTACAGGTATGAGCTGCAGTGCTTGGCCACAAAAGGGTTTATTGAAAAGAGTTTAATGACATTTACAGAGTGTGAGCGGGGTTGAGGAAGCCAACAAAAGTTGGTGAAGTCCCTGTGGCTAAGAACAGCAGAGACATCACCACTCTGAAGCCTGAAGGCACAAAAGTAAAGAGCATCCACCCGGATCATCCGCCCAAGGAGCTGTGTGCCTCTCTCCCCTGGGTCTGAAAGATTTTGGATTACGGGAGAGAAGTCACAAAGCAGGAGCGTTAGATCACAGTTATACCAGGGCCACAAAATGCAGAGGGGAGCAGGAGAACCAATACAAGGCAGTTCTCTCCAGAATTTCCTGACCTGGTAACTCTGCTACCTAAGAAAGCCAACAACTACGTTCTCTAGTTTCATGCAGGTAACTGGACGGCGGAGGCAGGGAGGGCATTAGGGAAAATATGGAGAGGGCGACTTTGTGTTATAGGTAGACATAACTGGGAAGATGGATCACAGATTGAACTAGTTATTGGAGGAGATTGAAACGATCTCTCTGCTGACTTCCAGATTGTGTTGGACAGCCCCAAACCAATACAGTCCCAGTTCCAGCCCCAACTGCAGTCCCAACGTCAGCTCTAAATTCATCCCTAAATTCAATCTTTGTCCCCACTGCAGCTCCAGCCTAGCTGTACTACACCCCCACGCTCCATCCCACATGTTTCCAATCTCAGCCCCAAACTCAGACCCAACCCCAAAGGAGCCCTGTCTACAATCTTAGCCTGAGACCCAATCTGATTTTTAGCCCCAAGTATGTCAACCCCGTCCTAACCCCAGATACAACACCAATTGTGATCGCTGTTTCAACCTCACCAGCAAACCCAGCCCCAGCCACACTCCTAGTCCTCATGCCTGGCTCAGCCTCTATCGAATCCTCACTTCCTACCTCAAAACCAGCTCCACACCCACCTCCAGCCCTTATTTCAGGCTCCCCTTTGGAGTCCTTTCTCTGCCTCCATTTTAGCTCCTACAGCTGCAGAGACTACTTGGGCCAAGGATGTCAATGACGTGTGAAGACCTCAAGTGCTTAGAGAGTGAGAAGGAACATGATCTTAGAAAAGGTAAGACAGGCCGGGTGCGGTGGCTCATGCCTGTAATCCCAGAACTTTGGGAGGCTGAGGTGGGTGGATCACCTGAGGTCAGGAGTTCAAGACCAGCCTGGCCAACATGGCGAAACCCCGTCTCTACTAAAAATAAAAAATTGGGCCGGGCGCGGTGGCTCACACCTGTAATCCCAGCACTTTGGGAGGCCGAGGCGGGCGGATCATGAGGTCAAGAGATCAAGACCATCCTGGCCAACACGGAGAAACCCTGTCTCTACTAAAAAATTCAAAAATTAGCTGGGAGTGGTGGCGGGTGCTTGTAATCCCAGCTACTTGTTAGGCTGAGGCAGGAGAATCGCTTGAACCTGGGAGGCGGAGGTTGCAGTGAGTCGAGATCGCGCCACTACACTCCAGCCTGGCAACAGAGCGAGACTCTGTCTCAAGAAAAGAAAAAAAAAAAGGAAAAGAAAAGGTAAGACAAGCAGAAGACCCCAGAGACAGGCCCACCCCTCAAAGTTTGCAGAGGCCTGAGCTAGTTCCTCTTGAGCTCACTTCCCTTTGCTCCCTTCCCCCAGCTCAGTCTTGCACCTTGAGGAGCCTGGGGGACACGTGAGGACACATTCAGCATGGTCCACACCCTCCATTCACCCCACAACCCCTGCGCATGGCTACCACTTGGGCCTCAGGGTGTGCACACCAGGAGCAGGGTCTGCCACCCAGGGGACAGGCCCAGGGAAGACAGGTATACAGCTGCTTGGGTGGATGATCTGGGCTCCCAGGTACCCAGAGGATGGTCTAGAAGGGCAGGTATGGCTTGGGGTGAGCACACCACCTTGGCCCTGGAGATTCCCAGTCCCACAGGAAGAGGTGGAGTCACAGGAGGGCCAGTGAGGGCCCTCTAAAGTGTGAAGCCCAGGAGGTCTGTAGTCTAAGGATAGTGCCTCTCTCAGAGACAGTAACTCTTTCTTTCTTTCCTTTCCTTTCTTTTCTTTCTTTTCCTTCTTTCCTTCTTTTCTTTTTTTTTTGATGGAGTTTTGCTCTTGTTGCCCAGGCTGGAATGCAATGATGTGATCTCGGCTCACTGCAACTTCCACCTCCTGGGTTCAAGTGATTCTCCTGCCTCAGCCTCCTGAGTAGCTAGGATTACAGGTATGTGCCACCATGCCTGGCTAATTTCATATTTTTAGTAGAGACGGGGTTTCTCCATGTTGGTCAGGCTGGTCTCGAACTCCCAACCTCAGGTGATCCACCCGCCTTGGCCTCCCAAAGTGCAGGGATTATAGGCATGAGCCACTGCACCCGGCCGACAGTGCCTCTGTCTATCTGCAATGAGGGGTTTCTCATGTCTCCCCTGTGCTGTAGCTCCAGGGCTCCTGGTTTTGGTCATTTCTGTGACTCCAGTATGGACTGTGGCGATCCCCCTCTCTGAGGGTTCAGGGCCTGGCCTCTGTGGTCCTAGTCTTCAGGGGAGTTGGGGTCCTCAGTGGCACAGGGACAGGAAGCAGGAAAAACATGAGTTATTTAGGAAAGTCTTCAAAGGGAGACCATAATTTCATCTGCTTTCACGGATGAGTGTGAGCCTATGAAGGGCCTGGCTGCCCCCAGCTCTCCCTGTGTCCTTCTGCCCCTTCCCCATCTCTGACCATGGGACCTCACATATCACCATTATCCCCTATCTGTTTGTATGTGTTTGGGGGTCCCCACAGGTGTAAGGGGCCTGTATGACTGAGGACTTGTGCTGGTCCCTGAGGTCAAAGGCCTGGGCATCCTCCACCCTGAAATCCTTCCCATCCTGCCCTTTCCTGGTGTCCTTTATGCTCAGCTCTCCTCTCTAGACAGCTCCCTGGCCCCTCCCCTCTTTCTGTCTCTGTCATGTCCTGGACCCTCCTCGTCCTGACACCCTCTCCTCTTGAGGGCTGCCTCCTCCCCAGGCCCTCCTGCAGCATCTCCACTCTGGGACTGCCTCCTCCTGCTGTCCCTGGGCCTTGGCCTCCTGCTTCTGGTTGTCATCTGTGTGGTCAGATCCCAAAGTGAGGGTCACAGGGGTAGACAGAGAAGACAGAAATAATGGGGTGCAGTGGTGTGGTGGTAATGGTGAGGTACAGGTTTAGTGATGGATGGTCAGAGAAAAAGTCTTTTTTTTGCAAGAAAAAAATCCTGCAAAAGTGTTGGAGCAATGGTGGGGCAGTGATGTGGTTTGAATCTATCCCTGCTCAGACCTCATGTTCAGTTGCAATCCCCAATGCTGGAGGCCTGTTGGGAGGTAAATGGATCATGGGAGCAGTTTCTCATGGTTTAACACCATCCCCCTTGGTACTTCTGTCATGGTAGTGAGTTCTCGTGAGATCAAGTTGTCTAAAAGTGTGTAGCACCTCCCTGCTCTCTTTTCCTCCTGCTTCAGCCATGTGAGATGCCATACTTCCCCTTTACCTTCTACCATGATTGTAAGTTTCCTGAGGTCTCTTGAGAAGCCAAGCAGACGCCACCATCCTCGCTGTATAGCCTGCAGAACCATGAACCAATTAAACCTCTTTTCTGTATAAATTACCCAGTCTCAGGTATTTCTTTATAGCAGTGTGAGAACAAACTAATAAAATGGTACCAAGATGTGGAGATACCTGAAAATGTGGAAGTGACTTTGGAACTTGGTAATGGGAAGAGGTTGGAAAAGTGTGGAGGGCTCAGAAGAAGACAGGAAAATGAGGGGAAGTTTGGAACTTTCTAGAGACTTGTTGAATGGTTGTGATCCAAATGCTGGTAGTGATATGGACAGAGATGGCCAGACCGATGAGGTCTCAGATGGAGATGAGAAACTTATTGTGAATAGGAACAAAGGTACTTTTTTTATACCTTGGCAAAAATTTTGGTTGGATTGTGCCCATGCCCTAGGGATCTATGGAACTTTGAACTTGAGAGGAATGATTTAAGGTATCTGGTGGAAGAAATTTCTAAGCAGCAAAGTGTTGAAGATGTGGCCTGGGTGCTTCTAACAGCACATATTCATATGCATGAGCGAAGAAATGACCTAAAACTAGCACTTACATTTAAAAGGGAAGCAGAATATAAAAGTTTGGAAAATTTGCAGCTCTGCCACGTGGTAGAAAAGAAAAGCCCATTTTCAGGGGAGGAATTCAAGCAGGTCACAGAAATTTGCATAACTGAAAGGAAGGCAAGTGCTAATAGTAAAGAGAATGGGAAAAAAACCCTCAAAGGCATTTTAGAGACCTTCATGGCAGCCCCTCCTATCAGAGGCCTGGAGGCCTAGGAGGGAAGAATGGTTTATTGGGCCAGGCCCAGGGCCCTACTGTTCTGCACAGCCTTGGGACACTGGTCTCTGCATCCAGCTCCAGATGTGGATAAAAGGGGCCCAGGTACAGCTTGGGCTACTGCTTCAGAGGGTGCAAGTCATAAGTCTTGGAGGCTTCCATGTGATGTTAAGCTTGCAGGTGCACAGAATACAAGAGTTGAGGCTTGGGAGTCTCCACCTAGATTTCAGAGGATATATGGAAAAGCTTGGATGTTCAGGTAGAAGCCTGTTGCAGGGGTGGAGCCCTTATAGAGAACTTCTGCTAGGGCAGTGGGGAGGGGAAATGTGAGGCTGAAACCCCCACACAAAGTCCCCACTGGGGCACTGCCTAGTAGAGCTGTGAGAAGAGGGCCACCATCCTCCAGATCCCAGAATGGTAGATCCACTAGCAGCTTGCACCCTGTGCCTAGAAAAGCTACAGGCACAATACTCAAAACTAGCCCACGAGAGTGGTTGCAGGGGCTGAACCCTGCAAAGCCACAGGGGCAGAGCTGCCCAAGACCTTGGGAGGCCACCCCTCACACCAGTGTGCCCTGGATGTGAGGCATGGAGTCAAAGGAGATTACTGTGAAGCTTTAAGATTTAATGATTGCCCTGCTGGATTTCAGATTTGCATGCATCCTGTAGCCCCTTTATTTTGGCTGATTTCTCCCTTTTGGAATGGGAGTATTTACCCAATGCATATACCTGCATTGTATCTTGGGAATAACTAACTTGTTTTTGATTTTTGCAGGCTTATAGGTGGAAGGTACTAGCCTTGTCTCAGATGAGATTTTGGACTGTGGACTTTTGAGTTAGTATTGGAATGGGTTAAGACTTTGGAGGACTATTGGCAAAGCATGCTTATATTTTGAAATGTGAGGACATGAGATTGGGAGGGGCTAGGGGTAGAATAATATGGTTTGGATCTATGTCCCCACCCAAATCTCATATTCGATTGTAATTCCCATTGTTGGAGGTGGGGCCTAGTGGGAAGTGATTGGGTCATGGAGGCAGTTTCTCATGGTTTAACACCATTCCCCTTGGTGTTGCTGTCATGATAGTGTGTGAGTTGTTTAAGTGTGTAGTACCTCCCCCTACTTTTTTTTTTTCCGAGACAGGGTCTTGCCCTGTCACCCAGGCTGGAGTGCAATGGTGTGATCTTGGCTCACTGCAACCTTTGCCTCCCAGGTTCAAGTGACTCTCCTGCTTCAGCTTCCCAAGTAGCTGGGGTTACAGGTGCTTGCTACCATGCTCGGCTAATTTTTTTGTATCTTAGTAGAGACGAGGTTTCACCATGTTGGCCAGGCTGGTCTTGAACTCCTGACCTCGTGATCCACCTGCCTCGGCCTCCCAAAGTGCTGGGATTACAGGCATGAGTCATTGCACCTGGCCAGTTCTTCCCCCCAGTTTCTTTCTCCTGCTTCAGCCATGTAAGATACCTCGCTTTCCCTTTGCCTTCTGCCATGACTGTGAGTTTCCTGAGGCCTCCCCAGAAGCCAAGCAGGTGCCACCATGCTTCCTGTACAGCCTGCAGAACCATGAGCCAATTAAAGCTCTTTTCTTTATAAAAATTACCCAGTCTCAGGTATTTCTTTATAGCAGTTCAAGAATGGACTAATATAGGCAATTATGGCAGAGTGTTTGGGGACAGTGATGAGGGCAGCTTTGGGCCAGTTGTGTGGCAACTGTGGGACAGACATGAGGGCAGCATTGAGCTGTGATGATGATGGTGATGGATCCATGAGGAGGCACTAGGTGTTTTGTAGTCAAACACACCAGAACCTTGAATCCTGGCTCTTTCTTACTAGTTGTACAACATGGACAGATCACGTTACCTCTCCGAGCCTTAGTTTCATCCTCTATAACATCAGGACTACGATAGTGCCTGCCCTCCTGGGTGACTGTGAGGACTGAAGGAGACACTGTGTATGAGTGCCCTGCTCAGTGCTGGCACAGAGGCCACCTGATGAATCTCAGCTCTGAACACCCTAAACACATTCCCCACCTGATCAGTTTCTCCACATCAGATGGACCTGCAGGCCCTGAAAATTTTTCAGCCCTTTCATGTCAAGCAACATGGGTGAGGTTCTGGCACTGAATTCCCAGGGTGAGCCTGGCTTGGAGTGAGGCTGGGTGGGGAGTGGGGGGAACTGACTCGTGGGGACTGAGTTCCTTTATCTTCCAGGTGGAAGCTTGCGAAAAATGGTGACTGCTCTGGAAATCAAGGTACAGAAACATGATCGGGAACTGCAAGCAGGTGAGAGACCCCCAAGGAGCGTGGGTGGAAGTGTCTGGTGGGCTCTCAGGATAAAGGCAGGGGTGGGAGCAGCCTTGTGAGTGCTGAGCCACTGAGCCCCTCCAGCCTGCAATGTGAGTGACACTACATGGTACAGTGTGGAGAACAAGCTGGAGAAGCAGGAGCAGGAACTCAGCAGGTTCGAGACCACCCTGCGATGTTGTGTGTGGAGAGTTTGAGAGCTGCTAGGGCCAGGCCAAGGCACTGTTGAAGGGGTTAGGGGTGTCTGACCTCCTGGGACCTTTGCTGTCCCTCACTGCCCATCTGTGTATGTCCCCAGGATAGATGACCATGTTCCCCCAAGTCCTGCAGCTGGTGACTGACCTGCAACGTCCTGATCTGTAACATGGCTGCCCTTGAGAGCCCCAGTGAGGAGGGCTCCATGCCCAGCCTTCATCCTGCCATGTTGCCCTCCCCCATGGGATTCTGGCCTCTGTCCATCAGGCTCCATGGGAACCTTCTGCCCTGGGAGCTGGTTAGAGCCCAAAGACAGCTGCCACCGGCCATCCCGCTTTTAGGCATTTTGGCCCGAGGCTGAGAACACTCCACCAGCTAGAGAACCCCCACCTGGTTGCCGTCCAATCCAGGAAGAGCTGATGAGGTCCCCAGTCTAGGAGCACCTACATCTGGGGTGGACAGAAGTCAGCACTGCCCACGTGTGTCTCAGGTATTTGTCCAGACCTTCAAAGGCAGCATATATGTCAGGATGGGCCTCAGTGAACATGTGGGAGCTTGGGAATGAGGGACGGCTCAGATAATGGGACACATTTCGGTGACTGCACCATCCTCCTGTGGCTGGCACTCACTGCTCAGCTTTGCCTTCAAGGTCCAAGTTCGCTCCTCTGTCCCTGACCCGGATGCTGCTCCACTGACCTTCATGATCATCTTGGTAGTCCCCATCTTCCCCTGGTTTAGAATCTACTCATCCTTCAAATGAGCCATGATCTTACTTATATGTGGAATCTAGAAAAGTGAAATTCGGCCAGGCACGGTGGCTCATGCCTGTAATCCCAGCACTTTGGGAGCCCAAGGCGGGTGGATCACGAGGTCAGGAGTTCGAGACCAGCCTGGCCAACATGGTGAGACCCCCGTCTCTACTAAAAATACAAAAATTAGCCAAGTGCGGTGGCACATGCCTGTAGTCCCAGCTACTCAAGAGGCTGAGGCAGAAGAATCGCTTAAATCCAGGAGGCGGAGATTGCAGTGAGCTGAGATCACACCACTGTACTCCAGCCTGGATGACAGAGTGAGACGCTGTCTCAAACAAAACAAAACAAAATGACTTCTTTCAGGGTAGGCTGCCCCACTCCCTGTAGAAAAAGGAACTTCCTGCGGTTCTAAGTCCCTCTGTAACTCTGGGCTTCTTCCTCTGTGCTCCCATTCCCCGGCCATCACTAGTCCAGATGTCTGTCCTACCTCATGGACAGAGCCCCAGGAGGGGGAACCACAGCTGCCCTTCCACTGATGTAATCTCAGCTCCTGGTGCGGGGAGGTGGGTGGAGGGAAGGAGATTGCCAAGGAGCAGATATGGTATTCCACAGCCCCAGGGCTCACACGGGAATTTTACTTAGTTCTCTCTACCAGACCCTGGCAAAGCTCTGGTGCACACGTCATCGCTAACAGCAGAAAACCACCTGGCCGACTCTGAATCACCAGTCACTGCTAGATTTTCTGTCCTTTTTGGCCTTGGTCGATTCTGGATTCTCTCCTTTCCCTCTTCTCCCTGTTTTTCTTGGGGATGATGTATCTCTTTGGAGTGGGGCCTTCTCACAGGTGTCTGCTTCTCCTTCTCTCTCTTCCTCCCCTGAGCTGTCCACACTTCTTTCTGCTCTGCAGGCTCCTGGTCACACAGGTCACCCTGCATCCCCCCTGCCGCATGTACCATGCCTCTGTGTCTGCTGGCTCAACCTTACCTCTTACACAAACCTCTGAGGATGCAGGAATCTTTAGATAACTCTCTTGCTGCTCTTTGGGGTGATGGGAGATTCAGAGTTTTTCTTCGGCTCCCTTTGCCCACACACCAGCTGTCATCCCTGCCTTCTGTCACTGGTGCCTGCTGCTGCAAGGGCGTCTCCCTGATGTCTTTTGCCTGCCCTTCACCTGAGAAGCAAAGCACAATCCTTTCTGCTCTGTTCAACCCCAACCCCATGCACATTCAATCATCCTTGTTCCCAGAAGTTCGACCCTATCAGTGGACAGAGCTCTGATCCCTTTTACAATGAACCACACCGATGACTCACTTTCTGATCCTCCTGTCTCTTTCCCCAGTGGAACTGTGTCTCATTCTGCAATGCAGTGAGGCTAGCATTGGATTATTGTCTTATTTCTTATTTCTGGACTCAGCTTTAGGCAGTCACCTCTATGATCTGCATCCTGGAAACGTTGGCTGTTGGTGTTGAAAGTCAAACCTTTGAAATTCAAAAAATCTCTTCTCTCCTCTGTGG
This sequence comes from Pongo pygmaeus, assembly GCF_028885625.2. NCBI lineage: Eukaryota > Metazoa > Chordata > Mammalia > Primates > Hominidae > Pongo > Pongo pygmaeus. Next base: position 6,928,773 of record NC_072392.2, on the reverse strand, counting down.
CCTGACTCTTGCCATCTAGAATCACCTTTTGGCTTTCAGAAGTTTGCTTTTGTTAGAGGTTTGAAAATCCATTCAGAAATGCTGCTGACTTATATTGTCTATTGTTCATACCCACCCCCAATTTAGGGCTGTGACTAAGGAGAGCTGTCACTGAGGCCTGAGTGGTGGGGCAGGATAATGTTTACACAGGGGTTTGATGATGGTGACAAAGAGACTTCATTGGCTGCTCCAAATATTATCTACTGTAGGCCTTTCATTTAATGTCTTTCTGCACTGCTTGGATTTTTCTACCTGCATAAATTGTCTGATTTAAATTAAAAGCCATCAAATAAATGAATAAGATCATGCTATAATGGTCACCCCCGCAGTGAAAACAAAATCAAACAATTCAGCCTGATTGGGAGAGGATGATGTGGGGCAGGTTGCAGGCACCAGGGAGGGGCAGAAAGGGGAAGTTTTCACAGCTCTGAGAAGCTGGAATGCTTGGAGTGGGATTAGGTTAAATGAGGGCATTCAATTGGTGACAGGCTCCATACATTAAGCATACTTAAAGTGGGGTAGGGACTGGGAGGAAGCTCAGCTGATCAGGCACAGCTGATGCAACAAAACAGTGTTATTTTATTTTTATTTTTATTTTTATATTTTTTTGAGACGGAGTTTTGCTCTTGTTGCCCGGGCTGGAGTGCAATGGCACGATCTCGGCTCACCGCAACCTCCGCCTCCTGGGTTCAAGCAATTCTCCTGCTTTAGCCTCCCGAGTATATTTTATTTTTTTGAGATGGAGTGTGGCTCTGTCACCCAGGCTGTGGAGTCCAGTGGCACGATCTCAGCTCACTGCAACCGCCACCTCCCGGGTCCAAGTGATTCTCCTGCCTCAGCCTCCCGAGTAGCTGGGATTACAGGCGCCCACCACCATGCCCGGCCAATTTTTGTATTTTTAGTAGAGACAGGGTTTCACCATGTTGGCCAGGCTGGTCTCGAACACCTGACTGCAAGTGATCCGTCTGCCTTGGCCTCCCAAAGTGCTGAGATTATAGGTGTGAACACCGTGCCTGGCCCAAATAGTGTTGTTTAAAAGCTACATTTTCACATATTAAAACAACTACCACCACCCCAAATGTTCCTCTGTCTGGTAAGAACACTTTTTTTTTCCCGTTGAGACAGGCTCTCACTCTGTCACCGAGGCTGGAGTGCAGTGGCACTGTCACAGCTCACTGCGGCCTTCAACTCCTGGATTCAAGGGATCCTCCTGCCTCAGCCTCCCAAGTAGCGAGGACCACAATTGTCTACCAGCATGCCCAGCTAATTAAAAAAATTTTTTGTAGAGATGGGGTCTTGCTATGTTGTCCAGGCAGGCGGCAAGAATGCATTTTGAAAGAAGACTGTTCTTTAATTTTAGGAAACTTCTCATGCTGGCTCTTGAATTATGCAAACACACCCTTTGTTATTCAAAGTTATACAGGACCCTCTTCTGAAAAAGGACTTTGGTTAGAAGGAGATAAAACTACTCTTTGGTGATCATATAAATTTTCTAGGTTGCTCCTGGAGATAAGGAGTTTTAGGTAAGGAGGGGATGAGACTGTGGAAGAGATGTGTGATGCTTGTTGGGCTGGACTGGTTTGAACTCTTATAATAGTAGAGTCCTATATCAGAAGGACTTTTGGAGCCAGGTGTATGGCTCACGCCTGTAATCCCAGCACTTTGGGAGGCCGAGGCGGGCAGATCACTTGAGGTCAGGAGTTGGAGACCAGCCTGGCCAACACGGTGAAACCCCATCTCTACTAAAAATACAAAAATTAAGCTGAGCGTGGTGGTGTGCACCTGTAATCCCAGCTACTCAGGAGGCTGAGGCAGGAGAATTGCTTGAACCTGGAGGTGGAGGTTGCAGTGAGCTGAGATCGCACCATTGCACTCCAGCCTGGGTGACAGAGCTCTGTCTCAAAAAAAAAAAAAGGAATTTTGGGTCATAAACTGCAGAAAATCTTTGGATTTAGATAATGCAGAGACTATTCATTATACAAGGGCGTCTCACACAACCTGTTATGGGTTGAATTGTGTCCTCCAAAAGACAGGTTGAAGTTCCAGCCCCCAGTATCTCAGAAAGTGGTCTTACTTGGAAATAGGGTTGTTGCAGATGTAATAAATTAAGATTAGGTCATGTTGGAGTAGGGTATGCTCTTAATCCAATATGGCTGGTGTCCTTACAAGAAGAGAAGAGACACAGACACACAAGGTAAGAAAGCCATTGGCCAGGCATGGTGACTCACACCTGTAATCCCAGCACTTTGGGAGGCTGAGGCAGATGGATGCTTGAGGTCAGGAGTTCGAGACCACCTGGCCAACATGGTGAAACCCCGTCTCTACTAAAAATACAAAAATTAGCAGGCACCTGTAATCTCGGCTACTCAGGAGGCTGAGGCAGGAGATCACTTGAACCCAGGAGGCGGAGTTTGCCAGTGAGCTGAGTTCATGCCATTGCAGTCCAGCCTGTGTGACAGAGCGAGACTCCTTCTCGAAAAAAAAAAAAAAAAAAAGGCTGTAAAAGAGGAGCTGTGCTTGTGCTTGTTACCTTCCTGTCGTGGGTGTTTCCTTGTGAGGGCAGGAGATTTGGCACAGTGGCAGCTGTCTCATGACTCTGAAGGGAAAGCTGAGTCAAGTCTGTTTAGCGGCTGTAGCAAGGTGAACGCAGTGTGACCCTTGGCGGAAGGCAGAAAGCTGGGAGTTTAGCTACTGGCTTAATGCCAGGCACTGAGTAAAGTGACCTGCACATCCTGCATCTCATCTGGAATGAAAAGATACACTTATCTTACAGTTAACCTACTTTCAGGTTTGGGAAAAAAAAGAATGGCAAGGGTTAACACAATCTGAAGCAAATGTATGAATCATGCTAGAAAGGTAGACAAATGCTTCTAGTAGTGCCCCTGGGATTCTTAGGCTTTGAAATGTCAGAATGAGTCATAACTGGTCATGTCTTATAAGTGAAAAAGCAATCTCATTGTGTATTATTTGTGTGGTACATGATTACTTCATGGGGGTGGACAGGAACAGTCTATTGCCATTTGATAGAATGGTTTCAGAATGAGAAAAAGAAAACCATTAAATAAATCAGAATGAGCAGTTGGCACCGCTCCTATCAGTTTTCCACAGGTTGATTTGCACCATCTAAGAATGACAGAGCAAGATATCTATACCTTCTATACACTCAGGCGTAGCTACTACCACCTAAAATCAGCCCATTCAGAAGTTAACACACATGCCTGGCGCAGTGGCTCACGTCTGTAATCCCAGCACTTTGGGAGGCTGAGGCGGGTGCATCACCTGAGGTCAAGAGTTCAAGACCAGCCTGGCCAACATGGTGGAACTCTGTCTCTACTTATAAGTACAAAAAAAAATTAGCTGGGTGTGGTGGCAGGCACCTGTAATCCCAACTACTCTGGAGGCTAAGGCAGGAGAATCGCTTGAATGTGGGAGGCAGAGGTTGCAGTGAGCCAAGATTGTGCCACTGCACTCCAGCCTGGGTGACAAGAGTAAAACTCCATCTCTAAAATAAAATAAAATAAAATAAAATAAAATAAAGGAGTTAACACGTAAACTCTCCAGGTTTTTTTTTTTTTTTTTTTTGGAGATGGTGTCTTGCTCTGTCCCCCAGGCTGGAGTGCAGTGGCGTGGTCTCGGCTCACTGCAAGCTCTGCCTCCCGGGTTCATGCCATTCTCCTGCCTCAGCCTCCTGAGTAGCTGGGACTACAGGCGCCCGCCACCATGCCTGGCTACTTTTTGTATTTTTAGTAGAGATGGGGTTTCACCGTGTTAGCCAGGATGGTCTCGATCTCCTGACCTCATGACCTGCCCACCTCGGCCCCCCAAAGTGCTGGGATTACAGGTGTGAGCCACCATGCCTGGCCAGCTCTCCAGTTTTATACCTTGACCATGATGAACTGAGACTAGGAATGGAGTAATTCTGTTCCGGAAGCTCATAAGGAACAGAATGAGACGAGACTGCCTTGGACATCTGTAGAAAAACTGTTTAGATGGCAGTTGCAAAAAAATGAAAGCAATTGTTCCCATACATCAGCAGAACTGTTTGTTGAGCTGCAGTCCTCATTGGGTTCTGTCCCTCTATCAGAGGGACATGAGTGAATAGGAAGTGACTTCATTTGCCATTATGCCCTCTGACCACTCACGTTAATCCAGAGATCTTTACCAGTTCACAACATCCAATCAGAGCCAATAACTGAGGTAGAGGCAGGTCTCTACTTCTCAACGTAAGGAACTGGAATCACCCCTCTCTTGCCTTTGCTGTCCTCTGTGTTCCACGACTGCTCTTCAGGCTTTTATAAATTCTCAGGGTATCCTCCTTCTTAAGGGGAAAATCTTCTTCGTCACTCTCATTAAAGGCAAAGAGGGATTGAGTCATATGTACTCTGCCTCCTCCTGCCTGAGAATCAGCCCGGTTTCTTTCCTGAACCTAGAAGCTGGTTGTGTCAACACTGTGGGATCCACATTGTGCAGGAAGACCAGTTAGAATGGAGCTGTAGTCATCTAGGCTGGGGAAGAGAGATACACATTCATTCATTGCTGCTACATTGATGCCCATGGACCATTGATGCCCATGCCAGACATGACAGAATGCCAGGTTCTTCACACACACTGTAGGTATTTCTTCTTGCTCCTTGGGTAGTATATGTTTAGTGGAGGAGGGAGGAATTGCTGGTAAAAATCAGAACAAATCACATTACTAGTAATAAACAAAAAAACCTCACCAGATTCCCAAGAATAGTCCCCTTCAGGCACCAACAGGGAGTTCTAGATGGTTTAGTCAACTCTCTTGGGCCGGGCGTGGTGGCTCACGCCTGTAATCCCAGCACTTTGGGCGGCTGAGGAGGGTGGATCACCTGAGGTCAGGAGTTCGCAACAAACCTGGCCAACATTGTGAAATCCTGTCTCTACTAAAAATACAAAAAATTAGTTGGGTGTGGCGGCGGGTGCCTGTAATCCCAGCTACTCGGGAGGCTGAGACAGGAGGATTGGTTGAACTCGGGAGGCAGAGGTTGCAGTGAGCAGAGATTGCACCGTTGCACTCCAGCCTGAGCAACAAGAGCGAGACTCTGTCTAAAACAAACAAAAACAAAACAAACCACTCTATGCAACATTGAGTGCACAGAGTGCACTCAATGCAACATTGACTCTAGCTTTCTATGCAACATTGACTCTAGCTTTGTCCTCTCTTAACTGACCCCTACTGGTGTTTAGGAATTTATGTTACTCTACAACAGCAATGTAGGTACAGTACAACCTTCAGGTGAGGCTGGCTCCAGCCTAGTCCTAGAGGCAGGACCTGATGAAAGTAAATCAATCATGGTGGAACCGTCCCCCTTGTCAGTGGCTGGTTTAATCATAGACATATGGCATAATTCTGGCAGTGGCCGAGGGACTGTCTGCTGGGGGCTGTAGGAGAAAAGATCCTTCCTGCTAAGGGGCACACACTGGAAGAGACGTGCTCATTTTCCTCTGCACTTTGCTATGCCTAGATGCCATATCTGAAACTGCAGTAACCACGTTGCAATCTTAAGAGGAAAAAGCTAAAACACTGAGGGGATAGTCTGAACATGTGGGAAGAACCTGAGTCTTTGATGATGTTGTTGAGACACTGATAAGCTAATTTTGGAGCATTCCTACCGCTAGTTTTATTGATATATGAGATGCCAAAGAATGATGTGTCTGTGTTTCCCTGTCCCGCAAATGTGTATGTTAACTCCTAAAGCCTAATGTGATGGTGTTTGGAGGTGGAGCCTTTGGAAGGCGATGAGGTCATAAGAATGGGGGACTCATGAATGGGATTAGTGACCTTATAAAAGATGCTCCACCAGGCATGGCGGCTCACACCTGGAATCCCAGCACCTTGGGAGGCCAAGGTGAGAGGATTGCTTGAGGCCAGACGTTTGACACCAGCCTGGGGAACAAAGTGAGACCCCCATCTGTATAAAAAAAATGTAAAAGTGGCCGGGTGTGGTGGCTCACGAGGTCAGGAGTTTGCCAGCACTTTGGGAGACCGAGGCTGGTGGATCACAAGGTCAGGAGTTTGAGACCAGCCTGGCCAAGATGATGAAACCCCGTGTCTATGAAAAATACAAACATTAGCTGGGCAGTAGTGGCGGGCACCTGTAATCCCAGCTACTTGGGAGGCTGAGGCAGGAGAATTGCTTGAATCTGGGAGGCAGAGGTTGCAGTGAGGCACGATGGCACCACTGCACTCCAGCCTGGGTGACAGAGTGAGACCCTGTCTCAAAAAACAAACCCTTAAATAGCCCTTACTTCTTGCTAGGAATTGTTCCAAAAACTACAAATATTAACTCCTTTAATCCTTTCAACATTCCTAAGAAGTTGTGCTAATAGTAACAAGGTAGTATTACTATTGTCTTAACTCATTCGGGCTGCTATAACAAGACACCTTAAACTATTAATTTATAAGCAACAGAAATTTGAGCCAGGTGCGGTGGCTTATGCTTGTAATCCCAGCAGCTCTGGAGGCTGAGGTGAGAGAACTGCTTGAGGCCAGGAGTAGTCTGGGCAACAAAGTGAGACGCATCTCTGAAAAACAAACAAAAACCACAGAAATTTATTGCTCACATTTCTGGAAGCTGGGAAGCCAGAAGATTTGGTGTCTGGTAAGGGCTTGCTCTCATAGATGGCACCTTCTAGCTCTGTCCTCACAGGGCAGGAGTGGACAGGCTTCCTCAGGCCTCTTTCATAAGAGCACTAATCTCATTCACAAGGTCTTCATCCTCATGAAGGACTCAAGTCACCTCTTAAAGGCCCCACCTCTTAATGCTTTGCATTGGGGACTAGAATTTTTTTCTTTTTTGTTTTTTTTTTTTTTGAGACAGAATTTCATTCTTGTTGCCCAGGCTGGAGGGCAATGGCATAATCTTGGCTCACCACAACCTCTGCCTCCCGGGTTCAAGTGATTCTCCTGCCTCAGCCTCCCGAGTATCTGGGATTACACGCATGCGCCACCATGCCCGGCTAACTTTTTTGTATTTTTAGTAGAGACAGGGTATCTCCATGTTGGTCAGCTGGTCTCGAACTCCTGATCTCAGGTGATCCGCCCACCTCGGGCTCCCAAAGTGTTGGGATTACAGGCATGAGCCACCGGGCCCGGCCTGGGATTAGATTTCAACATATGAATTTGATGGGGAGAAGCACAAACATTAAGATCATAGCAATTACCATCTTTTTTTTCCTCAAAAGTAGGAACTATTATGATTTGCTTTGGGGATGAGGGAACTATTGCAAAGAGAGGTTGAATAACTTGCTCTAGGTTATATAGCCAGTAAGTACCAAAGCCAGGGCTTGAACCCAGGCAATCTGGTTCCAGGGTTCATGCTTGTCCCACCATGTTATGTTACCTCTTAATATCATATACTAAAATACACTCACATTCCACACTAAATATATTTTTACAATTAAAAATTTAAAAGATTTCTTTTTTTTTTTTTTTTTTTGCGACAGAGTCTCGTTCTGTCACCCAGGATGGAGTGCAGTGGTGCTGTCTCCGCTCACTGCAAGCTCCGCCTCCCGGGTTCACTCCATTCTCCTGCCTCATCCTCCCAAGTAGCTGGGACTACAGGCGCCCGCCACTACGCCTGGCTAATTTATTTGTATTTCTAGTGGCGATGGGGTTTCACCCTGTTAGCCAGGATGGTCTCGATCTCCTGACCTCGTGATCCGCCCGCCTCGGCCTCCCAAAGTGTTGGGATTACAAGCGTGAGCCACTGTGCCTGGCTGAAAAATTTAAAAGATTTCTAAGATTTTTTGCCGTTTAAAATCTTAAAAGGACGTTTATTCTTTTAAAGGATTATTTGTCTATAAGAAACTCAGTGAATCTATGATTGGCTCTGATTTCTCAGCAATCATGATAAACATTTAGGAAATCCTGCAAAGTGAAAAAAAGCTTCAAATTATTTTCTAATGTAATGAAAATTTAGGAACATGAAATTTAACAAAGAAATGGACTAATATTATGTTTTGTAGACATTTTTTAAAACACTTCAATATTCATTACTTTAGATTTTTAAGTTTGCCTTTTGTATTTGGAAATGGGTACACTTTTTCATATCCCTAGCATTTCTGTAAGCATGGGGAATGTTTTTAGCCCTAAGCCCTGCATACTTAGGGAATAAATATACTCTCCTCAAGGACAACAGGGAAATAAACCCAGAAACCACACGCCATGCAAGAACAGCGGGGCTTTATGAGTCCTGGAGCTCAGGTCTCAGCCCACCCTGCTGCTCACTGTGTTCAGCACTCACTGGCCACTGTCCTGAAACATCAGCTCTTGGGGCGGTGGCATCAACTTCCTATCTCCCAGATCCCTGGGCCCAGGGAAGGAGAAGCTGATTACCCATACTGATTACACCAGCCAGGGTGCTCGGCCGGGCGTGGTGGCTCACGCCTGTAATCCCAGTACTTTGGGGGGCCGAGGCAGGTGGATTACCTGAGCTCGGGAGTTCACGACCAGCCTGGGCAACATGGTGAATCCCTGTCTCTGCTAAAATACAAAAAATTAGCCGGGTATGGCAGCGTGTGCCTGTAATCCCAGCTACTCGGGAGGCTGAGGCAGGAGATTTGCTTGAACCCGGGAGGCGGAGTGAGCAGAGATTGCGCCACTGTACTCCAGCCTGGGTGACAGAACGAGACTCCATCTAAAAAAAAAAAAAAAAAAAAAAAAAATCAGAGTGCTTTTTCTACGCACCCAGTTGATGAGATGCCCGAGGCCCCGCCTCACCTCTCTGTAGGCCTGTGCAGGTGTGACTTCCCTCCAGGTGAGACCCTGACACCCCTCCCTCACAAACGCGTTTTAAACCAGAATCGGTCTCATTGCAAGGGACTCCTGATTGTGAACAGAGGAGAGAGAGATAGGATGAAAGCTTGAGATGGAGGTAGATAAAGCTGGGTATGACTCTTTGAATGGGATAGAGGGAAGGAACCCTAAGGAAGAGATGCTGCCCAGCATCTAAAATGTTTTGACAGTAGGGGAGAAGCAGGAGAAGGTTTTGCAGAGGAAATGGCATGGAGATGTGGGCGGGGCAAAGGAGATTCATGGCCAACAAGAGGTACAGAAAGGAACGCACTGGCAGGGACAAGATCCACCTGCACAAGGACAGGAAGAGGCTTATGTGGCATCTACTGCAGCCAGTTGCAGCCTCTTCAGCATCTGGGCCCTCCTATGGCTTTGGGACTTTCTCAGGGCTTAGCCCCCACCAGACTCCTCCCAGTGTTCACAAAGGCATTTCTGCCTTGGGGCAAGAAAACAGGCACCATTTGCTTACTTGGCCCCTAAAACTCTGCCTTGCATATGTTAGATCCTCCAAGATGCATAATTTACATCCCTGCAGAAAACCTGTTATCTGACTTCCTGTCCCCTCCTGCCTTGGCTTCTGGTCCTGGTTGACATTCCTCGGGGAGGTAGAGACTCTGGCCAGGCAGCGCTGCTGCAGCCCTAAGGGCTGATGTGGGTGTTGTTACCATGTCCGCTAAGAGCCTGCATCCTTCAAGTCAGATGCCCAGGTCTCAGGCTGGGGCTGGGAAGGCAGACAAAGGGGCCCAAAAAACTCAGATAGCTGAGAGGTTGGTATAGCAGCAGGGAGATGACAAATATCATCCTCTGGCCCCTTCTGGTCTGACTGCCCCTCACAAATCCAGACAGGAGGGGCACAGTGACTTGGAGTAGAATTGGACTGGCGTAGAGATGAAGGGGTGGCTACCGGTGGCCAGAAAATGGGATGGAATGAAATGGATGGGAACCTACATTTGTAGGACGCCTGCCCTGTGCCTGGAGTTGTGCTGGGTCCTTCTCAAGCTTTACTTCACTGAAGTCTCACCAACAATCCTTTGAAGCATTGCCCCCTTTTTATAGATGCCTGGAAATGGTGGGAGTCGGAACTCAGGGACTGTGCTTTTAATAACTCACCAGGTCTGGCCGGGCATGGTGGCTCATGCCTGTAATCCCAGCACTTTGGGAGGCCGAGGTGGGTGGATCACAAGGTCAGGAGTTCGAGACCAGCTTGGCCAATGTGGTGAAACCCCGTCTCTACTAAAAATACAAAAATTAGCCAGGCGTGGTGGCTGGCGCCTGTAATCCCAGCTACTTGGGAGGCTGAGGCAGGAGAATCGCTGGAACCCGGGAGGTGGAGTTTGCAGTGAGCCGAGATCACGCCACTGCACTCCAGCCTGGGTGACAGAGGAGACTCCGTCTCAAAAAAAAAAAAAAAAAAAAAAAAAAATCACCAGATCTAATTGGAATCTCATTCCTATTCTAATAATCCATTTTAGTTGGGCTTACACAGTTTTAGGATATTTTTGGCCTTCTTGCATCTGAAGCCTTTAAGAAAATTTCCACCTTATTATTATTATTATTATTATTATTATTATTTTTGAGATGGAGTCTCACCCCATCATCCAGGCTGGAGTGCAGTGGCACGATCTCAGCTCACTGCAACCTCTGCCTCCCTGGTTCAACCGATTCTCCCACCTCAGCCTCCCAAGTAGCTGGGACTACAGGTGCGTGCCACCACATTCGGATAATTTTTGTATTTTTAGTAGAGACGGGGTTTTGCGATGTTGGCCAGGCTGGTCTCAAACTCCTGACCTCAGGTGATCCACCTGCCTCGGCCTCCCAAAGTGCTGGGATTACAGGCGTGAGCCACCGCGTGCCCAGGCCCACCTTATTATTTTTGAAGGGAGCCATCTGCCTATAGACACTGAAAGCACTAGGTTCTCACTCTTCCTGCCACCCCTTCCAGCTAGGATGAGAGCATGTGGCCTAGGTTCCGGTGGTCAGGATCACTGGACTTGGATTTGAAGTCACGGAAGCAGAGAACAAGTCTGAGGAGCAGCAGCTGTTTCCAGGCCCAGTGGTCACAGAGGGCTGCCAGCAGCGACATCTAGTGTCTTGTGGTGATAACAGCGGCTTTAGCAACCCATTGTAGGCTTGTGGCTTCTGCTCCTGCCAGTCTTGGCTCTGTAGGTTTCTTGGTGATTTTGTGAACTACGCAGTATCCTGTAATAAATCATTTCTTTCCTTAAATAAGTCACAGTTAGTGCCCATGGCTTACGACTCACAACTTTGATGTAGATGTTGGCCAAAGTCCCAGACTGTTAATAGAATATGCCAGGTAAGATACATTTAGGCTGGGCGCGGTGGCTCACGCCTGTAATCCCAGCACTTTGGGAGGCTGAGGTGGGTGGACCACCTGAGGTCAGGAGTTTGAGACCAGCCTGGCCAACATGGTGAAACCCCATCTCTACTAAAAATACAAAAATTAGCCAGGCATCCCAGCTACTCGGGAGGCTGAGGCAGGAGAATCACTTGAACCCGGGAGGCGGAGGTTGCAGTGAGCCAAGATCACACCATTGCACTCCAGTCTGGGCAACAGAGCGAGACTCCATCTCAAAAAAAAAAAAAAAAAAAAAAAAGACACCTTTGGAGATTTAGACACAGACCAGGTGCAGAGCCTTTAGCTGGGCACTTTCCCCTACTGTCCCTGATCCCCTGTCCTGGATTCTGGGCTGTCCAGAGAGACCCAGGAGTCAGGTCCTCCAGACCCCCAACATGTAATAGGGTGGGAAGGGGGTGGTGATGACAGAGGGAAGGGATGAGGCCTGGATTGGAAAAGACACTGGAGACAGATTTGGTAGAGGGTATAAGAAAGGAGTAATGTAAACACAAAAATTAGCTGGACGTGGTGGTGGGCTCTTATAATCCCAGCTACTTGGGAGGCTGAGGCAGGAGAATTGCTTGAACCCGGGAGGTGGAGGTTGCAGTGAGCCGAGATCATGTCACTGCACTCCAACCTGGGTGACCGAGTGGGACTCTGTCTCAAAAAAAAAAAAAAAAGAACGAAAGAAAGAAAGAAAGAAAGAAGAGTAATGTGAGGTAGGATTCCCAGCCCATCCAAGGCCTTGGCTCCAATCTAGCTCCAGCCTTAGCTCTGTCTCATCTGTGCCCCCTCAACCCTATTACCAGCCTCCCCACAGCCTCAGACTCAGCAAAGTCCTACCGCAGTCCCAGTCCCCACACAAGGAAGGCTCAGGAGACTCGGCTCCATCTCCCTTCTTCCAGTTGATATGGTCGTCCAAGCAGACTTGTTCCCGATACACAAGGAGCCCCTGGCCTCCTGCTTCAATGACCCACTCCCCGTTTCAGAGCATCTCAGCGACGTGCTACCTGGCCCTGAGCCACAAACCCTGACCTTTGTGTCCTTATCTCCTCTGCAGGTCATGTGCTTCTCCCACTTTTCCAGGCCCTGGTGTGGGCTTCAGATCTATGCTGACTATCCACGGCCTGGTCTCTGGGTGATCCAGGGAAGAGGACATTCTGGGGGGTGAGGGGTGAGAGGCAGCTCTATTAGGTCTTAGAAACCCAGGCCATGTAATCCTGTAATCCCAGCACTTTGGGAGGCTGAGGCAGGTGGATCACTGGAGGTCAGGAGTTTGAGACCAGCCTGACCAACATGGAGAAACCCCATCTCTACTGAAAATACAAAATTAGTCAGGCGTGGTGGCACATGCCTGTAATCCCAGCTACTCGGGGGGCTGAGGCAGGAGAATCGCTTGAACCCGGGAGGCTGAGACTGTGGTGAGCTGAGATCATGCCATTGCATTCCAGCCTGGGCAACAAGAGCGAAAATCTGTCTCAAAAAACAAAACAAAACAAAACAAAAAAACAACAACCCAAGATCAGCTTAGCCAAGCAGTATAGAGCCTCATATTTTTGAGCATCCCAAATAGAGGAATGTTTCCTGTGAGTAACGCCACTGACTCTTGCCTGCCCGCCTCCCTCCCCGTCCACCTTCTGCAGAGGGAGCCCCTTGGTGGGGGTGCTGGGAAATAGAGGGGCTTAGTTCAGGGATTCCCTGAGGCTGCAGACTCCAGAGGGCCCAAGAACCTCCAGCAGGAGCTCCCATGAAAAAGCCCCAGAGCAGTTTTAGAGTTTGCAAACATAGATGCATTCCCAGATCCTGTGGTTCCCAAAGCGAATGATGTGCCATGCTTGACACTCTTTTACGATCTCCCTATAGACATCATCTAGCTCAGCATCTGCTTTGAGGGCTGTCCCCACATGGGCAGGCCTTCATGTTTGGTCCATCCGCGACTCTTTCCTGTACCACTGCTGCATTCTGTGGAGCACCAGGCACCGAGTCCACTCATTCAATGACGCCTTTGTTCGATGTTTCTCTCATTCAGTGATTCACCACTCACCTTTGGCATCTTTGTGTGTGAGAATTCCAGAAATCGCACCGGGCACGGTGGCTCACACCTGTAATCCCAGCACTTTGGGAGGCCGAGGCGGGCAGATCACGAGGTTAGGAGATCGAGACCATCCTGGCTAACACGGTGAAACCTGCCTCTACTAAAAATACAAAAAATTAGCGGAGCGCAGTGGCTCACGCCTGTAATCCCAGCACTTTGAGAGGCCAGTGATCCGGGAGGATGATGAAGTCAGAAGCTCGAGACCATCCTGGCTAACGTGGTGACATTTCGTCTCTACTAAAAATACAAAAAATTAGCTGGGTGTGGTGGCGGGTGCCTGTAGTCCCAGCTACTCAGGAGGCTGAGACAGGAGAATGTCGTGAACCTGGGAGGTGGAGCTTGCAGTGAGCTGAGATCCCACGACTGCACTCCAGCCTGGGCAATAGAGTGAGACTCTGTCTCAAATAAAATAAAATAAAATTTTAAAAGATGATTTCACTACAGGCTGAGAAGTGCTCTGATGGGGTTAACACAGGCAGATAGGAGCTGGTGTGGTCAGGTGGGACTTCCCAGGGGAGGCCTTGCTGTACCTTAGCAGCTCCCCACCACCCCTAACAGCAGTGTGCCAGGGAAAACAAAACCTTGGAATAAATATATACATCTTCCTGGAGAGTTATAGTTTTTTCTTGATGATATGAGGAGAACAAGTTCAATAATTTATCTTGTCCTTTAAAGCATTATTTTCCTATGAAAACATCCATCAAAAATGGTTATAAAGTAGAATGCGGTTGGGTGTGGTGGGTCACGCCTGTAATCCCAGCACTCTGGGAGGCTGAGGCGGGTGGATTGCTTGATCTCAGGAGTTTGAGATGAGCTTGGACAACATGGAAAAACCCTGTGTTTTGCCAAAATACAAAAATTTGCCAGGTGGGATGGTGTGCGCCTCAAGTCCCAGCCACTTGGGAGGGTGAGGTGAGATGATCACTTGAGCCCAGGAGGCGGAGGTTGCAGTGAGCCGAGATTGTGCCACTGCACTCGGCAACAGAGTGAGACTCTGTCTTTGAAAAAGTAGGCCAGGCGCGGTGGCTCAGGCCTGTAATCCCAGCACTTTGGGAGGCCGAGGTGGGCAGATCACGAGGTCAAGAGATCGAGATCATCCTGGCTAACACAGTGAGACCCCGTCTCTACTAAAAATACAAAAAATTGGCCAGGCGTAGTCACAGGTGCCTGTAGTCCCAGCTACTCGGGAGGCTGAGGCAGGAGAATGGCGTGAACCTGGGAGGCAGCGCTTGCAGTGAGCCGAGATTGCGCCACAGCACTCCAGCCTGGGCGACAGAGAGAGACTCAGTCTCATAAAAAAAAAAGTAGAATGAAAAATTCTGCAAGAATTTTTAACATAAAACAAGATATTTCAAAGAAATTTCCCACATGCAAAAGGCAAACTCTCCTTGCGCCTCTGGTTGTGGCATGACTCGTCTCTCCTCTGTATTCAGCTTCCATTATTAGTGAGTATTAGTGAGTGCTACTTCATTGGACATTTTGGAGTAGTATCAGCCTCTGGAGGAATATCTAACTTCCGTAGCCTGGCCTTCAAGGCCTTTCAGACGGGACCCTCTGCCTAGCAGCTTAATCCTACATTATCCTCCTACACATGCTTGGTTCTCCACACAGCGGCTATTTATAGCTCCCCAAACAATAAACAATGTGCCAAGCTGGTTCATGCCTTTGTGATTTTCCATAAGCTTCTCCCTTTGCCTGGAACGCCCCTGCCCACAGATCCATCTGGCAAACTCCTACTCATCCTTCAAGACCCAAGGGGCTCCTCTTCTGTGAAGCCTCCCAGCAGTCCTAAGAGGAATGAATCAGTTCTTCCCATGCACTACGGTGTATGTGTCCCCGTCCTTGTGCTGAGAAT
Organism: Pongo pygmaeus; assembly: GCF_028885625.2. Classification (NCBI taxonomy): domain Eukaryota; kingdom Metazoa; phylum Chordata; class Mammalia; order Primates; family Hominidae; genus Pongo; species Pongo pygmaeus. The sequence goes on along the minus strand of NC_072392.2, from coordinate 6,913,607 downwards.
TCTTTTCTTTATGCGATGATCCTCTGATTTGATTGTGGGGCTGGGAGGGGAGAGACTGTATCTTATTCACATTTGTATCCCGAACCCTAAGCATAGCACCTGGCACGTGGTAGCTGTCTATAAATATTTTGTATGAGGACTGAATGAATAAAACTTATTTTGTCTTTTTTCTTCTCTATTATTTTTTATTTTTATTTTTTATTTTTGAGGTGGAGTTTTGCTCTTGTTGCCCAGGCTGGAGTGCAATGGCATGATCTTGGCTCACGGCAACCTCTGCCTCCCAGGTTCAAGCAATTCTCCTGCCTCAGCCTCCCAAGTAGCTGGGATTACAGGCACCTGCCACTACGCCTGGCTAATTTTGGATTTTTAGTAGAGATGGGGTTTCTCCATGTTGGTCAGGCTGGTCTTGAACTCCTGACCTCAGGTAATCCACCTGCCTTGGCCTCCCAAAGTGTTGGGATTACAGGCGTGAGCCATCATGCCTGGCCTTATTTTATTTTTTTGAGATGGAGTCTTGCTTTTGTCCCCCAGGCTGGAGTGCAGTGGCACGATGACGGCTCACTGCAACCTCCGCCTCCTGGGTTCAAGTGATTCTCCTGCCTCAGCCTCCCAAGTAGCTGGGATTACAGGCATGTGCCACCACATCCAGCTAATTTTTATATTTTTAGTAGAGACAGGGTTTCACCATGTTGGTTGGCCAGGCTGGCCTCAAACTCCTGACCTCAGGTCATCCACCTGCCTGGGCCTCCCAAAGTGTTGGGATTACAGGTGTGAGCCACTGCGCCCGGCCTTCTCTTTTGTTTTTAGAGTTAAGACAGGGAGACCAGCATTTTCACATAAACTTTGTAAAATGCTAAGGGAAAAGAAAGAAGAAAAGCAGAAATTTCCATTGAATCTCTTTATAGCCATTCACATTTTATAGCTCATGTGGCTCTACTGAGAACTTACCAGGGCAATGTGGTGCCTTGGCCTTGAGGCATTAGCAAAGGTAGTCAGGTGGGAAAGGGCTGCCGTGCTGTTAGGTCCAGCCAGGTTCCTCAACTCACAGCAATAGCAGCAATGGAGGCCGAGCGCGGTGGCTCACATCTGTAATCCCAGCACTATGGGAGGCCGAGGTGGGTGGATTACTTAAGGTCAGGAGATCAAAACCAGCCTGGCAAATATGGTGAAACCCCATCTCTACTAAAAACACAAAAAAATTAGCTCAGTGTGGTGGCGGGCAACTGTAATCTCAGCTACCTGGGAGGCTGAGGCTGGAGAATCACTTGAACCTGGGAGGCAGAGGTTGTGGTGAGCCTAGATTGTACCACTGCACTCCAGCCTGGGCAGTAGAGCAATACTCTGTCTCAAAAAAAAAAAAAAAAAAAAAAAGAAAAGAAAAAGAAAAAGAAAATAGCGGCAATGAGCTCTAACACGTATATTTTAGCACTGTTCTAAGTTCCTTACTTATATATGTACTCACAGTTACTCACTTAATTCTTATAACAACCCATCAGGTAGCTACTGTTATTACCCCCATTGTAGAGATGAGGAAACTGAGGCCCAGAGTGGTTGAGTCACACTTGCTCATAATCATATAGTTACTAAGTGGTAGAGTATGGGCGAAAGATTACCTAGATGCCGAGGCAAGAGACTGAAGGCACAAACTGTTTCAGTGTAATAAAGAAATTAGTTAGAATGAAACTAGTCATAATACAAATTAGATATAGAGATGATCATGGACAATTATCAATCATTATTATAGACATTATTAATCATTAGCTTTTAATATTACTGCTTGTTGCGTTACTAATATAACCTAGGAATAACCGGCGGGTATAGGGTCAGGTGCCGAAGGGACATTGTGAAAAGTGACCTAGAAGACAAGAGGTGAGCCTTCTGTCACGCCTGCATAAGGGCTGCTTGAGGGCTCCTTGGTCAAGCAGTAATGCCCGTGTCTGGGAAGACACTCATTACTTAGCAGATCGTGAAAGGGAGTCTCCTTTCCTTGGAGGAGTCAGGGAACACTCTGCTCCACCAGCTTCTTGTGGAAGGCTGGATATTATCCAGGCCTGCCCGCAGTCATCCGGAGGCCTAAACCCCTCCCTGTGGTGCTGTGCTTCAATCCTCACGCTCCTTGTCCACTTTCATGCTCCTCCCGTACTCCTGGTTCCTCTTTGAAGTTTGTCGTAGAGAGCGGTAGAAGAAATAGTGAAAGTCTTTGATCTTTATTATCAGTGCATAGAAGAAAACGCTGACGTATGCTGCCTTCTCTCTCTACTTTGGCTACCTAAAAGGGAAGGGCCCCCTGTCCTGTGATCACGTGACTTACTTCACCTTGTCAATCACTTAGAAGATTCACCCTCCTTACCCTGCCCCCTTGTCTTGTATGCAATAAATATCAGCGCACCCAGCCGTTCGGGGCCAAGATGTTCTCCGCGTCTTGATGGTAGTGGTCCCCAGGGCCCAGCGTCTTTTCTTCTATCTCTTTGTCTTGTGTCTTTATTTATTACAATCTCTCATCTCCGCACACAGGGAGAACACCCGCTAAGCCCCGTAGGGCTGGACCCTACAGTGGAGCTGGAATTCAGCCTCAGGAAATCTAGCTTGGGAGTCCATTCTCCTAATCTGTGTGCTATTTTACCTCCGTGAGCAAAAGATGACAAGTTTTGCTAAGAATATAGGGAGCCTGAGGTAGAAGAGGAATGTACCCTTTCACAGCCCTAGTCCCAGGCTCTGGGATGCCCTTCTGGCTTCGTAAGCATCCTGCGAAGGTGCTCAGCATCACTTAGCACAACTCCCAGATGCAGAGGGCCCGGTCTTCGCTCTGACTGCCCTGCATTTCTGCATCACCATGGGTAGACAGTGATTCGTTGAGCTTGGAGCAGAGTCTTCAGCAGCCTTCTCAGGAAGCGGGATCCCTGCCCTCCCGGGTGGCTGAGGACCTGCTGGCTCCGCCTCCCTGGTAGCTTTCACAACAGCACTCCAGGCTGGGGAAACCGGTGGGGCCACTTCCCTAAGGTGTGTCTGTCAGGACCTTCATGAACAGGACGTTTCAAGCAGAGAGCATGACATATGCAAAAACTGAGGAGTGAGAAAAAGCTAGGCATGTCCACAGAGCAGAGAAGACAGTGGCTGATGGGAGGCTGCAAAAAGGAGAGAGGGGAGATAGTTTGGAACGGTAACCTAGGTCTACCTTTGATTATTGTAAAAGGCCTGTACAAATAGAGAAATGTAATTTTTTCCCTCTATAGGCAATGGAGAGCCATTGCCTATAGCCATGCTGTGTCTTTTATGTTTACAGTTTTGCTCCTTAAGAAGTTGTTTTTCTTGTCTTTATGTGCAGATTCTTTTCCAATAATTAGGAAACACTGCCATCATGTGGCTCAATGGATGCATGCTCCTAACTTAAGTTGCTGAATGTTCTATCATATTGTTTAATAATTAAACCAAACAACACATCTCTGAATTCAAACAGCTGAGGTAAAGAACGTCAACCTGTCAAAAAAGGACATTTTCTATAAAGTTTTTCAAAAAATCAATACGTGGGTTCAATGACCTGATTTTTTACTTTGCTTTTAAAATTGTAACCTGGCCAGGCATGGTAGACTGTAATCCCAGCACTTTGGGAGTCCGAGGTGGAAGGATTGCTTACATCCAGGAGCTTGAGACCAGCCTGTGCGTATGCTGCCTTCTCTGTCTACTTCAGCTACCTAAAAGGGAAGGGCCCCCTGTCCCGTGATCACGTGACTTGCTTCACCTTGTCAATCACATACTGTGACCCCCTCTCTACAAAAAAATGAACAAATTTAGCCAGGCATGGTGGTGTGGAGCCTGTAGTCCTAGCTACTCGGGAGGCTGAGGTGGAGGATTGCTTGAGCCTGGGAGGTCGAGGCTGCCGTGAGCCATAATGGCAGTACTACACTTCAGCCTGTCTCTATAAATAAATACACACACACATACATACACACATACATACATACCTACATAAAAAATAAAAAATAAAATTCTAACCTAAGTGTTTAGAGATTCTGATCTCAAGAATCCTTTCTATTCCCAGTGACCCCTTATTTTAGATTCGTAAGTTTTCTGTCCCTGCGATGGTTCCGCCCTTTCCAGGGCAGTTTGCATCAAGCTGTATCCAGGATCTTTCCCTTAACTGTGCCAGATTTTGTTTCAGTCCTGGGATTGTTCTCCCTGTAGGTCCACAGTTGGACAGACCTAAATTCAAATATTCATACCATTTTTTCCCTGTGAGCTTCAGTTACTGCATCTATAAAAGAGGCACGACATCGGCCAGGCGCGGCTCACTCCTGTAATCTCAGCACTTTGGGAGGCCAAGGTGGGCGGATCATCTGAGGTCAGGAGTTCCAGACCAGCCTGGCCAACATGGTGAAACCCCATCTCTACTAAAAAATACAAAAATTAGCTGGGAGTGGTGGCAGGCGCCTGTAATCTCAGCTACTCAGGAGGCTGAGGCAGGAGAATGGCTTGAACTTAAGAGGCAGAGGTTGCAGTGAGCCGAGATCTTGCCACTGTACTCCAGCCTGCGCTACAGAGTGAAACTCCATCTAAAAAAAAAAAAAAAAAGCAACACCTTCTTCATAGGGTTATCATAAGATGAAATGATAGCATGTGTAAACGGTGCCTGGTACACCGCAGGTCTTCACATTGAGGGAGTCCTGTTTCATCCCTCTGTCCTTGAGGGCCTGTTATTTTATTTTATTTATTTATTTATTTATTTATTTATTTATTTATTTTTGAGACAGAGTCTCGCTCTGTCGCCCAGGCTGGAGTGCAGTGGCATGATCTTGGCTCACTGCAACTTCTGCCTCCCGGGTTCAAGCGATTCCCCTGCCTCAGCCTCCCAAGTAGCTGGGACTACAGGCGCCCGCCACCACGCCCGGCTTATTTTTTTGTGTTTTCAGTAGAGATGATGTTTCGCCATGTTGGCCAGGCTGGTCTCGAACTCCTGACCTAAGGTGATTCACCCACGTCGGCCTCCCAAAGTGTTGATATTACAGGCTTGCACCGCGCCCAGCCTGGGGGTCTGTTATTCTAAGCACAGAGCTGGCACTCAGTGGAGGTCTGTGGTCTGATTGATATCCGAGATTTACCTGGTCCTCAGCAACGTTCCTGAGAACAAAACTACTCATCCCCTCAGGCTTTTGGGACCATCCTTATTTCCACGTGTTGGCGGTGGACCCTGGGCTCGCTGGGGTTTGCAATCCACGTGTCTCCCCTGCGCGCAGCAGGCGGCAGGTGCATGGGTGTGAGCAGGGCAGGGCCCTTCGGCATTCATTCCTCGCCGCTCCCTCCCCGGGCCTGGGGGTTGTGCGTGTACATAATTCAATCCCCGTGGGACTGGCGTCTGGCCTCACGCGCGGCTTGGCGGATTGGCTGTTTCAGCTCGCCCCCGCCCTCTGTACACCCCGTGTCCCAGGTGGCTCGGGCCCCTGTGGTGATCTCTGTTTACCGAGAGAGCCCGTCCAAGTTGGGCTCCATCGCTGCCCTCGCTCCCCTTCGGGGCCCCCGCCCGCCTGGGAAGCAGAGAGAAAGCCGGGCCCAGCCCTTCCTCGCCCTTCCCCTCCCCGCACCACCCGGAGAGGTCGGGTAAGGGGGAAGGAGTGTGCGTGGGACGGGGAGCCTCGGGCCTGAGGATCTGGCTGTCCCCGTGCCCGTACCTCGCGCAGACCCGGCAGTTCCAGCCCTAGGCCAGGCTCTGGCTCCCTCCGCCCCGCGCCATCGCGCTCGGGGTGACGGGCCCACCCCGGGCGAGCAGCCAGAGGCTGGATCTCAGGGATGCCAGCTCCCCAGCGGAAGCACAGGCGTGGAGGCTTCTCTCACAGGTGTTTCCCCACCCCGCAGACGGCGATGACCCCCCAGCCCGCCGGACCCCCGGACGGAGGCTGGGGCTGGGTGGTGGCGGCCGCAGCCTTCGCGATAAACGGGCTGTCCTACGGGCTGCTGCGCTCGCTGGGCCTTGCCTTCCCTGACCTTGCCGAGCACTTTGACCGAAGCGCCCAGGACACTGCATGGATCAGCGCCCTGGCCCTGGCCGTGCAGCAGGCAGCCAGTGAGGGGGGCCCTGAGGGGGGAGACGGAAACGGGGAGGAGGAGCCGTGAGTGGAGGGATGGGAGACCCACCTGATTACCCGACCACCTGAGAAAGGGCGACGGGCTCTAGAAAAGAGTGCATCTTGAGGTCAAGGAGAAGAACCATTAGTTCGAGGGAGGCAAACAGCCAATGAGAAGTGTTGGAGAGAGTTTGGGGGCCCGGGGGCGTGTCTTCCGTTGACTCCGCCCCCTTTCAGGCCCCGTGGGCAGCGCCCTGAGCACGCGCTGGGGGGCCCGCCCCGTGGTGATGGTTGGGGGCGTCCTCGCCTCGCTGGGCTTCGTCTTCTCGGCTTTCGCCCTCAGTCTGCTGCATCTCTACCTCGGCTTGGGCCTCCTCGCTGGTGAGGGAAGTGGCATGCCCGGGTCATTCAGGGTGAAGGTGGGGACAGGAGCTTGTTGGGGTCTGGGGTAGCGAACGAGGCGGGGGCCTGGTGCGGAGAGCCGTGCTGGGAATGCTGGGGCGGGCGTCCCCAGTGCCGGCTCCCATCCCCTCCCATTCATTCGCAGGCTCTGGTTGGGCCCTGGTGTTCGCCCCTGCCCTAGGCACCCTCTCGCGTTACTTCTCCCGCCGTCGAGTCTTGGCGGTGGGGCTGGCGCTCACCGGCAACGGGGCCTTCTCGCTGCTCCTGGCGCCCGCCTTGCAGCTTCTCCTCGATACTTTCGGCTGGCGGGGCGCTCTGCTCCTCCTCGGCGCGATCACCCTCCACCTCACCCCCTGTGGCGCCCTGCTGCTACCCCTGGCCCTTCCTGGCGACCCCCCAGCCCCACCGCGTAGTCCCCTAGCTACCCTCGGCCTGGGTCTCTTCACACGCCGGGCCTTCTCAATCTTTGCTCTAGGCACAGCCCTGGTTGGGGGCGGGTACTTCGTTCCTTACGTGCACTTGGCTCCCCACGCTTTAGACCGGGGCTTGGGGGGATACGGAGCAGCGCTGGTGGTGGCCGTGGCTGCGATGGGGGATGCGGGCGCCCGGCTGGTCTGCGGGTGTCTGGCAGACCAAGGCTGGGTGCCCCTCCCGCGGCTGCTGGCCGTATTCGGGGCTCTGACTGGGCTGGGGCTGTGGGTGGTGGGGCTGGTGCCCGTGGTAGGGGGCGAAGAGAGCTGGGGTGGTCCCCTGCTGGCCGCGGCTGTGGCCTATGGGCTGAGCGCGGGGAGTTACGCCCCTCTGGTTTTCGGTGTACTCCCTGGGCTGGTGGGCATCGGAGGTGTGGTGCAGGCCACGGGGCTGGTGATGATGCTGATGAGCCTCGGGGGGCTCCTGGGCCCTCCCCTGTCTGGTAAGGACCTGAGCTTGCAGATCTGTGTACAACTATCCTCTGCCCCTGGGGTTCGAGGCTTCTAAATTCCCTTACCCATCTCCTCAGGCTTCCTAAGGGATGAGACAGGAGACTTCACCGCCTCTTTCCTCGTGTCTGGCTCTTTGATCCTCTCCGGCAGCTTCATCTACATAGGGTTGCCCAGGGCGCTGCCCTCCTGTGGTCCAGCCTCCCCTCCAGCCACGCCTCCCCCAGAGAGGGGGGAGCTGCTTCCCGCTCCCCAGGCAGTCTTGCTGTCCCCAGGAGGCCCTGGCTCCACTCTGGACACCACTTGTTGATTATTTTCTTGTTTGAGCTCCTCCCCCAATAAAGAATTTTTATCGGGTTTTCCTGAAACCTCCAACTATTCACCAATCTAGGACCCTGAAAATATTCTACTTAAGACAGCCAGAAAGGCTGGTTCAAAGGAACAGGATCCCAGAAGGCCCTGGGTATGAAGAAGGGTGACTGTCCAGCCAACCCATTTCTCTTTGCCCAAGTCCTGGCCGTAACAGGGAATCTTTGTGAAGTTGTCTGGCAGCCAGTTTCAGTGTGTTGCTGGGGTTGGGGGTGGGTTGCTCGTGGGTGCTATCTGCCCCATCTTCATGTCCCTTACCCTAGTTCCCAGACCTCCCAGACTTAACTCTTCCCTGCATTTCAATCTCCTTCTATGGGCCTGAGGGAAATACAAGAATCCTAGGCCCAGACTTCAGCTCTATCAAAGCTATTCACACATCTATACCCTGTGTCCTCAGCATTCTCTCAATTTCTTATTTTTTTTTTTTTTTGAGACAGAGTCTTGCTCTGTCACCCAGGCTGGAGTGCAGTGGCGCGATCTTGGCTCACAGCAACGTCCGCCTCCTGGGTTCAAGCAATTCTCCTGCGTCTGCCTTCCCAGTAGCTGCGACTATAGGCACACGCCACCACACCCAGCTAATTTTTGTATTTTTAGTAGAGACGGGGTTTCACCATCTTGGCCAGGCTGGTCTCAAACTCCTGACCTCATGATCCACCCGACTCGGTCCCCCAAAGTGTTGGGATTACAGACGTGAGCCACCACGCCCAGCCCTCAATTTCTTTTCTAAGCCACAGGGATAATGGGGAAGAGGGAGGTATGTGGTGGTGGCCTGGAGAGCAGATTCCAGGGTTAAAATGCCTTGGGTCATCAGAGCTCCTGGACACTCTCCTCCACTTCCAGGCATGACTCCATTCGGCCAACCCAAGCATATGGGCCCCAGCTCATTTTGAGGTTGTGATTATTATCCAATTTTCTTATTTGATTTTATCTCTAAGGGACAGTTTTGTTTCCCAAACATGTGTCTTCAGAGAAGAAACTTAGGAGGCAACACTAGAGATGGTATATAAAACATGATAAGTCTCTTGGCCTTTGATTTTCACAGTTGATTCACAGCTCAGTGAAGCAGGAACTCCCGGATCCTTCAAAACTCCTGGGTCCTTTAGAAAAGGTTAGGGGAGGCTGGGTGCGGTGGCTCACGCCTGTAATCCCAGCACTTTGGAAGGCCAAGGTGGGTGGATCACAAGGTCATGAGTTCAAGACCATCCTGGCCAACACGGTGAAACCCCACCTCTACCAAAAATACAAAAAAAAAAAAAAAAAAAATAGCCGGGCGTGGTGGCTCCCGCCTGTAATCCCAGCTACTTGGGAGGCTGACGCAGGAGAACTGCTTGAACCCGGGAAGTGGAGGATGCAGTGAGCTGAGATCACATCACTGCACTCCAGCCTGGGCAACAGAGCAAGACTCCGTCTCGGGAAAAAGGAAAAAGAAGAAAAGGTTAGGAGAGTAAAGGAGAAATAAGAGTCCTTAACAAAATACAAAGGGTTGGCACACACATTGCAGGAGCCCCAGGCCTGCCCTAGGTGGAGGCAGGTCAAGAATCTTAAGGCACTGTGGTTCTGTGGAGACCAAGATGTGGCAAGAGAAGACCTGGAGATGTCAAGCTCTGGCTTTCCAGGCCTGACTCTGTGGAGTTCAATCCTCTTCCAACCCCTCCTTGGGCAGGGGAACTTTAGTATCTAGTGCTTCTGTTACAAGGTCCTGGGGCCTGGAGGTAGTAGCTGAGAAGCAGGAGAAGAAGTGGGGCAGAGTGAGGAGAATTCCACTCCCTGAAAGAAGGCAGGCCCCAGCCACCACAAAAGAAGCCGTGTAGTTGCCTGTCACATCCCGGAGGTAGCCTAGGTCCAAGAGAGAAAAAGAATACACATGAGTGATCTATTTGCTGCGGCTGATGGCTCAGATACATTTTTGGGTGGAGGGAAGACTTATCATCTCAGAGGAGTTGGAACTCCCATGGAATAGTTGGATAAACTTGAGAACTCTGGTTTCCCAAAAGGGCCTCAAAAGTTAATTTCAACCACCTCCCCGCCTTCAGAAAGGACCTCCAAACCAGCCTGCAGGGATTTGGAGATCCCGATTGAGTCAGGCATACTTGTGCCTTTCTTTCTGGCAACTGTGGCCTTTCTTTTTTTTTTTTTTTTTTTTTTTTTTGAGACGGAGTCTCGCTCTGTCGCCCAGGCTGGAGTGCAGTGGCGCGATCTCCGCCTCCTGGGTTCATGCCATTCTCCTGCCTCAGCCTCCCGAGTAGCTGGGACTACAGGCGCCCGCCAACTGTGGCCTTTCTAAAGCTTCAGTTAATGGGTAAGAGAAGATAAAGGTCTGAAAGTTCTGGCACCCTGAGCCAGCAGAACTTTGACCAGGTGCCTCAGATACCTGGTTTGGGGCCCAGTAGGCCAAAGGAAAGGGTGCACACTGGAATGATACGTCTGTGTCTGGCCAGGTTCTGCCAGGTCCTCTGAAAACCCAAGCCGTAGGCACCCTGCCAAGGGTTCCACTTAGCTTCTCTTTGTCTTTCCACTCAGACTTTCCCAGCCCCAAGTTCTTTGCCCCATGGACCCATTTCAGGGATGCTATGGTTGGCCACGCAGGCTGTGTACTGTACTACATCAGAGGGCAATATTCATATACACTGTAATGAGAACAGTACTCTCCCCTAGTTGTGCAACATGGCAGCTCTCACCCCCTGGGAACCCCATTCCACTTACCTGACAGAGGAGGCCCCAGCAGCCCCCCGATGCTCTCTATCATCTGCAACAGTCCCAGGCCACAGTAAATCCTTCTAGTCCCTATTAGTTCAGGCAGCACGGAGAAGGCCAGTGGGGCCAGAGCCCCTGATGTGAAGCCGTAGGCCACAGCCAGAGCCACCAGGGCTGTGGGAGCCTGAGCTACAGGGAACAGGGCTAGTGACACCCCAGTCAAGGTGGTCCAGAGCATCAGGAGTCGTGTCACAGGCCCTGGGACTGCATCTCCCAGCCATCCGGAGACCACACGCCCCACGAGGTCAGAAATAGCAGCAACTGAGAGTAGGAAGGCAGCAGGTAGTGGGTCCCAATCCAGGTCCTGGAGATGGGCCACTAGGTGGAGGTAGGGAATGAAGTAGCCAGTGTTGATCAGGGTGAGGGCAACAGTGTAACGGAGGAAGGGGCCATGATGGAGGAGAGAGGTGAGTTGGGCCCTGGGACCACCCACAGCGGGGTCCTCAGCCAGGGAGGGTGGGCGAAGGAGAGCACCACAGGCCACCAGATGGAGGGAGAGGGCAGACACCAGCAGTAGGGACCCCCTCCAGGCATAGTGGCTGAGCAGCCACTGGAAAAAGGGGGCAAATGCGAAGGAGGAGAGGCCCACGCCTGTCAGTGCCAGCCCGGTGGCCAGGGATCGTCGGCGAGAGAAATAACAGGACAGGCAGGCCAGGGTCGGAGCGAAGGTCAAAGCCCAGCCAGAGCCTGTCAAAAAGGAAGAAGTGGTGTTGAGAACTCTTAGGGAGCTCAAGGCACCCAGTAATCCCCACATTGCCCAGCAGCAGAATGTAGCACTTGCTTTGGAGTCCCACAGACCTGGGATACAATCTTGGCTTGGATACTTTATAGCTGTGTAACCTTGTGTGTTTTACTTAACACTCCCAGCCTCAACCTTGTCAACTGCAAAATGTAATAATACACTTTTTGGGATTGTGGAAGATTAGAGACAAAGTTTGTAAGGTAACTAGCACAGAACTTTGGAGTTAAACCTGGGCTCTACCATTTCTGGCTGTGTGACCTTCATTTGCCAAGTTGTATAAGCTTTAAAGCTTTTCCTCAGCTGTAAATAGAATAATGATATCGATTTCACAGTCACAGTACCTGGCACCTTTTTTTTTCTTTTTTTTTTTTTTTGAGACGGAGTCTCGCTCTGTCGCCCAGGCTGGAGTGCAGTGGTGCAATCTCGGCTCACTGCAAGCTCTGCTTCCCGGGTTCACACCATTCTCCTGCCTCAGCCTCTCGAGTAGCTGGGACTACAGGCATCCATCACTATGCCCGGCTAATTTTTTGTATTTTTAGTAGAGACGCGATTTCACCGTGTTAGCCAGGATGGTCTTGATCTACTGACCTCGTGATCCGTCCGTCTCGGCCTCCCAAAGTGCTGGAATTACAGGCGTGAGCCACCGTGCCTGGCCCCTAGCACCATTTTATAGTAATTCTTCCTTTTACACTCCAGTCCCACTAGCCCTGGGCTTGTATACTTGGTTTCATCTTTTTTTTTTTTTTTTTTTTGAGACAGGATCTTGCTCTGCCGCCCAGGCTGGAGTGCAGTGGTGCGATCTCGACTCACTGCAACCTCAGCCTCCCGGGTTCAATCGATTCTCCTGCCTCAGCCTCCCAAGTAACTGGGATTAGCGCCACCAGGCCCGGCTTTTTGTAGAGACGGGGTTTCACCATGTTGGCCAGGCTGGTCTCAAACTCCTGACCTCGTGATCCACCCGCCTCGGCTTCCCAAATTGCTGGGATTACAGGCGTGAGCCACGGCGCCTGGCCAGGTTTCATCATCCTTGAATTTCCTAATTCCTCACCATGTTTGTTGCTTTAGTCATTCCTATTAAGAATTCCCTTCTGGGTACAGGTGCTAACTAAACTTTCCCTCAGCTTCTCCCCGAACCCTTTGGAAGGAGCAGGAAGGAGGTGAACATCCAACGATCTAAGCATTTGACTCTCCTGCTCTTGTGCAGGCTCTCACCTGACAGCAACCCAATACTCAGGTATAGGTGGGTCAAGGAAGTAGCGAAAGAGGCGAGCAGCATCCCCAGCGCAGCCAAGATGCCTCCAGTCATCACCACGGGCCTGGGCCCGAACTTCGTGCTCAGGGCACTGCCTACCGGGCCTAAGGAAGTGGAAGGGGCGCTGCGAGAAGATCTCAGGCGTCTCCCCGCCCCCAGCGTCTCCCGCCCCTAGCCCTTCCACTTCCCAGTCGCCGCATTCCCTCTCCCTTCCGAGGGTCGCAGTCCGCCAGATCCAGGCGCCGCACTCACTCCCAAACTGCTGCACCGCGATTCCTATGGAGGCGATCCAGGAGACGCGCGCTGCCTGCTCCTCAAACGCCGCCACAAACTCCACGAAGAAGACCCCAAAGGAGCGGAGCACCCCGAACACAAGCGCCGACTGGAAGAACGCTGAGAGCACCACCACCCATCCCCAGCCCCCGTCGGGGGGCTCGGTCCTGCGCGCCATCTAAGCCGTAACAGGGCTGCTGCCACCCAGAGCCTCTGCGGGAGCCGGGTTCTGGACGCCGCCCCTCTGCACACCCACCCCCGCTGCCGGGTGGCTCGGGGCCGAGAGGGGTTGGAGAGGCAGGTAGAGAGGAAGGTCCCGACGAGGCGGCGAGAGGCCCCTGCCCCTTTTCCCAAGGGGGGGCGATATAGGACTGAAGACCTGGCCCGCGATGGCCGGGCCAGAGTCTCCCGGGGGCGTGGTTCCGCGAGCTCGGAGCTGAGCTAGTTCAAGCCCGGGCCGGATCGGTCCCGGTTCCGTGTTCGGCTGGGAGCCAGAGGGCGGAACTGCGTTTGGGCCACACCCCTGGAGCGCGCTAGTTTCCGTGTAGATGATCTATTTTATCCCTGAGGTGTCCGCGCCGGGCCACCCTGGCCGACATCCACGTCCAGAGCTCGCCAATGAGGACGCGGGGCTCCCGGGCAGGGGCGGAACGAGAAGGGCAGGGCGGGATTTAGGCATTGTTGGGGCCCGGCAGTGAATGGGCGCATGCGTAAGGAGGGGCGGTAGGAGGCTGACTAGGTAGGGCCCCACGTGACTCGGGGACTGCTAGGAAGCTTCCGTCTCCTCTTCACCTAGCGGGCCAAGTCATCCCCATTTCAGCACCCAGAGCCACACGGAAGGGTTAGTGGTGGGTAAACTGGGTCTGGAGAGGAGAGGACTCTCTTGCTTTAATGAGGGGTCCAGGAATTGCAAGGCCCTATTGGGGGTAGGGGAGGGGTTAGGAGATGAGACTCAAACGAAGTGTCTGGCGCAGCCCCTGAAGCCACTAGGCACGCAGACCTAGAGGCCTGGATCCCTGAGAAGTTCAACGGCTAAGGGAAGAGAGAAGGGGAACGTGTTGGACTCCCGGCGTTCATTTCTGTAGTGGGAACTCGTTCCTGTCACTTCTGTTCCCACTAACAGGAAACCTACAGGTCACAGAGACCAAAAATAACTGAGGAGAGGAAGGGCGGCTGTAAGCTCACACAGGGCCCCACCAACACCACCTACCTCTTCCTCACTGGGGCTGGAACCTTTTCCTCTGCCCTCTAGTAACAACCACTTCCTAACCACCTTTTTTGATCTGATGGTGGGGTAGACTAAAGAGACAAACTATGACCCTGGCTACTGGAGCAGTCAGCCCCCTCCTACCCAAGTAGTCCTCAGGCCCCTAGCAAACAGTCCCCAGTCCTTCCCAGTCTCCATAACACCAATGGCTTGGATTTCCTCTTCCTTCATTATAAGCCATACTTCCCAGGACCCTGACCTTGAAACCGTGGACTCAGGGTTCACTCCCAGATTACTGGGGAAAGCAGCAAACAAGAAGTGAGGCAGGGAGGGAGGCTGTATAGTCTTAAAAAAATATCGAGCCTTAAATAATTTTATATGTGGGAAATAAAAGTAATCATCAATAATACACACATAATACTTTCTAAGAGTCAAAATGTCGGCTGGTGGGGAATATGCCAAAGATACAGAAATTGGTGTGGCTGTATTACATAGTGATTAAGAACTCGGTCTTTAGAATCAGATCACAGTTCCAGTCTTGTATTTATTTATTTATTTATTTATTTATTTTTATTTATTTTGAGACGGAGTCTTGCTCTGTGGCCCAGGCTGGAGTGCAGTGGCATGATCTCGGCTCACTGCAACCTCCGCCTCCTGGGTTCAAGTGATTCTCCTGCCTCAGCCTCCCGAGTTTCTGGGATTACAGGCTCCCACCACAACGCCCAGTTAATTTTTGTATTTTTAGTACAGATGAGGTCTCACCATGTTGGCCAGGCTGGTCTCCAACTCCTGACCTCAAGTGATCCACCAGCCTTGGCCTCCCAAAGTGCTGGGATTACAGGCGTGAGCCACCGTCCCTGGCCCACAGTTCCAATCTTGACTTCATTACTTAACTCGATCAAGATGCTGAGTCTCTCAGTTGGTTTCCCCATCTGTAAATTGGGGATAATAGTACCTACTATTAAGTGTTGCCCAAAGGGTTCAGTTAGAAAATCCATGCACTAAAATGCTTAGTTTATGTCCTGACATGCAGCAGGAGCCAAGTAATATTAGCTTAGCTGGTCTTATTGGTCTTATTTTCAACAGGGGATAAGCTGCTGTAGTGGGAAGTGAAGGAAGGTTTTAGTTTAGTGTTTTTTTTTTTTGGTTTGTTTGTTTTTGAGATGGAGTTTTGCTCTTGTCTCCCAGGCTGGAGTGCAGTGGCGTGATCTCGGCTCACTGCAACCTCCACCTCCTGGGTTCAAGTGATTCTCCTACCTCAGTCTCCCGAATAGGTGGGACTACAGGTGTTTGCCACTATGCCCGGCTAAATTTTTTGTATTTTTAGTAGAGACAGGGTTTCACCATTTTGGTCAGGCTGGTCTCGAACTCCTGACCTCAGGTGATCTGCCTGCCTGGGCCTCCCAAAGTGGTAGGATTACAGGCGTGAGCCACCACACCCTGCCTAGTTTTTGTTTTTTGATTAAAAAAAAAAAAAAATCGAATCCAGGTCATGGGTTTAAAAAGATTGAGAAACAGCCACTGTGATGGTTTGCATGTTACCTCCAAAAACTCATATCGAAACTTAATCCCCAACCTGGCGGTCCTGAGAAGTGGAAACTTTAAAAGGTGATTGGATGGGATTAATGGACTAATTAATCCCCATGAATTAGCCCACCATAATGGATTAATAGGTTAACAGATTAACCCCATCATAAAGGACTAATACGTTAATAGATTAATGGGTTATCATGGGAGGGAAATTGTTGGCTTTTTCAGAGAGATCTGAGCTAGAACATTAGCATGCCCAGCCCCCTTTGCCATGTGACACTCTGTGCCACAGAGAATCCATATCAGCAAGAAAACCTTCACTAGAGGGTGAGGCCCCTGGACCTTGGATTTCTCAGCCCCCATACCATAAGAAATAAATTCATTTTCTTTATAAATTACCCAGTTTCAGATAATCTGTTGTAAGCAACAGAAAATGAACTGAATGAGACAGAAAATTGGTACCAAGAAGTGGGGTGTTGCTGATAATGAATAACGGAAAATGACGAAGTGGCTTTGGAAATGGGTGATGGGCAGAGGCTGGAAGCATTTGGAGGAGTAGGCTAGAAAAAGCCTGGATTCTGGTGAGGGCTTAGAAGACAAGAAGACTATGAAAAGTTTGGAATTCTTTAGAGATTGGTTAAGTGTTCATGACGAGAATGTTGATAGAAATATGGAAGCAGCTGGGCGTGGTAGCTCATGTCTGTAATCCCAGCACTTTGGAAAGCTGAGGCGGGCAGATCACGAGGTCAGGAGACTGAGACCATCCTGGCCAACATGGTGAAACCCGTCTCTACTAAAAATACAAAAATTAGCTGGGCATGGTAGCACGCGCCTGTAATCCCAGCTACTCGGGAGGGTGAGGCAGGAGAATCGCTTGAACCAGGGAGTCGGAGGTTGCAGTGAGCCGAGATGGTGCCACTGCACTCCAGCCTGGGCGAAAGAGTGAGACTTCATCTCAAAAAAAAAAAAAAAGAAATAAAAGAAATATGGAAGCAAAAGCCATTCTGATGAGCTTTCAGATGGAATTGAGGAGCAAGGTATTGAAAACTGGAGTAAAGGCCATCCTTGTTATGAACTGGCAAAGAGCTTGGCTGAACTGTATCCATGCCCAAGGGCTTTGTGGAAGGCTGAACTTGAGAGTGATGAACTAGGGTATCTGGCAGGCAGAAGAAATTTCTAAGCAGCAAAATGCTGAGGCTGCTGTGTGATTTCTTCTAACTGCTTATGATGATCTCACAGAGAAAAGAGAAACAGAGTGGAGAAATTTGGAAAATTCTCAGCCTGGCCATGTGGTAGAGAATGAAAGAGCATTTTCAGGAGATGAATCCAAGGGTGTGGCCAAGCCACTGCTTGCTAAAAAGATTAACATGGCTAAAAAGCAGCCAGGTGCTATTCCTCAAGAAAATGGAAGAAAGTCCCTCAAGTCATTTCAGAGGTCTTTGAGGCTGGCCCTCCCATCACAGGCCCAGAGGCCTTGGAGGACAGAGGGTTTCAGGGGACAGGCTCTGGGTGCTCTCCATGGGCTCACCGCCCAGGGCAACCTCAGGACTCTGCACCCCACACCCCAGTGTAGCACTCTGTGGCCACCCCAGCGTAGCACTCTGTGGCCACCCCAGCCTGGTGGTGGCTTAAGCAGCCCCAGGTGTTGCTTGTTTGTGTGTGTGTGTGTGTGTGTGTGTGTGTGTGTTGCTTGTATTGAAGCTCCAGAAGGTGCAAATCGTAGACCTTTGCTGCATCCTTGTGGTGCTAATTCTGCAGTCTTGCAGAAAGTAAGAGCTGTGAAGGCTTGGCAGCCTCCACCTGGATTTCAAAGGATGTTGTTGAAAGCCTAGGGGCCCAGGCAGAGACTTGTCACAGGGGCAGAGCCACCTCAGAAAGCCCCCACCAGAGCAATGCCCAGCAGAAATGTGATGTTGAAGTTGCCTCAGAGAGTGCCTGCCAGGACAACGCCTATTGGAATTGTGGAAGCGAGGCCACTGCAGAGCCCCCACTGGGGTAGTCCTTGGTGGAGCCATAGGAACAAGGCCAATTGCATACAGTCCCCAGTAGGGCAATGCCTAGTGGAAGCACGTGGCACCACCAGGCCCCAGAACTTTGGAGTCACAGGCAGCAGGCAGCGCCCCCCTCCCCCCCAGGAAACTTCAGGCACCAGACTCCAACCCACCCACCAAAGCCATAGGGGCTGGGTTGCCTGAAGCCTTGGGGATCCCACCCTGTGTCCAGGAGGCTCCGTATGTAGTCAAAAAAGATTATTCTCTACCTTTAAGTCGTAATGTTGGCTGGGTGCGGTGGCTTACGCTTGTAATCCCAGCACTTTGGGAGGCTGAGGTGGGCAGATCACGAGGTCACGAGTTCAAGATGAGCCTGGCCAACACAGTGAAACCCCATCTCTATTAAAAATACAAAAATTAGCTGGGCGTGGTGGTGGGCACCTGTAATCCCAGCTACTTGGGAGGCTGAGGCAGGAGAATCACTTGAACCTGGGAGCCGGAGGTTGCAGTGAGCCAAGATTGCGCCACTGCACACCAGCCTGAGTGACAGAGTTAGATTCCTTTCAAAAAAAGAAAAAAAAAGGTGTAATGTTGGCCCTGTTGGGTTTCACTGGGTTTCAGACTTTCTTGGGGCCTGTTTCACCCGTTTCTTTTTGCCTTTTTCTCCCTTTTGGAATGGGAATGTGTACACTATGCTCGTTCCCACCATTATATCTTGGAAGTAGATAACTTGCTCCATAACTTGGAAGTAGATAAGTAGCTCACAGATGAGACTTTGATGCTGCAATGAGCGAAGACTTTGGGATTATGGGAATGGAATGAATGTATCTGTATGTGAGAAGCACATGAGTTTTGGGGGCCCAAGGACAGAATGCTATGGTTTGCATGTCTCCTCCAAAAATTCATATGGAAACTTTTAGTTTTTAACATGACGGTATTGAGAGCTGGGGCTTTTAAGAGATGATTGGGGGCTGGGCGCGGTGGCTCATGCCTGTAATCCCAGCGCTTTGGGAGGCCGAGGTGGGTGGATCACGAGGTCAGGAGATCAAGACCATCCTGGCTAACACGGTGAAACCCCGTGTCTCTACTAAAAATACAAAATTAGCCGGGCGTGGTGGCGGGCGCCTGTAGTCCCAGCTACTTGGGAGGCTGAGGCAGGAGAATGGCTTGAACCCAGGAGGCGGAGCTTGCAGTGAGCTGATTGCACCACTGCACTTCAGCCTGGGAGACAGAGCAAGACTCTGTCTCAAAAAAAAAATAAAAGAAGATGATTGGATCCTGAGGGCTCTGCCATTCATGGATTATGGGTTATCATGGGAAGGGAACTGGTGGCTTTATAAGAAGAGGAAGAGAGACCTGAACTGGCAACGTCTGCACGCTTGCTACCCCACTAGGTGATACCCTGTGCTGCAGAGAGCCCCCACCAACCAGAAGACCATCACCAGATGTGGCCACTTGACCTTGGGCAAAATTTTCAGTGTCCGTAACTGTAAGAAATAAATTCCTTTTCTTTATAAATTGCCCAGATTCAGGTATTCTACAATAAGCAACAGAAAACTGATTAAGACAACTACAAACTTTCAAAGCAGAGATAACTGACTTTTTCACACATGAGGAATTTAAGGCCCAGAGGAAGGTAACATCAGAATTAGTGACCTCTGCACCCAGCACACACACAGGACAGGGGAAAGGGTGGGAGAGATGCATGCACTGGACCCTGGATAGATTCAAGATACCCTTGCTGGGGGTGGGCTGGCATGTTAGTTCTAACTCAGTCTTCTCAGTGCCACCTCCAGCCCCTGTGGTCTTTAGGGGACCCAAGTCCTATCCATTTTCCTTGGTGATGGAGGCATGTCCCGAGCATTAAGATCCCCAGCACAGATGCACGCCCCGGCCTCTTGATATTATTAGTGGCTTCCTGGTTTCTCCCTGCCGCCTCCACACCTCAGGCAGGAAGTGACTTCAGAGCGGCAGGATGCAGGTGGCTCCGGAGAAACTTCATGAAGTCACTGGTTCCTACACAATGAGCAGGAAGGCAAGGGCAGGGAAGGGGACAATGAGGACCATTTAAAATGTTTGGTGGGAAGGGACAGTGGAATGGTACAGAATCCAAGATGTTATCCAGGAGGAAGAGCTCTCTTCCTTGCTCTCCGAGTCCCCCAAGGCAAGAACCCAGGACACAGCAGGCAGCACAGAGAGGCTTCTTTATTCCAAGGATCAGATCTTGCAAGATCTAACATTTCTACCCCCAGGCATTCTCCACCTGCCCATCCAATCTGCTAAATAGAAATCATCGTTCCTTCTTACAGACTCCTCCGCCTTCCCTTCTTCCTTCTTTAATTCTGCAATGGGGCCATGGGGAGAAAGAGGGAAGAGGGAGAAGAGTAGCTTTCTCACTAATCCCCAGGCGACAGCCACTAGAACTGACTTATCGTTGAAGTTCTACCCCACAAATTCAAAAGTGCTTCTTACTTTCTACCCTTGTCCCATAATCAAATAGGCCCCAGGCAACAAGGGGCAGAACTATAAATCAAGGCTTCAGGGCTTCTTCTAACATTTCAGAGACTCCACCAAGCCAAGAGGCAACCCCATTCCTCACTTTTTACCTACCTGGCCTACACCAGCAACTGCACCCCTCAACCAACCTCTTAATCCTACTTGAAACTTGGTCAACTAGAACAGGTCTTTGGCCTATGGGCTAGTCAATCTTTTACATCTGTAACGCCAACAATAATCCCAACCAAACTACAGCAAACCCAGAATGGAACTCAGCCCCTTTTCTTTTCCTATGGAAGGTTCTAATGCATTCACTGGTTCCAGACAGGAATGCAGTGATGGGAAGACCAGGTCACAGACCCAGCTTTTAAAAGGTAAGATTACCAAGCACCATCGCTTCTAGAGGCAAAGAAGGTTCTGGCATCTGGACACTTGCCAGAAGATGTCCAAAACCCACTAAAGGAAGAAGGGGCTCAACTCAATAGAGAGAACCCCAAGTAACATTCAAACCCAGATGCCTCTGTAGTAAAGGATGGGTTAACACTGTTTACCATCTAATCAAGCTAAAGAGTTTCATGTTTCTTCCCTAGGCCATAACATTCATAGAGACTGGGCAGAGTCAGAAAAGGTCACGTCATCTCTGATAAGGAATGTCTGATCTCTGCCCCATGGAGCGATCAACTCAGTGCTAAGAACAGGCCCCCGTGGGAGGATGATGGACTCCACTTGAGCCCTGGTGGGTCTCTACCATTATAGATGGATGCAGCAGAGCCAAACCCAAGTGACCAGATTAATGGGACATTTTAGATTCTGGACCATCTTGCAGAAAAAGCTGCCAGCCTCCACTTGGAGCGATACGGAATCCAGATACAGAATCCCCCACACCCACAGCCTCCAGGAGGCATTTATTATTACCTCCATTTTGGGCTCAACGTAATAGTTCCTATCACTCTTGAAGAACAGAGAAATGTCTGTATCCATTTCTAGACTGCTAGAGAACCTACAACATCCAGAATACCAGACAGGGTTCCTGACCCAATTCCACAATCCCGCATGTTCCCAGAGCTGCCCTAGAACAAATAAAGGTTCCAGACCTAGAATTACAGGGGCAGGACACAGAGAACCCCTTTTTTCCATTTTAAACAAACTAACAAGCAAACAAACAGGAGAAAGAACAATTCTAAAGAAAAAAGTTATGACAGAAATAATATAAAATACCCAAGCCAAAGGAGAGAGCCAAGGGCTAGTAATCTCTGCCAGCAGAGCTGTGATCTCACCTTCTGTGTTTCTGGTCACTTTTAATCACACTTGTGGAAGAGGGGAGTGGGAAATGCGATCGAATGAAGGCCCTGGTGCCACCCAAAACCCTCAATAAATTATATTTACAGATAAACTGAATGCAATGGGGGCCACAGGTGGAGGGCTATTCCCTTAGGGAGACCAGGACTCCAATCTCTCCCCTTTCCCAGCCCCTAGCTAGCTCTCTCCTCAGAAACAATCTGGCTTGTGGGGAAGAGGTTTTGACCAGCAAAACAGAGGCAGATCTAGCCAGGATCTGCCACCCCTGCTCTCCCCAGTGAGAAATTAAGATGGTGGCAATTTCTGATGCCAAAGTAGCCTTGTACACCCCTGTGCCCAAGCCCGATAAGGAAGCAAGGCCTGGGCCTGCAGCTTTCCCACCCGCAGGAAGCAAGTGGGGTCTGGGCCTGCGCTCAGCTAGGGCCCCCCCAGAATGTGGTAGTGCACTTTGGTGTTGGTAGCAGCTCCGTGTTTCTGGCGCAGATGCAGCCGCAGTTGACTCTTGTGCCGGAAATGCAGGCCACAGGGGTCGCACTGTGGGAGGACAGCCTAGTCAGGTCCTGCCCCATCCACAATCACCTTTTAGGTGTTGAGCCAGGGGGCTGTCCAGCTCTCCCAGGAGGGAACTATCCAGCGGAAGATCAGCTCTTTGACTCTCACATCCCCCCAAATCCTCAGGGGTGGCTGAGGGGATAGGCCCCGCCTTATTTAGCAAAGGTTTTCCCACTTGTTAGCTCCTCTCCGAGAAAACAGCGCTCAGCCCAGGAGCATCACTTCCATACCTGCCCATCCCAACTCCCAGCCTCCACCCCTTATTTGCTTGGACTCTTCCGGCCACCGCTCATTTCTAAGAGATCTGGGGACAGCCAGGCCCGCACCTCTCAGAGCCCACCCCTAGGCAAAGGAGAGGTAATTCTAAGGCACTGGGCAGGCCAGGTTGGGTACCCACGTGGTAAGGCTTCTCTCCGGTGTGGATGCGAACGTGGCTCTTGAGGGTCTGCAGGTGGCGGAAGCGGGTTCCGCAGGTAGGGCAAGGATAGGGCTTCTCCCCCGTGTGGATCAGCACGTGCGCCCGCAGATGTGCCACCTGGGAGGGAGGAGACTTCAAGTCCTGTCTCTGGGAGGAAGAGAACCCTCCCTATTGGCCCACCCCACCTCTTGCAGGTTTGCCTTGGAAGCCACTTGGAGGCTGGCTCCGTACCTGTACAAAGCGCGAGCCACACGTCTCACACTTATAGGGCTTCTCTCCCGAATGGATGCGGCTGTGTGTTTTCAGGTTTGCTGGCCGGTTAAAACGGGCTCCGCAGATTGAGCAGTGGTAAGGCTTTTCCCCTGGAGGCAGGGAAGATGGCAGGTCAGGGACTTTGCCCTAGGACAGCTGTGGGCTTGAAGGCCAGGGCCCTCTCTTCCCCTACCTGTGTGCACTGTACGGTGACTGGCAAGGTTGCCCTTGTAGCGGAACGAAGACCGGCACAGCTGACACTTATAGGGTTTGTCTTCGTCCCCAGGAACCAAGGGGTCCAGCCCCGATGAGCACCCTGCCACAGCCTCACAGTTCTGGCAGCTGAAAAATTCACTTCCTGGGAAGGGGAGTGGGTAACGGCAACCGTAGTTACTAATGAGGGCTATCTAGGTACTACTGAATCCTCAAACCACATAGTAGCAGGCTTTCTTTTTCCCAATTTATTGTTAAGACTTCTGGGGCTGGTTTGACTTGCTCAAGGCCAAGTAAGAAGATAGTAAGATGAGCGAGATCTGACTCCACATCTGTCTGATTTGAGTACTCAGCTAATCTCCTCTTCAATAGCAGCGGTGGGGGCCAGGTGCGGTGGCTCACGACTGTAATCCCAGCACTTTGGGAGGCCGAGGCGGTCGGATCACAATGTCAAGAGATGGAGACCATCCTGGCCAACATGGTGAAACCCCATCTCTACTAAAAATACAAAAATTAGCTGGGTGTGGTGGCACGTGCCTGTAGTCCCAGCTACTCGGGAAGCTGAGGCAGGAGAATCGCTTGAACCTGGGATGTGGAGGTTGCAGTGAACTGAGATTGCGGCACTGTACTTCAGCCTGGCCACAGAGTGAGACTCCTTCTCAAAAAAAAAAAAAAAGCAGTGGTGGTAGGTGGAGGCCCCTGCTAGTGGGAGAAGTTTTGTTTCTCCTCCTGTTGTTTTTTTTTTTTTTTTTGAGACAGGGTCTTGCTGTGTTGCCTATGCTGGAGTGTAGTGGTGTGATCTCGGCTCACTGCAATCTCCACCTCCCGGGTTCAGATGATCCTTCCACTTTAGCCTCCTAAGTAGCTGGGACTACAGGTGCGCACCACCATGCCCGGCTAATTTTTATTTTTATTTTTTGTAGAGACCACATCTGACTATGTTGCCTAGGCTGGCCTTGAGCTCCTGGATTCAAGTGATCCTCCTGCATTGGCCTCCCAAAGTGCTGGCATTACAGGCATGAGCCACCATGCCTGGCTAAAATCTCCTCCTCACTTGCAACACTCTGAATGACAGCCTGCCAGAGAGGCCCTGACAAACTTTGGGCTGACCATTCAGCTCTGAAAGGGGATAGGCCAGAAATTCTCAAACTTTGCTGCTCATTGGAAGCACTTGGAGAGCTTTAGAAAAATACTGATGACTCGTCCCATGTCCAGATATTTTAATCTATGGAGTGTGACCTGGGCAGTGGGAGTTTAAAAGCTTCCTAGGTGATTCTAATTTGTAATAAAGTTTAGGAACCATTGGAATAGGCCTTTCTGGGAGGGTTTTTGGCACAAACTTGCCTGGAGCAGTCGCGGGAGAAAAGCCAGGAAAGAGGTGCTCTTACCCTGTAGTGGACGAGCCCGCTCAGAGGATGATCCAGAGGTGTCTTGAGCCTGGGACGTGAGGAGGTGGGGGGTACTGGCTGGAGCCCCACATTTGAACTGCACAGTGGCAGCAGTTGGAGAGAGCCTAGGCAGATGGCAAGGAAAGGGTTAAAAGAGATTGTATGGTTGCGGGGTGGGGGTTCTCTCCTGGGAAATTTGGAGCCAAAGGCCTGCCCTCTGAGGGTGAGCCAATATTGTTGACCAATAAGCCACATCCATTGTACTGCCCAAGTGCCACCCTGCTGAATAAACCTGGTCTCTGGCCAGCTCCTTAAGGTGGGCTAGTGTCTCTGAAACCCACCCCCTATCTCCCTTCCTCCTGATGACCATCAAGGCCCAATGACTCTGTCTTCTAGCTGAGGCCAGCTCTGACAAATTCTTGAGGTTCTAGACTCTGTACCTGCTCTGGGGACCAGGAATGGGTCCTTCTTCGCTGCTGCTGCTGCTGCTGCTGCTGGACGCCTCATCTCCACTGGGGAGCCTGGCTTGGGGGCAAGGTTGACCAGAACTCCTCTCCCCCACCAGGCTCCCTGCTTGGGAGGCCTGAGAGTTTAGCACGATGTACTTGTACTTTTTCCAGTTGCAGGCCTTGGGGTCGGGGCTGGCTGGACTAGGGGGGCCTTGACTGCAGCTTCGAGATTCAGTAGGTGGGTCTGGGTGTCCCTCGGAGCGCCTGGGACTGCCTGGTGGAGGGGCCGTTGGGGGTGTTGGGGGTTCTGCTTCCAGGGGGCGCAGGGAGATGCCCAGAGGTTCATAGCTGGGGAAAGTGTGATGAACGTTAGTGCCATTTCCTAAACTCTGCCTTTGCCCTTAACACCTCATCCACAGAGAACGCCTAGCCAGGGTCCCTCACCTGGCCTGGATGAAGCGGTGGCATGCCTGGACCACGTGCTCCATCTGCAAATAGGTGGCGGCCGCAAGGACTGCTGGTGCAGTGGCCGGAGAGAGGCGCAGGCGCGAAGTGTACATGAAGTCCAATAGAGGGGCGAAGCCTCTCGCTTCGGGACCCCCGGGCAGAGAGAGCACGTCCACCCCGACTCCCGCACGGCCCCGGAAAATTGAATAGAAGAAGCCACTAGAGAGAGAGCAGATAGGTCCTTTGGGGGCTGGGGAACCAAGGGAGACACGCGCAGCTTCAGGAAGCCCCGCCCCCTGAAAAGTCCCGCCTCCTCACTATCGCCCCGCCCCCAATTCTGGGACGCTCCGCCTCCTGCTTCTGAAAGACTTAGCTTCGGATTCCCTCTCAACGTCCTTGTGGTCCCAACCCTTTCCCATTTGGCCCCGCCCCGGGCCCCACCCCTCGAACCTGCAGGCGATGAGAACTGCCTTGTGTGCTCTGAGGGGTTGCCCGCCAACCAGCAGCGTGACGTCAGTGAGGATCCCGCGCAGGCGCAGCTCGTTGAGGTTGCCCAGCACGTCGGAGGAGTGGCGAGTGAACTCGCGGACGTAGCCCAGCGCTCCCTCCGGGGCGGCGGGGGAACCCATAGCGACACAGGCCTGTAGAGGCCGTGGAAAGTGCTCTGGATCCAGGCAGTCCTAAGACGCCTTCCCTCCTCTGTTTGCCTTTTCCTTCCGAGGTGCAACTAGAGCCAGGACCTCCAGCCCCTAGCCCCGGCACACGCAGCCTCCCTCCTAATTCTTCTTGTTCATTCTGCCCTCTACGACACCCTCGCTCCCTTGCCTCTTCCAGATCCCACAGCGCTTGGAGCCAGTTGAAGGTTCCACACCACGGCGTCGTTGGCGAGCGTGGGGAATCCCGCGCCCATCGCCCTGGGTTCGACTCCCAGTGCCCCTCCAGCACCGCCACTCCCCTCTGCGCGCCTGCGTCTCAGGTGTCCAACCCTGCCTAGAGATCTCACGGCCTGCCGTCCACACACCTCCAAATCCCAGCCGAGGCTCCCTTCCCCGAACTACGGAATTCTGCGTCTCCTATCTAGTCCCCAATCCCTAGTT